>NC_073232.2:18850000-19475000 GCF_029281585.2 Gorilla gorilla gorilla
CTGTATTATTAGAACCCACTAATAAATTTGAGGGTTGATTATTACAACAGCTCATACTGACAAATACATCATGTAACTAGATTCCTGCTGGAGATTTATATGCTAAGGGTGAAACAACACGTTTAAAAGTAAGGAAGACCTTTTTTTTCTTTTATTTTTATTTATTTTTTTATTTTTACTTTTTTTGAGACAGAGTTTAGTTTTGCTCTTGTTGCCCAGGCTGGAGTGCAATGATGCCATCTCAGCTCACCACAACCTCCACCTCCCGGTTCAAGAGATTCTCCTGCCTCAGCCTCCTGAGTACCAAGTAGCTGGGATTACAAGCATGTGCCACCACGCCTGGCTAATTTTCTATTTTTAGTAGAGATGGGATTTCTCCATGTTGGTCGGAATGGTCTTGAACTCCCAACCTCAGGTGACCCGCCTGCCTCAGCCTCCCAAACTGCTGGGATTACAGGTGTGAGCCACCGCACCAGGCCAAAGAACAGAAGACTTTAAGAAACTGTAATATTCTATATTAAAATTAATAATGATAATAAATAATGTTTGTATATGTACAATATTGAGGCACAGTACTAAAAAGATTCTATATTAAAATTAATTATAATAAATAATATCTGTATACTTGCAATATTGAGGTACAGTACTAAAACTTTTATATGTAGGTAAATAATTTTATTCATACAGCAATTATTACATCAGCTTTGTTATTGAGAAAACTTAGACTTACAGATATTAAGAAATTTGACCAGAGGAACATCCCATAAGTGTAACTCAAGCTACCTAAAAAAATTTTTAACACCATAAAATTAATAGGAACAAATGTTACTATTTAGTTAAATACCAATTCTATGCCATCTGCTGAACATGATGTTTTGTATATTATATGATTTGCCCCTCCCAACACATATCTAAAGTAGGGGTAATCATCTTTGTAGGGAAGAAACTGAGATTTAGAGAAGTGAACTAATTCAAGTGATAAAGAGCAGGTCAAAGTTCAAACCTCAGGTTCAACTCTAAATAAAGGGCAGGTCAAAGTTCAAACCTCAGGTTCAACTCTAAAGCCCATGCAGTTTGCACAATATTATGCTAAGTTTTGTATAAACACTTACCTTTACATGATCTGCAGCTGGTGGAAAAACAGGTTTTATAGCAAATTTAATAATGCCAATAAGTATAGAAGGAATGTGTTTTTAACCATCTGTACCTAAAATAAGTTTAGCTGCATTCACTGGATTACTCAGTGAAATATTTAGGAGCTAGTATTTCTTGACTTATTAAGGTAAAAAAAAAAAGATACTATGACATCAGACTTATTCAAAATAGCAATGTTGTGTTACTTTTCTTCCTTTTATCATCAATTACTACAAAACTTGTACTTACTCATATTCATTCATATATAGTTCTCCCAAATTCATGACATATTTGAGGAATTGTATTAACATTCTCCTTCCTTCTAAAACTGAGAAATGTATGACTTTTGGTGTTTAATAATGTAACCTATTCCTGTGCAGAAAAGATCAGTTTTATTTTAATAATTAATATATAATTTATTTAAGTCATACATTCAGAAGTCTTATTCTTCTTTAAAAATTTTAATTCTGGTTACAAATCTTGCTGTTTATTTACTAGAAAATTCTAACACTTTAAAGAGGCCATTTATTAAATTCAGTTCCATTAAAAACCTTAATTAATTATATGCCATTAAAAATTAAATCTCATTTACCAATTAAATATTGTCACTTTCATTTTAAAGAAGTGTTCCAATGATCTGAGTGATAAAACTTCCCAAATACTTAGTAATTCTTTTAGCCTTGTAAAATTAAACATATAAGTATAGAAACCAAGTTCTATTACATGTTCAATAGTGTATTTTAACTTAATAAGATTTTTACTTAAAATCATAAAACTAGAGCAATTATTTTCTAAACAAGTTTAAATTGGAATCAAAGGCTCCCCATAATGCTAGCAAGCTGAACTCTCTTAAACATTACAAGTAAATAAAATACAAAATGAGCACTTAGTTTTATATTAAAGTATGAATTAAAGAATGTTTAATTCTCCTGAATACTTGTAGACTGAACTTTAAATCTTGGGGTTAATGGATGTTTAATTTCTATGAGGACAATTTCCTCTTGCCTAATGGGGATTACTTATTAAACAATTTTTTTTATACTGACTGTGACTAGATTCCTTTCACCCAGCTTACTAGAACATGTTAAACTGCCATTAATGAAGCAGTTTCGTTGTCTGGGGAAATACCTGAGGTTTGTCATCTGGCACCAAGATTAAGGACACGGACACACGTGGGTAGGTTAATGACTGCAAAGTTTAACTGGCAGAAGAGAAAGGAGAATAGCTCTCTCCCTTGTGAGAAAGAGGAGCTTCCAAAAGCAAAATACGGCCTGTGGTGGAGAGCACCAGATTTTATAGGCAGTCTTGAGGAGGCAATGTCTGAATTATGTAGGGCCCACAGATTGGTTGGAACAGGTGTGACATTTACATAGCACAGGAAAGGCTGGCTGCCCCACCCTCATCTTATTATGCAAATGGACTTTCCACTTGGCCAGCTCCATTCTTGTCTGCTTTTTACTGCACACATGGCTGGCAAAGAGAAGGGAACATGGGGTCGCCATTTAAACATGCCTAGTCCCAGGCAGCCTTTTCCTATTGGCACAACTGCCAACAGTGCCCCCTGCAAGCTTCCAGCTTTCTTGTCTATGTTTGCAGCTCAATTTTACAGGCTGCTCTTTATAAGAAAAGAAAATAATTTAGGGGCTGCTTTTCATTAAAAGGAAAAGCTTGCAGAGGACTCCTGTACCCTAACTATCTGCCTAAATGATCTCTTCTTAACTCCTATATCATTACTCTCTATAACAGGAACTTTACAGCTCAAAAAGATTACTCTGGGGCATTCTGAAATTCACATAGCCCATGTTCCTGGTCTAGGCATGGAATTTGTAAACTACTTGGCCTACAATGGCACTTGCATTTAATGAACTACCTTTGACAGAGAAAGGAAAAAACCTGATCAGGAGGGCAGTTAGGGTGGGTCCTTGGTTGAAACCTTTAGAACAAAGAACAGCCTGCAGGCACAGATAAGGGAACTTGCACAAGGGGGCCTGCCTAAGACATGCCCAAGGCAGTACTGATAAGAAAAGCTACATAGGCAACTTGCTCAGATATGCCCACATTGGGAAATTCCATTCCCTGACAGGTGAATGGTAAAGGGAACAAAGCTATTATGGAGTAACTCAAGCTAAGGGCCCGCCATGTGCATTAGAAGGACAAGGTGGAGCTACCAGAAACTTAGGCCTTATGCAAATGAGATGCCCAGCCCTCACTGGTTTCCTATAAACGCTTTTGCATTCAACTGTAAAAATGGCAACCCTCTTCCAGTTCTCCTCTCCACAGCGGACAGCTTTCTTCTTTAGCTTATTAAACTTTCACTCCACCCTCACCCTTCGTGTTAACACTCCTTAACTTTCTTGGTCATGAGACAAATAACTCTGGATTACTACGTCAGGCAACGAGAAACTGCGACATGGTGGTGCATTGGCAAGACTGTAACACCTTGGCTCTGAAAATATTTACATATTTAATATTTGGAGTTAGTGAAATTCTGTATGTTTTCCATATTCTTTATGTCTGACAGAATATCACACTACAGATATTAAGTGCTATCTAAAGGATTCTGAAAAATCCCAAAACTATGTGGATCTTAACAACTTTTATGGTTGTATTTCTAGGTAAATCCTCTAACTCTGATAAGTTAATACTTAAACACAATGTCAAGAGGTATTACTATTTATTGGCTTTCACCTAAGATGTAGAAAGTTAGAAAGACTATTACTTCCAATATAACAAGAAAAAAACAAAGATAATTTAGAAAATCATACATTTTCCAGAAAATAAAGACCCCAGGTCACATGGCAGCCAACTATCCTGAAATCTCAGGAAAAGTAGGTATTAGCAAGGGGAAATGAAATTTGGACACTAAATCACCTTTTGTAGAGCAGGAGAGAAATGTGCAGCTGTCGTAGAAACTGCTAAGCAGAATTCAGGTGAAGTGGTGAATGAATTGTTAAAGTCTGGCATTAAAGTATGGAACACCTGGAAGCTGTAGACCTAAGGGTAATTTATATCCATTTACAGGTTCTTTTTCTCCACAGAACTCACCAAGTGGTGCTGAGAAAAAGTGGTTGTATAAAATTGGACACAAAAGAAATCCTTGCCTGGTGGTGCAGGCTTCAAGAAAGGGAGAAAAGACCACCGTGGAAAAAGCTCAAGCCCACAGCCATTTCTGTATCTCCTACGAAACAAGAGTCTTCATTCACTCCAAAAATGGCAGAAAATCCTCTGACCTATGGAGCAAAGGTAAAAGTTGACTGTGGCTTCAGGAAGGGAAAAGAAAACAGACACACTATCACTGGAGGAGATGCAAACAATCTTCATTTGCTTAGACCAGTAGAAGTCTCCAATGGTTGGGAGAATTACAGTATCACTGAAAAAGTCACAAAAAAATAAACAGCACAGAGAACGGAAGAACGGCAGAAACTATCAAATGGTCTGAAACACAGGTAGTTGAGATCCAGTAAGAAGAAAGAGAATGAAGCAAAAGAAATATGTGAAGAGATTACAATGAATAATTTTCAGAAACTAATAATGACATAAAATCCTAGGCCCAAAAGTTCAAAAAAACCACAGCAGGATAAATACACACACACACACACACACACACACACACACCTGGACACATGATATTCAAAACTGCTGAAAACCAAAATTAAAGAGGAAATCTTGAAGGCGGTTAAAAAAAAAAGAAACGTACAAATAAACAAATAACAAAAAATAATTATAGCAAACTTATCAGAAACTATGAGAGCCAAAGGTTAAATGCTGAAAGAAAAACATCTGTTAATCTAGAATGTTATATTTAGTAAAAATATCTTTCAAAAACTGGAGAAACAGAGACATTTTTAGACAAACGAAAAGTGATAGAATTCATTAACAGTAGAACCACAGTACAAGTAATGTTAAAAGAAGTTCTTATGGAAGAAAGAGTATATGAAATAGACATTTGCATCTACACTAAGAAATAACTAAATCTGAAAATTGTTAAAATGAAGGTAAATATGACACATTTTTACTTATTGTAATTCTTTTCAAAAATAATTGACCTGACCAGGTGCAGTGGCTCAGGCCTGTAATCCCAGCACTTTGGGAGGCTGAGGTGGGTGGACCACCTGAGGTCAGGAGTTCAAGACCAGCTTGGCCAATATGGTGAAACCCATCTCTACTACAAAACATAAAAATTAGCTGGGCATGGTGGTGTGCACCTGCAATCCCAGCTACTCGGGAGGCTGAGGCAGAAGAATTGCTTGAACCTGGGAGGCAGAGGTTGCAGTGAGCTGAGATCATACCACTGCACTACAACCTGGGCAACAGAATGAGACGCCGTTTCAACAAAATAAATAATTGACCTGTCTAAAGCAAAAATAGTAGCAATATACCAATGTGTTGTTGATTAGTAGCATGTGAGAATGACAACAATGTCACAAAAGATGTAAAGGAAAAACTGAGGTTAAATGGTTCTAAGGGTTTTAAACTGCATCTGAGGCAGTATAATAGTATTTAAAGGCAAACTGTGATTAATTAAAGGTGTCTATTAAAATCCTACCAAGGGCCATAAATGGATTTTCAGGAGTGATGCAACTCTTTTCTATTTTTATGATGGTCATGCTCACATTATTTTGTTTTTGTAAAATTTATATAACTGTACACATTAAAAATAATATATTTTGCTGTACCTCAATAATAATAAAATAATACCTCAATAAACATAAATAACAATAAATAATACCTCAATAAATGTAAATAACAATAATAGTACCTCAACAAATGTATAAAAATTAAAATTAAGAGGGACTTTTTTTATTCTAACTCTCACAAAGATATGGTGGGGTTGAACATCATTGGAGGGCAAAAAACCACTTTGATAAGATTTATGTTCTTGTATGTTAGAGATTTTAGGTAACAAAACATCCTAACTGGAACTGTGTAGTCCAATATCCCAACTCTTTGTCAGATAAGTTTAAAATTCAAAGGCAGTTGATGGAGGGTGACAGAAAACACAGGAAATCTTCGATGTCATAGGACAGATATTTTTAAGGCTCAGGAACAAAGGTTTATATAATAAACTTTTTTTAAAATATATAATTTTAATACATCTATGGGCTTGAAAAAGCATAATAATAAAATAAACGTGCAGTTGGACTTGATTCTTACAAGTATGATTCTTTTACTTTCTCTGTAATTTCTTTTTCCTAATTCCGTTTTAGATATTGCCAGAAGCCTGCTCTCAAAGAAGCATACAGGAGTGTGGAGAATCTGAAAGGAGTGGGGTGGGGTAGAAAAAAGAAGGTAATGGAAAGGCATGGTTCTTAATCGTACTCTGACTCCTCTTAGAAGCAAAACGCTTTATTGGAGAGCTGCTATGGGAACTCGGTGTTTAATTTCCTGACATTTCTGAGAATCAAATCTAACAGGCGCAGTTCGATTAACATAGTTTAGTGAGGATGTTGTTTTTCTGGTCTCTTCTGACATGTACGAGAGGCCAGGCTAATACTAAAATCTGAGCAGGTCTTTTGTTAAAACAAATATTCTAAGCCAATCTTCCTGTCAAGGGAACAAATCCCCATACAGATCACTGCTTAGTCTTTCTTCCACTTTCTTCAGCAGCTGGACATCGTACCTCACCTTGGCTGGTGCCTAAATACAGTCTCGGGGGAGAAAAGATGTTTTTTTGTGGTGGTTGTTTTGTTTTTCAGGATTGTATCCCCAGTACCTAGCATAGTGTCTGGCACAAAGCACACGTTAAATATATGTCTGTAAAGGAGGAAAGAAATACACAGATGAATTGAGTAATGACTACTTTCAGTTGTAGTATGTGAGACTAATATTTAGAGGTGGTTACCAAGGATGTAGTCACTCTTCCCAACATCCCTCCTGGTTGGCTCTAAGTCTTTGGGGGTCTCTGTGAAACACTTCAAGGAGACAGAGGCACTGATCCTAAATAATATAGTAAGTGCTATAATCAGTCTGAATGTCTCGGGTTTCAAACAGTCATATGTTAATTGTTGTAAATTGTTTTGAATAAAATATTTATTTCTAAATGGAAACATATAAACACATCTTCACTGTCTCTCAAAGGGGAAAAGAGAGATGATCTTGGTTTTTGAATCAGGTAGACCTAAATTCTAGTCCTAATACTACTACTTGTTAGCAAGACTGTGAGCAAGTTATTTATCCTCTCTGTTCCTTAGTTTTACTTATCTACAAAATGGAGCTGATAAAACCTTCTTTACAAGATTATTAAAAAGATTAGAGATAAATGATTTACAGTACTTGGAACAAAAAACTTACCAACTTTAAATTGGAACGCATTGCATAGATCTTACTCTTTCCAGCAATAGAGGGTTTGTGCTCTAAATACACTCCTTGTGTGTAAAGAGTAAATCTACCTGTCTGCCTTAACATTTTGTTCCCTGAAGTCAATGGTGGTCATGACCTGATGTTTCTGTTCAGATACAGAAATATATGTAATGACTCTTGTCAGATAGAATGAGAACAAAGAAAGCGAGAACATGCATTCCCCCTGTGAAGGTATCAGCCTGCCACAGTACAGCTGGGATTTTATTACCCTTTTTTATAGCCTTAGCATGAAGAGCTACAAAAAAAAATTGGCCATATAATTACCAAGTTTTATTTTTAAAAATCTTTTCAAAACCTCAACAACATCAGGAGTCATTGAGGTGTTGGAAAAAAAAAAGTGTTTTTTTTTTTTGGCCAGTTTTCCCTTTCCGGTTTTCATAATGCTTATCCTTATCTGGGAGCATGAGGTGAAATGCATTCTTTTACTTTTATTTTTTTTCTTTTTGAGGTGGAGTTTCGCTCTTGTTGCCCAGGCTGGAGTGCAATGGCGTGATCTCAGCTCACCGCAACCTCCGCCTCCCAGTTCAAGCGATTCTCCCGCCTCAGCCTCCCAAGTAGCTGGGATTACAGGTGCCCACCACCACACCCAGCTTTTTTTTATATATATATATTTTTAGTAGAGATGGGGTCTCTCCATGTTGGTCAGGCTGGTCTTGAACTCCCGATCTCAGGTGATCCACCAGCCTTGGCCTCCCAAAGTGCTGGGATTACAGGCGTGAGCCAACGTGCCTGACCTGCCAAATGCATTCTTAAGATGCCTTTCATAATGTGTCAATGATATTTATTCTATCCATACAATATATATATGGGCTATGTCTTTACATTTTCTTTAAAAAGAGTGATATATTTCTTTAAAAACAGCGATATATAAAGTATTTAACCTGATTTTCCTTTTACTTTACTGAGATAAGAACTTCGCTAATAAGTAGATAGAAATTTTAGTTTTGAAAGTGTTCTGTACTTTTTATATATCGTTTTTGATAACATATGGTGAAGATAGAAAGGAGTATGAAAGAAGATGGGATGTGGCGATCTGTCATTCTTTTAATATCTTCCTGTTGATCTGGGACCATGGAATATACACCAGTATGTCCAAGGATGATGGTGCTATCTGGCTTAAAGTCAATTAATTTTAATCCAGATTAGTTTAACAATATTGATAAGGATCCAGACAAATTCTATCCAATAGGATGAATGTTTTGTAATAGCAGAAAGATTTTATATCTTTACATTCTCCAGTGAAGTCATCACAAACAACATATGACTATTGATAATTTTTCAATATGGCTAGTGTGAATGAATTTTTAAATTTCAATTAATTTAGATTTAGTTACATGTGGTTTCCTATAACACAGCAAAGATCTAGATTAAACCCTATTTCAATGTTATCTCATATGAAACCAATGAGTATCCCAAGAGATGTTTTCCATTGAGCTTTATTAGGTACTCATCTATAGAAAATAGGAGGACATAGGCATGGGCAAGGACTTCATGCCTAAAACACCAAAAGCAATGGCAACAAAAGCCAAAATTGACAAATGGGATCTAATTAAACTAAAGAGCTTCTGCACAGCAGAAGAAACTACCATCAGAGTGAACAGGCAACCTACAAAATGGGAGAAAATTTTCGCAACCTACTCATCTGACAAAGGGCTAATATCCAGAATCTACCAAGAACTCAAACAAATTTACAAGAAAAAAACAAACAACCCCATCAAAAAGTGGGCAAAGGACATGAACAGACACTTCTCAAAAGAAGACATTTATGCAGCCAAAAAACACATGAAAAAATGCTCATCATCACTGGCCATCAGAGAAATGCAAATCAAAACCACAATGAGATATCATCTCACACCAGTTAGAATGGCGATCATTAAAAACTCAGGAAAGAACAGGTGCTGGAGAAGATGTGGAGAAATAGGAACACTTCTACACTGTTGGTGGGACTGTAAACTAGTTCAACCATTGTGGAAGTCAGTGTGGCGATTCCTCAGGGATCTAGAACTAGAAATACCATTTGACCCAGCCATCCCATTACTGGGTATATACCCAAAGGACTATAAATCATGCTGCTATAAAGACACATGCACACGTAAGTTTATTGTGGCACTATTCACAATAGCAAAGACTTGGAACCAACCCAAATGTCCAACAATGATAGACTGGATTAAGAAAATGTGGCACATATACACCATGGAATACTATGCAGCCATAAAAAATGATGAGTTCATGTCCTTTGTAGGGACATGGATGAAATTGGAAATCATCATTCTCAGTAAACTATCACAAGAACAAAAAACCAAACACTGCATCTTCTCACTCATAGGTGGGAATTGAACAATGAGAACACATGGACACAGGAAGGGGAACATCACACTCTGGGGACTGTTGTGGGGTGGGGGGAGGGGGGAGGGATAGCATTAGGAGATATACCTAATGCTAAAAGACAAGTTAATGGGTGCAGCACACCAGCATGGCACATGTATACATATGTAACTAACCTGCACATTGTGCACATGTACCCTAAAACTTAAAGTATAATAATAATAAAATAAAAAATAAAAAAAAAGAAAATAGGAAAAGAGGTAGCAATGTAGTTTCTTTCTATACCATTGAGAAAATAAAGCCATTGTTAATAAAATAACACACTGAACGGACATTTATTCCTTACCTACTTGATGTCAGATATTGTGCAAGAATCTCTGGAACCACACATAAATATCAGACATAAATCCTGCCCTAAGAAGCATATGGGCTAGTGAAGAAGTGGACACAAACAAGGGAGAGTAATAAATATTGTAGCAAAACCACACGCTCATTGCGACTAGAATGTAGAGATGAAAATTTTAATTTTGCGTAAAATGGATATGAAGTGGTATTATATTAGGTGAGGCAAGCCTATGACTAGAATATTCAGGAAAACATAAGGTACCTACATTTTACTCCTTAGCTAGCTATCTCACGTTCTAAGACATGTTATTACCACATCTTCCAATGAGTCTCAGCCATTCAAAAACTACATACATATATGGACTTCAAAGATGAAGAACAAAGTTAGCATTAATTTTGGTAAAAATTTTAATTCAGTGGTTTATGCATTAGGGGTACTTTTTCCTACCAGCAAGGCAATATCTTATTCTTATTAAACACACAATAAATGTTTTAAAAGAAATTAATGTGTGGCTGGGTGCGGTGGCTCAAGCCTGTAATCCTGGAACTTTGGGAAGCCAAGGCAGGAGGATCACTTGAGGTCAGGAGTTCGAGACCAGTCTGGCCAACATGGCGAAACCTCATTGCTACTGAAAATACAAAAACTAGCCAGGTGTGGTCGTACACGCCTGTGGTCCCAGCTACTTGGGAGGCTGAGGCAAGAGAATAGCTTGAAACTGGGAGGCAGAGGTTGCAGTGAGCTGAGATGGTGCCATTGCACTCCAGTCTGGATGACAGAGCAAGTACTCCATCTCAAAAACAAAAAAAAAGAGAGATAAATTAATGTAGAAAGATAGGTATTTACATACCTATACAATTTGGCAAACTAAAAAAATCTGTAACTGTGGCAATACCTATATTTTTTCCACTTTATTGAGTTATATTTATATACCATAAAACCCACTCATTGTCAGGGTATAGTGCAATGCTTTGTAGTAAATTTATAGACTTGTGAAACCATCTTCAAAATCCAGTTTTAAAACATGTCCATCCCCCCAAGTACTTTCTTCCAGCCTACTGGCAGTTCACTCAACCTCCCCCAGATTAAACAACTGCGGATTCTGGCCTCTACACATTTGTCCTCTCGGAGCTGTTCATCTAAACGGAACTTTCGGACTGCTTTGGAATTCTATCTTCTTGTCTTACTAACTCTCCCTTAGTTAATTCAGAAAATTTGAAATCACTAACAACCCTTACAAGAACACGCAAGAAAGGCACTAACTGCGGGAAAGAGCCTTGAATTAGGAGCAGGATGACTTTATCTGCTCTTCATGCTGAGTGGGGGCAGTGAACTTGATTTCATAGTGTGTCCTTTTTGCCTGTGTGTATAGTGACTAATTGCTGCAGACAGCTAGCTGCTGTTCAGGGCACACTGCCGGGATGTTGCATGCTCAAACAAATGCCTGTGTGTTTGAAATGCTGTCCTCTCTTCTGTCAGTAGCCTTAGAACCCTCTTCATGCTGAGTCAATAAGTGGGGACCAGGAGAAAAGGGTGAGAAACAATAGTTTCCTGGAGTTTGTGCATTGTCCTCTGCATGTACTTCATGCCAGGAAGTGCTTTCTCTGATAGAGTCTTTTTAAAAAGCATTGATTACTCACACTCCCATACATGCACAAGTACACATAAAAAGTCAAGTGCCACTTAGGTAAGAATAGGGACTTAAAGTTCGCTTGGGATTAATTTTTCTTCTCTTCTTTCCTTCCCTTCCCTGCTAAATAAAAGCATGTGAGATATGTCAAAACAGTGTGTCCTACTGTGAGTTCCTTTGTATTATTGTTTTAAATCTTTCTTGGGAATGAGAAAGTCATGATTTGTGATTTGTGATTTAGTTCCGTTCTGATTAATGAGGATTTAAGCTGCAGTTTCTGCTATTATGAATTAAATGTCACAGTTCATTAGAGTAGAGCCAGTTCAGGCCATTCCAAGTTTATATCTGTATTTCCAACATTAAATATTTTCCTCAGGATTTATTAACTTGGCATCAAGATGTCCCAAGTGTGTCTTTTTTCAATTAAAGAAGAAAATAACAGAGTATAACTTTTCCAGTTCCATTAATGTTCAAGAAGACAGGTGTAAGCTAGAGAAGCAAAACAATTTCTAATGATTGTAGAAATAACTTAGATAATAGATGTTAGGAATTAACAGACATAAACCAGCTTTTACTTATGCTTATAAGTATAGGATATGTAGATTAATTCTTTCCACCCCTTAAGCCAGATGCTATTTTTTTGGAGACAGACACATGCTGTTTTTAAATGTGTTTGTGAGACTTTGTACTTGGGCTTTACTCAATGTGTCAGTTTTATATTTATGCTGGAAATGTTCATTGTTTATCTTCTTTGTATTAAGTGTCAACTCTTTATGAAATGAGGTTGCCATATATCTGAAGAAAAATGTAAATATATATACTATAAAATAATTTTTAAATGTTTGATTATATAGTTAGGTGATAACTTATAACTGCATACTTTTATGTACTCTTAAAATTTTACATATGGGAAGAAAACTCTCAACATTTTTAACCTGGCTGCCTCATGCAAGGTGATTAATATATGAGCTAAATAATTAAGAATATGGGCTGGGTTCAGTAGCTTAGGATAATAATCCAAGTTCTTTGGAGGCTGAGGCGGGAAGATCGCTTGAGGCTGGGAGTTTACCAGCCTGGGCAAAATAGCAAGAACCTGCCTCTACAATTACTTTAAAAATTAGCCAGGCATGGTGGTGCACACCTGTACTCCTAGGAACTTGGGAGGCTGAGGCAGGAGAATTGCTTGAGCCCAGGAGATTAAAGCTGCAGTGAGCTCTAATTGTGCCACTGCACTTCAGCCTAGGTAACAGAGCAAAACTCTGTATCAAAAAAAAAAAAAAAAAGAATAGAATATGTTGAGTATAAAATTTCAGAGCTTTGACTTGTAGCTATTTCTTAAAATTATATAAATATTTTCATATATTATACTGTATTATATTATCACGATAATACATTATTCACTTAATATTTGGATTTCTGATAAAATAGGAATTTGGTATAAATACAGAGAAATATAAAATATTTAATGACCTAGAAGCAAAAATAAAAATGCAATCATCTGATTTTTAGAACATAATTAGTATAATCATGAGTCACTTAACCACAGGGATACATTCTCAGAAATGCATCATTAGGCAATTTTTTTGTTATATGAACATCACAGAGTATACTCGAATAAACCTAGATAATAGAGCCTAATGCCCACCTAGGTTATATGGTAGAGCCTATTGCTCCTAGTCTACAAACCTGTATGGAATTTAACTCTATTATACTCTAGGCAATGATAACAAAATGATAAGTATTTGTGTATCTAAACATATATAGACATAAAAAGGTACAACAAAAATATGGCATTATAATCTTAAGGGACCACCATTGTATATGTCGTCTGTCATCGACCAAAACATCATTACGTGGCACATGATGGTATATCCACAAAGACATTATCTAGGAGAACTTGATAATCTACCAATTCCTGTAACTCTGTGCTCTTGTTTAGACTATCTCTTCCAAAGTTTTTTATATTTGTTTTCTTGGACACCTCATGTCATTTTTCTCTTCCAAACTCTTCTATAAGACTTTCATCTCAAAGCTTTTATCTGCCTCATCTAAGTCCTCTATTCTGGTAAATGCAATAGGCAACTCTCAAGCCTTCTTTTATTCTTATTGTGTTTCTCATGATTGACTACTCCCTGGTATCTGAAACACTTTGTTCACTGTTTCCAGACCAACACCATCTCCTTTTATTTTTCAATACTGTGGCCATTTCTCCTGAAGAATTCTGTATGATTTGCCTATTTCTGGTCACTACCTTCCTGATCTACACATATTAGTGGGCCTCAGGGCTCAATTCTCAAACTGTCTCTGCTTTATCTTTTTTTGTTTTTTTTTTCCTTCCCAGTTGCTAATTGTATGAAGACATACATTGTCTGTACAAGCGTTTGTTAAAATGTGTGGGTCACTGCAGATTTAAATAGTTATGTTGTGATGAGCTCATATTGGGGTAGGATGGGCCTCTAATACAATATGACTAATGCCCTTAAAAAATTGAAATTAAGACACAAACACAGGAGAACACTTTGTGAAGACACATGCAGATGGAGGCAATGCTTCTATGAGCTAGGGAACCCCAAAGACGGCCAGAAAACCATCAGAAGTCAGCGGAGAGATATAAAGCATTTCTTCCTCTTAACCCTCAGAAACAAACAACCTCACCACACCTTGACTGCAGACTTCTAGCCTCCAGAATTATGAGAGACAATACATTTCTGTTGGTTAAGCCACTTAGTTTGTGGTACTGGCATACCTCGTGTTATTATGCTTCACTTTATTGCACTTTGCAGACAATTTTGTATAAATGAAAGGTTTGTGGAAATCCTGCATCAAGCAAGTCTACTGGCATCATTTTTCCAACAGCGTGTGCTTACACCATGTCTGAATGTCATATTTTGATAATTCTCACAATATTTCAAACTTTTTCATTATTATTGCATCTGTAATGGTGTTCTGTGATTAGCGATCTTTGTCGTTACTATTGTAATCGGGGCCACCACACTCATCTCATATTAGGCAACAAATTAATCAATAAATGTATGTTTTCCATATGCTCCAGGGACCTGCCATTCTGCCACCTCTCCTCCTCTCCTCAGGCCTGTATATTCTTCAAGATACAGCAATACTGAAGTTAGGCCAACTAATAACCCTATAATGTCCTCTAAACGTTCAACTTAAAGGAATAGACTCATGTATCTCGTTTTAAATCAAAAGCTAGAAATAATTAATCTTAGTGAGGAAGGAATGTCAAAAGCTGAGGCTGAAAAGTACACCTCTTTCATCAAAAAGTTAGCCAAGCTGTGAATGTGAAGAATAGGTTCTTGAAGAAAATTAAAAGTGCTACTCCAGTGAATACACAAATGACAAAAAAAAAATTTAAATAGGCTTATTGCTGATATAGAGAAAATGTGAGTGGTCTGGAAAGAAGATTGAACCAGTAACAACACTCTCTTAAGTCAAAACCTGATCTAGAATAGGCCCTACCTCTCCTCAATTCTACGAAGTCTGAGAGAGGTGAGGAAACTGCAGAAGAAAAGTCAAAAGCTAGCTGAGATTGGTTCATTACCTTGACGGAAAGAAACAATCTCCATAACATAAAAGTGCAAGGTGAAGGAGGATGTGATGATGGAGAAACTGGAGCAAGTTATCCAGAAGATCTAGGTAGGATCACTGATGCCAATGGCTACACTAAACAACAGATTTTTATTAAACGTAGATGAAACAGCCATATATTAGAAGATGCCGTTTGTTTGGGACTTTCAGAGCTAGAGAGGAAGTCAATGCCTGGCTTCAGAGCTTCAAAGGACAGGCTGACACTCTTGTTAGGAGAGAATACAGTGGCTAAGTTTAAATTAAAACCAACGATCATTTATTATTCAGAAAATTCTAGAGCTTTTAAGAACTTGCTAAATCTATTCTGCCTGTGGTCTGTAAATGGAACAACAAGGCCTGAGTGACAGCACATCTGTTTATGGCATGGCTTAGTGAATATTTTAAGCCCACAGTTGAGACCAACTGCTCAGAAAAATATATTCCTTTCAAAATACTATTGCTCATTGATAATGCACCTGGTCACCCAAGAGCTCTGATGAAGATGCACAAAAAGATTAATGTTGTTTTCATGCCTGCTAACACAACATCCATCCTACAGCCCATGGATTAAGGAGTAATTTTGACATTCAAGTTATTTAACAAATGCACTTTGTAAGGTTATAACTGCCATAGATAGTGATCCCACACATGGTTCTGTGCAAAGTAAGTTGAAAACCTCTGGAAAGGATTCACTATTCTAGATGTCATTAAGAACATTTGTGATTCATGGTAGGTCAAAATATCAACATATACAAATGGCCAACAAACATATGAAAAAATGCTCAACATCACTAATGATCAGGGAAATGCAAATCAAAACCACAATGCAATACCACCTTACTCCTGCAAAAATGGCCACAATAAAAAAAAATAGATGTTGACATGGGTGTGGCGAAAAGGGAACACTTTTACACTGCTGGTGGGAATGTAAACTACTACAACCACTATGGAAAACAGTGCGCAGATTCCTTAAAGAACTAAAAGTAGAACTACCATTTGATCCAGCAATCCCACTACTGGGTATCTACACAGAGGAAAAGAAGTTATTATGTGAAAAAGACACTTATATAAAAAGATATAAAGTTGTTTACAGCAGCGCAATTGGCAATTGCAAAAATATGGAACCAGCCCAAGCGCCCATCAGTCAATGACGGGATAAAGAAATTGTGATAAGGAAATTGTGATACATATACACACATACATACACATATACTTACACAGGCACCATGGAATACTACTTGGCCATGAAAAGGAATGAAATAATGGCATTCGCAGCAACCTAGATGGAATTGGAGACCATCATACTAAGTGAAGTAACTCAAGAATGGGAAACCAAACATCCTATGTTCTCACTCATGAGTGGGAGCCAAGCTATGAGGACACAAAGGCATAAGAATGATACAATGGACTTTGGAGACTCAGGGGAAAGGGCAAGAGTGGGGTGAGGGATCAAAGACTACACATTGGGTACAGCGTATACTTCTTGGGTGATGGGTGGGCCAAAATCACAGAAATCACCAATAAATAACTTATTCATGTAACCAAACACCATCTGTTCCCCCAAAACCTATTGAAGTTTAAAAAAAAAGAGAAGAAAATATAAAAATAAATAGACTTTCAACAATTTTTAAAAGGAGTATAAAAGAAGTGGGTTCCAACCCTCATGAATACTTTGAGGGGTACAAGATTTCTGTGGAGGAAGCAACTATAGATATAATAGAAAGGGCAAGAGAACTAGAATTAGAAAAGGAGCCTGAAGAGGACACTGAATGGCTGCAATCTTAAGCTCAAACTTGTGATGTTCACCTTCCTGTGTCCATGTGTTCTCATTGTTCAATTCCCACCTATGAGTGAGAACATGCTGTGTTTGGTTTTTTGTCCTTGCGATAGTTTGCTGAGAATGATGGTTTCCAGTTTCATCCACATCCCTACAAAGGACATGAACTCATCATTTTTTATGGCTGCATAGTATTCCATGGTGTATATGTGTCACATTTTCTTAATCCAGTCTACCGTTGTTGGACATTTAGGTTGGTTCCAAGTCTTTGTTATTATAAATAGTGCCGCTATAAACATATGTGTGCATGTGTCTTTATAGCAGCATGATTTATAGTCCTTTGGGTATATACCCAGTAATGGGATGGCTGGGTCAAATGGTATTTCTAGTTCTAGATCCCTGAGGAATCGCCACACTGACTTCCACAATGGTTGAACTAGTTTACCATCCCACCAACAGTGGAAAAGTGTTCCTATTTATCCACATCCTCTCCAGCACCTGTTCTTTCCTGACTTTTTAATGATCGCCATTCTAACTGGTGTGAGATGGTATCTTGTTGTGGTTTTGATTTGCATTTCTCTGACGACCAGCGATGATGAGCATTTTTTCATGTGTTTTTTGGCTGCATAAATGTCTTCTTTTGAGAAGTGTCTGTTCATATCCTTTGCCCACTTTTTGATGGCGTTGTTTGTTTTTTTCTTGTAAATTTGTTTGAGTTCATTGTAGATTCTGGATATTAGCCCTTTGTCAGATGAGTAGGTTGCAAAAATTTTCTCCCATTCTGTAGGTTGCCTGTTCACTCTGATGGTAGTTTCTTTTGCTGTGCAGAAGCTCTTTAGTTTAATTAGATCCCATTTGTCAATTTTGGCTTTTGTTGCCATTGCTTTTGGTGTTTTAGACATGAAGTCCTTGCCCATGCCTATGTCCTGAATGGGACTGTTGTGGGGTGGGGGGAGGGAGGGATAGCATTAGGAGATATACCTAATGCTAAATGACGAGTTAATGGGTGCAGCACACCAACATGGCACATGTATACATATGTAACAAACCTGCATGTTGTGCACATGTACCCTAAAACTTAAAGTATGATAATAATAAAATGAAAAAAAAAAGAAGACATTTATGCAGCCAAAAAAAAAAAAGAAAGGAAAAGAAAATATATATACCATGGAATACTATTCAGCCATAAAAAGGAAAAAAATAATGGCATTCACAGCAACCTGGATGGAACTGGAGACCAAAATTCTAAGTGAAGTAACTCAGGAACGGAAAACTAAGCATCGTACATTCTCACTCATATGTGGGAGCTGAGCTATAAGACACAAAGCCATAAGAATAATACATTGGACTTTGGGGACTCGGGAGGAAGGATGGGAGGGGGACGAGGGATAAAAGACTACACATTGGGTACAGTGTACACTGCTCAGGTGATAGATGCACGAAAATCTCAGAAATCACCACTAAAGAACTTATTAATGTAACCAAATACCACCTGTTCCCCCAAAAACCTATTGAAATAAAAAAATTAAAAATAACTAAAAAAGAAAGAAAAAAAAGATCAAACTTGTATGAATGAGGAGTTGCTTTTTTATGGATAAGCAAAGAAAGTCATTTTTCAAGATGGAAACTACTCCTGGTGACGATGTTGCGTACATTTTTGAAATGTTAACAAATGATTCTGAATATTCCATAAAATAGCTGATAAAGCAGTAGCAAGGTTTGAGAGGATTGACTCCAATTGAAAGAAGTTCTAATGTGGGTAAAATGCTATCAAGCAGCATATCATGCTACAGAGAAATCTTTCATGAAAGGAAGAGTTGATCAATGTGGCAAATTTCATTGTTGTCTTATTTTAGGAAACTGCCACTGCCATTCTAACCTTTAGCAACCACAAACCTGATCAACAGCCATCAACCTCTAGGCCATACACTCTCCACTGGCTAAAAGATTAGGACTTGCTGAGGGTGCAGATAAACATTAGCATTTTATAATCAACAAAGTATATTTAATTAAGGTATATATATATTGATTTTAGAAATAATGCCATTGTACACTTAATAGACTACAGTATGGTACAAACATAATTTTTATATGCACTGGGAAACCAAAAAATTCGTGTGACTCTCTTTATCATGATGGTCTAGAGCCAAACTTGCAGTATCTTTGAGGTATTTCTGTACTTTAGTTGGGCAGCTTCAGGAAAGAAATATAGATTTGACCTGACATGACAGCCCCAAGATGATACTTTTAGCACCACCCGGCCGCTGAAACGCAGCCTAGTATATGTAACCATCCACTCAAATTCCTAATTAGCATTAAAAATTGATCTCCTGATTCCTCCCTCCCTACCGCAATCCTGCTTCTCCCAGGTTATTAGCACCTTAGTAAAGGATACCTAGGTTAGGCTAAGGTAAGAACCCTCAGATTCATGCTTGCCCTGAGTGCTCATATCCAAAACCACAGGCTTTTCTGGCTATAACTCCCCAAAATATTCTCACCTCAATCCCTTCTCACAGTTCCACCGCTGTCATCGCCTCTGCCACAACAACTCAACACCATTCTAGTCCACATGCTATTTCCTTCACTTGGACAACTGGAAACGCAGACAGAATACTGTCTTCCACTGTTTGCCCCTATGATTGATTTTCCACAGAGCAACTGTAGTTATCTTTTAAAAATTTAAGACTTTTTTTCTTTCTCAGCACAAAACCCATCAATGTTTTTTCATTAAACTGTATAGCAAAGCTTGTAATATACTAAAGCAGTGATTTTCATCTGGGGGTATTTTTGATCCCACTTCTTCCCTAGCCCCCTAGAAACATTTTACAACGTCTGGAGACACTTTTGGATGTCACGATATGAGATGGGGGAGCAGCGGACATCTAGTGAGTAGAGGCCAAGAATATAGATAAACATCTTACATGGCACAAAAACACCCAAAATGTCAACAGTTCTGAGGCTGGGAAACCCTGTGCTACATGGTCTTGCTCCTCTCTGACTCACAGCCCTTCACCTTCTCCTGGACTCAGTCCTCCCTAGCTGTGTTTTCATTCACTCTTGCTCAAACATGCCATACACAGACCTGCTGCAGGTCTTTTGCTCTTAGTGCCCCGCTGCTGCAACTCTTAGATTTCACAGACGTCGTCCTTCATTTCATTCAATTTCTGTTAAAAGTCATCTCTTCTAAAAGGCCTCCTTGACTTCTCCATCTAAAATAGCACCTCCATGATAGCCTATAACTTATTCTGCTTTAGTTTCATCCATTGTTATCCAATATTTTCCTTTAAGGGCAGTTGATCCTTGAACAAACACGAGTTTGAACTGCACGGGTCCACTTCTACATGGATTTTCTTTTATCTCTGCCATTCCTGAGACAGTAAGACAAACCCCTTCTCTTTCTCCTCCTCCTCACCTACTCAACATGAGGATGACTAGGATGAAGACCTTTACGATGGTTTACTCCCACTTAATAAGTAGAAATATATTTTCTCTCATTATTTTCTTTTTTTGGTTTTGTTTGGCTTTTTTTGTTTTGTTTTGTTTTGTTTTATTTTGTTTTTTTTGAGATGGAGTCTCACTCTGTTGCCCAGTCTGGAGTGCAGTGGCATGATCTCTGCTGACTGTAACCTCTGCCTCCTGGGTTCAAGCGATTCTCCTGCCTCAGCCTCCCAAGTAGCTGGGACTACAGGTACACACCACCATGCCTGGCTAATCTTTGTATTTTTAATAGAGACAGGGTTTCATCATGTTGACCAGGCTGGTCTTGAACTCCTGACCTTAGGTGATCCGCCTACCTTGGCCTCCCAAAGTGCTGGGATTATAGGCATGAGCCCCCATGACTGGCCCCTTATGATTGTGTTAATAACATTTTCTTTTCTTTAGCTTACTTTATTGTAAGAATATAGTATATAATGCATATAACATATAAAATATGTGTTAACTGTTTATTGGTAAGGCTTTCAATCAATAGTAGGCTATTAGTAGTTGTGTTTTGAGGAATCAAAAGTTATATGCAGATATTCAACCACACAGGGGTGAGCTCCCCTAATCCCTGCATTGTTCAAGGGTCAGTTGTATTTACGTCAACCAACACTATCACTACTACCACTCCAACTGGAGTATAACATCTTTAATTAATAGCAGGGATTTTTTTTGTTTTTGCTTGCCACTCTACTCTCAGCCCCTGGAACACACACACACACACACACACACACACACATATTCAAAGTCTTCATGAAATGAATGAATGAATTAGTTAATTAATATGTTAACTAGTTAATCTTCCATGGCCAGAAACCAACAGAAAACTCAGTTTGGTGATTGAGAGTCTTTGTCAATTTATAAATTGCAGCAGAAGTCAAATAGGACAACCACAATTTTGTAATTGGTAGGATGCCACTTAATTCCCCTGCATCAAAATGCATAGCCTCAGACAATTATATGTTTAGAGAACTTTCCAACTAATCTCACTCATAACAGTCACTCGATGAGGCCAGGGTACTGTTAAATATAGTGAACTCCAAGTTTCTCTTCAAAGAATCAGTATGTCAGTATGTTCAGCTCTCTTATTCTTTGATTCTCCATTTTAAAGTTTACCTTCCTGGTTCTTTCTCCCACTTGCTTCTAGTTTCAGTAAACAACTTTTCCACTGGTCCTAATCAGTAGTTCACATCTGTTCCCCTTGATCACCTGCTCCATCCTGACACATCCTGGTCACCTGCTTTGACCTGAGTCACCTTTGGTCACCTGCTCTGACCTAAGTCACCTTTAGTTACCTGTTCCTAACCGTCCTTCCCGCCAAACTACTCACCCCGCCACTCTAGCTCAAAACCTTTCCTCATTAAAATAGCCAATCAGAATTAGCTTAGACTGCGTGGTCCAACCCTAGCCAACAGGGGAATGACACAGCAGTAGGGGCTACCTGCCTCAGGAATAAGAACTCCTGCCACTCTGCATCCAGGTGTGCTCTCACCATTGTTCCATCTACGATGAGCACCCTTTCTGCAGAAAGTAAAAATTGCCTTGCTGAGAGAATTAAATTTGTGTTCAAGTGCTATTACTATTACATCTGAGAACAAGCATTTTTCATTTCTAACCGTATCCTAGATCACCCTAATCAATTAGTCTCTAATTTCTATAAAACTATGTTCCATCCCTTTTCTGGCTCATTATCCACCTCTTAGGTAGTGACACCTACCATGGTACCTTCTGTCACTGATGGCCAGTGATTAGAAAGACTGAAAATGCCCTAACCTCTTCTTTGAATGTCCCCTTCACTTTCTCCAGTACTTTCCCATAGCACTTTCTAGTAGTGAATGTATTCTTTCTCCTACACACCTGTTATGTCTGACCTGGAGAGGAGTTGACTTCCTCTATCCTTTTGGCTATTTCCTGCCTTCCTTCTCCCAATAATGCCAGTTTGAAATTTATGTCATTGTATTATACTACCTACTATGCCACTTTGTTACAATGCTTTTCCAGCCCATATAAAATGCCCTCTTCTTTAAAGACTGTACCTCCTTGTACACTCTCCTTCTTTCTGAAATTCCTAATTTTTGAAACTTTCTATTGTTATGTAGATCGTCCTTCCAATCACCCTGTTTGTCAGCTCTTTAACCTACTGACCTTCAATAATCTTGTTTTCCATCTCAACCAGGCCACTCATTGTCATGGTTATATGTTGTCCTTGTAATTGTAAAAATGTGCTTATTTTTTTACAACCTTCAAGAATTCTACTCTCCAAACATCCATGTGTGTCCTCACTTCAACTCTCTCCTCCCAATGGCTCTGGCAAACAAACAAACTTGGAGTTATTTTTCATTCCTTTCCTTCTCTTACATTCTACAACACGTCTCCAGCAAATCCTGCCAGCAGCATGCTAAAGTTATGTTCAAGATCCACTGTTCACAATCTTCACTCTTGTCAAATTGCTCCAAATCACCATAATCTCCCACATGGTCTCCCTGCATTTGGCATGTTAGGTCTATTCTCAACAAAGAGCAAAACCAATGTGATTACAACTCAGTCAGGTGAGGTCACTTTTCTGCTCAAAATACTCCAATTCCACTGTCTTAGGAAGTTTGGGCTGCTATAATCTAACACCACAGATTGGGTGGCTTATGCAACAGTAATTTGTTTGTGTCTGGGAAGTCTCAGATCAAGGTGCTGGCAGATTCTGTGATGGAAGAGGACTCTTCCAGGCTTGCAGAGGCTGCCTTCTCCCTGTATCCTCACATGGTGGGGAGGAAGAGGTCTCTGGTGTCTTCCTCTTCTTCTAAGAGCACTAAGCTCATCATGAAGTCCCACCCTCATGACCACATCTAAACCTAAATATCTCCCAAAGTTTTCACCTCCAAATAATACCACGTTGGAGATTAGGGTTTCAACATGAATTTGGGAGGTATATGAACATTCAGTCCACAGTAGCCATATCATATCACACAGAGCAAAAGCCAAAGTCCTAACCAAAATGTACAAGACTTCAGATTAACTAACCTCTCTGATATCTTCCTCTATCAGTCACTGCATTGTGCTTTGTTTTTCAGTTAGTCTATTCCCCAGTGAAGTGGCCTCATTGTCTGGGGTGATACCTGAGATTCATTGTCTCATGGCCATGGAAAACTAGGATGTGGACACAAAGAATGAGGTTGAGAGTGGAAGTTTAATAGGCGAAAGAAAGAGAATAGCCCTCTCTCTGCTGCAGAGAGAGGGGTCCTGAATGGGCTTCCGGTCCCGCAGTGAAATGCAGGGGGTTTTACAGTGAGCTTGAGAAGGCGGTATGTGATTTACATAGGGGGCAAAATATTGGTTGGACCAGGTATTCCATTTGCATACGACATGAACAACTGGTGGGACTAGATGGGCCATTTGCATAGGGTGTGAATTTCTGGTGCCCCCTGTCCCTCTCCTCCTGCTATTTTTTTCTGATGCAGATGGGTTCTCTGCCTGGCTGGTGTCACACTGCCCATTCTTTTACTGTGCACGTGACAACAGCAAAAGGGAAGATGGAGCCTCCATGTTAGACATGCCTGGGCCCCAGGTAGCCCTTTTCTATTGGCACAGCTGCCAGCATTCCCCTGTGCAAGCTTCCAGCTTGCTTATCTATGCAGCTTGATTTTTCAGGCTGCTCTTTATTAGAAAAGAAATGATTTTGGAGGACTGCTTTTTGGTAGAAGGGAAGCCTTGCCAAGGACTCTTTTACCCTCACTATCTGCCTAAATAATTTCTTTCTAGCTCCTGTATCACCAGCTCTGTCATAAACACCACAGCCACACTCCCACCCCAAGGCCTTTATACTGGTGTTCTTGCTACCTCTTCCTAGAAAATTCCTCCCTGACATGTTCACAAGGCTCACGCTGTCATCTCTCTGATGCTTTAGGACTTTGCTCCAGTATCAGCTTCTCAGTGAGGCTTTCCCCAATTTACAATTTAAATCTGAAACCTTCCCTTCAACACCCCTTAAACTTTTCTCTACTTTATTTCATAGTTAAATTTCCCAACATTTAATTATATTTTACTCATGTGTTTCTTCATTTATTTACTTTCTTTTTCACTAAAAAGTAAATGTCACAAGGACAGGACTTTCTGTGTTCTTTGCACCCTTCTCTATTGCTAGCAGCTAGAAACATGCCTGAAATGCAGTAGACACTCAGGGATGAATGAGGAATGGATGATGTTCTTTAATGTTTGTCATAGGATTTACTTTTATACTCCATACTCTATTTTAATAAACCATTTCATGGTTTTTATAAACACCATTATAAAAAATCACTTAATTTGCACTGAAATACTCCAATTTTTTAATGTGAATGAGAAAAAAATTATCTCTATTGCCATTTTTAACAAGGAAATAATGGATAAGTAGTTTTATATTATGTACATAAGCAAAGACATAGAAATGGGACTATATAGGGTGAATATTTAGAGTACATTCATGGGTTAATAGTGAAATAACTCTTATTGGATAAACAAAGTATGTTCAGGTTAGTGCCAGAAGCTAAAAAGAGGAGTATATGTTGTATTCAGAATTGTGGTAGCTTTGAATATGTGTCAAAATGACAGGACTCATTTTGGAAATATATTTATTAACTTGACTTTCAATGTGTAACAAGACCTGACCAAGGTATTATCATAGTTCATTTATTTGATTTTAGTTCACTAGAAAATATTTATTTATGGTTAGTTTAACAGAAACCTGTTGACAGTCATAATTGTCAATGAAAAAATTTTTCATCGACTAAGAGATATAAATAACATTAAGACTTAAATAATGTGCTGAGAGTTTTCCTGAGGGATGACTGGTTGTTTTCAAAATAATAACAATAATTATTATACCATTGATTTCTCTTAGTCAATAGTGTAAAACAAATGGTGACCTTTTCTTCATTTAACAGCTCAAAATAATTGGCTGTATATTAAAAGAATCTGACTAGAAATATGGCTTTCTATTAATCTTATTTATAATATCTGTTTTAGAACTTCAAAGCAATCATTTAAGGGTCAAAACATATCTGAAAAGCAATGGTAATTTTAAAATCAGGCAAGGACCTGGCATTCCTTTTCTTTATGTGTTTATAAGCTAAAACTAGAGCTTAATCCATCTTTGGTCTTGCATGTATCAATGGAATTTATCAGAACAATGAGATATTACAATATAAGAATGTGATTGATGTAATGACTTTACCTTCTATGTTTGTGGAATTACTTTTTGAAATTATTTCTAAACGCACAGCTCAACAAACTATCACTAAACAAATATGTTTGAAAACAACACCCACATCAAGGAATAGAATCTCAGAAGTCCTTCACACCCTTTCCTTATTACCTAACATTCCCTATGTAAAGATGACTACCATGTTAATCACTTGATTTTACGGCCTTGCCAAGTGAGCTTGCATGTTAAAACACTATACTCTAGTTTTGCCTGTTTCAAACTTCACAGAAATTAAATTATATAGAATGTATTCAATTTAGATTTTTGTCTCAATATTGTATTCATGAAAAGCATTCTTGCTGTTGGAAAATGTGTTCATTTTACAAGTTGTGTAGTATTCTATTATAGCGTGCTTTTAAGCTTCTGCTTACATCATATTTGTTATTATCTTAATGGTCAAAGCAAGTTGCATGATCAACATAGATTCATGACATGGAAAATGGGCTTCACCTCTTGATGAGAGTTGCTGCAAAGTACTGTGGTCATTTTTGCAAACCACCACATTATTGTATGTATATACTGCTAATTTGATAATATTTGCTTAAGATTTTTGAGTATAAGTTTTTATAGGAGGTAGAGATATAGACTTCTATTACTTTATGAGTTGGGGAATGTTCCTGGTTTTCTGCAACAAGCACAACTTATTTACTCTTTTACCAATAATAAACATTTGGATTTGTATCAGTCATGATTGGCTGGGTTACACCAAAGTAACAAAATTCCCCAAGTCTCAGTGGTCTAAACCAATCAATGCTTGTCCACTGCAGGTTGGCCAGTGACTCACCCTCATGATGGCATCCTTGCTCCAAGGTTATTTGGGCAGAGCAGCTGTCTGGAATGTTGACTGGTGTGGCCAGTGGTAGGGAAGAATGGGGATGAAGCTGGCAAAGCATGTGCTAGCTATTAAAGTTGCTACATGGAAAAGACATGTCATTTCTAATCACATTCCACTGACCAAAAAATGCCACGTGGCCTTGCAATGACTTCAAAGAACAATGAAAGTAAAATCTTCCAGAAAAGAGGTCAACTGGATTTTGGAGAAAAGTAATGTAGTCTAGCAGAGACTGTCCTTCATTTCTCCAAATACTTGGTTTGTTCGGGCTCACATAACCAGAACATAATCATCTTCATGCTAAGGGAGAAAATTCAAAAGTTCCAAAAAGTTCCTATTTTGAATTCAAAGTCCACGGTGTCTCCTAATGTGAGTTAATCTCTGTGTCAGGTTAGGATGTGATTCTGCTTAATCCAGAGAACTAAAACCTTCTGTGGAACATAAATATAAATAAGATACTACTAATAAATTCTCCCTTTTGTATAAGGGAAGAATAGAACATACATATCAGCCATTAGTCCATAACAATTATTAGATTTTCCTAGGCAGGTATTGAAATTGTCCATATATTCAGAATGGGTAATATCCTTTGAATAGACTCTGATTCTGGTCTCTGGTTTTGGATTTTTTCTCTATAATCTTACTTGGGCCTTGTATCCTCCCTGCTGAAGGCCCTTAATTTTTTATCATTGTCTTTGGCTTTATCTGAATAGACCTTTGTAGAAAATGCCTTGTTTTCTCTGTGGCTTTCTTAGCTAACTTTCTGCTCACATGAGCTTGGGGAAATTCCAAAAGTTGCTTCAAGTTTTAAATAACTACATATGCTTTAAGCTGGGAATTTCTTTAGCAATATGATTGTCTCAATAATCTTCTATATTTGATTCCAGTCAACGCCACATGTTAATAGCTACATAGTCCTTTTTTAGGCATATTTCTTAGATTTGTCATCATTTGTTTTGTTTTTGTTTTTTAATCCCTAGGTGTCTCTCTATTTTAGACACACACCTCTCAACTCTATTTTAGATAGTCACCCAGATTCCCATTTGGTAGGCATCTCTTTAATCTCTTTTTCCTAAGATATTTTTATAAATTTAAGAAATGAGTTCTCAGTGTTTTATTAATCTAATCAGTGGTTGTGATGCTTGTTTGAATTGACTCTTGCCAACAGAATAAGTCTAACAGAGGTTCAGTTAAAACTCCTTTGCATCTCTGAGATGAAACCAACTTGGTTATGATATAATTTCAGAAAGATAGCAATAGTGGCTTAAAACGAAAGTCATTTATTTAGGCCATGATTTTCTGAGTAGCTCTGATCTGGGATTGGTTTGACTGATCTGAGCTAGGCTATTTTGTGTCTCTGCAGGCAATTTTCAGTTTGGCTGGGGTCTCAAGGTCCTTACATAACCTTCTATATCTGGCAGTTGGCAGGCTGACAACAGGAGCAATAGAGGTGACTTGGCCATGTGTGGCTCATCATACAGTAGCAAATACAGGTTTGTCCACAAAACAGCAGTACTTCAAGAGTAGCAAGCTCCAACGTTTGAGAGTGCTTTTAAGCTTCTGCTTGTATCGTATTTGTTATTGTTGCAAGTTGCATGATCAACATAGATTCATGACATGGAAAATGGGTTTCACCTCTTGACAAGAGCTGCTGCAAAGTACTGTGGTCATTTTTGCAAACCACCACATTATTGTATTTATATATTGCTAGATAATTTGATAATATTTGCTTAGAATTTTTGAGTGAGATTTTTATATGAGATAGAGACAAACTTGTATTACTTTATGAGTTGGGGAATGTTCCTGGTTTTCTGCCATCTAAAATACAGTCTCCAACTTCTAATAGTTCTACATATGATTTTTCAATGTTACAATCGGTTTAACAGGAAGTAACCCCATCAAAAGTCAAGAAGCATGTATACTTTGTGTAATAACAGCATTATTTCTTCCTTATACATTTGAATATATTTGCAGTTTACTTTTAATTTTTGTTTGCATGATATGTCCTTTTCTATCTTCTTATATTCGAATTTATGTATTCTTTATGTTTAGATGTGTAACTTGCAAATACCACAAAGTTAGCTTTAAAAGCAATCATCCTGATGGTCTTTATCTTTCATATCTTATCACATACTTATACGATAAATAAAAGGGACATTTATCCCCTTTACTTATCATATAGTAACCAGAATATAGTGCTTTCTCTTTTCCTATTTGATCTTGATTTGTCTCATAAGTTGTATGTTATTTTTTCTCTTGTTTCTGGTCTTCTATATAATTAGGCATTTTTATTTCCCTTTTCTTTCCTCTACTTACTTGGAAATTACACATTTTAAACATATTAGTGGCTACCTAAAAAAATACAATGTCCATTTGTCACTTATCAGAATCTAAATTTAATCTGTCATTTATCCTATCACTGGAAAATGTAAAAATTTAAAACACTTTAACTCCATTTACTACCATCCTGTTCCCCACTTTGATTTTACACTACTGTAATCCTGTGTTTTAATTGTGTATTTTAAAGACAAAAAATAGTGATACGTTAGTTAAATTCACTTAGATGTATGAAGGTATTTAGCATTTTTGTTGCTCTTTCTTCCTTCTAGTATCTCTGAAATGTCACATTATCTTTTTATACTTTAAACCCTCACCTTTTGCATTATGTTTACTGAATGTCTGCTGCTTATGAGCTCTTCATTTTTTGTCTAAAATTTTCTATTTCCTCTTTATTCTTTCAGAAATTATTACTGAGAATTATTCTTTGGAAGTTATTTGCTTTATTTCCATTGTCTATGCCTTTCATTATTTCTGTTGAGAAGTCAGCTGTTAACCAAACTTGTTGCTCATTTGAAAGTAATCTATCTTTCTTAGGCTGCTTTTAAGATAGTTTCTTTGTCTATACCTCTGGGCAATTTCTATGATATACTTCCTTGTAAACTTTGTTCTCTCTTCCTCTCTTCCTTCCTAACATTCTTACTTCCATCTTTCCTTCCTTTTGTAAACATATTTTAACTCATATAATATCTTTAATTTGTAATATAGTGTATTTCATCAGTTGTGGAAAGTTGATAGTGCTGATCTTGGTAAATATTACTTTTATAATTTCCCCTTATCCTATTGTAGAACTCAAATGATACAAATATTAGAGCTTCTCACAATATTCTCTTTATCACCAATTCTACATGTTTTTACCATTTTATCTCTTTATGTTCTATTCTGATTATTTTTTCTAAACTATCTTTTAATTTCTTATTTTCTCTTTGACATTTTCTAATGTTACTATCTAACCACTGATACTTCATTTAGTTACTCATTTTCAGTACCACACTTACAATTTTGTCATTTTTAAAATAATTTTTATCTTTCCTATGGAAATAAAAAGATCTTAGTATCATTTTGACCATAGTAGAATAATTATTTAAAGTCTGAGTCTCTATACCTAGAAATCTGGAAGATTTATTTCTATTTTCTATTAGTTTTGCCATTTTTTGCTCATGTTGTTGGTCTTCTTGGGTGTCTGGTTATAGCATATAAAGTGTCAGATATTAAAAACTGTATTTAGCAAAAACTTGAATACTGGGATGATGTTTTTCATCTTATCCCAGTAAGCAAATACTTTGGCTACTTTCAGGTAGCTGGTAACTAAAAAAATTTAGGTAACTTCAGATGTCATTTAGAGAACAAAATGAGTCACAGCAAAACTGCACTGACCTCAGTGTGTTACATTTTAAATGAAACTTGTAATCAGCAATCCAGATATTCTTAAATCCCTATGACAGTGGAAGTGATTGAGGTTATCCAATATTTTACCCTCATCCTCAAACGGAAGTGGGATTAATGACTGTACATCTTGGTTCTGTGCACTGCTTCCAATTTCTGTTGCTCTTAAAAACATGTTAAAAAAAGAAAAAAAAAACATTCACATTCACTGTGGGAGTTGAGTGTGATGCCTGTACAAGATTGCATTCTCCCTGCTGGAAAGATATTTGCTGTTCCATTGGTTCTCTGTGAGGTTCATTTAACACTGTGTAGCAAATCTCTTTATGTCCAAAAAAAAGATATGCCAGCCCTAGGCATATTACTTCAATAGAATGATTTATAACAGTTTAGGATCTGCAACTTAATGGAGTAAAACTTTTCTCACAATACCCTTAACTGAGAACCAAGTCTACATCAAAATGGTTTTCGTAAAGGGTTCCTCACACATTAACAAGCTTCATTACTTCAGAAATTTGATTTAGGATACTCACAGAAGCAAACAGTAGACCACAAGCTGCACTCAGCACTGCACTACTCGCTAAAATGAAGAGCGGTGTTTTACTGAGGGATGTCCTTGTTACCAAAGACCCGTTTATTTACTGAGTGTCAATTTGAGAGAATTATAATCACTTAGAGAGTCATGTCCATTTTGTCCATTGGGTGTCTCCATCAGCTGGTACATAGCAGATTTTCAACAAATTTCAATGACAGGCAGGAATGCCTTCCTACTATCTTCTATCTATCAGCCAGTAGAACAGACGTCCCAACTCACACAGAAGGGTGTCCATCTGATTTTTAGAGGCCTCCAGGAAAGGCATGCCACCACCACCCCTCAGAAACCTTTTCCATATCTCCCGGAGTCCAGCTGGGTCCCCGAATGCAGTCTGTTCACCAGCTGCTACTGCTTCCCACTTATCTGGCCAGAAATGCACTGGCTATTTTCCATTTCAGCAGGCTCACTCCTTAATCATTTCTAGAACAGCAAAGGGGGTGTTGGAAATATCCTCCCTAATCTCTCTTGCAATATTTAAATGTATCTAATTTCAAAACACTGAAAAGGTTAAAAAAAAATCCATAAAACAACTCTTAAATAAATTCCATCTGATGGCTTGAAAGAATCTTTTCACAATGAATTCGTAAGAAGGTGAAAATAGAATTCTCATTTAATTTTTGCTAGTATGTCCAGATTTCACAATAGGATGAGCTTATTTTTGGCTCCAGATTTACATGATTGTTCTCCTCAGCATTTTCTTTCTTCTATTTAGGCAAAGGAAGTTTGTGGCTTGCATATTAGAATTGAAATATGTACAATTAATTTAAGTTGATGTAATACATTTTAGTTCATTTAAGTTCTTATAATTATTGCCTTGTAGAAAACCTGAGATCCTCTATGAAATTTTGAAAGGCAACTCTAGGGATTTTCAGAAATAAATAATATATGCGACATCTCAAAAGAAGTGTTAAAGCTCTTGAGTTACAGATTTCATATCTCAGAAATTTTAGTTTTTACTGGCAATATAACCTGTTTTGTATCCAAAAGATGATGAAACATAGGAAAGTTTTACTGCAAAATATCACTAATTTTATCAACATCTTTGGTTTTTAGTTTTTTGGTTTTTGGTTTTTTTTTTTAACAATAAACGCTCCATGTAAGTGTAGGATCTCTATTTTGTTCGTTGACATATCCCAATCCCTAAAAGAATGCTGGGCACATAGTTAATGCTCAATACATACAGAAATGTGATTCTGTTTTTCCGTTTATTTCTCAAAAGTGATTGATTGGAAGTAGGCCTCCACAAGATGGTGACCAGGCTCAGGAAGCTGTTTCCTAAATTTAATTTTATATATATCACAAAATCATAAAACAGTCTTCAAAGTTATTCTGCCAGTAGCATAAGGACTTCCTGGATGTGGGAACGCAGCTAAGTCCTGTGAAGCACTGAACTCTCAGAGGCAATTGGCCTTTGCATTGTTCACTCATTCCTCAGTGAATACCCTCTTCTCTTAGATAATAGCTCTTGATAGGAAAAGCCTACATTTTCATAACTGGTATGTTGAAAACATAACCCAGGAAATTTGATAAATGCAATTTTATTGCTTATTTCTCTCACTACTTTGTAAAAAATTTAAATTAAGTCAACAATGTCTTTTTTTTTTTTTAGTATTTATTGATCATTCTTGGGTGTTTCTCGGAGAGGGGGATTTGGCAGGGTCATAGGACAATAGTGGAGGGAAGGTCAGCAGATAAACATGTGAATAAAGGTCTCTGGTTTTCCTAGGCAGAGGGTCCTGCCGACTTCCGCAGTGTTTGTGTCCCTGGGTAGTTGAGATTAGGGAGTGGTGATGACTCTTAAGGAGTATGCTGCGTTCAAGCATCTGTTTAACAAAGCACAACTTGCACCGCCCTTAATCCATTTAACCTTTAGTGGACACAGCACATGTTTCAGAGAGCACGGGGTTGGGGGTAAGGTTATAGATTAACAGCATCCCAAGGCAGAAGAATTTTTCCTAGTACAGAACAAAATGGAGTCTCCTATGTCTACTTCTTTCTACACAGACACAATAACAATCTGATCTCTCTTTCTTTTCCCCACATTTCCCCCTTTTCTATTCAACAAAACCGCCATTGTCATCATGGCACGTTCTCAATGAGCTGTTGGGTACACCTCCCAGACGGGGTGGCGGCCGGGCAGAGGGGTTCCTCACTTCCCAGTCGGGACTGCCGGGCAGAGAGGCCCCCCACCTCCCAGACGGGGCGGTGGCCGGGCGGGGGCTGCCCCCCACCTCCCGGATGGGGCAGCTGGCCAGGCGGGGGCTGGCCCCCCCAGCTCCCGGACGGGGCGGCTGGCCGGGTAAGTCAACAATTTATTTTGCTCTGAATGTAAGATTGGGTAAAATCCTTAGTTTTTCTTTTTACTATTAAATAATAGATATCATATAGCAATTTTATATCACAAAATATCAGAAAATGTAGCATGATCTACTAATGAGAATGAGACCAGTTAGTGCATTCACACGCATTTCAGTCTTCATTCAACGTTCATACTTCTTCCTCTGTCCCAGTGCCACATTCAGATGCAAACAAGAGAGACCCCTGCCTGGATACAGGGCCTCGCATACCGAAAATCATACGACCTCATACGACCTCATGCATTTATTAAATAATGTACGTGTGCCTCTGTCATGGAGTCTGTCACTCCATGCTGGCAAAGCTTGATCCGTAGCCCTAAACATCCACTCTTGTGATTAATACCATTCAGGCCACAGTGAAGTAGTTTTCCAAATGCCAGGACAATTTAAGAGTTGTATCATTACTGATGTCAGAGATGAACACTACCTGGGATTGCAGGGAATGTTTACACAATAGAAATGCTCGAGTCGCCGGGAGCGGTGGCTCACGCCTGTAATCCCAGTACTTTAGGAGGCTGAGGCGGGTGTATTATGTGAGGTCAGAAATTCGAGACCAGTATGGCCAACATGGTGAAACCCTGTCTCTACTAAAAATATAAAAAAAGTAGCCAGGTTTGGTGGCGTGCGCCTGTAATCCCAGCTACTCGGGAGGCTGAGGCAAGGGAATTGCTTGATCCAGGGAGGTGGAGGTTGCAGTGAGCCAAGATTGCACCACTGCACTCCAGCCTGGGTGACACAGTGAGACTCCGTCTCAAAAAAAAAAGAACAGAAAAGAAAAGAAAAGGAAAAAGCCTGAGTCAACTAATACCATAGATTAGAAACATCTTCCTAGAAGCATTTGATAGACAAGGTTTCTTCTACTCGCAAATACTATTCTTTTGTTGGCCATAAATCTGTTATTAACATATTTACAGGAGATTATATTTGGGTCACTTACCCCTTCTACTCCAAGGCCACCCTGAGATCTGAAAATGGGAAAGAAAGAAATTTCAGGCCAACTGCTTAACCCCTTCTTTTCCAATAAGAGAAAATACAATTAATTTGTCAAATATTTTCTCTCAAGAAACTATTAACACACTTGATTTTTTTTACATAATGAGGTGTTGCTTTCCAGTAGTGCCAAATTTCTATTTTCTTGCCTTCCTTCACATTCCAGTCAATGCCGGTAGAAGTATTCATTGACTTAAATGGCATTTACAAAAGCCAGTTATGCATAGTGAATGAGGACTGTTTTGTAGTAATAAACAGTTCAGAATAGTCTTAAATGTTCAACTGATTGATGGATATATGATAAAGAAATGAACAGATAAAAATGGATCTAGCATTTGTGAAATGTAATGCCAACCCTTCACAATATTGTATACCTCTGGATATTTGAGAATAAAAACATAATTTATATTATATCTTAAAATATTTTATAAATTTTCCACTATAATGACAATATATTATATTAGGCCCATTACAGTATTTAACATAACATATTATCATAATTTCATTCTTATTTAAATATTGTTTTAATAATTTTATTACCTTAAAGTTGCTACAGTCAGCCAAGTGAAGCTTCCCTGAATTGAAGTAATAATTTAAACACACAAAAAATCTGTCCATTATAATTCCAGAAAGGTTGTCTAATTTGACATTCCTATGAATACATTGTTTTATGTAATATATATATATATATATATATATATATTTTTTTTTTTTTTTTTGTAATGGAGTCTTGCTGTCACTCAGACTGGAGTGCAGTGGCACAATCTCAGCTCACTGCAACCTCCACCTCCTGGGTTCAAGCAATTCTCCTGCCTCAGCCTCCTGAGTAGCTGGGACTACAGGTGCCCGCCACCACCCCCTGCTAATTTTTTTTTGTATTTTTAGTAAAGGCGGGGTTTCACTCTGTTGGCCAGGCTGGTCTTGATCTCAAGTTATCCGCCCACGTTGACCTCCCAACATGCTGGGATTACAGGCATGAGCCATTGCACCCGGCCTGTGATAAATCTTCAATATGGCAAAAAAAATTAACAATTTTACCAAAATAGAGGAAATAACTTATATAAAAATAGATAATATGTAGATAGTGATTTTATTTTTAATTATTCATCCTAACATTGCTAGCCCAGCTTCTGAGCACCCAATCATGAATAATCGTGATTAATTCTATCTTCTTTGATCTTGTGCCATCTTCCAGATAAATAAAATCACAGATTTAAACACATTTGTTAAGTATAATCATCATACAGAATTTGTCAAAGTAGAAGAAGAAAACATTTTATTTCACAGTTAACTTGACGTATAGTAACTTTTAAATATTTTGGCCTATGTAACTGCGGTTTTTGCCATTTAAAAGTAATTGTATTATATGCAGAACACACATATATGTGTGTGTGTTGATGCATGTGTGTTTATATATATAATTATGTATTTGTGTGTGTGTGTGTGTGTGCGTGTGTGTCTAATGAAATCTATTGTAAGGAATTTGTTCATGTGATTATGGAGGCTGAGAAGTCTCGTAGTCTGCTATCACATATGGAAACCCAGAAAGTCAGTGATGTAATTCAGTTCAAGTCTGAAGGCCTAAGAACCAGAAACCACCGATGGTGTAAGTCTCAGCTCAAGCAGTCATGCAAACAGTGAATTCAACCTTCATCTGCTCCTTTTGGTAACTGGTATCTATCATATTGGTGCTATCATATTACTCAGACACAACTGGATTTTAAAATCCTATTACACCTGTTAAAAAGTTAATTATTAAATTCATTTGACACTTTATTCTAATGTTAATGTACAATATATAGAGTCATACAATGATAATGCTAGAAAAGCCCTTTGAAAATAATTAGGTTTCTTAGCAAGCATTGCCTATCAGCAGAACCCAGGGAGCATTACAAAAATACTTATGAGCAGGCCTCAATCCTAGAGACTCTGACCCTAAAGCTCAGAGTGGGACCTACACATGCAGCCTTTTTCATGGTGTTTGCTTGTTTGATAGTGTAGTTATTTCTCATCTGGCAAAAATCACACAAGTAGGAAAATATTCTGCCAAAAACAGTGTTAGAAGAAATCAGTAAATTAAAAGACCAGGACAGAAACTCCCCATGTTGCTTTAAGATAGGAAAACAAGCATGTGCTGAAGAAATACAGTAATTCTTGAGTCTATAAAGAAGTCATTGAGTACTAAGGCTGTCAGCATTTGCCGTCTCACCAGATGAGTAATTCTCCTGGCTTGTGGCTCACAGGAGAAATTAACTGTTACAATCTACTAATAAAGTAATACCTGAATGCTAATTTAGAGAATTTGATTTGCAGTTAGGTTTCAGTCATTTTTCTTTTCTCATAATAGTAATATTATAGGTGAAGACAATGTACATACCTGCATTACTAGAGGGACATGAAAGGGACCCATAATGGAGCAAACACTGAAGTTCTTAAAATGAATACATTCTTACAGTGAAGTGTATGTGCTCTCTTCCCAACATTCTCAGTAAAACAGCAGTTTTTCTCAGAGAATTAAAAGAACTATGCTCAATATCTTACAGAACAACCCACATTCTTGAGCTCATTTCCAGATGTACCAATTGTCTGTCTGACAGCCCAAAATCCTAGAGATGTCCCTAGCCTGTTTGGCAAACTTTATTTTTAATGAAAGCTGACAGATTTCATTTATAAATGGTCTTAATGATAAAATGTAGCAAACTTCAAACTAGTTAATATTAATATTAACTTTCAGATATTTACAGATGAAAAATTAATATCAGTCAGCCCTGATTTCTATTCTTCACAAATTAATGATTGGTGTCCATTCAGTCTGCTTAGGCAGACACTTTTATAATCGTGGAAACTCCAAGTTGGAGATAACTTTAGAGTCCATCTCTCCAGCCTCCTACTCAATGCTGTAAATGTGACAGACACGTTCCCCAAAACCTTCTGTTCCACAAAAGCACACATTAAAATAGTATTGGGGTACAAAGCGGCTAGAGAGACTGCTCAAACCCAAACAAGGCAGAGGCTGCTGAGTAATGGAAACAGGGAAAAATCTACAAAGATCAGGAAGACAAAGGCAGAAGAACACGAAGCCAATGGTATGAAGGAAAGGCCAGGGGGAAACAGTTGACCTGGACAGCGCTGCACTTCTCTGTGGCCTATGGGTTCACTGTCTCAGGTATGCTTTGCACTGCTTGGAGGCAACACCAATTAACATCCTTGGAAAAATCACATGTGAGTCATTCAATTTTTATATGTAATGACACCTTCCCCCTGAAATTAAGGGGGAATTGAGCATGTACTGTCCTAACTTGCATTAAACATATTATAGGCAATGAGGTTACATAGAGAGCCCTATAGCATCCCTTACAAGTACTCTTCAGCCTCTGCTTAAACATTTCACAACTATTTTTGTGAGCCCTTGCCAAAGATAAACAACTCTAGCTATCAGAGCTCTTTTGAGCCAAAATGTTTCCCGCATGACTGTTGGTTTCAAGTGCATCCTCTGCAGTAGCACAAAATACACCATCCTTTTCCCTTGAGAAAGGTTTGATTATTTGAGTAGAACTTCTTTCTCACATGTGTTAACTTCTGTGTGTGTGTGTGTGTGTGTGTCTGTATCTTTTGAATGTGTTTCATAGCTTTAGGTTGGATAGAAAGCAGTGTTGAATGAAATTACTACGTAGTCTGTTACAGTTTATCTAAAACTGTGATTAGGATAACTTCTTGCTTAAGTCTACGCTAAAATTTGTCTCACAAATCTCTCAAACAATAAAAAAGGAAACTCCTTAAACTGTTGCTTAGTGATTCTTAAACTCAAAATGACTGAGGCGTGTGATATGCCACTCTCTTGAGTTAAGCACCTGACACTTCATCTACTTTCTGAGTGGGGGGGGGGGGGGGGGCTCCCCAACCCAGTCATCCTGTGCAGATCTTTGGCAAATTCCTGAATTTGCCAAAAGTTACTTCCATTTGGTTCTCTCCATTTTCCTACATATATTTAATCTCTCCCTTGATGAAATCACCCACTTTCAACTGAGGAAAATAGCCCAAGACATTCATTCACTCCACAGATATTTCTTGAACACCTACTATGTATCAGGACTGTTCTAGGCACTGGAGAGAGAGAACAGAACAAAATGGAAGAAGAAAAGAAAAGAAAGCAAAACATAAAGGCTGCCCTCATGGAGGTTACATTCTAGTGAAGGAAGTTAAAAATAAATAAATAAGGAAATGAAAGGATATGGGGCATTTCATCAAATGTAAGATCCTATTGGCTATTAGATGCATCACAGTTTTATGCATCTTATGAACAATTAAACTGCAATATTCTATAGACTGTAAGGCACATCTCAATTTCAGAGCTGTTCACACGTGAAAAAGTATAGCTTAAAATGAATGAAATACATTACAATGGATTAAAAATGCAGTCAAGGACTTTCATGAGTTTGCAATTTTAAATAAGATGATGAGTCCCAAAGCTCAGTTACCTTCTGCAACTTTCTCCTTCATACTGGACTTTGCAGCCTAAAGATTACGAGGGCATCCAAATTCAACATATCCCAAACCTGCTGCCATTAAAGACCTGATGGCTTCACTGGGGATCATACAGCTTTTTCCTCCCTCTTCATTAATCAGAAAGTCCTGTCCATTTTAACCCTAAAATGTTTCCAATCTCCTCCATCTCTCCTAATCAGTGTCCTGGTTTATGACTTCAGTATCTCATATTGAGTCTTATTACATTCTACTACCTGGACTCCTTGGTTGCATTATTTTCTCCCCTCTAGAATCTATATTCCATAATGCTATAATACGTATCTCTTTGTAATTCAGGTCTAATCAAGTCACACTTATTTTTTTAAAAAGAATGCTCATATGCTATTTCTTCTTTAAATAAGAAAGTTCCATTTCCTTAGCACAGCAAGTATGATTCCTCAAGATAGAACTTCAACCTATGGCTTGATCTCACCTCAGCAGCTTCTATTCCTCTTCCCTCTCAACAGGATGCCTCAGCTGGGCCAAATTATTGGCTTTTGTCCAAAATGACATTTACTTTCCCACCTTTAATCTGTTCATGCTGTTGTCCTTAACTCAAATCACTTCCTTGTCACCCCCCCCCCCCACACCCTCATGAATGTTTTCCTCACAATTTCTTTCACCTACCAAATCACCTCAGATCATCTGCTCTCTGTCTACTCCTAGGACCTTTATCATACTGATGTTTACCACAATTGATTATACTTTCCTGTCTCCTTCATTAGATTGCACATTCTTTGAGGGTTTCTATTTTTTTGTGTGTTTTGGAATCAAAACCTCAGATTCTGAATCTTGATTCCAATTATCTGCAAATTATATGACCTAAAACTTCTTAATCTCTCTGAACCACAGTTTTCTTATCTGTAGAAATGGTAGAGAAATCAGGATAAAATTTGAAAACAAGGGGAAATTGACCAATCACAGAGAGTATGAGGGTTCTTTATTTTAATAAAACTAATTTCCAAATGGGCTTTTTAACCCATGGATGTTTGATGTGTAGAGGCAGGAGAGAGAGTGAAGGGAAAAGGTTAGGTGTACTCTGTGTAGTAACATTTCTATGTCTTTCATCAAAGACATGTTATCTAATCTAAGTACTTTTATAGACTTTTAACTTTTTAACCTAGCAAAATAGAAGAAACAAGTTTTTTAATAAAAAAAGAAAATATAAAAATAATATGAATACATTCAATTTTTGACTCAAAGTAAAAAAGATATATCAAATTTAATCAAGGCAAAAATCAAAAACAAAGCTATAAATAACTTAATCACTAGATAATTCATAGATTGATCACGTCTGTGGAAAAAATATACTATTTGCCAACATTTTAGTATATATTAATAGTATACAATTAATAGTATATAATTACCAATGGTATACTATATTAATTATACACTATTATATATTTATGTTTGCTTTTAGCGTTACTACTGATAAATTATGATACTTGCACTCTTTTTACAGTTTGGTCTAATTGTGTAATCTAGTCCTTCACAGGCTGTTTATTTACTCATTGGCACTATATTAAAATCAGATATAAGTGACATGGATTTGTTTTTTCTTCAGGATACTAAAATGGTGTGCTGGCCTTATCAGCAAGGACAACAGTATCATGACTGTCATGTCCCTTATCATGACATCATGCCTTCTCAACTGTGTTTCCTAAAAATAAGCTGTTGAAATAGAACATAACAGTTTCACTGATTTTATGGATAATTCTTAGTCATAGTTATTTTTAAATTTGCTTCAGATTTTAAATCAACATAATGCATACATCTGGTTTTAAACAAATAAAATATCATGTTTTATACTGCAAGCAAATAGCTTAATCCCCCAGAAGAAACCTCTGCTATATCTGTTTTAAGACTCTCTGGGATTGACTACCTTCCCATCTATAAATAAATGTCTATATGTACTCTTTGTGTTCGTTAGTAATTACATGTGACTGCTAAGAACCAAACAGTAACTTAAACAACCTAGAAACATGGGCCGGACACAATGGCTTATTCCTGTAATCCCAGCACTTCAGGAGGCCAAGGCAGGCAGATCACCTGAGGCCAAGTGTTTGAGACTAGCCTTTCCAACATGGTGAAACCCCGTGTTTACTAAAAATTCAAAAACCAGCCGGCGTGATAGCACATGCCTGTAATCCCAGCTTGTTGGGAGGCTGAGGCACAAGAATTGCTTGACCCAGGAGGCAGAGGTTGCATTGAGCTGAGATTGCACCACTGCACTCCAGCCTGGGCAACAGGACAAGACTCTGTCTCAACAAAAGCCCCCAAAACCGAAAAAAAACTAGTAGCATCTATACTCACTGTTAGGAGCTGACTTGTGTCTCCGCAAAATTTACATGCTGAAATCCTCATTCCCAGGACCTGAGAATGTGACTGTACTTGGAGATAAGGTGAGGTGACGAAGGTAAAGTGAGGTATGACTGGTGTCCTTTTGAGAAGAGATTAGGACATGGAGAGGGACACCAGAGATGCGCACGCACAGAGGAAAGACCATGTGAAGCGGCAACAGGAGGGTGGCCACCTGCAAGCCAAGGAGAGAGGCTTCAGACAAACCCAACCCTGCTGCCCCCTTGGTCTTAGACTCCCAGCCTCCAGAACTGTCAGTCAATAAATTTCTGTTGTTTAAGCTAACCAGTCTGTGGTACTTTGTTGGCCATCCTAGCAAAGGAACATACCACACACATTATTTCCCACTCACATAACTTGCATTCCGGAAGCTGGTATAGTAGTTTGGGGCCAGTCTCGTGGCTTGAGACAAAGCTCTTTCATCTTTTCTGCTTTCGCTGTCTCTACTAATTGATTTTCATGTTCAGGATGAACTTTTCATCTCAAGGTCTCAAGGTAGCTATTGAAGCTGTAGCCAGCAAAGCACATTCCAGGCAGGAAAAAAGCAGAAACTTGATAACTTGATAACTGTTATAAAGCCTTCCTATAGATCTTTTTCCAATTTGAAAGCTCATTCTTTCTCTCATGTGTGTCCACTGTATTCAAGTTACAGTATGAGATTTGAAAAGGGGTGTAGTTTAGTATATTCTAACTAGACGTCTAATAAACATTAAATAATTATAACATTTATTCCCATAACCTTACAAATTATGAAATACAGCTATAAGATATGACAATAGGCCTAGAGATGGGTTTTTCAAGTGCAAAGGGAAAGCCCCCGTGGCAGTCCCTTCAAAATTGACATTGCTAATGCTCAAGACCTTTTGCGAAACTCTTTAAAGAGAAGTCTCTTCCTTTTATAGATCCAACCAAAGGTCTTGCAGCGCCCCCAAGAGCTCAATTTTTCTCCTTTTCTGCTATGATATCTTTCAACAAGTCATTCTTCACAAAGATATTCAAAAGCTATTCTGGTACAGCAGCTCCAAAAGTGTGGATACTTTCTACCCTTTATTTCGGAATTACAAAAATCTGGTCTGTGATAACTATACTAGTGTCTCAGAGTGCAGTTGTCTCTCACCATAATATCTGAAATATTCCATAAGGATAATGGGTGTGAATAAATAAAGGGGGGAAAAATATAAGATTTCCTCCAAAAAAGAAAATATCGCAAAAAGAGCAAAAAAAAGTACAAAATCTGATTTACTACATATTACATGGGGGAAATCATTAAAATATACATTCTCTTAGCTTACCAAAATTGGTTTAGTATTCCACATAACAATAGAATCATAAAATAACTTAAAAATATTTACTGAAAGTATTATATAATATATCCAAGATATGCTCCCTCGAAGGTATTACATATTATTGAAATTATTGAATTCTTATACATACTAATTCTATATTTTCAAGTAATTTTAAACCATATTTATAAAAGTTTCTGAGTTTTTCCTATGTAAAGACATATTTGTCTCTTTCTCTTTCTCTCTCTCTCTCTTTCTCCTTCAGGATGGAAAACAGACCACAGGAGAGACATATTTTGAATCTAATATAAATCTAATGATCTAATATCTTTTAAATTATTTGATGAATTTTTCATATATTTCTTTATGAAGAGTAATAAACATAATTAAGAATTTTGTTTGCTGTCTGTTTTTATATGTAAAATATGTTTATTTTTTCTACCACAAAAGAACTGAATATCGCCAACATTTTAGATTACCACTAAAATATAAGAGAAATTAAATTATTCACTAAATTTGAACTCAAACTTCTGGCTAATAGGACAATGTGCATTACATATGTGTATGCCTGTCTATATAAATGGTGTGACCATTTATATAATGAAAATAAGAAAACTTGCAACAATAAAATATTATAATTTGTGGTCAAATGTTTGCAAGATGGTCAGCTATGGAGATAGGTATTTTAATATTTTTTTATTGACTAGAATCCTACTTAAAAGTATCAGATTTTTATGTCAATATATACCTGCACAGCATTTGCAAGGAACTGGTCATCTAATACAACTTCACCACCAACAATACAGTCAGCCTCCATATTCATGGGTTCTACATCCATCAACTCCACCAACTGAGCATCAAAAATATTTGGAAAAAATAGGTAACTGTGTCTGCACATAAACATGTACAAACTTTTTCTTGTCATTACTCCTTAAACAATACAGTATAACAACTATTGACATAGCATTTACATTGTATTGAGTACTATTAGTAATCTAGAGATGATTTAACATATACAAGATGATAAGCACAGACTACACATAAATACTACGACATTTAAAATGAGAGATTTAAGCACGTGTGGATTTTTATATCCAAGAGGTCAATGTAAAAGTGGACCCCCACAGCTCAAACCTGTGTTGCTCAAATGTCAACTGTATAAAGATTTCAGTCTATCAGGTATCTCTGCTTTCACATTAAAGCTATCCATATATTCATATATTGTTTTATTTTAAAATATCTGTTGTAAACCCATCATTTTTCAGCCCTAGGGCTAGGTTCCTAGAATGCAATGACCCATAAGACTCTTCTCATAGAGGTTGCAATTTATTGCATGAGATGAATATAAAAAAAAACAGATTTTTTGTAATATGTGAGCTTTGTATCAAAATAGAAAGGAATCTGGTTCTTTGACATTACAGAAGACACTAACCTAGTCTAGGGATCAAGCAAGGCTTCTCCAATAAAATAACACCACCTGAGTTCTGAGGTATGAGCAACTGTTAAATAGGAAAAGAGAACTAACAGGGAGAACATTCTAGATAGAGGTAATGACAAGTATAAAGAGCCCAGGGAAGGAGGGAGCATAGTGAATTTGACAAAGTTCTGAAAGGGTTCCATCATAGCTGGATGCAAGGAAGCACGGGAGGAAAGAGACAGATTAAGAAGACAAGGAGGAGCAAAGCCACACAGGACCTTGTAACTGAGATGAGAATTTTGTTCTATCCTCAGAGCAAAGAGAAGCCATTGCACAACATGAGTCACATTTGTGTTTCAAAAGGAACAGAAAACAGTAAGGAAACTTTTGTTGTAGTCTAGTGACAGCTGATTATAGCTTTGGATATAGTGGTGGCTGTGAAGACGGAAAAAAATTGAAGAGATGGTCCACCTATTCTATGTGCTTGGGCATTTTTCTAAAAAAATCAATTGACTGTCATGTGTGGCTCACTTCCGGGCTCTGTTTTCTATTCCACTGGTCAATTTTTATGCCACTGCTGCCATATTTAGTTGCTACAGCTTTGTAGTATATTTTGAAATCAGGGAATATGATGCCTCCAGCTTTGTTTTTTTTGCTCATGACTTCATTAGCTATTTGGGGTCTTTTGTAGTTCTATATAAATTTTAGGATTTTCTTTCTAGTTCTATTATATGACATTGGAATTTTGATAAGGATGCACTGAATCTGTAGGTCTCTTTGGGTAAAATGGAATTTTTAACAATCTTAATTCTTTCAATCCATGAACATGAATTATCTTTCTACTTAGCTGTGTTTTTCAATTTCAGTGTCCAGGTATTTCACCTCCTTGGGTAAATTTATTCCTAAGTTGTATTTGTAGCTGTTGTATATGGGATTAATATCTTTATTTCTTTTGTATAGTTTGATACTGTACAAAAACTACAAATGTGTGTGTTGATTCTGTAGCCTGCAACTTTACTGTATTTAATTATTAGTTCTAATAGTTTTTTGTGATCTTTTAGGGTTTTCTATAAATAAGAACATGCCATTAGCAAACTGACAGTTGCACTTCCTCCTCTCTTACATAAATGCCTTTTATTTCCTTCTCTTGCCTAATTACTCTGGCAAGGACTTCTAATACTATATTGGATAAAAGTGGCAGGACTGGGCATCCTTGTCTTGTTTTAGATCTCAGAGGAAAGGCTTTCAATTTTTTGCCATTGAGCATAATGTGAGCTGTATTACACTAATAACTTTATCTACCTTCATCCATCTTGAAATTTAAAAAATCTATTTGTGCAAAGAACCATTTACGCCTGGGGTATATTAACATCCTGTAAATTAGTGTTCTGAAGGCTACACTTAAGAAACGATGGCCTAAGGGAATAAAGGGCTATAAATCAGATATGCCACCATGCAGATCATCTGAAAAATAACATAAGATTTTTTAACGTGTCTAGTGTCACAAATTTTCTCACTAGATGATATGCAACTATTTCTCTAAATTACTCTTCAATTTTATTTCTGGCCTAATACTTCAGTTACAATTACAGAGACAATGCAAAATCACTCAAAATTTAGAGATATTGCTCTTCTGGTATAAGTCTCCACATGTTACACTTCTTGTCACCTTTCTTCCTTTTTTCTACATTCTGCTTTGGCCTTAATGATTCCTGCGTGAAACGAGAGAAGTGGAGGTAATTCCACTTGAAAATAAATATGCTGCCTTACCTTATCCTGGATACTTATGTAGTTTACAGGTATAATTATTCTTCTACACAAAAAGATCACTCCTCTCCTCCTCATAAATGAAGGCAATAGATTTTACTTGCAAGAGTCACAAGATCACCCTTCTCCTAACTTCCTAACATCCTGTCGACCAGCAAAAATTTTTTTGCCATTTCATTTCCTTGTACTAAAGCTAATCATAGTGGTTTGTTCTGTTTTATGTTTAAATTGTTATCTTCTAAAGTCATCAATTATTTTTTAACAAAACAACGAAAAGTCGGTATTCTCACCTTTTTATACACTGTAATTAATGCTGTTAGAGACACATGAAATTTGCAGAATTCCAAACACAGTGTTGCCTTTTTATTGGCAAAATGCAATTAAACAACTAATTGGCTGTTATATTGCAGTGTGATACATGCTTGGCCCACACATCTCCTCCTGCTGGCAATGCAGGAGTTGGTCTACTTCTGCACCCCCTTTCAATATGTTTAATTATTTAAGCCAAGAGAATGGTCACTCAGTGGATGTGCTTGGCAACTCTGAACCACAGATGCTGGGCTCTCACGTTTATCTTTTTTCCAACAAGAGCAATATGGAAACAAGTGCCTAATTTCTTGGCAACAAACACATCAAGCTTCTCACTAGGCCCAGTTGCTGTATTTTGTGGCAGCCACAAATTTACGTTTGTGCTAAATGGCTGATTATCACTTCTGATTATTTTTGATGATGGGCTTCTTGTGGATTGATTTTAATTGGAAAGATTTATTTTGTTGACTAATCCTAGTGCTTTATCCATTTTATACTCGAGTTTATTATTTATTGTATATGTGCCCCTTAATTTTTGCCATGCTTCAGAAGTAATGAATTAAATATAAAGTAGAGAAAATGTGTAACATAACAAAATGGGCATCTGTTATTAATTTATTTCAAAATTAATGTACTCTTCTAAACTTCCATACTTTTTGGTGTGAAGGGCAGACACTGTCTTTTACATGAGAGATCATCTAGGCTAGTTTTAAAAAGAAAGGATGCAGAAACACATTATTACCAAAAATACCTGATGGCCATAGCTGAACCTCATGTTAGAATAAACCAATTATAAAAATCCGAAATGTTAATCCAAGAAAAGAGTAACTAATCTGGAGCTTTTCACATGTGGGCTGTGATGGAGTGAGTGCACCAGCTACAGAAAGTGGTGCAGACACACGCACTAGAGGAGGAAGTGACATGGGGGAGTATCAGATCATATTTTTATGAGAGGCCACCCAAGCTTGAAGGGGCTTGCATACCATCCTGAGGAATTTGGACTTTATTCTGATTGCATAAGCAGTAAAAACCCCTGAAAGTTGTGGTAAAAAAAGTTTTTAAGATAACTTTTTTGTTTTAAAAAATAACATTGACAGTATGGGGGACAGATGGGTTTTAAGGTGACATAAGCAGGAGACACTCCAGTGGTGAAATAATTTCAGTAGGACAAGATAGAGCTAATAAGGGCTTCAGTTAAGACAACGGTAGTGAAACAGATGATAATTAGCTGAGTTTCCAAAAATATTTCAAGATAAAAATATGGATTACTGAGGACAGCTCGCTGAATGCTTTTCATGACAGTTTTTTCCTCCCAACTCCATGCTAGAACAGCTTGAAGAACAGAAACTTAATGTTAGACCAAGAAATAAGTGAGAGCCTTTCTAAGGCCTTAAATTCCTGAAAGGAGAGAACAGGAAAAACCTTCCAATTCTGGAAGCCTGTTAGAGAACAAGGGAGGCAGCTTGAGCTTGCTGGCACCCGTGGTCTCAGAGGAAGAGTGCCCTGCCAGTCTCCACAAGATAAGTCTGCCCTCCCCACCACGGCCCACCCCACACCCCCACTCCTTTAACCAGAGAGGCTTGGGACCTGGGAGCCAAAACTGGAAGGGAGAGTTCAATTCTCACAACCTTTTTTCAGTTGAGTTACTAGAAAAAGATGGAAGTAATATTAATTTTGGTGGCTTTGGCTTGATCCCAAAAGCCAACATTAGCTTTGCTCCCTAAATAATTCTTGAAGCACATGGAAAATAAAAACACAACTATAAATCATTCAACAATTAATGAAAAACCTAAACCACATCAAATTATATGCTATAGAAAGAAAAATGTATAAAAAAGAACTTTAAAGCCAGACATTATTTTATTTAAAAAGAAAGACTGATAAGGAATTATGTATGTAACATGAGAACAAAATTATTATGTAAAGATAAACAAAAGAAGAAACAGAAAATTAGGAAAGTGTTTTCAGATGAAATAGAAAAGAATAAAGATGTAGTCCAAAATAAGTAAAACAAATTCTAGCTTTTTAGCAAAAAAAAAAAAAAAAAAATCTCTTCACAAGCCTGATAGAGCAAAAAGAAAAATCCATATAAACAGCTTTAGTAATATAGATATGTAAATCCAGAAAGGGTTCCAAGTATCAGAAAAGAATATTCCATGCAATTTGATGGCATTAAGTTTGAAAATCCAGAAGAAATGCTAAATTTTATTGAAAAATATTATTTGCAAATTTGACCCAAAAATGTCAGAAAATCTAATAAGGCAGTGATGGTGGAAATTGGAAAATTTTCTTTAAATATCTAACAAAAATAGAGAGGTCCAGCATTAAGTTTTGCAGGTTATTTCTATTAGAAGTTAAATAACATTAATCTATCTATGTCTTTTCAACTACTGGAAGATATCAAAATATAGTAGATTCCAAACTCATTTTTAAAAATTTTCATGTCTAAATTCCAGCTATTTTAAATATATATATTTATAAGTGAAATTATAAATAAAATATTTCTCATAAGATTTTAACAAATCAAGTTTAATACGATATATCAATATACTATGACCAAGTAGAGTTTTCTAGAAATGAAAGATGTTTCTAAGTTATGATTTTAGTTGTAGTTTATTAAATTATTATATCAAAATATAAAGAATATGTTACACAAAATGTAAAACTTAGCTACCATTCTCTTATGTTTTCCAAGTAAAATAAGAAGAGAATGGCTATTTCTCTATATGACAATGGCTTTTTTAAAATGTGTAAATTACCATATAAAATAGCACATACTTGACTATTTCTGTTCAAATTAGCAACGAGAAAGAGAAGACCTAGAAATCACAAGATATATAATTAAAAACTAACAAGCAGTCACCTTTTAGAATTCTAAGACATTTTGAAAAAGTATCTACATACATAATAAATATGTAAAAGTCTATACACTTTCTGTAGTAGCAAGAAGCACTTTGAAATGTAAATGGAAAAAAAGAACTTAGCTCCATAAGATCAAAACCAAAAATAAAAAAGAAATAAAAGAAAAGAAAGGTACAAGGTCTGATATGAAGATGATCACACTTTAATAAAGAATGAAAAAAGGCTGAGTAATTACAGAGGAACATCATCTTTCCGAAAAGAACAAATTTCATTAAAAATGCCAATCCTACACAAATTAACAATTTCAGTCAGAAACTCAAATTGTGATTTAACTTAACAGAATGATTTTAAAGTTTACGTGTTAGAATATAAGTGAGAATTTTACAGAATAATTTGAAAAAAATGAATGACAGTGTCAGATAATTCTATTTATTTTACAATACATTTTTGGTTCTGTGGCTAAAAAAATATGACAGCATTCCAACTCATTTTTCAAAACTTTCATGTTCCTAAATTCTAGCCATATCAAATATATATAAAAAGTAATTTCATTAATATAAATATGAAACTTCTAAATAAAATTTGAACAAATCAAGTTTACTAAATACAACAACATATCATGACCAAATGGAGTTTTCTAGAAGTGGAGGATGTTTTGACATTAAGAAACAGGTAGTTACAAGCCATGAAACACAACTCTGGCAAACATAAATGGAAAAATAATTCATTAATGATATCAGGTGGTACCTATCTTGGGGAAGGCAATAGAATGGATTTGGAGGTATATATGCAACCAGGATCAGCTTTCAAACCATATGAACATGGGTTCCAAGAAGAAGCCACGGCTACAGTAACTGGAACAGACACACCACAGGCAAAACTGAAAGAGGAGGACAGGAATTTGTGAGTAGGCCTGCAGTGACCTGGACTGGCATAGCAAAAGGCTATATAATAGAAATAAAAATAATCCAGAAATATATAAACCCTGGAGAGGCACTGAAACCTTTGAATAATTTTAGTCCCAAAAATAGAATTAAGTTGATACAGGATAACCAACATCCCCCAATGCCTACCAGAAGCATAAATATGCGTCTATATCTCCAGAGAAATACATCATTCTAGGACCAAAAATCTTTCTTCAGTTACTCACACGCTCTATCTAGTACCCAATCAAAACTAAGAATGCACGTGAAAAAAAAGACATTGTGACAGAAAGCAAGAAAAAACTCATGGGCACTAAAAACAGTTACCCAAAAAGATTATACTTTGAAAGAACTATATATAACATATATTCAAGAAAATAAGGCATAGGATTAACACTTCTAGCAGAGAACTAGAAAAGAAAAAAAATAACTAAAAGGGAATTTAAAGAACAAAATTACCAATATCAAGAGTTTAAGCGTAGATTTAGTAACACTTAGAAATAACTAAAGAATTAGTTAATAAAAGATAAGTTAAAATATCTAAAAATAAAGCACAGAGAAACTTATGGAGGGAAAACAAAGAAGTATCAGAGATACAGCAACAGAGAATATCTAACAATCGATAATTTGAATTCCCAAAGAAAGAGGGAGAATGAGGAGAAACAATGTATTAAGAAATTATGTTGTTAACTTTTCCAAAACTGACAAAAGGTATCAAGCCACAGATTCAGAAAGTGTATATATATAGCAAACAAAATTTTAAAAATTCTATATATGCATATTTAAATTTCTGAGAACTAGACAAAGTGACCATCTCAGAGCAGCCAGGAATATGAAGACACATCACCTTCAAAGAGTGACACAAACACTGATAACTAATCTCTCAAATGAAAAGATGGGAGTCAAGAGACAACAGAACAATAATCCTGAAATAAAATTACTGTCAAATAAGGAGTCTATACCATGAAAAAGATATCCAAAAGTAAATTAGGGTAAAATAAAGAAATATTTAGACAAACCAAAACTGAGAGAATTTTCCACCAGTAAACCTTTACTGAAGAGGATTCTACAGAGAGAAAGAAATGATCCCAGATGGATGTTCAGAGATGTGAGAAAAAAATAAAGAGCAACAACAAAATGCACAGGTAGGTGAACTGAAATGAATATTGAGCATAGCAAGCAATAATAGTAATGAGGTTTTCAAATGTTAAATATACAAATTGAAATGTGAAATAAAAATAGTAATTTCTAAGAGTATGAAAGGTAGAGTTAAAGTGTTCTAATATTCTTGCATCACCTGGCAAAAGGTGAAAGAATGTTTATATTAAACTTTGACAAGTCAAAGATGAATAGTTGTTATTTTAGGGTAATCACTAAATAAATAGTAAAATATGCGTACCAACCAAACATGAGGGAAAAATGAATATTAAAAGAAATACACAGTTGATTAACAGGAAGAAAAGAGAAGAGAAAACAGGTAGGACAAATACAAATAAAACAGTGCTATTGGAGATTTAAACCCAAATATATCAGGACTTACATAGCTCTCAATGAAGGACTGCAATAATGAAAAGGTAAAGATTGTTAGGCTGGATAAAAAAAAAAAAAATCAAAACCCATCATACATGTTTTAGAAGTAAAACAGCTATAATTAACAGCAGAGACCACGTAAAAACATGAAAAAAATGATAGATATTGGTATAAGTATATTAATACCAGACAAACTAGATTCAAGGTAGAAATCATTACTCCAGAGAAAGAGATATTTCATAAACATTAAAGTTTTATCAACAAGTTGTAAGTCTAGATATTCATATACCTAGCAATATGGCATAAAATATAAAGCAAAGATTAATACCTAGGAGACTCGGACTAATTCAATATGATAATGAGGGGTTTTAATACACTCCTCTCTGTACAGACAGGACAGACAAAATAAATCAGACATGATATAGAATCCTTAAGCAACAGCGAACAAGTTTGACCCACTGGAAAATGTAGAGCACTACATCCATCTTCTGTAGAATACAAGTTCTATTCCAGTGTCCATAAAACATTTTTAAAGTAATTGACTATATAGTAGATCACAAAGCTAAGGGCAGCAAATTTCAAATGATTAAAAATATTTAGAGTACGTCTTCTAGGTATAGTACAATTAAGATAGAATTTAACCACAAAAAGATCCCTTTAAAATGCACCCCCATATTTGGAAACAGAAAAACAAATATCAAATTTCTGAATTACCCATGGCTCAGGAAGAAATAAAAATCAAAAAATGTTTTCAAATGAATATAACTGAGGTTAATAAAAAGCTTTTGTGTGCAACTAAAGCTTTGCTGTGAGGGACATATACAACCTAAAATGTCTGTATTAAGAAAGAAAGAATGCTGTTATTATCTATCCAACACTCTTAAATTAGGAAGGTACAGATGAATGACAAATTTAAGTTGTGGAGGAAATAAAATACAAAAATCGAAAATGAATAAAACATAAAGCACACACAATAAAGATGAGCAAAGTTTAAAATGGTTTACAGAAATGCCTGATAACATTTATAATTCTCTAAAAAGTTGATTAGATCGTGAGAAGTTACCAAAAAAAGGAAATTAAAAAAGGCGTCACTAGGATGAGACAGAAATTTAAACAATTATAAATGGATATGAAGAACACACGATACCAATAAACTTGAAAATTATTTCAAATCATAAAACTTCTAGAAAACACGACTTACTAAAACTGACAAAAGTAATTAGAAAACCTAAACACTGTTGTATTAATATTAAATACATTAGCCCTCTAACTACAACATTTCATAAAAGAAAACTTCAGCGTTTTAGTGATGGTTCTCTAGAGAGACAGGACTACTAGGATAGACAGAAGGATGAGACAGGATTGTTAAGAAGTGGCTCACTGGCTTCTGTATGCCGAGAAATATCAGCATAAGCGGAGAAATCTCAGCATAGCCACTCTGCTAACTGGATACTCAAGGGAGCGGGTTCAGGCCAGGTCCAAGGCCTCAGGCAACCTCTTAGCCAACGGTATTGCTCTCATCTCCAGGCCTCAGGCCCTAGAGCCCAGGGCCGCGGTGCCTAGTCCCTAAGATCAAAGGCAGAAGGAACTGGAGCTCTGGGGTTCAAGAGCTGGATAAGTATAACCTGGCACCAGGAGAGTGGGAATTCACCCTCTTAGGCCACAGCTGATTGGATGGCACCTGTCCACATTGAAGGTGGATGTTCCCTAACTCTGTCAGCCAATTGGAAGGTGCCCGCCCATATTGAGGGCAGATTTTCCACTCACTCTGTGCACAGATTGGTTGGGGCTTGCCCAGACTGACAGCAGATCTTCCCTAATTAAGTCCCGGGACTTAATGCCAATCTACTCTGGAAACAGGCTCTCAGACACACCTGGGGCAGCCCACGCATTCTAATCAAATATCAAACCAACTGGGTTTCTTTTTCGGTAAAAGAGAAACCCACCAGTAATAGTACTTTACTAGCTATCTGAGTGTCTCCTAATTCACTCGAGTTTACACTCCAAGTCAACCATCACTATCAGTCTGTGGTATAAAAATGTAAGAACAGATGAGAAAAGGAAGGTAAAATTTAATCCTAATATTGAATATGGATTTAAATATCCTTTAAAAATTACCAAATTAAAGCAGTAAGTATAACAACACATATAATCAACAGATTTATCAAAGAATGGGAAGTTGCATGTTCATTGTAATTGCAACATAATTCACCACGTTTACAGGTTAAGGAGGAATCATAATTTTATTATCTCAACTGCTGAAAAGGCCTTCGATAAAATTCAATATCAGTTATTGATTTAAAAAAACAACTAAAATTAAGACTAAATTTCTTCACTTGGATCCAGAAAAAAACCTAGAGGGGTTGTATAAGCAACCATTCTTTCCAACATTTAGTGATCACTGTAGCCACTGCAGTAAGTCAAGAAAGAGAAGCCAAAGTTATGGAGGTTTGAAAGTATATTAAAATATTCATATCTGCAGATTGATATATTGTATCAAAAATAATCAGTAGGCCACTTATTAAAAATAATGCTAGTTTAGCAGTTTTGCTAAATACCAAGGTAGTACAAAAATCACTTGTATTTCATATTTCAGAAATATATAGGCTATGAAAAATTTTAAAGATATTTATCATTGCATCCAAAAAATCAAATATGTAAGATAAAATACAATGAAATATATAGCAGACTTAGACAACAATTTACATTACAATTTACACAACATTACTGAGGGTAATCAAAGAAGACCTAAATCAATAATAGCACATATCATATTTAAATATTGGAGAACTCAATAATGCAAGACATGCCCATTTTCCCCAAATCAATATACATTTTGAACGTGATTTCAATCAAAATCCAAGTGTGTATGTTGACATACGTGTATAAATCTATGAAATAATCCTAAAAAAGATGGAAAAGCCAAAAATGTAGGGGGAAAGGCGTAAATATCAAAATTTGTTTTAAAGTTAAACTTATTAAAATCGTATATTTTTAAAAATATACAAATACACCTATAAAATAAAAGACCAGATCCAAGCATACATAAACCATTTAATTTTTGATCAAGAGGGTGCCACTGAACAAGTCTTTTAATAAATGAGGTTGGTCCGTTGAGGGGGAAAAATGGACCTTAATTCTTACATCACACCATATACAGAAATTAATTACAAGTGATTTCTAGATCTAAATCTGAGGCAAAATAACAAAACTTCTAGAATTAGAATACAGAAAATATCTCTATATCCAGTAAGAAAATAATTGCTAAATAAGGTACAAAATGCAATAGTCATAAAAATATTTAGAAATTGAACAACAAAAAGCCAGAATGTCCATTTATCAAATGGTACCACTAAAAAAGTAAACAAAGGCCGGGCGCGGTGGCTCACGCCTGTTATCCCAGCATTATGGGAGGCCGAGGCGTGTGGATCACCTGAGGTCAGGAGTTCTAGACCAGCCTGGCCAATATGGCGAAACCCCGTCTCTACTAAAAATACAAAAATTAGCCAGGCGTGGTGGCGGGTGCCTGTAGTTCCAGCTACTCGGGAGGCTGAGGTAGGAGAATGGCTTGAACCCGGGAGGTGGAAGTTGCAGTGAGCTGAGAGCGCGCCACTGCTCTCCAGCCTGGGCGACAGAGTGAGACTTCGTCTCAATAATAATAATAATAATAAGCTGCAGAATGGAAGACGATAGAGTAAGTCCTCACTTATGTACTAGGTTCTTGGCAACTGCAACTTTAAGTGAAACTAGGTATAAAGAAACGATTTGCCCATAGGCTAGTTGATATCAACAAGAGTTAAGTTCCTACAGCATATTTCTGGTTGCAAAAACATCACCAAACTTCTAAATAAAGACCCGAAACACTTCTGATATTAAACACTGGAACAAATATGAGCTATTCGTATATTAAAGAAAGATTTTAAAAATCAAGCAAGATATTTACCCATTTATTCTAGTTTGGGATCGCGAGTAGCCCGAGCCGGTCCTGGCAGCTCAAGGTGCCAGGTGGCACCCAGTCCTGAACAGGACACCGTTCCATCACAGGGAGCACTCACCCACACACCTATTACAGGTAGTTAGGCAATGAGCGGGGCAGGAGAGGGCTCTCTCCCACCCGCTAGGAATGTCAGGTGACATCGTTCAGCAATTATCGCATTGCCTCTCTAAAAATGATAATTGGGCAGCCAGGGAGAGAAAATCTCCTCAAGGTCCACACCTGCTAACATTACAAACGTTCATTGAATGCAGGCGCCAGGGAGAGGCAACTTCCTCAGCCCGCCTGTTAAGAGACAAAAAAAAAAAAAAAAAAATGGCGAAGTATCAGCTTCCGGGGACACATTCCATCGGAATAGGGGAAAAAAGCCTCAGATGGGCGTCTGGGTAAGTGCCCTAAAAACACTGCGCATGCTCAGTTCCCAAGGGTGAGGTGGGCACAGCGCATGCGGAAAGCCCATCTTAAAGGGAGAGTCTTGGGAAAGAGGCGAGCCTATAAAGTCTCAGGAGCAAGGTTAAAGGCCCCATCTTTCTCTCTTTTCTCTCCACCTTCAAGCGCCCACTTGGATCCCTTCCAAGCAGTCTTTCCTTTCCTTCCTGTTCTAAAGGCTTTTTAGTAAACTTCCACTCTTACTCTGAAACTTGCCTCATTCACTCTGATTTATGCCCCTCATTCCAATTCTTTCTTCTGAGGAGGCAAGGACTGAAGTTGCTATGGACGCATATCAGTAATGGGGTAACTCGGATCTCTGCCACCACTGACACACCCACACTCACTCAGACTGGGACTGTTCAGTCTCGCCAGTTCACTTAATGTGCACATCTCTGGGAGGTGGGGGATACCAGAGTGCCTGGAGAAAACCCGTGGCGGCGTGGGAGAGCGTTCTAAGTCCACATTGTGGCCCCAGCCGCATCAACATTATAACAAAACGACATGGAATGAAACAACATTAATTCAAGGACCTGCTGTATTTGCGACACATGTAATTGACAGTGTTCTTATCCAGAATAATCCTAGTATTTTTAAATCTTATTAATCTATAACAAATACCATTTAGTGCTTTTATTTCTTTCAAATTTTTATTTATGTATTTATGTAATTAATTATTTATTTATTTATTTTTGCCTGCCATGGTATGAGTTAGTCCAAATTTCCTAATACTTCATTTTAAAAAACAGATATGTATTTAATATCTTTATAATCTCTGCTGTATCTGTCACATGACTGTACACAATGGCAAATCTAAACAAACTGAGTTTTATTGTATGTAATTCATTTCTCATTAAAACGGGAGGAAAACATCAATAGCTAAGTAGTAGGTCTGTATAATTAAACACAAATTTTAAGGAGAAAATAGGTTTCTTTGGCAATACAATTAACCAGTAGGAATAAGCAAAACAATAAATGTGCAGTATATAATTTCATCATTAAAATAAGACTAGTTTAAATAAAATAATGCATAATTTTTAACTAAAGAAGATGAAAATCATAATGTTGATTCTCAATCTACAGTACTGTGTAATTTCAGTGAAAAAGTCCAATAAATTTGCTACGGAATTTTTCAAGTTCATTGTAGATACACTGTATACATATACTTTTATTTTTTGTCTATATTGATGTTTTGACATCTTATAAGACCTTTCTGGCTGGGGAGACAATGTCCCTCCCAGGGCTATTCAATATTTCGAGATACGAAGGGCTCAGGGAGGAATACGCCTTTGGTCTACAAACTAACCAATCCAGAGCTATCTATACGTCCTCTCTCTGGCCCTACACCCCAGGAGGCAATGTTCCTCGCCTTAATCATCCCAGGGCCAGGGACCGGACAACTAGGGATCACCCCTATTGATTAGAGCCTGCTGAAATTGATCAAACTGGCCAATCCTAAATGATTTACACTGCCCTGCCTTCCCTGTCCAGTAGAAACTCCAATAAAGATTTTGGCTTTAACCTTCCCTGGGCTCCTGTCTTCTGCCTCCTGAGAATCCTGGAGTTTTTCCATGTGGCTGCACATGCCTCCTGTCTCTAGGAACTGTGAGTATAATAAACTGTTTTCCTAAGCCTCTCATCTGTCTCTTCTTGTGGCCACACCTGATTGGCCATCTTATAAAAAAAATAGAAAATATCAAGAACTTTATATTTAAAAACTACATGGAAATATAAATAAGAATATCTAAAACAATTTTTTTTTGAGACAGTGTCTCGCTCTGTCGCCCAGGCTGGAGTGAAGTGATGCGATCTCCGCTCACTGCAACCTCCGCCTCTGCCTCCCAGGTTCAAGCGATTCTCCTGCCTCAGCCCAAAACAATTTTTAAAAAGAATAACAAATGAGCAACTTTTCCTGCTACACTGTAACCATGAAGCCATTAAAATTGAGGAACATTCTATCTATCTATCTATCTATCTATCTATCTATCTATCTATCTATCTACCCATCTCTCTATTTATCTGTCCATGTATCTACATAACTATTCATCTATCTGTATATCTGTCTATCCGTTCATCCATCTATCTACCTATCTGCCCAGCTATCTACCTAATTCTACATCTATCTATCTGTCTATCTGTATATCTGTCTTTCCGTTCGTCCATCTATCTACCTATCTGCCCATCTATCTACCTAATTCTACATTTATCTATCTGTCTATCTGTCTATCTATACATCTATCTTTCTGTTATCTATCTACCTATCTTTCTATTTATCTGTCTGTCTGCCTATCAGTCTGTCTGATTATCTATCTCTCTATTTGTCTGTCTGTCCATCTATCTACCTATCTGCCCGTCTATCTAATTATACATCTTTCTGTCTGTCTATCTATATGTCTATCTGTCTGTTAGCTATCTACCTATCTTTCTATTGATCTATATGTCTGCCTGCCTATCAATCTGTCTTTCTACCTATCTTTCTGTTTATCTGTCTGTCTGCCTGTCAATCTATTTATCTGTCTGTGTGTGTGTGTGTCTGTCTGTCTGTGTCTGCCTATCTGTCTAACTGTCCATCTGTCTATGTATCTATGTATGTATGTATGTATCTATCTTTCTATCTCTATTTATCTATCTATGTATGCATGTATCTATGTATCTGTCTTTTGGTCTGTCTGTCTATCCGCCTATCTGTGTGTCTGTCTATCTATCTATGTATCTATCTGTCTGTCTGTCTCTCTACCTATCTATCCGTCTGTCTGTCCATTTATCTATCTGCCTGTCCATGTCTGTCTGTCTGCATACCTATCTATCTGTCTATCTGGCTATCATCTATCTGATTTCCTTGATGATATTATGGATATTCACCAGATTTTATAAACATTCTGTGGGAAAAACATATTATAAAACAATTGTAACTAAAACAATTTGGTATTAGGACACAAATATAGTAATTGACCAATGGAACTGAGTAGAGTCTGCAACATAGACCAACATGTTTTATGTGTGTTTGGTGTATGTGAGATAATTTAGTGTGTGATCGAAATAGCATTTTCAAGGCACTGGTGATAGGACAGATAACTGAATTAATGGCGTTAGCCTAAGTGGCTGTTCTTTTGGAAAAATAAAACAAAGTTAAATTATTATTTTAAAATACTCTAAAATATTCTATTAATATTTTAAAGCATATTTTTAAAAACATGCTTCAGAAAAATCTTTAAAACTATTAAAAATTCACAAAATTATGTTTACAAACCTGGAAGGCAGCTATGCTCACCACCAATGTTTACAAACTTGGGATAGGAAAAACCCATAAGAGATAATAAAAATGTAAAAATCATAACAAATATTTGACATGATCAGACAATTCAGAGAAAATAAAAGAAAAATAACCATAAATACCATATGCTCAACCTTTTAGTAATCAAGAAAGTACAAATCAAAACAATGAGATAAGAGTTATACCAAATTTTAAAAATCAAATAATATCAACTGTAAGTGAGAATGTACATAAGTGCATTATCTCATGTTACTGTGAATTTGGGATTATCTATTAGATGTTAAGTGTCCTAATTCCATAGTCCAAGAAGTCTACTTTGAGGCATCTACCCTAGAAGAATTGTTCATGAATACAGAGATATGTCCAAGAAAATTCATTGACCGTTACAATAGTGGAAACATGAAAACAACTTCAATGAGACCATCACTGAAAGAACAATTTAATAAACTGCAGAATACACATATTGTAGGTTACTATGCAGCTATAAAAATACCTGGAGGTCTCCAAACATATTCTTATGTTTCAAACATAAATCAAGTACAATATTATATCCATATTTTTGAAATCCACAAATATAATACCTTTTTACATTCATATATGTTTGTCATTATACATAAGATTTATCTAAGGACATATACAAAGCTAACATCATTGATAACCTCTGAGAGGAGACTAGAATGTACTACTGTTGTTACAAAAGGCTCTGCAAGGCAATAAATTCATATATTATTTTAATGAGTAAAGAATTCCTAAAATGTAACACTATATCCTGCTTTATTTTATAGCTAGGGGAGGAGCTCTCTCCTCTCTCTCTCTCTCTCTCTCTCATTATGCCATGTCAATAGTTTTCCTCTAATTACTATTACACATAAATAGTTTCTCTGGATGTGTGAGTGGCACTGTAGATCCACTCTCTTTCTGTGCACTTTATTCTGAATGATTTGTGTTCTGCCTTCTGTGGTCTGTAATATCTCCATGTAAAATCTGAGTATGTTGTGATTCTGCTGATACAATGGGAGGCAAGATTTTACATATCATGTATTTTGCTAGAAGAGTTAACTCCCTGATTGAAATCTAGTAAAAAATAGTTATGCCAAAACCCCACCTTGTAAAAGTATTATATGTCCTTTTTAGGATGTATAAGCAGTGGGACATGGTGGATAAGAACATGGCTTTGTAAAATAAGTCACTTCATTTTCAAAGTAAAGGAGTAAAGTACGTATGTTCATCTCAATAGATGCAACTAATAATAATACAAGTTGGGAGTTAAGGGACATTTCTTAATCTTGTAAAGCATATCCCTAAAAAAAACCCCACAGCCTATGTACTTTAAATGGTACATGAAGGGTTTCATTTAATATAAAAAAGAGACTAGTACTTCTATTCAATCTTTTACTTGAAGCCTCAGAAAATGTAATAAGGCAAGAAAAATAAATACATGTGTAAGAATTTGAAAAGAAATAAATCAACTATTATTTGAATATAATATTGTATATTTGAAAAACTCCAAATTATATACAGAAAATGTTAGAATTAATAGCAGTTCTTAGAAAATGGTTGGTGTAAGATTAATACACACACACACACACACATGCACACACATATAAATATTTTCTGTAAAACAGCAGCTACAGAAAATACATCTTAAATTACTTTTATATATAATTTGAGATGTCAGATAATATTAGTCTCCTACAGGAAGAATTTTTGTTTCCTTCTGCCAGGACCAAGGCTGGATTTTTTTCTATGTTGGCAAAACAATGCTGAGTACAGCCTGGAGAGCCTTTTAAGTCCAGATATGGAGTGGGGATTGTATTCTAGGAATTGTGCATTGAGAGGGTGGAAAACTCTAACCAAGCTCTTTCAGCACATATTATCCACCAAGTAGGTTAACCTTGTAGATATCTCCTGAGATAAACATATGTCCTGTTGTGAAAAACTGCAAATCTTCGTTGCATGTAAGGTGAATGAAGCATACTATTCAGAGAAGAGCCATATTCAGGTCATACAGGTTCCTATCTCCTAACAACTCTTGACTCTGACATCTGCCCCATTGCATCAAGTCATTAACAAGAAAGGGCTGAGACACTTAACTGCTTTTCCTGGACTATGTACTCCTAGGACTGAAACCTCTCAGTATCACCTGTTCAGGCTCTTTTATAAATTCCTGCCTAGGAATCTGTCACTATTTTGTTGGGCCATGAACACTATAGAGTGGTTTTTATTTTCTATTCCCTCCAGGTTTTTGCTGTTGTTTCTTATCGCAAGAGAGTTACTTGTACTACTACATAATAATCCTTTATCAAGAACCTGGAAATGCCTTGGATATCTTTCCAAATCCTGGTGTATAAGTAGTCATGGCCTCTCTTTCCATACCTAATACTATTTACTCATCCCTTTCTTCTTTTTCCTTACCAATCTCAACAGAGGCTTATCCATCATATTAGTCTTCATAAAATACCAACTGTTTACTCTGGTGATCAGTGCTATTGTAGGTTTGTTTTCTATTCTTTAATTTCTGTTCTTATGTTTATTTTCTCCCCCTTTCCACTTCTTTGAATTTATTCTGTTGAAAATACTAATTTTGCAGCTAATTCATTTTGAGCTATCATTAACATTCACTATACATAGTGATAGGAATCCTTTTCTGTCTTTACTTCACAAATTTAATCTAAACTATTTTTATTATTAATAAAGATGAAAGTATTTTAAAATTCATATGATAATTTCTCCTACCACAAGTTATTTCTTTGTGTATTCCAAATTCTCAACCTATGATGTTTTTAAGTGTTACATTTGGTACTGATTTTTACTTAATTGGAATATGGTCATTGTATACCCATTTTTAATAATTTATTGACTTGTTCTATGTAAACGGTCATTTGAAAAAATATCCATCTGTGCTTGAGAAGAACACAGGCACACATCAGAGATGTGGGTTCAGTTTCTGACTACCTCAATAAAGCAAATATACAATGTTTTTTCATTTCTTAATGCATATCAAAGTTATGTTTACACTATATTCTAGTCCATGAAATGTGCAATAGCATTATGTCCAAAAAACAAAATACATAACTGAATTTAAAAACACGTTATGGCTGAAAAATGCTAAAAGTCATCTGAGCCTTCAGTGAGTTGTAACTTTTTTGCTGCTGGAGTCATGACTGGTCAAGGTGGTGATTACTGAAGATTGAGGTGGCTGTGTCAATTTCTTAAAATAAGACAGCAATGAATTTTGCTGCATTAACTGGCTTTTTTTCTTCAATAATTTCTCTGTAGCATGAGATGGTGCTCTATAGCATTTTACCCACAGTAGAACCTCTTTCAAAATTGAGAGTTAATCCTCTCAAACCCTGGGGCTGCTTTATCAACTAAGTTTATGGAATATTCAAAATCCTTTGCTGTCATTTCAACAATGTGCACAGCGTCTTCACCAGGCACAGGCTCCATCTTAAGAAATGACTTTCTTTGCTCATCCATAAAAAGTAGCTCCTCAGCTGCTCAAGTTTTATTCTGGAATTACAGCAATTCAGTCACATCTTCAGGCTCCACTTCAAATTCTAGTTCTCCTGGTATTTCTGATACTTTATTTACTTCCTCCATTGAAGTATTGAGCCTGTCAAAATCATACATGAGGGTTGGCATCCACTTTGTTCAAACTCCTCTTAATGTTGGTGTTTTGATCTCCTCCCATGAATCATGAATGTGTTTAATGGCATCTAGAAGGGTGAATCCTTTCCAGAAGATTTTTAATTTACTTTGTCCAAATACATCAGAAGAAGTGCTGTCTATGGCAGCTATGGCCTTACAAAATATATTTCTTACATAATAAGATTTGAAAGTCAAAATGACCCCTTGATCCAAGGAATCCATGGTTGGCAGACATGAAAACAATATTTATCTCTTTGCGTATTTCCATCAGAGCTCTTGAATGACCAGGTGCATTGTCAATAAATAGTAATATTTTGAATGGAATATTTTTGTCAACTGTCAGCTTAAAATATTCAGTAAACCATTATTTAAACAGTTGTGCTGTCATCTATTTATAGAGCATAGGTAGAGTAAATTTAGCATAATTCTTAAGGGCCATAAAATTTTCAGAAGGGTAAATGAGCATTGGTTTCAGCTTAAAGTCATGAGCTGCATTAGCCCCTAATAAAAAGTTAGCTTGTTCTTTGAAACTTTGAAGCCAGGCTTGGGCTTCCCCTCTCTAGCTACAAAAGTCCTAGGTGACATCTTCTAACAATAGAAGGCTCTTTTGTCTAAACTGAGTAGAATCTGCCGTTTGGTGTAACCACCTTCAATTACCTTAGCTAGATCTTCTGTGTAACTTGCTGCAGCTTCTCCATCAGCACTCGCTGCTTCACCTTGCACTTTTATGTTATAGAGATGGCTTTAAAAAAACTCATAAATCAACCTCTTCTAACTTCCCATTTTTATTCTGCAACTTCCTCATCTCTATCAGCCTTCATAGAATTGAAGAGAGTTAGAGCATTGCTCTGGATGAGGCTTTGATTTAAGGAAATGCTGTGGCTGGTTTGGTCTTCTATCCAGATCACTCAAACTTTCTCCGTATTAGCAATAAGCCTATTTCACTTTGTTATCATTCATGTGTTCAGGAGAGCAGCACTTTCAATTTTCTTCAACAACTTTTCCTTTGCATTCATAACTTGGCTAAATGTTTGGTGCAAGAGGTGTAGCTTTCAGCTTATCTCAGGTTACTTACTTCTCAGTATACTTACTTCTTTCTAGCTTTTTTATTTAAAATGAGTAATGTATAACTCTGCTTCACTTGAACACTTAGAGGCCACTGTAGGGTTATTAATTGGCCTAATTTCTTTTTTTTATATGTGAAAAAAGATCAAATTTATTATTTTTTTAATTTTACTTTAAGTTCTGGGGTACATGTGCAGAACATGCAGGTTTGTTACATAGGTATGCACGTGCCATGGTGATTTGCTGCACCCATCAACCTGTCATCTACATTAGGTATTTCTCCCAAGGCCACCCCTCCCCTAGCCCCCAACCCCACTAATTGGCCTAATTTCAATATTAGTATGCTTCAGGAAATAGGGAGGCCCGAGGAGAGGGTGAGAGATGGAGGAATTTTAGATCATTGGGGGCAGTCAGAACACACACAATATTTATTAATTAAGATTACTGCTCATGTGGGTGCAATTCATGGAGCCCCAAAATAATTACAATAGTAACATGAAGGACCAATGATCACAGATCATCATAGCAGATATAATAGTAATGAAAGAGTTTGAATATTGTGAGAATCGCCAGAATTTTACACAAACTGAGCACACACTATTGGAAAAATGGTGCTGATAGAATTGCTTAGTGCAGGATTGCTACAAACCTACAACTTGTGAAAAAAGCAGTATCTGCAAAACACAGTAAAGTGACATGCAACAAATTGATGTATGCAAGTATATATAATTTCATACAGACTTATAAATATGTGCATATGGTCACTCATGTTAGTTACGGTGTTCAAATAAATCCTCTACAGCTTCACTAACTCTTTGTTTGCTTTACTTACAAATAATTGTTCAAAGAATGTTGAAACCTCCCACCATGATGATGCTTTTGTCCATTTTTTCTTATATTTATATCAGTTTTGCTTTATTTATTTTTAAAATATTTTAGATGCATGAAACTTGCAATAGTTCATATGGTCAACATGAGCTTTTGTCCCTAATAATGGATTTTGTAGTTAAATTTAATTTTTGTTTCATGGTAGTATCATTATGTCAGCTTGCTTTAGGTTGGTGTTACTGTAGTTTTGTTTTGTTTGTTTTGGTCTTTTAAATTGAATCCTTACATGTTCTTATATTTTAGTTCTGTTTCTTTTAAGCAACATATCGTTGGGTTTTGTTCTTGTTTTATTTCACTAATTTTATTTTATTTATTTTTCTTCCCCATGCTGTTGTTTTGTTTGCATTTTAGAACCTTAGAGAGCTCCACTTCTTCCTCCCAGCTCTGCAATGCAATAATGCGCGTGTTTTATTTATGCTCCAGTTGCAACCAGTCTTCCACCTGCTCCTCAAAAATGTTTTGTTTTGCTTTGTTTTCATATTACATGTGCCTCTCTGGGGAGAATGCTTTCTATCCACCATCTCCCATCCCCTTAGGCTGAGGTTATGTAGGGTTAGTTTCCTGGCCATTGATATTTGTTTTCATGTATTGAAACCACGTAATCATATTCCCCACCTATGCAGTGCAAGGCATAAGGCAAAACCAAACATTCTACTTAGATATGATGTCATTAGGTGTCTACCTGAAATTTTCTTATCCTGTCTATATAACATGCTCCTGTCTCTAATTAGCAGAATACATCTTGACATTAGTAAGCTTCTTAAGTACCAAGATAGTTTCTTGTTAGTGGGGTGCCTTCTTTTTGTGCTGTTGCAGAACATGTCTTTTTTCTGTAATGTATTATTATAGTTCAGAGGAGATTAATCACATATATATTAAAATATATATGTAATTTTATATTATGTACATTATCTAAAGATTTTATATCCTCCATGAAATTTTGTTTAAAATGACACAATACTCCATAGAGTTATATATAGAAATATATAAAGACATATTTAAATTCCTCTCCAGACTTCGATAAAGGGTTGCAAGCAAATTTATTTACAGTGAAATGACAATCCAATTCACATATGCACTATCACCATATTTTAGATTTTGGGAAAAACAATCTCATCAGAAAAGATGTTCCTCATTGTTCTATTCTAGCTGAACTAGGATTTCCAAAAAGGAAACAGCAAAGGAAGTCACTTCAAGCAGTAAAATAAGCAGAGTTTAAGATCGGGAATAAATAATTCATGCAAAAAGAAATGCAAGATTTCCATTTTATCTTGCTTCTACATATATGGAAAGGTTCAATCCAGACCTGATGTACTAATGCAAGCTTAAACCTTTTATCACCTGATATATTTTTTAGTTCTCTTACTAATCCACATAAAATTACTAAATTTGGCACTCTAGATATTTATGATTTTAAACAGACTCTAACTAAAAGCACAATCCTGTTAAGATAGAATGTGTTATGTACAAGTTATCCTTCTCCACCAGTATATAGTTTTAGAAGCAGTGGACTTCCCAGGAACCCCTTTTCACCCATGAATAGGTCTTTGAATGGAATTTTACCATGTTGGGACCCTATAACAATTTGTTTTAGGAAAGTATCAAGAAACAAGGCCTAATCTCTGTAGAAATCTTTTGAGGCTAATGACAAGAATCCCGCTAGGATGGGCCAGACTATAAACCATGCTGTGATTTCATATATTTTCATATGTGACCTTATATTGTTATTTTTGTAAAGAAAAATGAGTGTAGGCTTATTTTAGAAATGTCTATTAATTTTCTGAAGAGAGAGACAATATCAAAAAGATCAACATATCTACCTCTGTGAAAAAAAACCCTGTATTTTGTCCTTCAAGAAGACTTTACTCTTCATTGGATATATCAAAGGCAACTCAAAATAAAATAAGCAATTAAATGAAACATCAGAGAAGCAAACACAAACCAAGATATTTGTTCTTCCACACATATCCACCTATGCCGGGCTTTTTATTCCCTTAATATCTGTTCAGCACAAGAAATATGGTTACATTTCCTTAACATCGGACAACCCATGACAGTGGTACAATGGGACCAACCAATGGTTCTCTGGCATAGGCTTACAGCTAATGTTCAAACATATCCTATGATTACAGTGCAAAAGACAACAGTACAAGACAAATCACACAAATAGTGAAGCACATCGAAAGAGTTTAACTGTCATGTTATGAAAGTTATAAAATAGTTTCTTCTTGCTGTTATAAAGGCACTCATGGCTAACCAATAGAAAAAGAAAAATACAGAAAATTAACAGAGGAAGATAATCATTTCTATACTCAACAGCGATCTATGTTTAAACTTGGTTGTAATTCTTTCCAGATTTTTCACTCTTCCTATTTTTCATTGTATGTACATCACCCCTGGGCCACAAAATCCATTGTCAATGGTCAAGCCAGAGGTAGAAGTCCTTTAGTATTTCCAAAATTTACGGTACTAAATTACTAAATTCAATTCACCTTTCATTCGTGTAGAGTGCATCTTTAGGTGTTTTTTCCAAAATCAACACTCAAACTCCGTATTTTAGCATACATAGCACTCTGGAGCCAGAAAGCCTGTTCCTTCATGCATTAGCCAGGAAGTGCCAGTTCCTTCATGCATTAGCAGGGTGGCCTTGGTTCTTTAACTTTTCTTGGAATTGAACTCATTGATTAAATTAGTATACATATAATACTTACATGTAGTATTAAACAAGTCAATGCTACATGTAAACGTTTTAGAACAGAGACTAATGAATACTGAGCTCTAAGTACTGTTTTCGTTTTTGCATTAGGATGATTATAGCTCTCGTTTTATTACTTTTAGTTAGTTTTAAGCATGCATGACCCTTTAGCATAGTGTAAAAGCCTCTGATCATGACCCGTTTCTCTGCCATCGAAACTGAACTGGCTGGGCACAGTGGCTCACACCTGTAATCCCAACACTTTGAGAGTCCGAGGTGGGCGGATCACAAGGTCAGCCATTCCAGACCAGTCTGGCCACCATAATGAAACCCTGTCTCTACTAAAAATACAAAAATTAGCTGGGCATGGTGGCATGTGCCTGTAGTCCCAGCTACTCGGGTGGCTGAGGTGGGAGAATCACTTGAACATGGGAGGCAGAGGTTGCAGTGAGCTAATATCATACCATTGCACTCCAGCCTGGGTGACAAAGTGAGACTCCGTCTCAAAAAAAAAAAAAAAAAAAGAAAAGAAAGAAAGTGAACCTGCTCCATAGTATACCTTCATACTTTATATTTCAGAGATGCGTTTGAGGAAGCTTAATTTATAGTTTTCAATTTTTTAGGAATAACACATTATCTGTTTTTAGTGTTTAAATAATTTGTATATACATATACATATATATTTATTTATTTAATCCCTAGGTGTACAATTCTTTATCCCTGTTATTCAACATTTCACCAGTATGCATGGATAGATGTATCTTTTATTTTTTCATCTTTTTTTGCCAAATTCACAAAAGGTTGTCTTTACATATTAATCTTTTTCAACCTAAAAAAGTTTTCTTTAATTATTTAATTGACAATTGATTTTATCAATTGATTTTTAATATTTTTCATTCCAAGAGTTTCATAGAAACTGTGCAATTCCCAGACTGAGTGTTTCCTCTCTCCTTTTTCTCTCACAGTGTTATATCTCTGTAGTATTTGTTTACCATCTTCAGTATTCTATCCTCAAGTTTGTTTTCCTATGTCACAGATTTGTTTGTCCACCGTATCAATGAATTTTTTTAATGCCACCAAGGTAATTGTTAGGTTTTCTATTGTATGTCAAAATACCTTATCACCACATTTTATCTTAGATATGAGAAGGAAAGAGATTACTTCAGGAAGCTGCCCCTGAAAGACAGCACCTAGGCCAAGCCTTGGGCTCACCTAACAAACACCCTCCACTGCCAGTAGGTTCTCACCATGTGTCCAGAGGACTCGAGAGGCAAGACGGTCCAAAACTCCTTCTTTCCATCTCACATAGGAAACGGTGCATTTTCTCCCTTCTCTCTTTCTTTCTTGAAGTGCCTCGGGCCACATCAATACTTGATGGAAAGAACTGTGCATTACTCAAAGATTGTAAACTTAGAACTGGAAAACCACCTCATCTCCTTTTTAGAGGAAATGGGTGAATCTTAGGAAGATAAAAGTATTTGTTTCTATGGAATATGAAGGAAGAAATATATGTGTTAAAAGGGAGCCAGGATCATTGGGCTATGGGAGATGTTTGCACATGAGTCAACAGGAATCCATTTGCTGGGCTTTGCTAATAGGTGGTTTTCATTTAGAAAGCCCACCCAACCCCAACCTCAGTCAATATGATTGTGGTGAACCTAAGGAAAGCAAGTCACTCAAGCTTGGTGAATTAGATTCCCCTAGCCCCTAGGCCACAGTGATTGGTTCACAGCTGCATACATTATCATTTCAGAGATTAAAAGTCATCATGAGAATTTTGCTGAACTCTCTGAAACAGTGGCAAATTGCATCTCTGTATGGATGGGAAGCTAACAAGTGAAACTAAGGACCACTGCCGCCATCTTGCTAGATCATGGAGACTGAATTTGAAACTACCATGGAAGAAAGAGTTCTGAATGCCTCATTTAAGCCATGAATTCAATTGTGTTTGAACCTACTCTACCCCAAGTGTACTCAGCACATGAAATAATCAATCATCTATTTCTTCAGCCAGTCCTGATTATATTGGCTCTCTTTTATATGACGAATCTTAAATAAAATGCTCAGCTTAGGCTTTGACAAGAAAAATATAAACATAGAAATGAATAAAAGTACAAATATTTTTCAGATTGAGAGTGATAAGGAAAAGTGCCCCTCCATCTTTTGTAGAAGTCCCTTATTTGAGGTTACTCTAGCATATATTATCCTTGAGTGTTCCACATCCCCCCACACTGCTTAAGCATTTTATGAATTTTATGTGGGGCTACAGATAGCAATAGGCTCTGGCAAGAACAGAAGTCAAAAGAACATTAGTGTGTGAATAGCAAATAACGAAGGCATAACCAGTGGAGAAGGCTTGTGGACAAGCACGTATATATTGACTGTTAAAGCCAGGAGGCCTTCCGGGAAATATACCTTGGTTGTGAGGGAGATCTGGCTAAAATATTCTTCACCCCATTGACACTAATCTAGATTATTTGTACACTAATACACATGATCACCTTTTCTGGTCTTTTCTCTATTCTCTGCTCCTTTTTAGAAAAAGGCTTACATTAATCAAAGTTCTGTCAAACCCGTAAAATCAGATAGGTTATTATTTTAGGTTTTACTTCGGTAAAAGTTAATATAAATATAGAGCTTATATAATTTTCTTTTTTAATTTAAATAACAAAAATAATACATTGGTGAACCAAAGGGGAAAAAATGTATTTATATTAGTTAGCTGGGACCGCCATAACAAAATACCATAGAATGAGTGGTTTAAACAGAAATTTATTTCTTATAGTTCTGGAGGCTGGGAAGCACAAGATCAAAGTGCCAATCATTTGGGCTCCTGAGGAGGGCTCTCTTCCTGGCTTGCAGATGGTGGCCTTCTTGCTCTGTCCTCACATGGTCTTTCCTTGGTATGTGTGAGTGGAAACAAAGAATAAAAAGCTCTCTGGTGTCTCTTCTTTTAAGGGCACTAATCCCATCATGAGTGCCCCATCCTCAGGACTTCAACTAATCCTAATTGCCTCAATTTTCCCATCTTCAAATACCACCGTATTAGGGGTTAGGACTTCAACATATACATTTGAAGGAAACACAGACATTCAATCCATAACAGCATTAAAATCATGTTTGATAAAAGACCCCAGACTTCTTTTAATGCTGAAGCAGAGGCAGAGATTCACAGATATGTTTGCTTAACCCACTCAGATAATGATCTTCCAGATCATCGTGAGATAATTCTCCAAATTACTGTAGGTATTTGAGTGATTCTAATGTTTAACTGTGAAACAATTGTTTTTTGAAACTGTGCCAAAGCTACTGGGTTCCCAGTCCCATTTTTTCAAATACTGTTTTTAGCTGTTTGCAGCCCTTCAATCCATAGACTTTCAGAGAATATATCTTGCCAGTAGCGTATTTGTCTAAGTATACTCAGCTACACAGGGCAGAAGTGTCAATCATGGAAGAGGAAACTGGTGAGATAATTTTTCCCAAAACTTTTCAAATATTTATTCCATGATTGGTTCACATATTATGCACCTATAACTTCAAAAATCCCCGAATATGTTTCATTTAGACATTCTTTGCATTTGGATTTTTGAAGAACTGTTTGAAGTCCAGGATAAGAGAGAGTTTGAGAATTTTATCAGCTTTTAAAATATGCTCTTTCTCTCTCAAATAAAATTTGCAAATGTTTTATGATGTACATGTACTATTTTACCCCTTGAACAACCAACCTGAACCATGCTGTCTCCCAAAGCTAATAAAGAGAATGTTGGAATCCTGAGGGCCAGTGAAGAGAGGGGAAAAAGGCACAGTTCTCATTATACTATCCTCTGACTTACATTCCTTTCTCTTTAAAATAACTTAGCATCTGCTAGTGTGCAGACATAAACTAATTTTCAACAGAGTACACTGAGGAAAAACACATAATATTTTTCTCTCATAGCAGGATCAGTTTGGCCTAAAGATAACAAATTTGCTTTTATGTAAATATTTTACAAAACCTTTCAACTTACGCTCAATGGGCATTGAAAAAGTCCCTGATGCTTTTTTTTTTTTTTTTTTCATCTTCTGGCATTTAAAAAGTTTGAAATTGCATGAAATACATTTTTCTTTCTGTTCGTAAAAGCACACTGTTCAGAAAGCATATTTCCTAATCAACATATGGACTACATCTTTTCTGATTAAGGGTAATAGAAATTTCCAAGTTCAAGTCATGCATGTTGAATCAAGAATGCTCGAGAAAAACCCTGAGAAATTCAGATTTTAAAAGGGCTTCTGCCTAATGTACCCATTCATTGCAAAATCAAACTTCATAGAAATTATTTTAATTGTATAAATGTGGCTAGACTTCCATGTAAACAGTTAAAGAGAAAAAGGTAAATTGGACATTTTCAAAGAAAAAAACTGCAAGATTTGATATTAATTAATTAAATTTATATAAAATATATTTGCATAAGATAAAAAGTAAATATATTTTATATAAAAACTAATTGAAGTAAAATATGAAAAGTATCAATCCATTGCATTTCTATAAGGATACCTTTAAAAATATTATCAAAATTACTTCTCACATCAATACTCAATTTATAAGACTATTTTAAATTAGGATGAGAATAAACTTCACTCTAAAATGCAGAGATAAATATTATATGGAATTATATTATATTTAAAGACCATCCCCCAAATATCCTGTTTGGGCAAAATGTTTTTGTGTGGTTTTAGAAATTTTCAACATAATGTAATTTCAAAATAATAAATTTTTAATCAAAAGGTTGATGGTCATCAACATACCATCAGATGACATTTAATGTAAATGTCATGAGTAGCCTGAAATCTATCCATGTTCAAGGACAACATATCAAAAGATTCTTAAAATAATTTGATAAATGTGAACTTCTATTTGAGCGAAGATAGTCATTCTTATTCCAGGTCAGCCTTAGTCCTTGGTTACATACTTAGAAGAGATTATTCATAGAAGTTGAATCCAAATAACATCAACAAATGCCAGTTAAAAACTGAAAAATTCATATACTCCAAGAAGTCCTACCCACTAAACCCCAAATAAGACTTTTTCCTGTAATGGAATAGACTAGATCTATTGGTTATTTACCTATTGGGTTTTAGTTTAGTTTTCACTTTGACTTTTTAATAATGGCTTTAAATAACAATGCCATTAATAAATTTCATGGTCTGCCACCCCCTACATAAGTACTTGTGTTCTTGCCTATCCATAAAAGTATTTATGAAGACAGTGAAAAAAATACTGTATTTTCTTTAACATACATATCTGTGTGAGAAGGTTAGTTGTTCCAACTTTCAGAATGTCATTCCTTCCAAGGACTCTGGGTTGAATAAGTGCATGTTTATGTGTGCATTTGTGAACATATGTGCACATGCCTATGTATGTCTACAAAAACACACACACATAAACATATGTAAATGTATACATGGGTATCAAGGTATACATACATATATGTATCTATATGTGGGTGTAATACACACTGTCAATTCTGGTCCTCTGGGAAACCTTTGCCTAGGTGGAATTGGCAATGTAAGAAATTCTTCGGGGTAAATAAACATCTATAAATAATAAAGGGAAGAAAAAGCATGATTGGGCAAGAGTACCTTCACTCTGCAATGCTAGTGTGACATCAGAACAAAGAGAGTGAAGGACAGAGTGGAGAGGGTAAAATAATCTCAGACTATGTTGCAGTTCTGAGGATTTGTCAGCCAGGCTGATGGTGAGACCCAGAGTAAAGATGGCAAGAGTTCTGCATGGCTGAATCTACTATTCCTTCCATGCCCAGTCCCTGTGGGGATTAAGGCTTTGGCCCTAACCCTGTGGTGGTTTCTACAGGTGCAGCTGCTGGATGCTGTCACTAAGTACCCCCTTGCAGCTGGTCCTCTCCTGAAAGGACATTTGAGTCCTGCAAGCTCAAGGCTGCCATGCACATGCATATGTAAATGGACATATTTTAGGTTAGTCATTGCTCCGTCTTTCTGAAGTGAAGATTGATTATTTATGACCCTCCCAATTTTTTAATTTCTTCCCTGGGATTCTGAAATGATTACATAGATTTTCAAAGAGTGCTATACATTTTGAAGGGAGATGCTAGGTATAGCTATAAATACCTCACATTCTTCAGCAATGTGTATAGAATAGAGATTGTTTTATTTAGTATATTGACCTATTTCCAAGTTGGCTGATAGTTACAACATTTCTTTTTCCAAATAGGGGGATTATTTTTGGAATCCTGTTTTATATGGCTGAATGTTGCTTGTATTCCACTGACCACCAGAAACACAAAGGTGCACTCTTGGGGGCCTGTGGTCAGAAAGGCTTAGATCACAGTTACAGATTTCAAAAATCCAAGTGACTTATTTGCAATTCAAATCTTCCCTCTAATTCTCTAGCTCCAAAGAGAGAGAAAGAGGGTATGGTGCAGAACCAGCATATAAATTTGTCTAGTGTGAGATCTAAGATATGCACAGCCCCTGTGGGATAGCTTTACATGAAGAGGCAGAAGGGAGCTGTATAAAAATTGTCTTTGTTATGGACTAAATCTTAGTGCTCCCCTCCACCAATGAATTCATATGCTGAAGCCCCAGTTCCCAATATTCTGGTATTTGAAGGTGGGACGTTTGCTAGGTAATTAGGTCTAAATGATTTCATGAGGGTGGGGCCCCCATGATGAGATTAGGGTCCTGATATGAAGAGAAAGACACTGGACGGCCTGGCGGGGTGGCTCACACCTGTAATCCCAGCACTTTGGGAGGCTGAGGCTGGTGGATCATTTGAGGTCAAGAGCTCAAAACCAGCCTGGCCAACATGTTGAAACCCTGTCTCTACTAAAAATACGAAAATCAGCCAGGCATGGTGGTGGCTGCCTGTAATCCCAGCTCCTCAGGAGGCTGAGGCAGGAAATTGCTTGAGGCCAGGGGGCGGAGGTCGCAGTGAGCCGAGATCGTGCCACTGCACTCCAGCCTGGGCGACACAGCGAGACTCCGTCTCAAAAAAAAAAAACAAAAAAAAAGACACTGGAGCTGGCCTGCTGTCCACAAGATGAGGACACACTGAAAACGGCAGCTTTCTGCAAGCTACGAAGAGAACCCTCTCCAGAAACCAAATCAGTGGGCACCTTGATCATGGATTTCCAGCTTCCAGAACTGTGAAAAATCAGTATTTGTTATTAAGCCACCCAATCTATGTTATTTTCTTAAGGTAGCCCCAGCTGACTAATACCTTCCCCGCACCCCTGGCCCCATATGATAAAAGCAAGGGAGGGAATGAGAAATCAATCATTTCTGTTTGTGAGTGACTCACATCATCTCCTGCAGAAATGGAGATACATAAGTTTCCTAAGTCTGATACCCTGCCAGGAGTGGGAAAAAGCCCAGAGCAGAAAAATGTCATAGAACCCCAAGGCTTTGCAGACCAGTAACGCCACCCGAATCTATAGCAATAGAAGATGGATAGACAATTTACTATCTTAGTGTGTTTTCTGTTGCTTATAACAGAAGATCTGAAACTGGGTAATTTACAAGGGAACAAAATTTACTTCTTACAGTTCTGGAGCCTGAGAAGTCCAAGGTCTAGAGGCATCTGTGCTAAGAGCCTTCTTGCTGGTAGGGACTCCCTGGACATCCCAAGGAAGCACAGGGTATCACACAGCAAGGGGGCTGAACATGCTGGTGTGCTGGCTCAGGTCTCTCTTCTTTATATGAAGACAACAGTCCCACTCCCGTGATAACCCATTAATCCCCTGATTGACAAATGGATTAATCCATTCATGAGACAAAGCCCTCCTGACCCAATCACCTCTTAAAGGCTCTCCATACTGCCATATTGGGGATTCAATTTCACCACGAGTTTTGGAGGGGACAAATATTCAAACCACAGCATGTAGCAAGCAGGCGCAGCATTGTTGAAATTCACTCAAGGCGGGGAACTTGGGGACTGCATTGGTCAACAGTGCTGAAAGCCCTGGCAATATGCATTGAGACTTCTCACCCAGTCTACTGAAAAAAAGGGGAGCCTGGCTATAATCCAAAGTTCCAGCAAGTGTAACTGGAGTGGGGAAAGTTTGCTGAGTTCATGGTTTTCTTGCCTACTTTGTGTTATTCACACATTTGCCATCATGCTTACCCTGGCTGGTATCACACTTGTTTAAAACTCGAACTTCCCTGAACATGCACCATTGAGATTCCTTTTCCTGCCAAATTAACTGTGCAGAATTTCTCCTTAAATGTTATCAAAACCCCTGAAGTGAAAGATTAAATAATCATTCGGTAGATATTGTTAAAGACAAAGGGGGTCTTTAGGCATAAAGAAATTTTTTTTACCGACTCTTTATGGGTTTAAATATTTTTTATATGTTTAAAGCTAAATATATTAAAAAAATTAAAAGATGATGATACTTGGAGCTATGAGACCATCTTGTTTGTTTGTTTGTTTGTTTTTGAGACAAAGTCTCACTCTGTCTCCAGGCTGGAGTGCAGTGGCATGAGCTCGGTTCACTGCAAACTCTGCTCCTGGATTCAAGCGATTCTCCTGCCTCAGATTTTTGAGTAGCTGGGATTACAGGTGTGCGCCACCACACCCAGCTAATTTTTGTATTTTTAGTAGAGACAGGGTTTCACCATGTTGGCCAGGATGGTCTTGCTCTCATGACCTGGTGATCCACCCGCTTCGGCCTCCCAAAGTGCTGGGATTACAGGTGTGAGCCACCGTGACTGGCCAAGACCATCTTTTTTATTTTGAATTGCAAAACAACAAAAACACAAATAAGTGATGACAGTTCATTACATGTGCAAAAGATAGAGCTCACAATTGTTAAAATTTCTTCTTTCTTCTGAAAATCAATATATTGACTGATGTTATTTCATACTGAAGAGAAAAGGATATTTATAAAATATCGTACAACAGTGTCTCAGGAACTTCAGAAAAAATAAAATAAAAATGAAAATTCCCAGCCTTGTTGTATGGTACTAAGAAATCTGAATCATTCCAATAAGCATCTGAATACCAAGTGCTTATTCCAACTGAACTTGTTGCAATTCACCACGCTCTTCTGCATGTGCGATGCAATGTGATTGTGCCTAGGGTGGATTTCTTTGAGCACTGAATAATTTCTTTGCACTCTAGTCTTCAGTGCTGATTAGTTCTTTCTACTTCGACTTGTTCATACAAAGGATGCCTTGACATAAAGAAAGCCTAGAAACACATAACAAAAAAAAAAAAAAGAAAAAAAGAAAAAAAAAGAATTATGCAGTTAAAATAAAATTCCAGAGATTTTCATTAGCACACCCTGTCTATACATAAACCCATATATAGTCCCAGGGAAGGGCTGATATATTTAACTATGTGAGTAAGATCTTTTTAATTAAAGTGAATGTAGCCTTTTGGTACAAAATAAACAATCTTACAATAGGAAAAATGCAATCTGTCGAGACATATTTGAGTTATTTTGCAGTAATTGGCTTGGCAACAGCTTCAGTCACAGATTTCTGTTTCACAGATTGCCCCCAAATGAATAAAGGTTTGCTTTGAAAAGTAATTAATATTACGTTCAACTGTAAGACATTCTCAGGTTGTCAAAGGAATTTGAAGGAGGTAGCTACAAAAAGTGAACAAAATAAAAGTGAAACTGAAAAGTAAATTAAGTCAAATTAATGCACACAAAGTAAACTGGACCAATACCAAATGCCCATGGCATGAACCACATTTTACCTTCAGTTCAATCTCCTCTCAATGTTGAAATTATGCAGGTGGCTAAGTATTCACAAGGTATATGTTTATTGACAATGATTGCCTCATTTTATCATTTAATCATGAATGAGTGTGGGGAATGAAAATGCTATTCTATCCTCCCCTGACATGAAACAGATCTGCAACAGGGCTGCAATCTGGAAGTTCGGATCTCTGAATTCAATACTCATTAACCAGTATCACTTTCTTCACATTAATAATCAGTCACCTGCTTATAGTAGGTCATTAAATAAATAAATATTGAGTTATATGGGTGAAGCGCATCAATATTACATTAGTTTTTTTATTTTTTATGTAGTTTTTATGTTTTTATTACAATGTATTTCCATCTTTTCTGCAAGTCCAACTGTTCTTTTTTTTTTTGGAGATGGAGTCTCGCTCTGTCACCCAGGCTGGAGCTCAGTGGCACGATCTCAGCTCACTGCAGCCTCCACCTCCTGGGTTCAAGCAATTTTCCTGCTTCAGCCTCCCGAGTAGCTGGGATTACAGGTGCACACCACCACAACCAGCTAAGTTTTGTATTTTTTAGTAGAGGTGGGGTTTCACCATGTTGACCAGGCTGGGATCGAACTCCTGACCTCAGATGATCTGCCCACCTTGGCATCCCCAAGTGTTGGTATTACAGGCGTGAGCCACCACCCTGGGCCTGCAAGTCCAACTATTCTATTTCGGTAGGATATATGGGCCCATAGGAAATACTGAGAACAAACAGAGAACATAATCACAGTTGGTTCCCCTCAATGGTGTCAAAACTACTCACTATATTTAAAACATCCAGGTCCATGATATCCCAGCAATCAAATATAAGTAGTATTAATTGCATACACTAGAGGAATCTTAAATGTATTTTCTCTCTCTTTTATTAGGAAATCAGTAAAGACATTTGGATTTATTAGTCCTTAAAAAGTTGACTATGGTAGTTAATATAAATTTAGAAAAAAATGTTATAATTTACAAATGAGAAAATAGGGTTTATTAAAGAATAAACAATGATTTTTTTTTTTTGCATCTGTCTTACCTGGCATTAGAGATGCAGTTTCTTGTAAGCCTTACAATATCTCTTAAAAATATAAAATTGCTTCACAAATCAACAGAAGGTTGGTGATTTTGCAGATGGGCATTTGTGTTGAATAATTATTTTACTCTATGTTCAAATATTCAGATTTTTTCTTATTCACGATTAACCTTGTCTTTTGGTGATGTTTATTGTTATTATTATGTGAACTTCAATTAGCTTCAACCTGTGATACTTGGAGAATTTGATAATCAACACAAAGAAGTTTGGGAAAGAAATTTTGAAGGGAAAGAAAAGGGAAAAGATTGGAAATGTGGCTTACTGTATATTCTAAATCTGGCTGAAAGACCAGCTTTTGAACAAGCTGTTATTTTCCACATGGGAGTAGCATTGCTACAGTAAAATGCCAGATTTCATCCATCATAATGTCATGGCTCATATTAAAATGTCTTCAGGGACCTAAGGGAGGGATGGGCAAAAGACATCAAATCAATTTTCAGGCAATTGCTATGGTTTTCAGAAACTAAGCCCTATGTGATAGTGTTATGACTACACAAAGGGAGGTTATAAATAAGGTCCATACATCAAGGGAGGAAGTAATTTAGAAAAAGAAAGCTGATTTGACTTTTGTGTGAGTCTGAACATATGGTTAGGGCACAGCTGGGTTATCATTCTATACATTCTTACAAGAGAAAAGAACAAAATCAACACTTTGGAGAAATGAACCTCACCACAGTCTTGAACCTGAAACCCTCAAAACCATCTATCGTTCTTCATCAGTTGAGAAGGACTCAAGGTTATTTTGCAGTTGTTTAAGGTAGTATTTAATCACAAGAAAATCCAGTCAAGTGTCATTATTTGATGACCTTGGTAGCTTCGAACTAATCTTTGTATGAGGGTGTCTTTTCCATAGAACAGGAATTGGCTCAATTAAGAGAGATCTGTGATGTAGTCAGACTTTCATACGTGAAATTCCTTCTTCTTGATTGAGCAGTTCATTGTTAAATCTATAAGCTCTAAAGTGCTACAGCCTATATTTGCCACAGCTGCCTCTACTCTATAAAGAGTCAGTCTGTCTTCCAAGAAGTTAATCATCATGAAATGAGTCTTGGGTGTAAAAATTAGGAAGGGTAAGTGGGGAAGAACCTTGTGAAATTTCTGTGCATTTATTTGACTGGAGAAAAGAAGTTAATAATGTGACATGATCTTACCAGCAGAATAAAAATTAAAATCTAAATATTTGTTATATTTCCATATTCTATTGAGAGACTTTAATTATGGCAATATATAAGATAACTGTATATTCCTTATAAACTATAGAGTCACAACAAATCAGCATAGAGCATAAAATTACTTCCACCACTGTAATTAATATATTATCCTTGCCATTTAATTTGAAGAAATATGTCTCTATAGCGGTACTAATCTTCACATGTTCTGTTCCTCAAATCATTATGTGTTGGAAGAAACTGTGTTTCAGTTTCCTGACCATCAAAGTACGTTAGTGAACATTCCTACCCTAACTGAAGGGAAATTATATTTTAGAGGGTATATAACACCACATTAAACTATGGAAAACAAGGAATAAAAACATGATATGCTTTTAAAAACTATAACATGTGCAGAGATGGTTAATAAGGAGCTTAATTTTGGGGAGCAGCCAAACTACAAAGATTAAGAAAATGAACCGTGTCAAAATTTTGCAATAAGCAGCTCAGTTGCAAATAGCTCTAATACTCAGCTATGCTAGGAAACAAAAGATATTTCTTTAGACTTTTTAGTTAGGCTTTATTCACATCCAAATCAGGAACTAGGAATCACAGATTCTGAGACGTCAAAATTAATCAAGGAAGTCCAAATAGTTTTGAGTCAATATAGATGTCTAGATTAACTGAGTATAAACAAGGTTCTATTATTTATCACAAAAATGAATGTTTGATGCACCATTAACACTAAAGTAGTTTTTGCTTTGTTTAATAATGGAGTCATTTGTGATTCTTTTTTTTATTTTAGTAGATTGATGCAATATAATTTTAGTCTTGTGCTCAACAGAATAGATTTATTTGAAATGCATTTATTGTGTATATATTTAGTAGCAAATGCAGTACACTGAGTTAACTACGCTTGAGCCCAGTTATTAATTTATGAAGAAGAGGGTTGGGAAAGAACAGAGCTATTTTACAGAAACTCTTGATAAAATCCTCTGGAAGAAAATCAACCAAGGATCCAACTATTTGGTTTACCATTTTATTAATATATCTATTCTAGGTTTTCTATGGGCAGCAGGAAACCTGTGAACTGCTGGAGTTACCACCATTTTACACCTTAACTTTCGGTGCAAGATATTATAACAAGTGCTGAGGCAACCAATAAGAATAATGAGTATTATTATTATTAATTATTACTGCTAAATTTTATTGAGTATCCCAAGCACTGTGCAGCCCACATTCAGTGAATATTTGTAACAATACTTTGAGTTAGTAACTATGATTACCTCCATTTCACAGAAGGGGAAAGTACGATTTTGAGAGCTTAAAGGACATGGCTCAATTTTACGAAAGTAGTAAGTGTGAGAGTGAATCCAGGATTCTTTGACTCTGAAATGGCTGGCAGTCCCAGCTCCTAAAGAGCCATAGCTAATGAGATCAGGGTTATAAAAGGAATATATAACTCAAATTGGAACATCTTGGAAGTCATAGAGAAAAAACTTGAACAATTGAAGGCTAATCATGACCTTGTGAGGAAGTTCCTATTACACTGTTACTGACATATCTTTGAGAAAACCCCACAGATCTTTCTAAGTTTCTATTTGATATGTGGAAATGTTTCTTCCATCCCTTCGTCATTGAAAAGAATGTTGACTCTTTGGCTAAAATCTCATTGAATGCCTTTCTTATTTATTTATGTATTTATTTTGAGGTGGAGTTTTTCTCTTGTTGCCCAAGCTGGAGTGCAGTGGCGAGATCTCAGCTCACTGCAACCTCCACCTCCTCCTAGGTTCAAGTGATTCTCCTGCCTCCACCTCCCAAGTAGCTGGGATCACAGGTGCCTGCCACCATGCCTGGCTAATTTTTTTTTATTTTTAGTAGAGAGGGAGTTACATCATGTTGTCCAGACTGGTCTCGAACTCCAGACCTCAGGTGATTCACCCACCTTGGCCTCCCAAAGTGCTGAGATTACAGGCGTGAGCCACCACCCCAGGCCTGCAAGTCCAACTATTCTATTTCAGTAGGAGATATGTGCCCATAGGAAATACTGAGAACAAATAGAGAACATAATCACAGTTTGTTCTCCTCAATGGTGTCAAATTACCCACTATAATTAAAACATCCAGGTCCATGATATCCCAGCAATCAAATACAGGTAGTATTAATAGCATACACTAGAGGAATCCTAAATGTATTTTCTCTCCCTTTTGATTCAGAAATCAGTATTAAGTGTCTTGGGGAGAAAGGTGTTTTATCTCTAAGAAAGGAGCAGTTTTACTCACTTTACTGAAGGTCTCTCACAAACTTTGATATGTTTTACAATTTAAACTTTTTAAGCTACCGAGAAGCATGAAAAAAATATATATGTATATATCTCACTTCCGTTTTTGCTAGGAAACTCAAAAAGTCTATTTTATTTTATATAGATGACCCTTTCTAGGAGTAGGATTATCCTAATGAGTGGTAAGTTACACATGGCTTAAAACTGGGGGATCATAGTCTCTCTTAGCTTCTTGGTTGATGTCTTCAAGGCTGATATTGGCAGGTGGAGGCAAGTTAAAGTTACAGAAATGCACTTACATTTGGAAATCTCATTAGGGTTTGCATTTCATAATCACCACCTTCCTCTCCCCTTCAGAATCACACAAAGTCATTTTATTCTCCTTGGCTTGATGGCTCCACTGTCTTTGGTTCTGTCTGGCAGTACCTGCACCTTGGCCCGGCCTTTGGCAGCAGTCAGCTCTTACCCTTTGTTCTTTTAGGCAAGGTTATTTCAGTTCATCTTTGACTGCTGTGTGCCACTCTCTGCAGGCTCCTTCCCATCTAATTTTCCATTTGTTTCCCCTTCAAAGGCTTCTTCATTTTCACTGTTCCAGACTAGATTTGTCTGTTTGGAAAGATTTATTCTCCCCATCCCATTATTCTTACTATAATTTAGCATGCAAGGCAGAGTGCAGCACTGGTACTTTTATAGTAGAACTCTTAAAGGCATGCACATGGATAAAAAAATGAGCAAATACACTTTAAAAATATGCAGGATTTCAGTCGTTTTAATTCTGAGCAGACAACTTTGATCCCGGCAACCCTTGGGATCAGAGAATTTTGTATAGTAAGAATCGTTTCTTAATCCATTTACTTTCTACTCCTTCTAATGTTCCATCCCATATAATTCCTCTATTTTCATTGACCAAACCCTTTACTGCCACCTCATTCTTTTCAGTATCTGTAGCTGAAAGGATACAAATTTAGCTTCGATGAATGTTGAAGAATATGTTCAAAAAAAAACTTTAGACATAGTTTTTCAAGAGTACATTATATGCCATGCACAAAATTGTAAGTTCCTACTAGAATATAAGCTCTGAGAGGGCAAAGATTTTTGTCTGATTTATTCACCTATCTACTCTCAATTCATGGAATCTTGCCTCCCACATAGTAGTTGTGCAATAGAAAGTTCTATATTTATTTTTTATTTTATTTTATTTTTTTGAGACAGAGTCTCTCTCTGTTGTCCAGGATGGAGTGCAGTGGTACAATCTCGGCTCACTACAACCTCTGCCTCCCAGGTTCAAGCAATTCTTGTGTCTCAGCCACCTGAGTAGCTGGGATTACAGGCATGTGCCATCACACCTGGCTAATTTTTGTATTTTTAGTAGAGATGGGATTTCACCATGTGGCCAGGCTGGTCTTGAACTCATGGCCTCAATTGATCCACCCACCTCCGCATCCCAAAGTGCTGGGATTACAGGCATGAGCCACTGTGCCTGGCCAGAAATTCGTAAATGAATGAATCATTTTTCTTAATCACCTGCCTAACTGAAACCAAAGTATTGCACACATGAGTTTCAGTTTATTATGTCTCTCAAAATACCTCTAAGTAACTACTGCTTTATTTTAGGGGTAATAGAAATTAAACTAGTTATTTTCTGTGTATTATCTATTTTCTATATATAATTTATAGTCATATTAATAATGAACTGCAAATAAGGAACACTGAGCACATGGCACTTTTTCTTGGAGTTTGGTTAAATTGTAATTTATGTATATAAATGTAATAAATTTCATAACTTGATGTGTAAAATGTGCATACATACCATGGTTATTTACACACAAGGAAAGTGAGTGTGTTCACTTATTCCTTACCTTGCCTAGGGCTGAGTGTGGAGGATAAAGAAATCTAACCAGGGAAACCACCTCTTCTTTACTATTCATAGCATTGACACATTCCTGTTATTTTAGAGCCCTCAAAAATGTACATACATACTTTTGCATTCACTGAATGGAAGTCAGTGGAGATTGGGAAGGAACATAGTCTTCATTACATGAAATTTTACATTCTTAGCAAAATTTTCAAAAGATATTCAGATACACTTGTTCTGTGAAGAATGAGAAAGTGAGCTAACAAGGAAGACAGAAGAAGACTGCATGGCAGTGGAACAAGAGCAGTGGGCTGGAGGACCTCCCTGCAGGGTTGTGAGACTGCTCTAGTGGCCCCTCATTTACGACAAGTAGAGGACTTGGGGAGACCACAGGATTTCCTGAATTGCCTGAGTGTTACCGATGGAGATAATACCATTAACCCTGTCTACGCAAAAATCTGGCTCTTATAATTAGCCCTTCATTCTGAACTTGGAGGAGTTCATATGCTTAATAAACTTCATCTCCACAACACTGGTCTCCACTGGAGCAGCAAAACCTTGCTTAGGGGACCTTCAGGAAGGGTTTTATGACTCAATTCTACACTAAAAATTTGCCAGGATCCTGCAGAATGGGACTGAAAAAGCATGAGATCTTTCAAATATATGGAATTAATTTCTTATGAAATTTTCTGTTGTCCATATGTTGAGAATTTTTCCTTTTTAACAGTGTACAGTAAGTCTCTAAAAGAGTCAATGGTAACTGTATGTTTGGTAAGAAGGTGTATTTATTTATTTATTTGTTCTTTTGGAGGTGTATTTATTTTTACACTATGTGTGTCTTTTTTGAAAAGGCTCAACTAAAATGGTGGCTTAGGTTGAATAATAGTTACGAAAGTGGAAGTGAATTATATTAGGAAAAAAAATGCCCCTTTGTAATGAAAACAAATCCTCCTGACCTACTTATTTAAATTTAAATCCAAGACCCATTTATTAGTCTAGTGGTTCTCAACCCTGCTGCATGGAGCTCTTTAAAATTACTTATCTGCAGACCTCACCCCAGGCAAATTAAATTAGAATCTTAAGGTGTGGAGCCCATGTCACAGCATTTTTTAAAAAGCTCCTTGATGGTTCTAATGTGCAGCTTGGTTTGAAAACAATTGATCAGGTGTTTTCTAATCCATAACTTTCAAAGAAATAGTATTCCAGAAGTTTGTTTGTTGAGCAGTTGTTTACATTTGGGAATACATTTTTTCAAATGAACAATGTTATACATGGTGTTTAATTCCCCAGGCCTTTCCATAAAAGCTCAATTAAGCTCAATGTATCTGAAGCTTAGTACTCTGCTAATGGAATTATAGAACTTAATCACCATGTATAACAATGTTTCTGCAAAAGCAGACTCAGAATTCTAATGGGGAGGGGGAAGAATAGAAAAAGTATCACTGCCTACAGCCCAGCCAGAAATTGCTGCTCTCCTGTTCCCTCTGTTGTCCCCGTGCCACCACCACCACACACCTGACTCTCCTCGTAGTCATCTAGGGGGTTTGAGGGTCCCAAATAGTGTGCTCCTAATGCCTCTGCTTTTCCCTCACCAAGTAAAAATTAACCTGCCAGCTTTCATTCCACTGCTGCAACTATTGCTACTGGACAGGAGTCCCTTCCTTATCTGGATGCAGACATAGCACCTAATTCCCTTGATGTGTATGGGGGATGGGTGGTGGGGGAGTTGTTTGTTTGTTTTCTACTCTAATCTTCCTTCTTGCTTTTTTTTTTTTTTTTTTTTTTTTTTGAGACAGAGTCTTGCTTTGTCACCCAGGCTGGCTTGCAATGGTGTGATCTTGGCTCACTGCAACCTCCACCTCCCGGGTTCAAGTGATTCTCCTGTCTCAGCCTGCTGAGTAGCTGGGATTACAGGCGCATGCCACCATGCCTGGATAATTTTTTGTATTTTAGTAGAGACTGGGTTTCACTGTGTTGCCCAGTCTGGTCTTGAACTCCTGAACTCGGGCAAAAATCTGCCCACCTCAGCCTCCCAAAGTACTAGGATTACAGGCATCAGCCACCGTGCCTGGCCCTTCTTGCCTTTTTTAAGTGATAGAGTTGTTTCCCACTAGCAATGCAAATCAGACAATGGATACAAATAATCATTTTTTCCTATGCTCATTCCTCCCCATGAATTTTTTTCACTTCTGCCCTATAAGCACAAAGTCCATATGACTTATCTTCCAAAACAGGCCACTTTTAAAAGTTAAAGTAGGGGCTAAATGCTTGCTCTGGGACAATGGAAGTAAACCAGAACAACCCTCAGTGAAAAAGAATGTTTGTTCTCCCTAAAAATGGGCTTAGGCCACACAAAGGATTGAGATAAGATTTATTAGCATTTTATTATAAATTCTAAATGCTGGCAAGGGAATGTCAGCAAAAGCTTTCAAATAAAGAGGAGGAAGGTGGTAGAGGGGGTGGTATTTCTCTATTAGTCCATTCTCCCATTGCTATGAAGAAAGACCTGAAACTGATGAATTTAGAAAGAAAAGAGATTTACATGGCTCAGGGTTCTGGAGGCTTTACAGGAAGCATGGTGCTGACATCTGCTTGGCTTCTGGAGAGACTTCAGGAAGCTTCCAATTATGGCAGAAGGCCAGCAGGGAGCAGCTGGCTCACATGGTGGGAGCAGGAGCCGGAGAGAGTGAGGGGGAAGGTGCCACACACTTTTAAACTACCAGATCTCCAAAGAACTCACTCACTATCACAGAGATAGTACCAAGGGGCATGGGGCTAAACTATATATGAGAAATCCACTTGCCATTATCCAGTCACCTTCTACCAGGCTCTACCTCCAACATTGAGGATTGCATTTCAATATGAGATTTGGGTGGGGACACACATCCAAATTACTAGTTACTGTTATCAGTGATCTCTATACTGAGGGTAAAGAGGGCAAATAAAATAGGGAATAATCTCTTTATGTATTTTTCCCCTTGCCACCCAAGTCACCATACAGGCCCCGCAGCCCTGGGTTGTACTGTCATTCTATCATGAGATGGAGTGGATAGGGAGGTTCAAGGAGGCAGGGTGAGGAGTGGAGAAGATCTTACCTAAGGGTAGTGTGTTAGTGGAAACAAAATGCAGAAGAAAACATCTAGAGGAGTTATGAGACAAGAAAAGAGAATTTTTATAGTCATGGAGCCGCTGAGAAATATTGTGGCTATTTTAGGAGAGGAGGGCATTCTTTTGTAGAGAATAAAAGTGGGCGAGACCAATCAAATTGAGACCTGTTGATACAACCTGAATGTTCAGAAGTGAATACATAGAGTCTTGGAAAATTGAGAATTTTTTTATATTACTACCACTGTTCTTCATTCAAAAATACTAACATTTATTTAGCTGGGTTTCTGTTTTTTATTAACCAGATGTCTTCCCATGTCCCCTCTTTCCAATTGTATGCATATGGTTGGCATCTAGTTAGTCCAGCCGCACTAACAGTATCTGGTGTCTCCAATTCAACTGGCAGAGAGTCCATCCCTACTTATGTGGACATCTGTTGGAAGACATTTCTATCCCTTTCTATGTAGCAAAGATGGGAAAAGGGAGCAAGGGAAATCAGTGTGTGAAATGTCAACCTCGTGGCATATTGATTTTTTGGATTTATTTATTTGTACCTCTGGGAATCTCACTCATATGACACTTGGCACAATTACTCATTCAACCTTATGTACTGGGATTTTGAATGTCTTCTGTTTTTGAGCCGCCTGGCAATATGTCCAATATGATTGATCTTGTCATTATTTTCTTTCACTTTGAATTTATGATCTAATGATCAATTTTGTGGCCGGGGAACATTTGAAATTGAGCTGATTTACTCCTCTTTTCTTCGGCCCCATTTTCCTCACGATACTCCCACTAAGACCTCTGACAACCAAATCACATCTTTGGCCCGTGTAAAAAATTAATTATTAATATTGGAAATGACCATATTCTGTTATTTAATATGATTACACATAATCTGTCTTTAAAATTTAAAAAAATATAATATGTTAATTTTATTAGATTTCTAATAAAAATATGTCAAATGACTACAAACATCTAAATTGGTAGAATGCATAAAAATAATTTCAAAATAATATTCAACTACTAAAAATAGCTATTAAGTAGTTATTATCTGATAGACACTTTAAACTTTTTGTAAATGTTTTATTTAATCTTCATGATTGATGGGGTTCAGGACATGAGGTTTGGATAATAATACTAAAATACACAATCTCAAACTCCATAATCCTAAATGTTGAAATCCCAAAGGATCAAAATCCCTAAAGTCTAAAATCCCTAACATCTAAAATCTCAAAAATCACAAGCACAGAATAGTTGCATCATGTTATGTGGAACTATTCCTTTGGTATTGCCTTTATTTATATAAATTAAGTATGGTTTAAAAAGATGCCTCTGGGTGCCAAGTTGACAAGGTGTAGACTTATGGACTTAATTTGAGATGCCAACTTGACTGGATTAAGAAATGCCTAGAAACCTCATAAAACATCATTTAGGGTATCTGTGAGGGTGTGTATTAGTCAGAGTTCTCTAGAGGGACAGAACTAATAGGGTATCTGTGAGGGTGTGTATTAGTCAGAGTTCTCTAGAGGGACAGAACTAATAGGGTATCTGTATATATGAAAGGGAGTTTATTAAGGAGAATTGACTCACACAATCACAAGGTAACATCCCACAATAGGCTGTCTGCAAGTTGAGGAACAAGGAAGCCAGGGGCAGATCAGTCCAAGTCCCAAATCCTCAAAAGAAGGGAAGCCAACAGTGCGGCCTTCAGTTTGTGGCCAAAAGCCTGAGAGCCCCTGACAAACTACTGGTGTAAGGCCAAGAATCCAAAAGCTGAAGAACTTGGAGTCTGATGTTCGAGGGAGGAAGCATCCAGCATGGGAGAAAAATTAAGGCTGGAAGTCTGCTCTTCCATCTTCTCCTGCCTGCTTTATTCTAGCCTCACTGGCAGCTGATTGGATGGTGCCCACCTAGATTGAGGGTGGGTCTGCCTCTCCCAGTCCACTGACTCAAATGTTAATCTCATTTGGCAGCACCCTTACAGATACACCCAGGTAGGATACTTTGCATCCTTCAATCCAATCAAGTTGACACTCAATATTAACCATCACAGGGTGTTTCCAAGGGAGATCAGTTCATGAGTCCAAGTGGATTAAGTGGGAAAGTATCCCCTCAATGTTGTTGGGTACCATCCTACTGGCTGGTGGCTGGGAGAGAACAAATACAGAAGGTGAACATGTCTCTCTCTGAGAGGTGGGACAGACATTTCTTCTGCTAACTTGGACATCAGAACTCCGGGCTCACCACCCTTTGAACTCTAGGACTTGCACCAGGGGCCCACAGGGTCCTGCAGCTTTTGGCATCCCAGGGTCTCCAGCTTGTGGATGGCCTGTGGTGGGACTTCTCAGCCACTGTAATTTCATGAGCCAACTCCTTTAATAAATCCTCTCTCATATTTTTGTACACATAGTGATACAGGAGCTGGAAAGAAATTATTTGGGTAGCTCGTCAGGGTAAGAGAGTCCTTGGTAAGGTTTCCCTACTAACAAAAGCAGCACCCAAATAATTTCTTTTCTAACAAACAGCAGCCTGTAAAGTCAAGCTGCAGACATAGAAAAGCAAGGTGGAAGCTTGCATGGGTGAATGCCAGCAGCTAAGCCAATAGGAAGAGGCTACCTGGGTGCCAGGCATGTTCGAGGAGGCTTTATCTTCCCTTTTCTTTGTCAACCACAGAGAAACAGGCAACATGGTGCAGGCCAGGTAGAGAGTCTATTTGCATAATAAAAGATTAGGGTGGAGTGGCCAGCTTCTTCGAGCCCTATGTAAATGGAACACCTGGTTCGACGGATCTTTTGGGCCCCGTAAATCAGGCACCGCCTCCTCAAGCTCTTCTATAAAACCCCCTGCAATTCACCAGGGAACTGGAAGACCCACTAGAGAGCCCCTCTCTAGTGAGGGGCTCTAGTGAGGAGAGAGAGCCTGTCTCTTTTCTCTTGCCTATTAAACCTCCACTCTTTTTTTTCTTTTTGAGATGTAGTCTTGCACTGTCTCCCTGCCTGGTGTGCAGCAGGGTGATCTTGGCTCACTGCAACCTCCGCCTCCTGGGTTCAAGTGACTCTCCTGCCTCAGCCTCCTGAGTAGCTAGGATTACAGGCTCCTGCCACCACGCCCAGCTAATTTTTTGTATTTTTAGTAGAGACAGGGTTTCACTATGTTGGCCAGGCTGGTCTCAAACTCCTGACCTCATGATCCGCCCACCTCAGCCTCCCAAAGTGCTGGGATTATAGGCGTGAGCCACTGCGCCCCGCCAAACCTCCAGTCTTAAACTCACTTCTTGTGTGTCTGTGTCCTCGATTTCCTTGGTGTGAGACGTCAAACCTCAGTTGTTTACTCCAGACAATGACACCACTTCAATAGCTTATTGGTTCTATCTTCCTAGAGACACTTGACTAAACAGACTTGGTATTGGGGAAATGTAATAGCATTCTTTCTTACTGTATTTCTTACAGCACAATGGAAGAGATTTGTGAAATTATTCTCCTGTAAGAAGGCTGTGATAAGTTAAGTGTACAAGGCCAGTTAATGGTGAGAAATAAAAGTTTAAAAATTAGTTATACCTCTTGCTGTGAAAACAGAAAATCTCTTCATTGTGATGGCCTAGCAATAATCATACATTGAAATGGACAGCATATGCTTACAAAATCTGTAGATTGCAACCACTCTCCGAATACAAGTGCCTTGGGTGTTTTGAAGATCATGGGAAGAGGAGAAAATACAGGTGAAAAACATAAGAAATCTCTCCTGCCAAATTATTTCATCACATACAACTTCTGACCCTCCACACACAGCACCATGTTTGCCTTCAAAAAACGCCTCCTCCAGAGAATAAAAATAATTAGACAAACTCAGTGATCTTCTGAACCAAAGACACTTGCTGATGTTGAGGTATATTGAGGTAATTCTTCAGGATTGCAAAACACATTAAAGGGTGAACTCTTCTTGAGGAATTTGACTATCAAAGAAGATAAACTTCTTGTATTTACCGCTAAAGCTAATGTTAAAAAACTAGCACATGCTCTCCGGGCACGGCGACTCACGCCTATAATCACAGCACTTTGGGAGGCCGAGGTGGACAGATTACCTGAGGTTAGGAGTTCGAGACCAGCCTGGACAACATGGTGTAACCCTGTCTCTATTAAAAATACAAAAAAAATAAAAAATAGCTGGGCATGGTGGCGGGTGCCTGTAATCCCAGCTACTCAGGAGGCTGAGGCAGGAGAATCACTTGAACCTGGGAGGCGAAGGCTGCAGTGAGTAGAGATCATGCCATTGCACTCCAGCCTGGGTGACAGAGCAAGACTCCATCTCAAAAACAACAATGACAACAACAAAACAAAAACAAAAACAAAACTAGCATATGCTTCACTTTGCCTAATGGATTGGCACTTTCAAAACTATCCCCACTGTTTCTTCTCAACTATGTACAATTCATGACCCTAATGGATCAAAAAATCTTATAAATCTCCCCTCCTTTATGTATTAATGACTGGAAAAAGTGAAGCACTTTTTAAAAGCTTATTTGAAGGTTTGGTGGACTTTGCAGAAGGAAAATGGATTTTAATTGAACCTCTAAACTATAGTGATAGATTTGGAATCAAGTGAGATCAAGGCTTCACAAAGTGAATTTCAAGCTGTTACCAATAAAGTTTGCTTTTTCCATTCAACCCAATGCATTTAGTGGAAAATTCAGATGAGTGGATAGGCCACACTATACAGTAAAAATGAAAACTTCAGTTTAAAAATGTGTCATTTGCCTGCTTTGGCATTGCTCTCAGCTGATGAAATTCCAGAAGTTTTAGTAAATTAGAAACAAATTTACCTGAAGAAGCTAGAAAAGTTACTGACTGGTTCAGAAACAACTATGTGCATGTCAGGATAAGAAGACATGATTGTTTCTGCCAAATTTGTGGCCTGTATGTGAGTGCATGAAAAATGGATTTCTATGTGCCCAAATAGCATGAAAACATGGCAGAAAAAATGGTAACATGTAATAGGGAATGCTCACGTCCGTGTATCTCAAATTACAGAATTTCAGAATGAGCTGTGCCATATAGAAAATGATGTGAACATATCCTCTGAGAAGAGCCATGCCCTAAAATTTAAAAAAGGAGATATTCATCATGATGCAAGAATTCAAATTTTATTAATGATCATCCAAGTCAGTCAGTACCTCAGTGCAATTAGTCATAGTCTAATCCCTGTAATACACTTATTCATATGTAACATTTTCTTTTTTCTTTTCTTTTTTCAGTTTTTTTAACAGTATTTTAATTGCCAGCATGAATTTTTACTGTGCATTTTATCTTCCTATCCTGTGTATTTCATGTCTGCATCATTTCTATTACTGGAGACACCAATTGTGTAGAGACTTTTAGGGAGTTCTAATTTGTTTTATGCATTTTTTTGCAAGTCTGACTCCATAAAAGTGCATTATCACAATGTTTACTTTGGGTGTAAGCGTTGTGCATGTATCTAAAAATGTTGAAACTTCCTCAATAAATACAGAGGTGTCCTTTTTGTACATCAGCATTTGTGAAAAATAAGATTTCTCAAGATCTCAACTTTTTAGATGACTGCATATGTGATGGTGATCTATCGCGCTTTTTGATTGATCTCATCAAAAAACAGGTTGTTCCTCATGGTATTTTAGATCACTGCAGTTATAAAGTTGGGTGCACCCAACTAACAGCCATAGTGACATGTATTTATACATTTTCCTTTTTGGCCTATTTCTTTATGGATCTGGTTAATCTGTTCATAACTGATATACTCATGTGACTGTCATTAGATCTGAGTGTTTATACATGCAAAACTAGGTATGTTATTATCACCTATTCTATTGTGCAAAGGGGCCCATGTTTTTATATGTTTCTCAAATAAATCTCCCTATAAAAGTACAAATATGTATGTTTTAAGGAGTTTTGTATTATTCTTCCCAGAATTATATTTTCAGGATTTTGATCTTTCAGGATTTCAACCTTTGAGATTATGGCTCTAGTATTGCATCTTTGGGGATTATAATTGTCTCCTGTTCAACAGTTCTATAGAATTGGTGAATATGGGAGGGTAAAAGAAGGCCAGAGTAGCTGGAAATGAAAGAGGGAGAGCATGGGACTGGGACTGCACTTAGTAGGCTATGAATCAGTAATTTCTCTTTAGCTAAGTGCAATAAAAAATCACTGTAGTAATTAAGGAGGGGCTGATTTAATGACATCTGTACGAACGAGTTGGAGATAAGGTGGAGCGGAAATAGTGAGGACGTTTAAGAATCTATGATTGCAGTTCAGGTGAGACTTGTGGTTACATAGACAAGGGAGAGGACAATGCTGGAAAGAGATGGACTCATTTGACAGACTGTCAGAAGAGAAAATAGATAGGACTTGTGCTACATTATTATTAGAGGTAAGGGTGATATTAAAATGGCATCAATTATTGTGTCTTGCATAAGTTAATAGATAGCAGTTCCATTTAGAGATAGGAATCTTTGAAAGGGCACCAGGTCACAACCAGGTTGAAGTGGGTGATTCCATGAGTAATAATGTGTCTCATTTTAGATGTGTTGAGTTTGAGTTTGATTTGCCTTTTAAATAATCAAAGTACCACAGCCGCATTGTTGGACATATGATCTAAGCTTAAACAGAAGTTCTGAAATGAAGTTTATATCTATAAATATCATCTGTATATAGATAGAAATTAAAACCAATGATATAAAAGATAACACTGCAAGATGGGAAATGAAATTAGAAAATGAGAGAGCCCAGTACTGTGGCTGGGAGCATGCAAGCATTTTATGTGGGTGGTGAAGGCAAAGCTTGACAGAGGTATAGAGAAAGAGTGCTCGAAATAGTAGGAGACGAGGACAGGAACATGTTGGTTTAGATAACCAACATAAGTAAGTGATTTTCAAGAGACAGTTCATAGTGTCAGTTGCTACTATGAAATCAGGTAAGATGAGGACTGAAGGTGACCTCCCTGTTGAATAAGGTGGTATAAGTCAGGTAGAAGAAAGACTGAGACATCTGAAGAATAACCTGATATCTTATATTCATAAACTTCTATAATTTGCTTTTCCATTTTACAATAAACTTGTGAAGATACTTCCATGTTGTTAAATACTTTTCTAGCAGAGTTCTACCATAGTTTATTAAATGCATTTCATATTGCTGGCCATTCCAACTTTTTTGCTACTATAAACAATCTTATAATGACCACCCCTGCAGCTATGTCTTTATGAATATGATTATGTCCCTGAGGCACATTTCTAGAAGCGTAATTGCTAGGTTAAAAGTTTTTCTATTTTTTTTCAAAATATAGGGTTATATAATCACTGGAATGTTATTGCCAAATCAGTGCATGTCTAAGTTTGCACAGTCTACTAATGTTTCTTCCCTGAGGAACTAAGTAAGCCTAAGTGATTACCCACATTTATTATAGTTTAGCCCATATACGCCTCTGAGATTGGTTTTAGTTGAACAACTGTATAAATCTTTAATCTCTGAAAATGATAAATTGCTAATATTTAGTTAGTACTTACTATGCATAACACATTCTTTTAAGAAAGTACATGAGGCCAGGTGCTGTGGCTCATGCCTGTAATCCCTACACTTTGGGAGGCCGAGGTGATCACCTGAGGTTGGGAGTTCAAGACCAGCCTGAGAAACCCTGTCTCTACTAAAAATACAAAAATTAGTCAGGCATGGTGGCAGGCGCCTGTAATCCCGGCTACTCAGGAGGCTGAGACAGGAGAATCGCCTGAACCCGGGAGGCGGAGGTTGCAGTGAGCCAAGATTGCGCCATTGCCCTCCAGCCTGGGTGACAACAGCAAGACTCCACCTCAAAAAAAAAACAACATAATAGATAGATAATAATTTAATTCTGTTAAGGATCCTCTCTTTTCCTTTCATTATTTTTCTTTTGATATTAAATAAAGATAGAGTTAGACTGTTTTTGCTCAGTAGGTTGGGTAAATTCTCATGTTCAACTTCAAGCAAATGTTCTAGCGGATATAAGCTCAAGTAATGGGGTCATCCTATGAGAATGGACTATGAAATGAAGCAGTAGAAGGGAGTGTGTTTGTTCTATGGATCCTACAATCATAAGACAAATGTACATATACCACCAGGTCATGGTAATACCCAAATATCAGGGGAAAGTTCATATAAAAATTGTTGCCAGTGTTTTTCCATATAAAATTCTTTCTGCTGTTCAAAATTATTGGAAAATGGAGATTGCAATTTCCACTATGAATGAGGAAGAGAAGAGGAGAAAGAGAAGGCAAAGAGGAGAAAGAAGAGAAGGAGGAGGAGACAAAGAAATTGAGGAAGGGGACTTGTTTAAGTACATTAATTATAAAGAAAAATAAAATAAAATGGGTAAGGGATACAGCAACATTTTTTTCCAACAAGGAAAGATAGTTCAGAGTACGATAATTTCTTCTAAAGAATGTGTTTATTATCCCTGATGGAGGCCAAAGTTGAAAAGCAAGCAGATGGCTTTCAATTCTACACAGGATCCACACCTCTCCACATTGGTAGTTAACAGTATTTAGGGAGAGGGTCTTTAGTGAATAAAGTAAATGAGATACTTGGATGGCATGGAGATACAGACTAATAGTTTTTTGCCAAGCACTTGAAAAACAGAAGATGTTTTAAATATATCGTGTGTAAAATAGAAATCAAAAAATTGTTTTAAATACCACCATAATAAATTAGACTGTAAAGTCTTTATGATAATTATAGCAAAAAGCTTCTGAGGTTACTTGCTACAAGATATATCTAGTTGATTAGTAGTAAGGAGCAGTGCTTCAGGGCGTGCATCTCATTGTGGTATTATCAAAACTGTCTCAACCACACATTCACATCTCTCTTCTTCTCAGGTTTCCAAGTCGGAAATGGAGTCCTGAATTTCGAAAAACTGCATAATTTGTTTTCTTAGCATCATGCAAGAACATGTTACTTTATTTGCCCTATATTTCTTTATTGATTATTTGTCTGGGTTCAGTGCACTTTCCATAGTTGTTTTCCTTTACTGGAATTTCCGTGACACTTAGGAATCATCATATTTATGGGAATTTGAGGATGTCTGTTTCTTTGTTTTAGTTTCTCTTTAAATCTTTTTTATTTCCAGAGTTTGAAGGGGAACAGGTGATGTTTGATTGCATGGAAAAGTGCTTTAGTGGTGATTTCTGAGATTTTGGTGCACCCATCACCTGAGCAGTGTACACTGTATCCAATGTGTAGTAAATAGTAAGTGATAAATACAGGAAAATGCTACTTGGGAAGTCTTCTTTTTTCTATTTGTTTCTTTTTTAAATTTTTGTTTTAATAGTTTTGGGGGAACACTGATGGTTGATTGCATGGAAAAGTGCATTAGTGGTGATTTCTGCAATTTTGGTGCACCCATCACCTGAGCAGCGTACACTGAAACCATTGTGTAGTAAACAGTAAATGGTAAATACAGGAAACCACTACTTGGGGACCTCTTTGACTTGTCTGTAAAATGGAGGAATTTGATTATATTTTATCTAAGTTCCCTTCCAGCTTGAAAATAATAAGATACCTATTTCTTTTTCTTTCTACCCTTTAAAAAAAAACTATTGCTTTTATTCACTTATGATATAAAACAGTGTGGTGTATAGTTCCCAATCTAGAGTTTCAGCTTGTTCAGGCTCCATTTAGAGGTATTAAGGCCTGATTGATTTGCAATGTAATGGTATTCCAGGTATAACTCATTCAATCAATAACAGAAATTGAAAGGCAGTTTCTGAATCTTATATGTATATATGCACGTATATACTTCACACACTAATACTAACATTATGATGAAATGTGTGATTACTACACTTGTCCCATAACTCAAAATTGGCCAAATCACAATTTACATTACTCATTTATGTTGATACAGTTCTAAAGATATTTGACCTATATTTTGCATTTCCTTCAAAGGACAAATTCACCGAGGTTTATATTGCCATTCTCAGTATCAAATAGAAATAAATTGCTTGTCTTTCATCTGTACATTCATCTTGTGAACATTTGCAAGCAGAGAGCCTTCCTTATATAGTGAATAGGGTTGGTTTTCTTCCTAATAACATTCTGTGAAACTGAATTTGGTTGCATAATTTCAAATACAGCAGAAATAAGATGAATCTTATCTTTCCTATTCTGAGAGAAGTAAAATTGTTAATCCTCTGTGCAACAGAGTTAAATGGAAAGATTCAGACTGGGAGAAACTGTAATTCCAGTGGCTGGAAATACATTCATTCTGATTTCCTTCCTGGCTATGCTACTGACATTTTAAGTGACCTGAAGTAAATCATACATATGCATAATTTCCCTTTAGTAAGTGAATATTACTACTGAACCTCACAGAACTTTGCATAAGTTGTTAAGTGTTGAGAGCCAAGTACATGAAGGCTGCTATAGAATTTTATTTGTCTTATAATCAGTTTTTAAAAAATCAGGAATTAGAAACAGACTATATCACAGTACTGTTTTGTATAAACCATGGTTTTTCCTTACTGTTTCTTTCCTGCCACCTCAAGATTCTGCCCTATGGACCATCTTAGAGCAAGACATTAGCAGTGAAAATGTTGTGAAAAATATAAGGTACACAATAAGTAAAAAACCTTAATATCATCCATTTCTAAATATGGTATAATTATAAAACAAAAGCTTATTATGGTTTCTAGAAATGAAATTAGTAATCTCGGGAGGGGTTCTCCGTCAAAGAAAGCTTCTAGTCACAATTTCTTCTTTAGAAAAAGCATGCTGTTGGAGAGAATGGGAGGCATCACTTTTACAATAAATTTCTAGCCTTAAGTGTTCAACTTTGGTAAATCATAAAGGCTTTAGGACATGGCTTCATCAACTATTTAAGCTCAAATTTAAGGGCACTGGAATTTGTTTTTCCAAGTCAAGTCAGATGCACAAATAAGGAGAACATGAGAGGCCACAGAGGCAGTAGATATCCCAGTGATATGGTTTGGCTGTGTCCCCACCCAAATCTCATCTTGAGTTGTAGCTCCCATAATTCCCACGTATTGTGGGAGGGACCCAGTGGGAGATAATTGAATCATGGGGGGCGGTTTCCCCCATACTGTTCTCATGGCAGTCAATAAGTTTTACAAGATCTGATAGTTTTAATTGTGAGTTTCCCTGCACAAGCTCTCTTGCCTGCCACCATGTAAGACATGCCTTTGTTCTTCCTTTGCCTTCTGCCATGATTGTGAGGCCTCCCCAGCCATGTGGAACTGTGAGTCTATTAAACCTCTTTCCTTTATAAATTACCCAGTCTTGAGGTGAGAACAGACTAGCACACCCAGTAACGGTCCCCTTGTCTGCATGTGTAATCTGTAGATTGGTGTCACTGTGTCATCTCTAGAAGAATAGCGGCATTGAAGGCCTGTGTGTGGGCACTGTACTGGGTTTTCACCAAGTCCTGCACCTTCAGGAAAAAGCCCTTTTGTTACAAAATGAAACGGCTTATTTTTCTGTCCATATCCTATTAACCTCTCAGGAGTGCTTGATGTTTTTTTTTTTTGTTTTTTTTTTTTGTTTTTTTTTTTTGTTTTTTTTTTTTTTTTGTCCCCTGGTCATGAAGCGCCAATTTCCTTGGCTTTTCTGACAACACAGTCTCCTGATTTTGCTCCTAACTCTACGACTGCTCCTTCTCAGGCCTTGTATCCTCTTTCTCCATGGATTCTTTCTCTACAACCTCACACCCAAGGAATATACTAATATGCTGCTAACCCCAAAGACTAGGCGGCCAGTCCACTCCATTTCTCCAGGCTTAGATCCACCCTACCAGCTGCCCATCCACTCTGATATCCTGCAGCCACCTCAAACTCAAGGTGTTCATTAATCTGGCCAAATTGCTCCTTTCTCCTGCCCTTCATCAGTCATGAACTTATTCTTGCGTTCAGTATCCAAGTGAACAGCCTCCCTTACCGCCTCACAACACAGGTGCCCTCCTTCTCCTTTACCTCTTACCAATTCTACCAGTAGATCACAGACCACTGTCAACCCTTCCTCCTAAGTTTATCTGTAAAGCAGATCAAAGACAGAGCTCTGAAGCTCTTAGAACTTCCTGGTTTTAAATCCCAGCTTTTTGCCTTTTTGGAACTCCTGAGTTTGAGCTGATCTTCTCTTTAAACTTGCATTTCCTCATTTTTTACATAATAAAATAGTACTTATATTTATAGAATTTTGTATGTGTAACAAGACCCTACACGGAAAGCACTGAGTGTAGCACATACATGTGAGCTATTCTTATGACTAATTCCTGTTCTCCATCCTACCCCATTCCTTCCCTCCATCTGCAGGCTTTTCTCATGGAGTCACTGTAACAGCCTTCCCATTGATCTCCTGTCTTGAGTCTCCTCCGCGATCCAACCTGTCCTCTCACTGCAGTCAAAGTGGTCCTTTCAAAAATGGAAAGATACTGTGCTCCTCCAAGCTTCCTACCCTTCAGTGACTTCTTTTTGGTTTTCAGATCCATGCAGCTCCTTACCATGGTGCACGAGACCCTTCAGCTCCTGGATCTTGCCTACCATTCCAGGTTCAACTCAGGTCACCTCCATTTTATTCTGCCTGCCTCCACTGTACTGAAATTTCTGCTTCTAGAATTTGCCATGCTTTTTCTTCCCAAACATGCTGTGTCAGGAACATTCTCTTTTCTTTCCTACTTACCCAGGCAAATCCTACACGTCCTTCCCCTTAGCTCCTTTTCCCTATTTTAATTAGGTGTCCTGCTGCATGTTCTCATAGTACCAGCATTTATTACAGCACTTATCTTGTGGTTATGGATTTTTTTTTTTTAAAACAATCTCTCTCTTGAGACTGTTCTGTTCAGCTTCTATCTCCTGTGACTAACCAATGTCTTATACGAAGCAGCATTCTCTTATGCAGAATAAATGGCCTCCACGGGTAATACAACATGTTTTCAGGCTTGTTCCCTCCATGAGGCTTCCAAGATAGATTTTCCAAAGATGGTCTCCCCAGAGACATACATGAACGGGCTTCTAGGAATGTATGACCTTTATGCCCCTGTGATTTAAACATTATTTTTGTTATACTTATCCTCTTTGTTATTTATGCCATTTTTCTCTTTTGCCAATGAGGAAACTAAGGGGCAGACAAAAAGTTGAGTGACTTTGAATCATTCATCTAAGTAGAAGACAGATGCCTTGCCTCTAGTTCATTAGCGAGGAGAGGAAAAACAAAGAGAGGCTTTAATACAGTAGGTACTAAGAACACCTCTGTCTTGAGCAGATTTAGACCTGCGTGGCTTATTTGGGTTTAGGGGTGGTGAAAGAAAGCAGCATTGACACCCACAGGGTCCTGTACTGAGAGTGGGAACAATGTTGCCAAAGGCAACAGCCTTTGCAGGTGGCGAGGGAGGAAAAAGAAAACAGATCAGTGTCTTTAGCAATAACAACACATGTATAGCACAGCGGCGAGACAAGTAAGTCAGAAACACAAGTGCTTAAGAGGCGTATTCCTCAAGAGAATCTTTTTATATGCTTTAAATAATTCCTAAGTGTGAAATGCAAGTTATGCTTGAGCTGCATGTTAGGTATTTTTTCCCTAAAATCCCTCAGACTCAGTTTGAGGACAAACTCTGCATTTCTTATTACTTAACTAGAAGAGAATATTTTAGATATTCTTCAGCTCCGTTAAACATCAGCACTGACTAAAAAAGTGTATGCCTAGGTGGGTGTTGATTAATGGTGCTAAGAACACTTTGTGTGGGATTTTATGCTAATTACCCTTTATACCCTAACCCATGTCAATTTTAACAATCTAAATTAGCATTTTCTCCTAGGACTCAAGAATGTGAGAATTGTGAAATTGGCTCAGTAAGCTGAGTTAGCAGTGAGAAAATTGAGATGTTCTATATTTCCATATTAACATCTGCTGCTTGTTCAAAGCGTGATCCTTCCAAAATGATGAAGATATTGAAAGAAAAATGAACGGGGATAGGAGCGTTACTATACACTTTATATTTTTTAAAAAGTGAAATATTTGACATTGTCATCAACAGTTCCAGCTAATAATGCCTGGAATAATGGAGTTTTAGTATACAATGTTAGAGAAATTGATCATATTATTATTGACAAATATTTTAGCTTCTCTGCTATTTGTGGCACTTACATAACAGAACAAACTGTCAAAGACAATCGGTTATGAAAAATATCAGGTTAAATCACAATAATAATTAACTTTTATTTTGTTTGTTTTTGAAATAGCTTAAGTAAGTAGCACAGGCATTTTCAGATGATGCTTTATAAAATAAAATACCAAAGTCAAACTCTTCAGGAGGAAGATTTATAGTAACCTTCTATCCCATAAACTAGAATGTGGACTTGGACATTTAAAAATCGGAAGCATATAAGCGTTAGTCGTAAACTGCATGGAGAAGTCTCTTTCCCCATCATCTTAATGGTCTCATCTAGATTTGTAAACTATCCAGCTTCTTGTTGTTATAACCTGAAGGACCTAAGATATATACAACAGTGTTAAGAGGACATGGTATTAGAAGTAAAACTGCTCAGCTTCAGAGGAGGATTCAGCTGCTACTAAGCCAAGGTCCAGCCAAATGGTGGCTTGGCTGTGCAGATATTGTGGTGACACCTGAACCACATAATAAACAGTTCTCAGGTCACAGTTGATATAATATATGTATCCAAAATTATCTGAGTTGTTCCCTATATCCAAAAGGTGTTCACTGCTGACAGGTTTTGAAATCTGGATTCAAGTTAATTTGTATTATTAGTTAGTTGTTCTAGTTTCCCCAGATTCTGGGGATTACTCTAGTGGGGAGCAAATCCTCTCTATCTCCCCAGTTTCCAGTGGTAGAAACAAATTTAGAGAGAATGGCTGCCTCACTAGAGACTGATCTAAGAGCTGTGCAAGAGACTGCAGAGAGGTTTGTGTGGGCTACTTTCTGCTCCTTGGAGTTTCCTGGAGGACCCACTGACTCAATGAGGAGTGGAAAGCCAGGCCCTGTGCATGTGGGTGGGTGACACTTTGAGCAGTGTTCAGGTGGGCTACACTCTGACATTCCCTCATTTTCCCTTGTCAGCAAAATCACTTGCTGCTTCCCTCCTCTCCTAGGAATGTCCTTCACGGTTGAAACTTCCTCTATCCTTTAAAATCACTTTCTTATTTCCCAGCAATATGTTCATAGCCCTGTGGATTTTACCACCATACAGTTACAATAGAAGTAATTTAGATCATACCAAAACACTTAATTCAAGACCAATTTTGAAGACTAAATGTGAGTGTGGCAGAGGGGAAAACAGCTAGAGTATTTTAGGAGCATCTCCATCTGTAACGATCATACTTGAGCATCACAAAACGTATTTAACACAGACAACAGGTCCATTAGAGAAGATGGACCATTTTCACCCATCCCACAAACATGCATACTGCATTTAATTTTACTCCCAGAGGACAGCAGTCTTTTCAAACCAGAATCATCTGGATTCAAATCTAGTTTCTGCCACTTAATAGTTTCAAGAGCTGGAGCAGTTACTTAGTCCCTTTGGGCTTCACTCTCATCATCTGTAAAGCGGGCATAATGTTGTGAAGATTATGTCAAAGGTTGGGAATAATAATGAGAGACTCTGAAAACGCCTAGCCCCTGCCTGATGCAAGGGAGGTGCCCTGTGAGTTTGTTCTGTCCTGTGAGTTCCTTCTTTCACTGCCACGCTGACCTTTCCTTCCAGCCACAATTCTCAGCCCCTCCAACCAAATCTTTATGTTGCTCGTTATGGCTTCTTTATACTCCTCTTTTACTATACTGTGTCCATTTTTTAGCCACCTTACCTACTCTGTGGGCTTCAACAAGGCTATTATGCCAATAATATGGTTTGGCTTTGTGGCCCCACAGAAATCTCACCTTGAATTGTAATAATCCCCAGGTGTCAAGGGTGGTGACAGGTGGAGATAATTGAATCATGGGAGCTGCTTCCTCCATACTGTTCTCGTGGTAGAGAATAAGTCTCACGAGAGCTGATGGTTTTATAAATGAGAGTTCCTCTCACAAGTTCTCTTGCTGGCCGCTGTGTGAGGTGTGCTTTTGCTTCTCTTTTGCCTTCCACCATGATTGTGAGGCCTCTCCAGCCATGTGGAACTGTGAGTCCATTAAACGTCTTTCCTTCATAAATTACCCAGTCTTGGGTATGTCTTTATCAGCAGTGTGAGAACAGACTAATACAGCCAATGAGTTATAAATTGTATCTCTGGACCACATATTTTCCAATCAGTCTTGTCTTGTCTTCTCTTTTCTTTTTTCTCTTCTCTTCTCATTTTATTTTATTTTTGAGACTGGTCTCACTCTGTCTTCCAGGCTGGAAAGCAGTGGTGAGATCATGGCTTACCGCAGCCTTGACCTCCCCAAGCTCAGGTTACCCTCCCACTTCAGCTTCCTGAGTGGCTGGGACTACAGGCATGTGCCAGCATGCCAGGCTAATTTTTGTATTTTTTGTGGAGACAGGGTCTTGCTATATTGCTCAGGCTGGTTTCAAGTCCTTCATTTCTCTGAAGCCTCCTGGACATTGTACTAGATTCCCTTCAGGCATCCCCAACCCAAATATTTTAATATAAATGGTGTTTAGTTCTGTCTTGATTTCCCATATAAAGAGACAAATCCTATTAATCACACCTCCTGAATGTCACTTGAATCTGTATTTCCTTCTTGACTGCCATTGCCACTGTCCTAATCCAGATGCCTCAGCCCTTCTGATTCCCTACAACAGCCTTCTAAAAGGCCTCCCTGATTCGAAGACTCACATGCTTGCGCACCCCACGCCATCTTGAGAATCCCATTCCAATCAGACTTACCTTTCTGTAAGGCAATCATAGCCCTATTACTCTTCTGGCTTAGTTCATTAAAAAAGAAATCTTCATTAATTGGGATAGAATTCGATCTCCACTGCATGGCATCGAGGTTCCTTCACACTCACTCTCTGTTCTGCACCTTTAGCTCATTCTTTTTCCTTGGCCTGAAACATGCATTCTCCCCTGCTCAGCCTTTTGAATTCCTGTCTGTATTCAAAGACTCCACTCAGGTCCTCAAAACAGCTATTCTTCATCCTCCTGAGGTAGTATTGTGCTCCCTGGAATTTTGTACATGCCATGATCACAGCATTTAGCCATTTGAAAGAGATTGGATGTAAACAAATCGTTGCAATCAATCTGATGGGAACACTCTGAAAGCAATATTTGCTTCTGACTCATTTTACTTTCCCAGAACCTGTCACATAGTAGGGATTGGTGTTTGAATGAATGGAGGAATGAATGAATGAATGAATGAATGAATGAATGAATTCAGTTCCTTTCTATCCCGATCTTGGCAAACTAAATTGCATGTGTTCTCTTTCTACTTTTACTTATATGTTCAGGGGCTGCTAGGTATTCCAATAGTAATGAATTTGGCCGCTGTCCATTCTTTTATTAAAATAAAGCAGGCTTCGTGCCAAACCTGACTTTAATCTTAAAAATCTCTGTCTTCAGAATAAACTCTTGCCCTCTGTCCTAGCCAGAAAAACTTCAATCATCTTGCTTTTATTTTGAGGAAGAATTGCTCAATCATTTTTTATATATGAAGATTTCCAAACCCCCAGGAACTTATTAAAAATTAGATCATAGATTTAAAGGGGATTTGATAACAAAATCATTCCCTAATAAATATCAAAATACTACTTAATGCAGTTGTCCTAATTAGGCATCAAAAATTAAGTTTTTGTTAGATACACAACAGATTGATACCTGTACTGTGCTTAATGGTCTGAAAAGTGCAGTGGAATGACCAAATTTCTTAGTATGCCACATACATTTAATGAAGAAAAGTTGCACATCTCTGAACTACATTTTTTCATCATTTTTGTCTAATTTAAACTATATTCAGAACTGTACAAAATGTTGTCATCATTTCTTTCATTGAAGCATTTACACGTCTTCAGTTGAAGTTATTTCTTGCAAACTTGATCTTTATTAAATATATCTGATTTATGTTCTACAGGCTTGAGAAAGGTCAAATTAATTTCATCATCGTTTCACTTTCCACTGGCATCTGTTGTGCAGCATGGTACTGCTGTTATAAATAAGGCTTCCTCCTAAGGAACAACATGGTGTCTTAAATTACATCCAGTGCCACAAATGATTCCAACTCCAGTTCTAATCAGGCTCCATGGCTCTGGCATGTCACACAGGGCTCTTTTGAAATTTGTTCTAATATGTCGTATATTTCAAAGAATTGTGCATCAGAAGTTGACTTACAAGAGAAAAAAAAACTAAAAAACAGCACAAAAATCATATATCACTCAGGACAAAGAAGAAATTGCAAGAATAAACTGGCTTTGAATATATGCATGAACATATGTTTAAGACTCATAGTTTTGTAGACTCTATCATTTTCAGTTGCCTGTATCTGCCTACTGTAACCCATCCGTTTTGCCCCAAATCAGTAAGAGCTCTTGCAAGCAAATAAAATGTCAAAATACTTTTCTTGGTGTGGTATGGCTGATATAAATATGAAGATCCTCAAACTTGAAGTATAATCAACGAAATCACCTCAAACTGTGTATCAAACTTTGAAAAGTTGTCCATCAACAAACTGCCAAAAAGAAAAAGGAGAATTAGCTCGACTTAATTCTGGAATTAGTTTTTCTATTGCAGATTTCTTATTTTTGCATTATATTTTCCTACTGGTTATTTTATTAATGTAGATAAATTATTAATTTGGCCTTATTATTTTGAAGCAATTTCATCATCTTACTAAACTTTTATACTTTCTAATTCCTTTTTTAGGAGATTGCCTTGCATGTTTTCAGCATCAAGACATCCTTTGAACATGATGGCAAATTTGTCTATTTTTCTTCCAATCTTTTTAAATTCAATGCCCGAAATCACCAGAAATTATAGTGTAAAATACCAATCTTTGGTTCTAGCTCCCAAATGTAAATAAAATGATATCAGTAAATATACTGAATACTTATTGCACTTGATAACTTTTTAAGGAATCACCTTAAGATAAACTACCCCTATTTTAATATGTAAATCTTCTTAAATTTAAGAATGGGCCTGGGCACAGTGGCTCACACTTGTAATCACAATGTTTGGGAGGCCAAGGTGGGAGGCCCCCTTGAGGCCTAGCTTGAGGCTAGGAGTTCACAGACCAGCCTGGGCAACATAGCAAGACCCCATCTTTACAAAAACATAAAACAATTAACTGGGCAAGGTGGCCTACACCTATAGTCCTAGCTACTCAGAAGGCTGGGGTAGGAGAAGCACTTGAGCCTGGGAGTTTGAGGCTGCAGTGAGTTATGATTGGGCCACTGCAGTCTAGCTTGGGTGACAGAGCAAGAAACTGTTTCTTAAAAAAAAAAATAAGAATGACTTATGAATTTTAACAAGTGCCGTTCAACAGTTATTGTAACAGAATATTATTTTTCCTTTGACCAAAGACAATAGTGAATTATAGCTGTGTAAACTTATGAAATCAATAATGGGAGACACAGGAGTCTGTATAGGGCAGAAGAGCTCCACAAAAGAGGGCTATCTTCCACCTGGAAAATCATAGTGATTATATAGGAAGGCCTTCTCTGAATAATTAATTGGATGCAATTTCTTGATCAGCAATTGAATTCCTCGTTTCATAAGTATCATAAGGTTAACTGCAAAATGGGCAGAAATGTTGGTGATTCATGGAATAAATCCCAAATGTGCTTGCCTAATCAAAGAATAACCAGAAGTAGACAAAGAAGTGGCAAAATCCAATGGGCAAATAACATACATTTGTTGGAGCACTAAGTAAGCATAAAGGTAACTTTCTACAACCATTAGAATACTGATGTCACTGCCGCCACCATCCCCCTTCACACAGGGACCACCCAGCAACATGGCTTTTAAAAAAGACTCATGAGAGAATTCATGTTCATCATGAATTACTTCAACTGGAATGAAAGGGAAAATTATTGACTTTATGATTGGAAATTAACTGCAACATTAGCTAATTTGCCTGGACATGCTCCCAGCTACCCCGATTATTTCTCAAGTGGAGTAGAGGAAGACAAAAATAAAGGGAAAAAATCATGAATGCTTTGTACAATAAAAGTTGTGTTGACATGACATGTAGAACTCAGCGAGGATGTGTACATGACACCAGAAAGTATCCAGACTGCCAATATACACCATTTATGTAGCATTGTAACTATACAATGAGCAGGAATTATGATAATGAAATTAATTTCTGGAACATTGTGTCGACTCTTGAGGCAGGAATTGGAATGTAACCAGAAAAAAAGGCTCTTTAAGAATATGATGTGGCTTAAGAGTTGAATTAGTTTCCTAGAAAGAAACTTTGTCAAACTATTAGGTACTTTTAGCCATTCCCAATTATTTTCATGCCCAAGAAAAGCCACTATAAACCAGACAAGGTAATTTTCACTGCCACTTGGCCAAAGCCTCATATAATTTGCTGCAACTGCCTAAGCCTCCATTTCCTCCTAATAATGGGGCCTTAATCCTGCCCTTTGCAGGGACAGCGGAAGTTATTTATGATCCCTAAAGCACCACTTCAAAGAAGATTCTAGAGAAACAAAAAACATCGAAAAAGCACTTGCACACCACTTACCAGACCATGTGGGACTTCTTTACCAAACTGCACAAGATTCTGCAGCTTTGGGATAAGAGGATTTTTCAATCCATTTTTCTGTTCAACTTTGTCAGAAATGTACTTTTCTATTTATGCACATATTTAAACTGTCTAACATCATGCATCTGAAAAATGGCAAAAATGTGGACAAACTTGGGAGGTAAATGAAGAATAATAGCATGGGTGTAACTTGGGAATCCCAATGCTAATAATGAATAAGATATTGCCAGAAAATGCACGAGGAAATGATCGGAATCTCAGTCCACAAACTCAAGTCTTTTTTAAAAAAATACATTATTTTTGTTATTTACTTTAAATAAAGCTAATATGACTCTGACAACATATCATACCATTTTCCAAGGACATCTTTTCTTAGATACTATTGTGGCTTACTCTCCCTATAAAAGGTCAGGCTGTAGGAAGCCAATATGGAGCCCATATATGGGGAAATGGATGAAATTTCCAGTTCACCATGCTTTCTGCCGACATTCATATTTTTTATTTTTTCAACAAATCATTTTAGAACCCATTAGCATATAGCATAGAACTTTAGATTGCATATTTTCCTAGACAGTGAATCTAACTTCTGGCACCAAATAACTGGTTAACTTTAAGAGAGTCACTCAATTTCTCTTTTCTCAGTTTTAGTTCGGATGGCCCAAATGGCACATCATGAAACTTTATAAACAGCAATTGTAGTACACTGATGTCTTGTCAAGTGGAACACAGACTGGATTTCCTGGGACAGCTAGAAAAAAGCTCCCTGAAGATGCTAAGTTAGAGATGGACGCTGCATAAGGAGAGAGATGAAAGACAAACCGTCTCAGACAGAGGGGAGAGAACATGACACAGCCTGAATGAAAAACAGGGATGCAAATAGGATGAGAGTGAAAGGGCCCCAGGGCAAGTGTGGAGAAGCAGGCAGGGGATAGAAGTGAGAAGAAGTTTTAAAATGGGGGTGACTTTGAACTGATTTAAATTAAGCAATAACATAGCCCAGACACAGTGGCTCACACCTGTAATCCCAGTACTTCAGGAGGCTGAGGTGGGAGGATCACTTGAGGCCAAGAGTTCAAGACCACCCTGGGCAACACAGTGAGATCCCATCACCATACAAAATAAAAATACATTAGTGGACGTGGGACGTGCCTGTGGTCCCAGCTACTCAGGGGCTGAGTCAGGAGGATGGTTTGAGTCCAGATGTTCGAGGCTATAGTGAGCTATGATTGCGCTACTGTACTCCAGCCTGGGTGACAGAGCAAGATCCTGTCTCTTAAAAACAAACAAAAACAAACACAAAATCAGTCATATGTATTACATAGAAAAGACTGAAGGAAGGCCAGCATGGGAGAAGATAAGAAGCTACAGTAGAGAAGATAGAGGGTGGTTTGTCCAGGGCAGAAGAAGTGAAGATGGCAAAAGTGAACAGAAATGCACTGGACAGGGCAACAAGACAGGGCCACTTTCCAGGTGACTGGAGAGTGGCCAGTGTTGGCCTGAGGGGGGGAGTCCAGAATGACTCCTAGATTTTCATCATTGTTACTGAGCAGGTGGCAAAATTGGGAATACCAGGGGAAACATTTCTTTTGGAGGACAGGGAGCTGTTAAGAAAGCAAGTGTTCCATTGACAAAGCATCTTCATTGTCTATGCTCACAATGTAACCTTGAAGCTTGGTGTGCTCTTCTGAGAACTAGAACCCTGTAGAGCCTGGGGGTCCTGGGATTCCCTCTCTTTAGAGGATCTCATAGTGGTTCTTCATTTCAGCCTTGTCAAGGAGTGAGGTCAGGTTTGCTAGACCTCACAGGTTAAGACCCACAGACCTCTCCCTGTGTGAACAGGAGGCAGCTTCTTTCTTCTTCATACTTTGCTCAATTGTTTCTGTCTCCTTCCTCTACCTTACATGGCTCAAAGGGATTTTTGCAAAACAAAATCCAGGAAGTATTAGAGTAAATTTCTGCACTGGGCCCTGCTTCTTATCTCCTCCAAGCTATGGAGAAACTGTTTGACAGCACTGTTACCTCTTTACTTGGGAGAAAGGAAATAAGAAACATATGACTTATTTGTGAAAGGCCTATATGTGCATAGCAACCCACAAATGCTAAAGGAGCTGAGAAACCAATGAAGGAGGCAGACTAATCTAGTGTGTTGGTATTGGGTGATTTATGAAGGGAACTTACAGACAGAAGCATGGTCTTGGGTAGCTGTAAGACAGGTAGATTTCTGCACTGTTCCTTCCTACACTCAGGGCTTATCTACTGTAGGGAAAGGGTTTACGTGCTCCAGCAAGACAATGAAAGGCAACCTTCCAGAACAGGTAAGAATGCTATATGCATCATTGTCTATAATTTATGCAATAACATCAGTGTTACTCTGGTCCATGTTCTTACCCTAGGGACAGTAAATAAAGTAGGAATCAGGAGGCATTCATGGGACTGGCGCTCATCAGAGGTTAACATGGTAGATTAGCACCCAAGATGAAGTTGCTTTTGTCTCCGCAATGGCAAAAGTAAACATAGATTAATATCCAAAAATATTCAGCTCCGTTGAATATGAAAAGAAAGCATCTTTCATCTCCTGAACCCCTTTCTCTGTTAAATAATACCCCTTAGGGGATTTTACTCACAATTTGCCATCAGCTTTGGGCCTATGACACTTTATTTTCCCACTGAGGGCCCCTTAAAATATTTATTCATTCAATAATTCCAAGCTTACTATTGACTACCCACTCAATAGTAAGCTTGAATGTATTGGGATACTGTCTATCTATAATCCCTGTGTCCTGTGCTAAAGCCTTTATACATCCTCACATTTAATCTTCAACACCACCCTCATCTCCAGCCTTCACCTGTGATTAAAGAAACTCAGGAATTTAAATCAGCCATTCAAAATTATTAAATCAGATGTTCATAATTAAAATTATTGGGTTAGGTAGTGTACTTCCTGCATCACCCCCATTCTTATAATCTAGAGAAAGAAAATATTCAAATAGTGAGTGGCATAAGGGAAAGATACTTGGCATGAGTAGAGCATATCATCGAAGGATTTGTGCCTGTGTGAGATGTCAGGAGGGCTTCCCGGAGGAAGTGGCATATGTATTTTGCTAGTGGAAATCTTGACGATAAAGAGCTATTGACACACAAATATGAACAATGAAAACAATGGGATTTAAAGGAACTTGACTTTTACTCCACTTTTGTAGTCATCCTTAAATAATTCAAATAATTATAATATCATCAGGTGGCAGTCTGATTAAGTAGAATTGTGGTTTTATTCATAGGTCATGTGCCTTTGAACAGCTGGTTTAAATTTCCTGAGTTCCTTTACTTAGAGGTGGAGAGCGGAGATGAAGGTGAAGTTAGAAAATTAAATGGGATGATATAGAAGGGTTTTCAGCACAGGTCATAGGGATTATAGATACACAGTAAGTGGTAGTTCTCTTTCATCCTTCCCCACTTTGTAAACCTAGTTTTTTTTTTGTTTGTTGTTTTTTGTTTTTGTTTTTGTTTTTTTTTTTTGAGACTGATTCTCGCTCTGTCACCCAGGCCAGAGTGCAGTGGTGTGATCTCTGCTCACTGAAACCTCCACCTCCTGGGTTCGAGCGATTCTCCTGCCTCAGCCTCCCGAGTAGCTGGGATTACAGGCAGCTGCCACTATGCCCAGCTAATTTTTATATTTTTAGTAGAGATGGGGTTTCACCGTGTTGGCCAGGCTGGTCTCAAACTCCTGACCTCAGGTGATCCACCCATCTCGGCCTCCCAAAGTGGTGGGATTACAGGTGTGAGCCATCGCGCCCGGCCAAGCTAGTTCTCTATTTACTCACTGGCAATCAACATGTACTAAACTCCTGCAAGACATTAATCTCCATGAAGGCAGGATCTGTGTTTTCATTTCAGATTCATCAGCAGGGAGTTGTTGCTGGATTATGCACGTCTGTTTAATAAATGTACTTGCATGCTTGGTTATTTATTCGCTTTAATAGACCAGGGGCAATTACCACAACTGACCATGATGTGAAAAAACACATTTAAAAAAAGAGTATAACACTGATTCTTATTTCTAAGACACAGAAGATAGCAACAAATTGAAAGCTGACACCCGAAAAATGCCCAGGGTTTGACAAAACCTGTGGAAGTATGGTGACACACACCTAAATTGCCGTATTTGTGTTTTTTGAAATCTTAGGCATATTTTATCTTGAGCTTGATTTAAACTGCTTCTTGACATAGTTACTGCTTCTATGATGTAATATGAGTCAGGCAGAATGGCATTTCTGGGACTACTTTGTTTTCCACATTTAATTGATTTTTTTTTTTTTTTTTTGGTTAGAGACTGAGTCTTGCTCTGTCGCCCAGGCTAGAAGGCAGTGGCGTGATCTCGACTAACTGCATCCTCCATTTCCCAGGTTCTAGCAAGTCTCCTGCCTCAGCCTCCAGAATTGATTTTTTTTTTTAAATTTTAATTTCAATTTTTTTCTGAGACAGAGTCTCGCTCTGTCTCCCAGGCTGGAGTGCAATGGTGCAATCTCAGCTCATTGCAATCTCCACCTCCCGGTTTCAAGCAATTCTCCTGCCTCAGCCTCCTGAGTAGCTGGGATTACAGGCATGTGCCACCATACCCAGCTGATTTTGTATTTTTAGTAGAGATGGTGTTTCACCATCTTGGCCATGCTGGTCTCGAACTCCTGATCTCAGGTGATCCGCCAACCTTGGCCTCCCAAAGTGCTGGGATTATAGGCTTGAGCCACTGAGCCTGGCCACAATTAATTGATTTTTAAACATTCTCAGAAAACAAGACTCTTTTGAAATATCTCTATAAATGCTGCTGGCAACATTACGCTGTGTCCACTTTAGTGTTTGGTTGAACTTGTTTCTAGCCTTCCAAATCAGGTCCAATAAAAACATATTGGAGGAGAGAAATGGAATATCCCAACCAATGTTTACCATCCAGATCACTTTCAAAGAACAGCTCACGCTAGATAAATGTAAGACAAAACATTGTGCAGCCCCAACTGTTAAAATGATGGAAAACAAATCTCAAGGCATTAAAGGTGGCAGCTCAGAGGATGTCTTTAACCAGATACGTGTAACTTTATAAGTTTTGTGTAAAGTGTATTTGCTTATTTTCATAGATATGTGTTTTTAACTAGATTTTTATCCTTGTAGATTAGTCAAATGTTGCCTAAAATTGAACTGAAGCTTTCAGCGCAGTGATCTGAGGCTCTTTTATTTTATTTTTCCTTGTGAGAAGATGGAAAAGAATTTGTCAGCATTCTGCATATACTGCTCCTCCAAACAAATGTGAAATCTCCATTCCTTTGGTTAAATACAGTTTAGGGATTCCATTTTGTGTCTTTTCTTTAAAATGTTGGGGCTGTGCATGGTGGCTCATGGCTGTAATCCCAGTGCATTGAGAGACCAAAGCGGGAGCATGACTTAAGGCCAAGAGTTTGAGTCCAGCCTAGGCAACATAGCAAGACCTCATCTTTCTAAAAAAAAAAAAAAAAAAATTAGTCAGGCATGGGGGTGCACACCTGTACTCCTAGCTACTTGGGAGGCACAGGTGGGAAGATCCTTTAAGCCCAGGAGTTGGAGGCTGCAGTGAGCCATGATGACCACTGCACTCCAGCCTGGCAGACATAGGGAGACTCTGTCTCAAAAAAATAATAAATTGAGGCAAGGCGCAGTGGCTCACGCCTGTAATCTCAGCACTTTGGGAGGCTGAGGTGGGCAGATCACAAGGTCAGGAGTTCAAGACCATTCTGGCTAACACGGTGAAACCCCGTCTCTACTAAAAATACAAAAAATTAGCCGGGCGTGGTGGCACGTGCCTGTAATCCCCACCTACTCGGGAGGCTGAGGCAGGAGAATCTCTTGAACCTGGGAGCCCGAGGTTGCAGTGAGCCGAGATCGCACCACTGCACTCCAGCCTGGGCGGCAGAGAGAGACTCTGTCCCAAAATAATAATAATAAAGTAAAATGTGGAGGTTAAAACAAGGCAGACTATTTGAATGACATCTAGCCAATTCATAGTCATGTGAGAATGGATGTCCAGCCCTCTGGATCTACAGTTCCCAAGCACCTGCAAGCCTTGTATCATATCACTGCTCTGCCCAGTTATCTCCACAGGGAGTGTGCGCTTCCCAGGAAGTACACTAAGTAATTCATTTGGATGTGGGAAAATAAAAAGTAAAGTTCTTTTTAAAGAACATTTTAGCTGGGTGCGGTAGCTCACACCTGTAATCCGAGCACTTTGGGAGGCCAAGGCAGGCGGATTACCAGGTAAGGAGATCCAGACCATCCTGGTCAACACGGTGAAACCATCTCTACTAAAAATACGAAAAATTAGCCGGGCGTGGTGGCGGGTGCCTGTAGTCCCAGCTACTCGGGAGGCTGAGGCAGGAGAATTGCTTGAACCCGGGAGGCTGAGGTTGCAGTGAACCGAGATCGCACCACAGCACTCTAGCCTGGGCAACAGAGCAAACCTCCATCTCAAAAAAGAAAAAAAAAAGACATTTTAAAATTAAGAAATAATTTTGTATCTATAGAAATGCGCTCATATTTAGTGTACAGTTTGATAAATTTTGACAAAAGTGTACACTTGTGTTACCCACACACCTCCCAAAGCACTGATTGTTTCCGTCATTCTAGAGAGCTCCCTTTTGCCCATTTCCAGCCAAATATACCCTTCCCCAGGCAGCCACTTTCTAACTTGTATTGCCCTAGATTTGTTTGGTCTGGATTCAAACCTCAAATAAGGGGTATCATAGCCTCAGTGCTCTGTGTATCTTGCAGTTAATTTTTTTCACACAGCACAAATCTTTTGAGATCCATCCATCGCTGTTGTCGGAGATATCAAACGTTGCTCTTCCTGTTGCTGGATAGTATTCCACAATACATCACGACTTTGTAATACATCTGTTATTGCCGTACTTGTGTTTAAGTCTACCATTTTGTTTGGTTTCAGTTTGTTCTGCTATTTGTTCCTGTGTTATCTCTTTCCTCACTTGTCATAGATGAAGTTTTATTGTTTGTTTTAATATTTTACTTTATGTCCTCTTTTGACTTTTTAAAAATTTTGAAATAATTATAGATTCATGGGAAGTTGCAAAAGTAGTAAATGGATTCTCTGTAACAGTAACCTCGCTCCTCCCAATGAGAACATCTTTATGTAACTAGAGTATGATATCAAATCCACAATGTCAACATTGGTACAATCTGCATATCTTATCTGGATCTTACCAGTTTTATATGCACTTTGTGTGTGCACACGTGTGTGTGTAGTCTTGTGCAACTTTATCACATGTGTACATTCATGTAACCCATCACATTCAATAGAGAAATTGCTCCATTACCACAAAGATCCTCCATGATATCTGTTTACAACCAGATGTGTCTCCTTTTCTCCACATACCCAAGCCCTGGCCATCACTACTGTGTCCTACATCTCAATAATTTTGCCCTTTCAAGAATGTTATATAAATCAAGTCGTTCAGTAGGTAATCTTTTGGGATTAGCTTTTTAAATTCAGAATAATTTCCTTATGATTCATTCAAATTTTTGTATTATTACTAGCCAATTTTTTTTTTTAATTTTTGAGTGATATTCTATTGCATGGATGTACCACAATTGTTTAAACTATTCACTCTTTGAAGGTCTTTGGACAGTTTTTAGCTTTTGGCTAATATGCCACTTGTATATAGACATAAGTTTTATTTCTCTGTAATAAATGCCTAGGAGTAAAATTGTTGGGTTTCATGGAACGCATATGTGTAGTTAATTTTTTAAAAAAACTGCTAAACTATTTTCCAAAGTAGCTGAGCCATTTTACATTCCTACCATCAATGTATAAGAAATTAGATTTTTCATAGCTTTACTAGCATTTGGTAATGTAACTTAAAAAAATTTTTTTAGCTGTTCCAATAGTTGTGATACCTCATCGTGGTCTTAATTTGCATTTATCTAATGGCTAATTATGTTGAAAATATTTTCATGTGCTGAATTTACATTTAAATATCTTCTTTGGTAAAATGTCTGCTCATTTCACCTATTTTCTAATTGGACCTTTTAAATAATATCTTACTGTTGCATTTTGAGAGTTCTTTTATATATTTTAAGTATAAGTTATTTGTCAGATATGCGGTTAGCAAATGTTTTATTCTGTAGTTTGTAGTCTTTTTATTCTCATAACACAATATGTTCTAGAACTAAAGTTTTATTTTTGATTACATGTAGTTAATTGATTTAATTTATGCCTCATGGTTTTGGTGTCGTATTTAAGAACTCTTTACCAAATCTTAGGTCCCAAATATTTTCTTCTGTGTTTTCTTCTAAAGGTTTGATATTTTTAATGCTTTACATTTAAACATATAATGTATTTTGAGTTAATTTTTGTACAAGGTGGGAAGCTTAGATCCAGGCTTCCTTCCTCTGGCCCCCGTGGATGTCCAGTTGTTCCAATACCATTTTTGGAAAACATTGTCCTCCTTCCACAAAATTGCTTTTGCACATTTGACAAATGTCAGTTGATTGATCATATCTGTGTCAGTCTATTTATGGATTCTCTATTCTATTTCATTGCTCTATGGGTCTATCAGTTCCCCAGTACTACATTGTTTTGATTAATGTAACTATATACTAAGTTTTGACATCTGGTCAATTAATTCCTCTCACTTTCTTCTTTTTCCAAAATTGTTATAGTTATTCTAATTAGTTATTCTAATTACTAATCTAATTATTCTAATAACTAATTCTAATTAGTTCTAATTTTTTTTTCAAATAAGCTTGCCTATATCTAAAAAACAGCTTTACTGGAAATACAATAGGAATTGTATTAAACCAGTACATAAGTATGGAATAGAATTGACATATTATGTTGAGTTTTTTAATCCATGTATGTGTTATACCTCTTCAATTTTAAAAATAGAGACAGGGTCTCACTATGTTGGCCAGGCTGGTCTCAAACACCTACTTTCAAGCAATTATCCAATCTTGACCTTCCAAAGTGTTGGGATTACAGGCATGAACTACTGTACCCAGCTCCATTTTTTTATGTTCTTTTATTTCTCCCACCATGTTTTGTAGTATTCAGCATACAGATTTTGTACATGTTTTGCTAGATTTATACCTAAACAGACATTTTTTAATATTTTCAAAGAACAGTTTTGTGTCTTATTAATTTTCTCTGTTTTTCTGTTTTCTATGTCACTGATTTATACTCTAATATTTGTCATTTCTTTGTTTCTTCATGCTTTGGGTTTATTTTGCTCTTATTTTCTAGTTTCTAAAGATGGAAGCTTAGATTCATTTTTTAGAACATTTCTGTAATATAAGCATTTAATGCAATAAATTTCCCTTTCATTACTGCATTAGCTGCATCCCAGAAATTTTTGTTATATTTTTATTTTTATTTAGTTCTATTTTATTTAGTTCTGTTTCATTTCCTTCAAGACTTCTTTTTGACCTATGAATTAGTTTCTAGTTTATAGCTATTAAGAATAAAGATACTATAAACATTAATCTACATCCACATGCAAATAAAAATGAGTCTATACACAAACTTTACACCTTTCACAAACTTCTTGAATCTGCGGTTTTATATATGTTGCCAAATTTGGAAACTTTTTAGCATTATATCTTTAAATGCTTTTTCAGTCCTATACACCCCTTTTCCTCTCCTGTAACTTTGACAATATTCATATTAGATTTTTTGTTATTGTCCAACAGATCTTTGTGGTTCCATTCATATCTTTTCAGTTTATTTTATGTTGTTCACACTTGTTAATTTTATTTTTTAATTTAAAAAACCCACTGATTCTTTTTCTATATTCATTTGCTATTGAACCCATTCTGTTCAGATATTGTATTTTTCAGTTCCAAAAATTCCATTTGGTTCTTATTTATATCTTCAATTTCTTTGCTGAGAGTTTTTCTTTTTCTTTCCTTTATTTTAAGCCTGTTCCTCATTGCTCCTTGAGGCATTTTTTAGATGGCTGCTTTAAAGTTTTTGACAGACAATTCCAACATACGTGTTTTCTCTGTGTTGGCATCTATTGTTAATCTTTTCTCATTCAAGTTGAAGTTGTCCTGGTTCTTGGTATAGTGAGTAATTTTCAAATGTATACGGGATATTTTACATAGTATGTTGTGAGACTTTGGATGATCTTTTTCTTTCTTTCTTTCTTTCTTTCTTTCTTTCTTTCTTTCTTTCTTTCTTTCTTTCTTTTTCTTTCTTTCTTTCCTTCTTTCCTTCCTTCTTTCTTTTTCTTTCCTGTTTAAGTGAAGTGTGCAGAGGCAGATTGGGGTAGATGTTTACCTCTGTTGACATCAATGTGTCAACACCTTCCCACTGCCTCACTGGGCCAGGTGGGGGCAGAAACCCAGCTCTCCAATGGGTGGCATCCACACAGGAGGCAGGGGGGAAGTAACCTGTCCACTGGCACCACCTCCTACCTGCTCATTCAGCCTTGCTGTTGCTGTGTGACAGTGCGACTTCCACTCCTTCTGGGTGAGCTGTGAGTAGCACGACCTCCTCTCGTTGTCTCATTCTGCTCCTTTGCTGCCAAGTGTGGGGAAAAGCTCCATTTCCCTCTTTCTTCGCCAACACCAGTGGCGGTGGATGGAAGCAAAGTGCTGACTCTCACAGCCTCCCTCTGCTCATTTTACTTCATTATTGTTGCATTAAGGTAAAAGTTCAGCCCCTATTGGTCCCCCCACTGACACCCCACGGTGAGGGGAAGCAGACAGCCACCCAGCATTATGTTGTACCACCTTGCATGGCTTTATTCTACCCCATTGCTGCTGCCAGGTGGGGACCAAAGCTCAGCTCTCCACTGGGTGAGTCAACACCAAGGAAGGGTCAAGGGAGGAGTTACTTGTAGCACCTCATTGCTCCTGGGAGAGAGGAGAAGTTCAGCTCCTCCTTAGATCCCATTGACAACGTCACAATGCAGGAGATGATATCACCAAATTGGTGTTCTATTTCTTCTACATCAACCTTGTACCAGTCCCTTCACTCCAGGAATCAAGGTTTTCCTGGGGCTTTGACACTTATTTCCAGTCACCTGCTGGGGGTTCTAGATTACAAGTTTTCCCAGTGCACCATGTGGTACATATTGTGTCATTTCTAAGGTCCTGAAGTTCCTAGCCAGGTTGATTTTTTTCCATCCACATTTCAATGTTCCTGTGTTTGTTTCCTGTAGTATGGCCAGAGTTTTTCAGTTATGACAGAGAGAAATAGCTTGCAATGAGTCTACCCGTACTTAGAAAGAACTGGAAATCCCTCTATCCACTTTCCCATTAAGCCTTTCTTGTTATTTTGTAGTGGTTGCTCTAGAGAGTATAATATGATCTTTAACTTATCGCATTCTATCTTCAAACAATATTCTGCTTCTTAATTAAAAATGTAAAAATGTAACAACAGTATGCTTCTAATTACCGGTCTCCCAAACATTGTACTCTTATGAGCATATATGCTTTTTCTGAGAATAATTTACCCAACATATTTTATTGTTTTTTTTTACTTTAGTCAGTAGCCTTTTTAACAGATTTAAAGATAAATATATAGACATAGGGAAATGTTTTAAATTCTTCATCCCCTTTGTCCATCATATTTACTTTATCATGTGTGTGGGTTTAAGAACCATCAAGTCTGTGTTTGGGTTCACCAGAGAAACAAAACCAATAGAATATATAAGGATATGAAAGAGATTTATGATGAGATTGGCTCATGCAATTTTTGGAGGCCAAGGAAACTCATCTGCGTCGTTGGCCATCTGCAAGCTGGAGTACCAATAAAGCTGGTGTGGTCATTCTGTCTGAGTTCAAAGGCCTCAGAACCAGGGAAGCTGATGGTATAACTTCCAGTCCACTACCTTATTGCTAGCATTTTTATCTTATGTATGTATGATTGTATTTCATATCATAAATGAAGATTCTTGTTATTCATATTATATCTATTTAACTTCCCTCTTTCTATTGGTTAAGAAATCAGTTCTCTAATGTACCAATATAGCAATGGTACTTATTGTGATCTGCTGTTAATAAAAACTTAGAATACAACCCAATTATAACTATATAATTTAATATCATTTAACCACTTGATGCACCCAGTGTCATTTCTATTTGTTTAGTTAATCAATACACTGAAAGGCACTCAGTATTGTATTAGATTTTTCCAGGGGCCTTTATGTGTCTTCTGGTTCAGACTTAATGTATGAAAAAATGTTTTTAGAATTGATCAGCTTACAACTTCTGCAGAGGTCAAGATTTTCCAACCCCATCCTCCTCCTTGCTTAGCACATTTATAAATCAAATGTAACACATCATAAGAAGAGGACTTGGGGTATGGGAATGTAGGTAAAGATTGTTTGGTGGCTGGGTAAAAACAAGACACCATCTTTTTTTTCCTTTCAATGTCGATAAACTGTAAGTTTCTAGGGCCTAGGAACTTAGAACCTGGCCCACCATAGGTATTTAAGGAATGTCTAGAAATCTAGAATGAATGTTAATTGAATGGATACATTTATCAGTGAGATTATTAATAAAGAACCCAAGAGGCCAGGCATGGTGGCTCACGCCTGTAATCCCAGCACTTTGGGAGGCTGAGGCCGGCAGATCACCTGAGGTTAGGAGTTCGAGACCAGCCTGACAAACATGGAGAAACCCCATCTCTACTAAAAATACAAAAAATTAGCTGGGCGTGATGGCACATGGCTGTAATTCCAGCTACTCGGGCGGCTGAGGCAGGAGAATCGCTTGAGGTTGTGGTGAGCTGAGATCGCGCCATTGCACTCCAGCCTGGGCAATAAGAGCAAAACTGTCTCAAAAAAAAAAAAAAAAAAAAAAAAAAAAAAAAAAAAAAAACCAAGAAAGGAGAAAAGAATGGTATCTGAGGTCAAGTTCCCCATTTCCCCAAAGCAGACCCTGAGAGGTGGCTGCATCTGCAAGTGACTTATTAAGGAAGTGCTCTTAGGGAAACTCATAAGGGAGCAGGAGAAACAAGTCAGGAGAAGAAAAGAGTCCAGCCAGGGTGAGATTTCAGCAAAGTCCCAGTCTCAGCCTGGCTGCAGGGAGACCTGGAGCATAAGTCATGCTGTGGGATTTTTTTTCTCATTGGAGGCAAGGGTACTGGGCATTCAGACTCTAACTCCTGTACCTGTGCACTCTAGGGGGCAGGGACTGGGGATGTAAACTCCAGTGTGGCCAGATCTTTGGGTGGAGGCTAGGTGCTTTCTGTAGCTCAAGGGAAGGACACCTAACAGTTTCAGGTGTAGGCAATTTGAAACTAAGGCACAAGGATACCAGAAAGAAGCTTATTGAATAAGTAAGTGATTCTGAAAGACCTGAGCAGAATGTGGATTATATCTACTACAAGTGGCAATAGCTACTTGGTAACAAAAAAGAAACAGATTAGATACTGTAGGTAGCCCAGTGTGGACAATAGACAGGACAGGGAGGTGTTTTGACAGAATGAAGGTAGGGAAAGAATGGTCTTTGTGAAGAATTAGTGTACACTGATACACCAGTTATACACGTGGTAACAGTAACCAAAGACTCATCAGTATATACTAAATATGGACTTTGTTATTGTTTTTAAATATGTAATATAGGTAGGCAATATACAATATATATAATGTAATATGCAACATGTATATATATGTCTGTATATATAACACAATATGCTCTCTCTATATATATTGTTTTAAGAGATAGGGTCTCACTCTGTCACCCAGGCTGGAGTACCTTGTCACGCTCATAACTTACTGCAGCCTTGAACTCCTGGGCTCAAGCGATCTCCCCACCTCAGCCTCCCAAGCAGCTGGGACTACAGGTGCTCACTAACATGCCTGGCTAATATTGTATACTCTTATTCTTATAACTATTAGTAAAAGTAACCAAAACATACATATTTATCTCATTGACTACAAGAGAAAATAAAATTGCTTTTGACCAAACCAGTAAATTCTCTTTAAACTCGAAAGGTTTTTAAGATGGAAAAACATTCATGAATAGATTCTACTCCACTCAGTCCCCAGTTAGGTTCGTCGTAGACTTCTGGTGTCTTCTTGGTGATGACCTAACGCAATTAGATGCCCAAAGCCTGTCATTTCTTTCTTAATAGGCTTCTGGGTTTGCCTACAGCTTTCTTAGCTGGAGAAGACTGCAATTCACTTGACAGCCATGGGTTATTTATAGAAAACTGGCTTAGGAGCTGCAACCTATATAAAACTGGCCTCTTTTATTTCCTGTATGAAGATGTGTTTGCTGAAAATCTGTATGTGTTTGAATTGTAAGGTGGAAGTTGACATACTGCTTCCCTTTTTATCAGGTTAATATTCCATGTTCACAAAATTGTAAGACAAGTTTTAACCCTCAAAGTTAGCCCTCCCACAAGAAGTTATAATTACTATTTTTGACTTTGCCCTGTCACCTTTATTCTTCATCTCTTCTCTCATGTAGTTCTTTTCCCTCTGGAAGGCTGGTTTTTATTCCACCTTTTCTTAAGTAAAGAATTGGCTTTAGTTCTAAATCAAGTGATTGTCTAAGTACGGCTGACGCATCCCTGACCAATTTCCTGATCAGGTGCATTAGCTAAACTGCTGTAATTTATAAAGTTAAGGATTAGTACCACTGCACATCAGCTTCTTTCAGTCTTTGTATTATTTAAAGATACAGTTCAAATTGTGTGTCTCAGAGCTTAAAAATTTAAACTCTATAAAATAAAGAGTTTCTTTGAAATCACAGGTTGAAATTTTTTTTTGATTTTTTAAAATTTTTAGGTTGATCATAGTCATTGAAGTAAAACTTTTTTGTGTGTGTGATTACTTTCAAAACGTTAGTTATTCTAAAGTCAGGTAATTTTCTCTCACCTTCCTTGTCTCAAAATGTGCCTAACATTCATTAGAAATGTCTTCCTTGTTTAAGTAGAGTACTGGCATATTTCCACTTTTTAGATCCCAAATCTATTTTGGACTATTCAATAGGCGTAAAGTCATTCTGCTCTCAATTATAGACCTTAAAAGCATGCACATTTGAATACCCTCTCTAGGCCTAAGGTCCTCATTAGTAATTGAGGATAATAACATGACTTACCCATGGATTTGTGGGGATTAGTGAAACAATGGCAGTGAAAATGCTTCCCCCATGAGAATTAGTATTATTTCAGTCACATTAATCTTTAAATGCAAACAAAATTTGAATACTACTCTTGCCACCATGACCTAGAAAAATATTGAATATTCATTATTAGATATTTGTGGCAAATATCATTTACTATATCTTCCCAACTACCAATGACTTATTGATGGCCTTTATTCAAAAGCAACCGAGCCTCTGACAGCTATGTTTAAATCTCAAGATCTGCATCACCCTCTGTGACATCAGATTTTCTTCCCCGAGGAGCTGAAATGAGTGATCACCACTTAGTCTCTGTGGTCCCTTGAATGGTGAATATGAAGTCTCTTAATTGTTGGGTACACATGTATGTGAAGCATTGACAAATCTGAGTTGCAAAGAGAGATCAATAAGGTAGAAAATGAGGGGGAAGCGAAAACAAGAAATGCAGAGAATATTTCTGTAGTCTGTGTTACAAATGGCTTTGCTGATCCCTACTTCTGGATCTCTTCGTGCCTCCTGGATGCCCAGAAACTAAGTACTATGCTTTATATAAACACTCCCACCCAACCCACAGCCCTCCTCCTCCTCCTCCTCTTTCTTCTTCCTCATAATTTTTTTTTTTTTGGCCAAAGCTAATTTATGTCCCTTTGCATTACTTGAAAACTTCCAACCACAAAGAATTTATGATAGGTATTTCTTGATTAACCAAGAGATATTTGAACTTCTGCAAGTAAATTTTGGAATGAGAGGAATCAGATTCATATTTATATTTTGCTCACACTAATTTCATGGATCTACTTTGTGTGGATCATTTTTGCAAATTTTGATTAACAGTATTAGCAACACTTAAAAGGTCTATATTACCATCTGTATTTTACAACGAGGAAACCAAAGCTCAAAGAGATTGAATTCCTTTTGAATGTCACATCCATGATATATGTGATTCAAATCCTAGTGTCTTCCAAAAAAATGGGCTTATCAGAAAAAAAGAAAAAAAAATCCTAGTACCTAGACTTTTTCCACTTAATTATCCTGCAATCCCCCTGAAGGGCTCAATGGAACCAGAACAAAGATTTTATGAACAGTCTTCTTAATTTCATATATATAACACATGGGGGTGCTTGTCATTCAAAGCAAGTGGTGATCACACCATTTATGTTCACAGGATTATAGAACACAGAACTCTAGGTATTTCACATTAAATCCATGGCTGGCAACATTCTGAAGCTACCAAACTTCCCCTTCTCTTCTTTTTTGTTTCAAATCTTCGTGATGGTGGTTGCCTTACTTGGGTGACTCAGTGAGGCGGATCTTCTACCTAGCTCATGGTGGCCAAAGTACACGGTGCCTCTGATACAACGAGGTCCAACCTGGGCCATATATGTATTTATTTATTGCTATTTCATAGCATTATCAGGATAATCAATCAATCCACTTTCATTCGTGTTGACTATGTTTTGTAGATGTCAAGAGTCAATAAGAAAGCAATGTATAGAGCTTTCTGGTAAATCTTTCGACTCATTATGTTTTCTGGTCAACCCTACTGAGGAAATGAAACACATGCCTAGTTGCTAATCAAGCTGAAATGTTCTCAATGTAACAATGGTTTCAACAAGACTGGTGGAATTAGATCAGATCAAACTGCAATCCTCCAAATGACTAATTTACTTTATTTTGAAATATCGCTACTTCTTCGCCAATTTCAATCCTAGCTCCACTGTAATCTTTACACTCCGAGAACAAACATTATTGCAATATCAAATTTCTGAATTCTACTTGCTTCTTGACAGCATCTAAACCTTCATAAGGCCCCTTTCCCTAGACCTTCATCAGAATCATCTAGCACAAATCTAAACCCTCCCTTCCCATAAGGATTGCCCTTCCCATAAGGATTGCCCTTCCCACCTTTCTCTTCCTGAGATTTCCCAGAACTCCACTGAAGCATATTCTCCACGCTGCAGCAGCCAAAGAAGAGTAACTTTTAACTTTACGTGGCTACAACTATGTTCCTAGTGCTCTTCGGTTGATGGGCTTCAATACGACCAAGACATACTTAACACTTCTTATTCCTTTGAGCCTGATGTCTATATGTTTACATCTGGAGTTCTTGTTTTCTTCATGGTAAATTCCAGATCTCCTTGAGTGAGTAAGGTGCTTACGTATTTTTTATTTATTTATTTATTTACTTATTTATTTTTTAGATGGAGTCTCACTCTGTCGCCCAGGCTGGAGTGCAGTGGCGCGATCTTGGCTCACTGCAAGCTCCGCCCCCCGGGTTCACGCCATTCTCCTGCCTCAGCCTCCGGAGTAGCTGAGACTACAGGCGCCCGCCGCCACGCCCGGCTAATATTTTTGTATTTTTAGTAGAGATGGGGTTTCACTGTGTTAGCCAGGATGGTCTCGATCTCCTGACCTCATGATCCGCCCGCCTCGACCTCCCAAAGTGCTGGGATTACAGGCATGAGCCACCGCGCCCGGCCAGTGCTTACTTCTTAAAGCCCAAATTTATGCACACTTTAGTGAATATTGATAGTCTATGCCCTAGTTACTACCTCATTGATGTCAGGCACCCCTTCTTTTACTCCTGACGTTTCTTGGTGGAAGCGATTCTGCCGGTGAAGAAATGGGAAAGGAGGAATGCAGGAACTTAGGCAGGAATCCACCAACCATGAAGTTGTTGCCCCTAGCAATTTGCTTTGTCCTGTTTCAGAAACTCACACATCCTATGCAAAGCACCTCCAGCTGGATATATGAGAGGGAGTTTTATTTTAGTTATTGTCTTTTTAATCTCTCCTGTACCAGCTTCATACCCCTTTACTTCCTTTATGTATTTATTTATTTATTTATTCCTTCATTCTGTGGAACCCAAAGAGTTATTCTCAGTTCCCACTGGAGACTTTGATAGCACTCAGGTTTTTCTGCAAAGGCCCTCCACCCGGTTGAGGTTCCCAGAGTGACGCTCTGGTGGGAATGTTCTTCTGCTACAGCCACACTAAGCTTTACGGGGGTAGCACGTGACAAATTATACAAAGAATTATATATTGAAGACTTTATTTTAAAAGCCCCTTCTGTAATTTCTTTTTTCATTTATAATTTTTCCACTTTATTTTAACTTAAAATGCAGCCAACTTTAATTGGTATAAGTTCATCCTTATTGATGTTTGGGGTTTCTTCTCGTTTCAGCATACTTTCTCTTGGGGGAAGTTTTTGTTTTTTTAATTCCCACAGAATTTCTTGAAATATACACCTGTGTTCTTTACAATATTTTATGACTCAATGCAATATTTTATGACTTTGTGTTATTTTTAGTATGAATAAAATGTACGTTAAATGTTGGAATTTTTTAGGTTTTTTTCTCCTATGAGCTTGTATTTTGATGTTTTAATCATCACAAACTATGCAAAATCTAAACATCTGAGGGAAGGGGTAAAGAAAAGAAAAAGAAAAACCTTATACTAAAACAAAACCACATGGCAACAGGATTTGGTTTCCTTGTGTTGGGGAAGGGGGATCCTACATTTAAAACTTTGATCTGTTGATAGGCACAAAATGATCCCATGTTGTCTATTCAGACAAGAGATAGCAAAGCATTAATTGATGGGCTAGTAGCTTGGATTCATTCATTTCATATTGTCTTAATCTTGACTATTTTTGTAATCTGTTAAAGCACAGAATAATTCTGTTATTGTGCAATTTAATGTTATAACCACCTGCCGGGTATAGTTTATGTTTGAAAGCACACCCTAAAGTAATTTGAAGAATTGTAAAGTAATAAAGTAATTTGAAGTATAACCCAGGGTCATTATTATAGTTCATTTGGATATTTACTTTGAGGAACTATTGCTATTTCTAGGGCTGAATTTGCACAGATGCACCAGTATGGGAATGAGGGGAGGATAGGAGAAAAAAATTGAGACTATTTCCAAGTGGCTTTGGAATTGGAGTTTGTGAGCTCCCAAGAGTGAGTAACACCCTTCAGTCTAGTTGTCTTGGTCTGGGAGGAACTGTTCAATTTGGCCAGGGTGTTGTTAAGAAGTAAACTGAGACTTGTCCAGCATTCAAAATTACCGTATTTCATAAATTCTAAAATGCCATCCTTTTGTGATTTTTTTTTTTTTTTTGATACAGAATCTCACTGTGTCACCCAGACTGGAGTGCAGTGGCAAGATCTCAGCTCACTGCAACCTCTGCCTCCTGACTTCAAGCGATTATCCTGCCTCAGCCTCCCAAGTAGCTGGGATTACAAGCATGTACCACTACACCCAGATAAGTTTTTTTGTATTTTTAGTAGAAACTGGACTTCACCTTATTGGCGAGGCTGGTCTCGAACACTTGACCCCAAGTGATTCACCTACCTTAGCCTCCCAAAGTGTTGGGATTACAGGCATGAGCCACTGCGCCCAGACTAAAATGCCATCCATTTTAAAACAAACTGTTGTTTTATTCAAAACTAAGAAAATAATTTGCTGCTAGACTGTGGAACACATCTTTTTTACCACTTATAATCTTTTTATGCTTAGTCAAAGAGCTATTTGATGTAGACATAAGTTTTTAAAAATTATTATTGTATATTATTCTTTTGTATATATTAAATGAAAAATATATGGAAAGTACGTTATTTAATGTGTTCTTAAAATATCTTCACATTCAAAATTTCTCTCTTTTAAAGCAAGTTGGGACCCAAAGGCATCAATATCGGGGGTCCTCCCCCTTTGCCCCTGAAAAATAATCCCCTGTTCCATCAAGGTTCTTGCTGCGATATTTCTGCAATGAGTCCACACTGTTATCTCTTATTTCAAGACTAGTTAAAATGCTAGTTAAAATGGCACTTTTTTATCTTGCCAGAATGTATTGACAATAACACGTATTTCCTGACTACTATCTAGGGAACAGAGACTGTATAAGTCCTGATTTAATAAATGTTATATATTTCTAATTCATTATTTTCCTCTTTATTTTTATCATCTTGAGGAGTTTGGAGAATGAAATAACTTTTTAAGAAACATCTTAAACAAGTCAGTTCAAGACTATCTCTGGTGAGAACTAAATTATTTACTACTTTAATTTTCATAAGCTTTCTCACCGTTAGTTTTATCTACAGGTAGTATGTTTTGGTTGACCAAAAACTTCAAGTATGTAGTTTTCCTTTATGCACATTTGATTTCCAAATTCTTTGTTTCTTTGTGGAAGAGAGTAAAATAATCCCTGAACTTGGCCATTCTGATAAGAACTTGGAATGCCTTGTTTTGACTTCCTCTACTGGACTCTGTTTTATTGTTCAGAGTTAAATTTCCTTTAAAGAATGCTCTTCAGATCCCAGTGGTTTTCCCAGTGAGTTTCTGATATGTCAAACTTACTTTCTCACTTAACATTAAGGAATACACAGGCTAACTGTTAAGAATTACAGATAACCCAGGAATTTACAAATACTATAACTCATATATACAGAATGAATCATACTTACCCTTTAGAACTGCATGACTTATCACCCAATGTATTTTTGTTTAATTTTTATTTTTATTTTAAGTTCTGGGGTACATATGCAGGATGCGCAGGTTTGTTACACAGGTAAATATGTGCCATGGTGGTTTGCTGCACCTGTCAACCCATCACCTAAGTATTAAGCCCTGCACGCATTAGCTATTTTTCCTAATGCTCTCCCTCCCCAAACCCCACCCACCAACAGGCCCCAGTGTGTATTGTTCCCCTCCCTGTGTTCATGTGTTCTCATTGTTCAGCTCCCGCTTATAAATGAGAAAATACAGTGTTTGGTTTTCTGTTCCTGCGTTAGTTTGCTGAAGATAATGGCTTCCAGCTCTATCCATGTCCCTCCAAAAGACATGATCTCGTTCCTTTTTATGGCTGCATAGTATTCTACGGTATATATGTGCCACGTTTTCTTTATCCATTCTATTATTGATGGGCTTTGGGTTGATTCCATGTCTTTGCTATTATGAATAGTGTTGCAGTGAACATATGTGTGCATGTATTTTTGTAATAGAATGATTTATACTCCTTTGGGTAGATACCCAGTAATGAGATTGCTGGGCCAAATAGTGCTTCTGGTTCTAGATCTTTGGGGAATCACCACAGCGTCTTCCACAATGGTTGAACTAATTTACCTTCCCATCAACAGTGTAAAAGTGTTCCTAAGGAAATATTACATTATTTTTTAAAGGTACATTTTAGAGTCAGTGAAAGATGTTGTTAGCTCTCCTTCCTGGTATCTGTGCTATAAGATTAGTGGTTCCAAGAAAGAAGTTTCAGACTAATTCTCCCACAAGTACATATATTTATTAACATGGCGAGGCAAGGAAATACAAGTGAAATGAAATCCCTGTTAGGCACCCTGGAGATGAGAATCCCAACCTAGGCCTCCATTTCAAAGGGAAAGGAAAATGAATAACTTCCATCATTATACACTATTCAGACCAGGATGGTAATGCCTGCAACATTTCCATCCAATCCACATATCTTTAACATCGCTACATTTCAACAATAATTTAAAAAAAAAACTATTTCTAACTGCCATCATGCTAATTAAAATACCACTGCTGCCGTGGAATGTGTATATCCAATTAGAGTATACATGTTAATTAAATTCCATTAGCTTATTATAATTTAAGCACAAATTGCATACTATGTAGGAGAATTTTTAAAGAAAATTACAGATACTACAAAATATTTATAATTGGATCAGTGTGTTTCCTTCAGCAAAATGGAGATGCATGACTAGTGGAAATGCTAGTTTCAAGAACCTTGTTTTCTATTTTACTAGCTACCAGCAAATGTTGAGCAAAATGTTTAAAAATGCTTCTCTCTGACTTCTTCTTAAAACTGCAGTGAATATTTTAGAGGAATAAATTGTTCTTCTTTCCTTTGGACAAAAGAGTTATTTCTAGCACTGATAAATACTGCTTAAGAAGCCTAATATTATGAATGGCTTAGGAAGATCTAAAATCAAAAATTGAAGTTATGGAGGTAAAATGTTTGACTTATAAGATCATATTTATCATTTTTTGTAATCCTGCAGGGTCATTTCATTTTAGTAACATCAACCACAGGACTCTTGAACATGAGCCATGCACGATAAACCACAGGAAGTACTGAGAGGCAATGGTCTGTGTCATGAAACTTTCCTCCACGGAGCTAAAACCTCCAAAAGCTTCTAACTGGATAAGCACAGATAGCAAAAGACCTAATAGAGAACCACTCTGTCCCTCCAATATATAATATGTGCTCTATGAGGGCCTTTGCTATCTGTGCTTATCCAGTTAGAAGCTGCTGGAGGCTTTAGCTCCTTGGAGGAAAATTTCATGCCACAGAAACGTTATAAATATATTAAAAATGCTGTTCTCCTTTTGCCATTTGGAAACAGGAACTTTAAGCTTGCAAATCATGAGCATGAAATGTTTGCCCAGATAATCTCACTTTATATCTATTAAAATGTTCTTAGGAGTCATACATATTTTTGACAATTGTTAAGTAATACTTTTTATTTCCTGGAATTGTTAAAAGCAGCAGAGTAACCTAGGCCTAGAGAATCCTTCTCTCAATATTAAAGATGGTATAAGTTTACAGATTTCTGGAAAATAGTCTTATAAGCCATCGCTTATAGAAGTTTACTTCTGAAAAATAAGCAAATGCCTTCATTTACAAGAAAACAGGCATATTCTTGCGTTTTCTTGCCCAGTAAGCTCCTGAGCAAAACTATCTCTTGTTTTAATTACCAAGACACCAAAGTTTATTCATACATTCCCAGCCTGCAAAGTGCTACATCCCACTCTATTATGATTTCTTGGTCAACTCTTCTAGCTATCCTAGAAACTCTGTTACTCTCTCATTATTCCCAGCCCTTCTTCTAATTGTTTTCTACCGTCTACACCACTTTTTCTCAAAATGTGATGTATGTTAAAAACTGAATTCCTGTGCGCCTTCTTTATACCAAATGATTCAAAATTGCCCTAGTTTTCACTTCATAACAAGCTCTCCTAATGATTTTTCTTCCTGTTAAAGCTGGACAGCTGTTACAGAGCCCACTTTTAATCCATCACGTTCTCTACTTTCTACCTCCAAATTATGCCCTCATCTCATTCCTTCCTCTTCTACTCTTTCTCATCGGGATGACTCAAATAGCATTTAATCTATTTTCATGTCCTAGATTCATTTTTGGCCTTTCTCGTCCATTCATTAAATTGTGGTTCTTAATGAAGGGTCATTTTGCCCCCAAATGATATCTGACAACATCTGCATATGGGTTTGGTTGTCACAACTAAGGAACACACAGCTACTACTGGCATTTAGTGAATGGAAGTCAGGGATGCCGCTACGTTTCCTATAATGCCCAGGACAGCACCACAAAGAACCCTCTTGCCTAAAGTGCCAGTAGTGCCATGGTGCTGGGGTGAAGCCTTCGTGCCACACTGAGGCACTTCCATCACCTGACCCTGCCCGAATCTGCAATACCAGTTTTTCCAAACTGTCTGTCATGGTGTCCTATTTACCTTCCTTGTAAAACTTTTTGCTTAGTATCATAAAAAAAAAGTGTTTCATGATCTTTCTTCCCCTAGAGAACATAATAAGCATTTGATGCCTAACACATAGGATAGTAATTTATACATTGTAGCTGTTTATTAAATTTTAATTAGATTAAGTAAGCCATACTTGCTTGTATATTATATGTGCTTGTGTATGTGGGTAATTCAAAAGAAGCAATATATGTAAAAGTGATTCTAACATTAAATTAATAGCTATACAAATATCAATCATTATCCTCTAGAGGACATGAAAAAATGCTTGAAAAAATAAAAAAAAAGAATTTCTTTGTATTTAATTGAATTCTATTGGTTATGTTTCCTAATGACTCAAAATGAACTACTATGGGTCATAAATATATGGTCTATTATTTTGTTCATTTAAGCATATTTCACTTACAATGGTAATTAAAAACTATATTGCAAACTATTTTAGGTCATTTTCAACAAAGTAAATTAGACTTGCCACAGGTCTGGCCTGGGAATTGGAATTACAGAAAAATAGAAAATCGAGTTATAAAGCACCTATCTGTCCCAAACCTTTGGGTGCACAAAAATCAGGTATTATTATTTTCAGTTTTAAGTGATATGTCTGAGTCCATGAATATTTACACACCTGGTCCAGGTTCACAGTGATAATACCTTTCTAGGACAGAATTTAAACCTAAAACCCTCATTCCATTATTGCAGATTATCAAGGCAAAAAAGTCCTGTTTTAAAAATGAGTAAGTTCATAATGTACTCCTCTTCTTAACATTTTTTTCCCTTTGACTTGTATCATGGTACAGTACAAAGAGCAGGTTTTAGCCAGAGAAAACCCTAGATTTGAAAGTCAGTGACCTAGGGCAGAGCAGGGATCAGCAAACATTTCATAAAGAGCCAAAAATACATATTTTTGCTTTGCCAAATGTATGTTCTCTGTTGCCAACGCTGAGTTCTGCTGTGGTAGAGAGAAAGCAGTCATAAACGATATGGAAATGAACTGACTTCTCTGTTTTCCAATACCACTTTATTTACTAATGAGGTGGGCAAATTTGGACCCTAGAGCATTGTTTGCTGACCCCTGACAGAAAGAAAATTACTGTACCTCCTCACTTATAAAATGGAGGTGAGAGAGTTCATTTCATAGGTTTGAAGTAACTCAGACTAACCAAGGTAATGTGACATACTTATGAGAGTATGTAGCCTGCTCGAGACATCACATGCAGCTATCATTATGATGGAGGCAAGTGAATTAATGTTTAAACTCATTCACACAATATTCTCTATGGAGCAAAATGCAATGTTAGGCAAGAGCATGAAGGAGAGCTAATTATTTAACTAACAAAAGACTGAGATTATGAAGGAGCTCTAGCCTTAATGATATTCATGTCGAAAGTTTTCTATTCTAAGCTCTATATCTCGAAGATTTAGTAGTAGTATTTTTTCTATAAGAGCAGAAAATTTGAAATGATTCTTTCAAGAAAATACAACAAACAGCCATTGGATTCTCTAAGTCTAGGTAAGCTTCATCACTACAAAACAGAAAAAAAGTCTAAGTTTATATTGTAAATTGTTCTCACTGCTAGTAATTACTGAATGCTTCTTTAATGGCTCATAATGAATTCCATGCATTTTTCTAAGAATTATTTTGTTCCCAGAGTTATGTGGATTAATTTATGTATATTTAATTTAAAAATTAGCATCACTTTGGGGATTTGTTTGTGTCCCCTTAACAGTTCTTGAATAAATCAGCTACCTTAAGCTCTTTGAAAAATGCATAAATATATAAAATATCCTTTAGCACATTTAATTTGAAAACAAAGAGTAATGAATAATTGAACTTTTGTTGACTTCAGTTAGCCAAAATTTAAAAAGAAAATGAAATGCAGTTGTGAACAGGCTGTATATCTGGTGTTTTGTTCTATACTTTATTTAGAAATATTGTTCAGTGTGACTGTGTGTCTAACCCAACTCAAAATTTAAAATATTTCACATTACTTCTTTTACACTAAATCAATGGATGCTTTTCAAAATAGAGAGCATCTTCGGTTGAAAAATAAAAGAATCCACCCATTTTAAAGCTTCCTACTTTGTGAATTAAATTATATGCCCCACATCTAAATGCTACACGCTTCCCTAATTATATGAGGATGTCTGTCTTCAAAAGGCCTTTACAATCTTCCACTAATTCAATCAAATTATATTGATTGGTAGATGTGTCAGAGTTTCTCTTCTTAGTTTAAGGATATGAGATTGCTTTTTCAAGAAATGTAATCTTTTATTACAGTTTATGTCCAGCCAGGTGGGGTGGCTCACGTCTGTAATCCCAGCACTTTGGGAGGCCAAGGCTGGCAGAGCACCTAAGGTCAGGAGTTTGAGACCAGCCTGGCAAACATGGTGAAACCCCATCTCTACTAAAATTACAAACAAATTTAGCCAGTTGTTGTGGCATGTGCCTGTAATCCCAGGAACTTGGGAGACTGAGGCAGGAGAATTGCTTGAACCCAGGAGGCAGAGGTTGCAGTGAGCCGGGATCGGGCCACTGCACTTCAGCCTGGGCAACAAGAGTGAGAGTTGGTCTCAAAAAGAAAAAAAAAAAAAAAAAAAAGAGTTTATGTTCATTAGCATGAGAAAATATGGATAGACAGATGGATAGATGAATAGAAGGGTAGGTAGATGTAGATATAGATTTCTATATGTACATCTATATGTATAAAATAACATAATAAAAGAATGTCCATGGATTTGACTGTACTGATGATTTTTCCAGAATCTTTTGTATGTACAGTTAGTTAAAATTTTATATTAATGATTTTGAGATTAAGAGCTGGCTCCCATGAAGACCAATTAATTTAACACACTCTGTTCTATGGGACTAACCTGTGCCACCAGAATCAGTTGGGTATCTTAACATTACGTTGCTAGGAAAACAAGGATAGACCAGCAGAAAGCCTAGATAACCAATATCGCACTAAACTAAAAACAAACAAAAACCCCTCAAAACTGTGGGTGGTGTGACATTGGTTTTGTGCCTGTGTAATTGGTCTACTTGGTATCCTGTCCTGACATTTCTTTATTTCCCACGTTATACATTTGAAACTACTTGTAATTAAAGCAACTCCATTCTATTTTGTATGTATTATGTCCAGTTGAATAAGGGAGAATAGAAGGAGCTCCAGGCATCTCATAACTTTCCCACACCATCCTTATAATTCCTCTCTGAGTATCTGGTTCACACTTGTGGACTCCTGTGAGCTCCATGAAGCAATTTCTATCCTTAGAGTTGCATCAACATAAGCAAAGAGAGTTTTAGGAAAGTATACTTACCAGAGGTGGCTTCAAGTTCATAGAATCAAAGAATGTTGCTTAAAGGCTTTAACTAACTAAATAAATAAACAAATAAGCATATGATGTCAAATATTAAATTTTTTTAATGCCTAAGGAATAATATATCTTATTTAATAGTCAGAGATCATGTCCCCTACAAAATCCATTTTGCCTTCCCCAAGTAAATTATGTGCATGTAAGTGATTGATTGTCTTAAGGAAGTAAATTTTACTCAGGTAGAGGGTCTTCTTTGATTTCCATTCATATAAAGAGATAAAAGCTCAACATTACTAATGCATATAGAATAAGACCTTTGCAAAACTAAGTTTACACATTATATTCAGCACTTCCACAATTTCAGCCCTCCAGAAGTTAAGAGGACTTTATTATGACTCAATAATTGTTGACACTTTCCTCGCCAGGAAGTCCTAGAAGGCCTCATTTGCATAGTTCAACCCTGTGTCAATGGAGAACTAAGGAGAGTGATTCATCCAAAGAAATTCTACAAAAACTTAAGTGAAGTACTCTAATTATTTGCTCAATTGCCTCTTTCATTCAAAGCTTACTTTTAATAACTTCTTCCAATGGTCCCACAGAATTTTTCTTTGAAGAAGTTTCATAAACTTTGATTGTAAGGTTCCATTAAAGCCCGTGAAATGTTTTGGGGTTGTTTTGTTTTCTTGTTTTTTTTTTTTTTTTTTTTTTTTTTTGGTGGAGGTGTCTTATTATTTATTTATTTTTTATGTCTTTATACTTTTATATCTACTCAGCCATAACTTATGGATTTCTGTTCCAGCTATATATTACTAGTAGAACAAATCACTCCAATATTGAGTAGTTCAGCAGTCTGAGATCAAACTGCAAGGTGGCAGCGAGGCTGGGAGAGGGGTGCCCGCCATTGCCCAGGCTCGCTTAGGTAAACAAAGCAGCTGGGAAGCTCGAACTGGGTGGAGCCCACCACAGCTCAAGGAGGCCTGCCTGCCTGCCTCTTTAGGCTCCACCTCTGGGGGCAGGGCACAGACAAACAAAAAGACAGCAGTAACCTCTGCAGACTTAAATGTCCCTGTCTGACAGCTTTGAGGAGAGCAGTGGTTCTCCCAGCACGCAACTGGAGATCTGAGAACGGGCAGACTGCCTCGTCAAGTGGGTCCCTGACCCCTGACCCCCGAGCAGCCTAACTGGGAGGCACCCCCCAGTAGGGGCAGACTGACACCTCACATGGCCAGGTACTCCTCTGAGACAAAACTTCCAGAGGAACGATCAGACAGCAGCATTTGCAGATCATGAAAATCCGCAGTTATGCAAAGACACTGCTGCTGATACCCAGGTAAACAAGGTCTGGAGTGGACCTCTAGCAAACTCCAACAGACCTGCAGCTGAGGGTCCTGTCTGTTAGAAGGAAAACTAACAAACAGAAAGGCCATCCACACCAAAAACCCATCTGTACATCACCATCATCAAAGACCAAAAGTAGATAAAACCACAAAGATGGGGAAAAAACAGAGCAGAAAAACTGGAAACTCTAAAAAGCAGAGCGCCTCTCCTCCTCCAAAGGAACGCAGTTCCTCACCAGCAGCAGAACAAAGCAGGACGGAGAATGACTTTGACGAGTTGAGAGAAGAAGGCTTCAGACAATCAAACTAGTCCGAGCTACAGGAGGAAATTCAAACCAAAGGCAAAGAAGTTGAAAACTTTGAAAAAAATTTAGACGGATGTATAACTAGAATAACCAATACAGAGAAGTGCTTAAAGGAGCTGATGGAGCTGAAAGCCAAGGCTCAAGAACTACGTGAAGAATGCAGAAGCCTCAGGAGCCGATGCGATCAACGGGAAGAAAGGGTATCAGTGATGGAAGATGAAATGAATGAAATGAAGTGAGAAGGAAAGTTTAGAGAAAAAAGAATAAAAAGAAACGAACAGAGAGAAAAAAGAATGAAAAGAAACGAACAAAGCCTCCAAGAAATATGGGACTATGTGAAAAAGACCAAATCTGCGTCTGACTGGTGTACCTGAAAGTGACGGGGAGAATGGAACCAAGTTGGAAAACACTCTGCAGGATATTATCCAGGAGAACTTCCCCAATCTAGCAAGGCAGGCCAACGTTCAGATTCAGGAAATACAGAGAAGGCCACAAAGATACTCCTCGAGAAGAGCAACTCCAAGACACATAATTGTCAGATTCACCAAAGTTGAAATGAGGAAAAAATGTTAAGGGCAGCCAGATAGAAAGGTCGGGTTACCCACAAAGGGAAGCCCATCAGACTAACAGCTGATCTCTCGGCAGAAACTCTACAAGCCAGAAGAGAGTGGGGGCCAATATTCAACATTCTTAAAGAAAAGAATTTTCAACCCAGAATTTCATATCCAGCCAAACTAAGCTTCATAAGTGAAGGAGAAATAAAATACTTTACAGACAAGAAAATGCTGAGAGATTTTGTCACCACCAGGCCTGCCCTAAAAGAGCTCCTGAAGGAAGCACTAAACATGGAAAGGAACAACCGGTACCAGCCACTGCAAAATCATGCCAAAATGTAAAGACCATCGAGACTAGGAAGTAACTGCATCAACTAACGAGCAAAATAACTAGCTAACATCATAATGACAGGATCAAATTCACATATAACAATATTAACTTTAAATGTCAGTGGACTAAATGCTCCAATTAAAAGACACAGACTGGCAAATTGGATAAAGAGTCAAGACCCATCAGTGTGCTGTATTCAGGAAGCCCATCTCACATGCAGAGACCCACATAGGCTCAAAATGAAAGGATGGAGGAAGATCTACCAAGCAAATGGAAAACAAAAAAAAGGCAGGAGTTGCAATCCTAGTCTCTGATAAAACAGACTTTAAACCAACAAAGATCAAAAGAGACAAAGAAGGCCATTACATGATGGTAAAGGGATCAATTCAACAAGAGGAGCTAACTATCCTAAATATATATGCACCCAATACAGGAGCACCCAGATTCATAAAGCAAGTCCTGAGTGACCTACAAAGAGACTTAGACTCCTACACAATAATAATGGGAGACTTTAACACCCCACTGTCAACATTAGACAGATCAGTGAGACAGAAAGTTAACAAGGGTACCCAGGAATTGAACTCAGCTCTGCACCAAGCAGACCTAATAGACATCTACAGAACTCTCCACTCCAAATCAACAGAATATACATTTTTTTCAGCACCACACCACACCTATTCCAAAATTGACCACATAGTTGGAAGTAAAGCACTCCTCAGCAAATGTCAAAGAACAGAAATTATAACAAACTGTCTCTCAGACCACAGTGCAATCAAACTATAACTCAGGATTAAGAAATTCACTCAAAACCGCTCAACTACACGGAAACTGAACAACCTGCTCCTGAATGACTACTGGGTACATAACGAAATGAAGGCAGAAATAAAGATGTTCTTTGAAACCAACGAGAACAAAGACACAACATACCAGAATCTCTGGGACACATTCAAAGCAGTGTGTAGAGGGAAATTTATAGCACTAAATGCCCACAAGAGAAAGCAGGAAAGATCAAAAATTGACACCCTAACATCACAATTAAAAGAACTAGAGAAGCAAGAGCAAACACATTCAAAAGCTAGCAGAAGGCAAGAAATAACTAAAATCAGAGCAGAACTGAAGGAAATAGAGACAAAAAAAAACCCTTCAAAAAATTAATGAATCCAGGAGCTGGTTTTTTGAAAGGATCAACAAAATTGATAGACAGCTAGCAAGACTAATAAAGAAAAAAAGAGAGAAGAATCAAATAGATGAAATAAAAAGTGATAAAGGGGATATCACCAACGATCCCACAGAAATACAAACTACCATCAGAGAATACTACAAACACCTCTATGCAAATAAACTAGAAAATCTAGAAGAAATGGATAAATTCCTCGACACATACACCCTCCCAAGACTAAACCAGGAAGAAGTTGAATCTCTGAATAGACCAATAACAGGAGCTGAAATTGTGGCAATAATCAATAGCTTACCAACCAAAAAGAGTCCAGGACCAGATGGATTCATAGCCGAATTCTACCAGAGGTACAAGGAGAAACTGGTACCATTCCTTCTGAAACTATTCCAATCAGTAGAAAAAGAGGGAATCCTCCCTAACTCATTTTATGAGGCCAGCATCATCCTGATACCAAAGCCTGGCAGAGACACAACCAAAAAAGAGAATTTTAGACCAATATCCTTGATGAATATTGATGCAAAAATCCTCAATAAAATACTGGCAAACCGAATCCAGCAGCACATCAAAAAGCTTATCCACCATGATCAAGTGGGCTTCATCCCTGGGATGCAAGGCTGGTTCAATATACGCAAATCAATAAATGTAATCCAGCATATAAACAGAAACAAAGACAAAAACCACATGATTATCTAAATAGATGCAGAAAAGGCCTTTGACAAAATTCAACAACCCTTCATGCTAAAAACTCTCAATAAATTAGGTATTGATGGGACGTATCTCAAAATAATAAGAGCTATCTATGACAAACCCACAGCCAATATCATACTGAATGGGCAAAAACTGGAAGCATTCCCTTTGAAAACTGGCACAAGACAGGGATGCCCTCTCTCACCACTCCTATTCAATACAGTGTTGGAAGTTCTGGCCAGGGCAATTAGTAAGGAGAAGGAAACAAAGGGCATTCAATTAGGAAAAGAGGAAGTCAAATTGTCCCTGTTTGCAGACGACATGATTGTATATCTAGAAAACCCCATTGTCTCAGCCCAAAATCTCATTAAGCTGATTAGTAACTTCAGCAAAGTCTCAGGATACAAAATCAATGTACAAAAATCACAAGCATTCTTATACACCAATAACAGACAAACAGAGAGCCAAATCATGAGTGAACTCCCATTCACAATTGCTTCAAAGAGAATAAAATACTTAGGAATCCAACTTACAAGGGATGTGAAGGACCTCTTCAAGGAGAACTACAAACCACTACTCAATGAAATAAAAGAGGATACAAACAAATGGAAGAACATTCCATGCTCATGGGAAGAAAGAATCAATATCATGAAAATGGCCATACTGCCCAAGGTAATTTATAGATTGAATGCCATCCCCATCAGGCTACCAATGACTTTCTTCACAGAATTGGAAAAAACTACTTTAAAGTTCATATGGAACCAAAAAAGAGCCCGCATCACCAAGTCAATCCTAAGCCAAAAGAACAAAGCTGGAGGCATCAGGCTACCTGACTTCAAACTATACTACAAGGCTACAGTAACCAAAACAGCATGGTACTGGTACCAAAACAGAGATATAGATCAATGAAACAGAACAGAGCCCTCAGAAATAATGCCGCATATCTACAACTATCTGATCTTTGACAAACCTGAGAAAAACAAGCAATGGGGAAAGGATTCCCTGTTTAATAAATGGTGCTGGGAAAACTGGCTAGCCATATGTAGAAAGCTGAAACTGGATCCCTTCCTTAAACCTTATACAAAAATTAATTCAAGATGGATTAAAGACTTTAACGTTAGACCTAAAACCGTAAAAACCCTAGAAGAAAACCTAGGCATTACCATTCAGGACATAGGCATGGCAAAGACTTCATGTCTAAAACACCAAAAGCAATGGCAACAAAAGTCAAAATTGACAAATGGGATCTAATTAAATGAAAGAGCTTCTGCACAGCAGAAGAAACTACCATCAGAGTGAACAGGCAACCTACAAAATGGGAGAAAATTTTCACAACCTACATTGTAGATTTCAGAATCTACAATGAACTCAAACAAATTTACAAGGAAAAAAACAAACAACCCCATCAAAAAGTGTGCAAAGGATATGAACAGGCACTTCTCAAAAGAAGACATTTATGCAGCCAAAAGACACATGAAAAAATGCTCATAATCACTGGCCATCAGAGAAATGCAAATCAAAACCACAATGAGATACCATCTCACATCAGTTAGAATGGCGATCATTAAAAAGTCAGGAAACAACAGGTGCTGGAGAGGATGTGGAGAAATAGGAACACTTTTACACTGTTGGTGTGACTGTAAACTAGTTCAACCATTGTGGAAGTCAGTGTGGCGATTCCTCAGGGATCTAGAACTAGAAATACCATTTGACCCAGCCATCCCATTTCTGGGTATATACCCAAAGGACTATAAATCATGCTGCTATAAAGACACATGCACACGTATGTTTATTGCAGCACTATTCACAATAGCAAAGACTTGGAACCAACCCAAATGTCCAACAATGATAGACTGGATTAAGAAAATGTGGCACATATACACCATGGAATACTATGCAGCCATAAAAAATGATGAGTTCATGTCCTTTGTAGGGACATGGATGAAATTGGAAATCATCATTCTCAGTAAACTATCGCAAGGACAAAAAACCAAACACCTCATATTCTCACTCATAGATGGGAATTGAACAATGAGAACATATGGACACAGGAAGGGGAACATCACACTCTGGGGCCTGTTGTGGGGTGGGGGGAGTGGGGAGAGATAGCATTAGGAGATATACCTAATGCTAAATGACGAGTTAATGGGTGCAGCACACCAGCATGGCACATGTATACATATGTAACTAACCTGCGCATTGTGCACATGTACCCTAAAACTTAAAGTATAATAATAATAAAAAATAAATAAAATAATAAAATAAAATAATCATTATTTACTGTAGAAACAATGTGATTCTACTCAAGGCAGCTTCAGCCAAGGCTGGAGGGTCTGTTACCAGCTTGATTCGCTCACACAGCTGGTGAGAAGGCACTGAACTCACTGGGGCTGAGGGCTGGTGGCCTCTGTTCTACTAGACATGAGACTCTCCATGTGGCCTGGGCTTCCTCCTCTTGTGTGGGTTTGAAGGACAAGTGTCCTAAGACAGAGACAGCCAGGCAGAAATGTGTGTTTCCTTTTCTGATGCAGTCTACAAAGTCACACTGTGGCGTAGTCTCTGCATGTGTTAGTGGTGGCACAAACATCTGTCCAGGTTGAAGAGGAAGAGGCTTAGAATCCACTCTTGATGGAGGAGTGGCGGGCATCTGGAAGAGCTTGTAGGATAGCAGATACCGGTATAACTTTTTTTTTTGGAAATAGAAAGCAATCTACCACACTTTCTCTGTTATCATTAAGGTAATTGTTATCCATTAGAGCAATTCAGTTGTTTTATGGAAGTTGCCTCTAACTCTCACTCTCTGAACAGCTCTGGGCCTTCCTTTCTTCACCTCTGGCTAACTAAAATGGCTTTTAAACACTTTTACTCACTTAATCAGAGATGTGGTACTTATAGTGTTTGCCGGAATTTATTCTATATTCTAAAGACATTCTGGGTCAGGACCCCATGCTGCTGCTTCTGCTCAAGGGGGTGGGGGAAGTTAACTGTAGGCGCATGCTTTGTAAAGAGAAGAAAAAATGTATTTCTCCTGAATCTCTCTTCTCTTGTAGTCTCAAAATATACCAGCGGCTTGAATATTGCACTCAGTTCAGTGGATTAAATGTCTATTATGACAATGCCAAGCTACTATAAGAGTTTAAGAATCTTGAGGGTAGGACTTTGTGTTGTGTTTCATCTCTTAGTTTCTGTCACTAGGAGAGAAGAGCTGGGGAGAATCATTGCTTACTAGGATACATGCATTTTCCTATCAGGATATGAATGACCATGACATTAGACAAAGCAGCCTTCAAATTCTTAATTCATTCAAGCAAACTGACTTATACTATGAAAATAGCAAAGGATATTTACAAAATAAGCACACTACACCCAGCTGTACAGGCAATGGAATATCTGTCTAAAATGATTAGCTCAGTTTCGTCTCTCGACTGGGGTTGTATGCCATTTCTCCGCTGGCTTGATCTGCCTTCTTCAGGCAAAGCAATTTCCTAATTCCGGGTAGGGATTTCTTCCGTGAGGGCTATGTACCTTCAGGGCACCACCATGTTTGAGGCAACAGTCTTCATGAAATGAAGATGTTGTCAGGAGAGTTAAACAAATAAATACATAAGGATTTTATAAGGGAGCTATAGTTAGACAGATTGACAGATTGTTGAAGTACAATTATGGCAGTAGCCCCCAAATGACAAAAAGTTTGAAGGTCATCTACCATAAAATTTACTCACCCCCCTTCAAGACTTTATTTCGAGTTACTCAAGAAGTCTTTCTTATGATAGTTTCAACTAACTCCCCAAGATAATTCTTTCCAAACACACACAAAAAATTTAGTAAATTGTTGACATTTTGTGAATGTAATTTGAATTTTTTTGTAAAGAAAAAGGCATACTTTATTTAAATATATTACAATTTTTTAATTCTGGCCTCTAGATATGACATATAGATGCAGTATAAAGAACACCAGTCAAGGAATACTTGCACATGCATTGTGTCTAGCTGAGTAAATAGAATGTTGTCAATATTGTTGGAAATTCCCAGAGGGCATCTCTTGGCTTTCATCCCAGTCTTGCCTCTCTGGAAGTAATTACCATCGTAATTTTGTGCTAATAATTCTCTATAAAAATTAATTGGATCACTTTTTTGTTTAGTTTTGCTCATTTGTGACCTAGACAATAGTGGAATCACACAATATAGATTCTTCTGTGACTTTTATCTTTTTTACTTTTAATATAAAGTATATAATCATAATTTATTTCTATTGCTGTGTAGTTTTCCTTTGCATGATTTTTAATTATGCTACTAGTGGCATCTGGGTTGTTTTCAGCATTTTGGTCTTATAGATAATGTGATTATGTCCTATGTGGAATATGTCTCTTGATGGAAATGAACAAAGACCTCTCTAGGTTCATCACCTAATAGTTGAATTACTTGTTAAAGAATAGATACCTGTTCAAACTTACTTAGTAATAGATGTCTTTTGAAAGAGGTTGTATAATTAACACTCCTAACAGCAGGGTCTATGTGTTCCCACTGATTCACATTCTACCCAACACTTATTATTATGAAATTTTTATTTTTGCTAATCTGGTGTGCAATTTGAACACCCATGATTATTAATCAAGTTAACATTTTTTTCCCATTGTTCCCTTTTCCTCTCCTGTAAAAAGCCCATTCAAGTTCCTTACTGATTTTTGTACTTGATTGTTCTTTTTGTAATTGTTCATTGCTGAGGTTCTTTTAATTTTCTTAATAATGCTATCTTCCAAGTGTATAATTAGTACTTTTCACCTCTATTATAGTGATGAATGATACTTAATATAAAGACACAGTCTTAAATTTTCTTCAAAGAGAAGTTTTTTCTTTTTTATTTAAACCGTTAATCCATTAGTAAGTGATTTGAGGTAGAGATTCAATATTGTTTTTCCATATAGAAAACCAATGTTTCAATATTTATTAAAAATGTATGATTTCCTCTTTTACATAAAGTGTAGATTTTGCCAAATATTATGTATGATAAATTTGTGGGTCTGTTTCAGAGCTCTCTATTTGGTTCCATTAGTCTTGTTTAACTATATTACATATGAGACTATCTCAATAACTTGAACTTTATTATTACTCAGAATATTTGAAACAACATCCCTCAGCTTGTTCTTTTTTCAGAGGGTCTTAGCTATTATTAGGACTTTGCATTTCCATATAAATTTTAGAATCAACTTAGTAAGTTCCATAAAAAAACTGTGATGATATTTACATTGAAATTGTATTGAATCTTTATGTCATTTTGGGAAGACTGACAGGGAGGAAATACTGAACCTTACTATTTATCAAGATGTTATGATTCTCCATTCATGGAATTTTAACATTTCTAAAAGTTGTTTGGCTTTGTTTTATAAACTCATTTATACGTAGATCACTTAAATGCAAATTACTTTCCAGGTAATGATCTAATATCCAATAGTATTGCCAAACCCTCTTCTTGATTCTAATTGTCTTATAGAATCTTTGAATTCCATAAAATATAGATTACATACAGAATTTTATGTAAACATTCACATCATCTGAAAATACAGTTGACTTTCAAACATCATGGAGTTTAGGGGAGACAGCCTTCTGTGTAGCTGGACATCTACATGTAACTTTTTGTTTTTGTTTTTTTTGAGACAGAGTCTGCTCTGTCACCCAGGCTGGAGTGCAGTGGCACAATCTCAGCTCCCTACAACCTCTGTCTCCCAGGTTCAAGTGATTCTCCTGCCTCAGCCTCCCAAGTAGCTGGAATTACAGGCGCCACCACCGTGCCCCGCTAATTTTCATATTTTTAGCGGAGATGAGGTTTCACCATGTTGGCCAGGCTGGCCTTGAACTCCTGACCTCAAGTGATCTGCCTGCCTCGGCCTCCCAAAGTGCTGGGATTACAGGCACGAGCCACTATACTTGGCCTACATGTAACTTTTTACTCCCCCAAAACTTAACTACTAATGGCCTACTGTTAGCCAGAAGCCTATTGAAAACGTAAGTAGTTGATTGGTACACATTTTGTCTATGAATTCCATACTCCATTCTTACAATAAAGTAAGCTAGAGGAAAAAAATGTCATCAAGAAAATCATAAGAAATAGAAAATGTATTTAGTATTCATTAAGTCGAAGTGGATCATCATATAATCTTCATCTTTATCTTTATCTTCATGTTTAGTAGGCTGAGGAGGAGGAGGAAAAGGAGGGGTTAGACTTGCTGTCTCAGGGGTGACAGAAGTGGAAAAAGTCTTTGTATAATAGACCCATGCAATTCAAACCTGTGTTGTTCAAAGGTCAGTTGTACATTTTTTCTAATCATTACACACTTTGTCTCTCTTGGCCTTGACTATGGTGGCTGACTAGGAGGAGCTCCAATACAATTCTGAGTAGTCAATAGTGATGACAGTTATCCTGATATTATTTCTTATTTTAAATGAGTTTGAAACACTACACTATTTACTCTACTATTTCATGTGGATCTTTTTTTTAATACCTTTTACTGAGTTAAGGAAATTGCTATCTATTCTTAGCTAAGACTTGTGTTTTTCCCTTGAATTGATAAGTTTTATTGATTTTGCTGGTATAGATTTGTTTGTTTTTTGAAAGGCTCATGTGTTATTTAGCTTTAATCTTTTAATGTGGTGAATTACATTGATAAATGTTTCAATATTGAATCACCTTTCGTTGATAGAATAAATCCAGCTTACTCAGATGGAACTTTTAAATTGAATTTTTGGATTGTTTGCTTATATTTTTCTATTTTTATATTGGCGAGTTTAGCATGTAATTTTATTTTGGTATCAAACCAATTTGTTATGAAATGTTCTAACATCATAAATAGGGTTAAGGAGGACTTCCTTTTTTAAAAAATTAACATTTGAATTATCAGAATTTCTATTACTTTATTTTATTGTTATTGTTTTTATCATTTTAATGTTTTGGTAGGACTCCTTTATGGCAAATATTTAATGGTGGATTCAATTTTTCTAATTATTGTAGAACAAATTGGTTATCATTTTGGTTAACTGGGAACATAGGTCTATTATATTTTCTCTCAGAATGTCACCTAATTTTTGAATGATGCTCATTCTTCTTCTGTTATTACACAGCGAAAGGTACACTCAAATCTGCACACCGTATATAGACATTTGTAGGAAAAAGAATAATTGTACACACATAGACACATATACTTGATATAAATACATACAGATATATTTATTTTTATAGATATTTAAGGAATAACAACAAAGCCATATTCTGACAGATTCAAAGGCACAGTACATTATCTTTCCTACTATCCCTTCCTCTTTTCTCCTTCTTCGATGTTCCCAATTTTTTCCTGATAATCTCCTTGTTCCACAGCTATAAGGCTGGTCAATAGACACTCCACCTTACTTTACCATTTACCTTACGCTTAATCATTGTTTATTATGAGAGCCACTGTCATTCTCATTTCAGGATTCTGGGTATCTGCATTATGCAAGCACCTCCATTTCATTTTTATTTTAGTTAAAAAATCTATTAGTTTGTTATACAGTTTGAAAACATATTTCTATTCAGTTATTTTTAGCGATAATCAGTCTGTCTAGATTTTAGTACAATATATTTTGTTAATAAATAGTCATTTACTCAAAATTTCCTGTATCCATTTATCTATTTTTATGCAGTTAAAGATGCGATGTATATTTATATTTTATTCAATTGAAGAAACTAGGTACTTGCATAATCACCATTTGTAAATGAGGTGACTACATATTGAAAACATTTTAAATCAGGTGAAAAATATTTAAGAAGAATATCTTGATTCAAGACAAATATACCTGTACAAAGTCAGCAGCTCACTACTTAAAAGCCATAACTTATTATAAAATATAGTAGAGAAAAAATATAACTCACAGAACAGAAGCAAGGAAAGCATGAATAGGAAAAAATAAGAAAAATTCACAGATTTAAAGAATAATAAATTGTGGTAAAAACTTAAGGAATCTGTATATAATAACCTTTACTTTACTAGCAAATCTTTTGGACAAAAATGCTAAGTAAAAGTAGAAATAAATTTACATTCTTATAACATAAACCAACATAAAATCATTCAAGATTAATTTTAAAATTAAATTTTAAAAATTTTGATAAAGTGTAGATAAATATGCTGTAAATTATCTGATACATAATTTGATTTTAGTCTTTCTTATAAAACAAATAAAATGTTTACAATAAAAAACTACTACACAATTTCAAAAGTACAAATAAAAACATATTAAACAACTACAAAGAGACAAAAGGAGAAATATTCAAAATATGCATAAAAGAATTGTTCAATTTTCCAAATATAAAAATATACCTTGTATACGTTAAGAAAAAGATAAGTCTGCAATAGAAACTTAATGCAATACGTGAACACACAGTTCAAAATTTATCCACAAATGTTCAGTAAAAATGAAAACAAGTTAAAATAATTAAAAAAGAAGTGCAAACTTGAAAAACGATTTTCCCTTTCAAACAGGTAGCAAATTTTAAAATTAATTTTTATAGGAGCTGGCATTCTGATGGTAGAAAAATTAAATTATTAAGTACATACTTCTGACAGCACGGAAAAAACCTCCTCTCATATAAAGGTAAACTCAAAATTATTAGAGTGCTAATTTTTTGGAAAAGCAAGTATTATTCTAATAAAATTGGAATCTGAATTAAATACTAGAAAAATATATAAAACTATATTTTGTACATTATATTATATACATAGAAAACACAAATGATTTAAGAAAAAACTAGAAATAATAAGAAATTTAGGTAACTTGGTAGTTAATAAATATTACAGCTTCTCTTATTCATAGAATAAGTTACCAAATATTGATAGAAAAATCACAATAAAATGTTTACAAAAAGTTTGAATTATTTAGAAACAATTTTTTTTTTTCTTTTAGTGAGATGGAGTCTTGCTCTGTCGCCCTGGCTGGAGTGCAGTGGTGTGATCTCGGCTCACTGCAACCTCTGCCTCCTGGGTTCAATCAATTCTCCTGCCTCAGCCACCAGAGTAGCTGGAATTACAGGCTTGTGCTACTAAGCCCGGCTAATTTTTTTGTTTTAGTAGAGGCAAGATTTCACCATATTGGCCAGGCTGGTCTGGAACTCCTGACCTCAAGTGATCCGCCCGTCTCAGCCTCCCAAAGTGCTGGGATTACAGGCGTGAGCCACCGCACTGGGCCTAGAAACAATTTTTAAATGACGTAATGATATAAAATATCTTACTGGAATGTATGAAATGGTATCTAAACAAATGAAAGGCACGTCATATTTTTGAATGGTTGGATGAAAAGGCAATACAACAACAACATTTCCCAAATTATTATTTAAATTTTATATAATTCTAATACATGTCTTCGGTGGACTTTTTTTTTCTTTTTCTTTTTCTTTTTTTTGAGACATAGCTTTGCCCTTGTTGCCCAGGCTGGAGTGCAATGGCGGGACCTCGGCTCATCGCAAACTCCGCCTCCCAAGTTCAGGCGATTCTCTGCCTCAGCCTCCTGAGTAGCTGGGATTACAGGCGTCCATCACCACACCAGGTAATTTTTTTGTATTTTTAGTAGAGACAGGGTTTTGCCGTGTTGGCCAGGCTGGTCTAGAACTCCTGAACTCAGGCGATCCATCCACCTCGGTCTCCCAGAGTGTTGGGATTACAGGCGTGACCCACCATGCCAAGCCCTTGGTGGGATTTTTTATGTAACTGAGAGTATATTTAATATTTTATGAAATATATTTATTTGCCCAATCCAACCCAATCCAAATAAATCTAGTCAGGAAGAACAAAGAAAAAGATTTTAAAAAACAACAGTGAGTATATGTTGGGGAAAATTAACCTTATTAGACACAAGAAGAAAACTGCTAATAAAATAAAATAATGTTTAAACAGTAACTTAAATAATGAAAATAGTAGAAATGTCAGAAATATACTCACTAACAATGTGATTTTAATGTAAGGTACAGGTGATAGAATAATGCAGTTGGAATAAGATGAATAACTTAATAAATAGTGCCGGGATATCTGGATATCCATAAGATGTAATTTCCAAATACATTAAATTCCTAAACACAAATACTAAAAAAAACTAATGTTTACAGTTTACAGAACTATAAGTACTGCCTAGGAGCAAGTGATATTTCTCACAAAGATAGGGAATCAAAATCCCATAAAGAAATAATAAATATACTTGTTCTAATTTCACAGTAAAGATCTAAGTAAAATCCCCTTGTGCTCCCAGCAGTGGGAAGGAAAAGTAACAATTTCCTGATACCGCAGATCATTCTCCACATCACAGCCTGTTCTTTTGTGGGAAGGACTTCACCAAAGACTTATCTCCATGGGCAAGTGGCAATTGGCCAACTCCAGTTGTTCTAGCTTTTCTACCTCACCTAAGGGAAAGTGACAGAGGCTAAGAAACAGATCTGAGTGTCATAGCCCAGGGACAGAGGCCCACTAAAAAAAAAAAAATTATAGATTACTTCCCTTCTCTGAGAAGGGAAGGGCTACAGTATAATAACTACAGATTACAACTAAAAGAGCTGCAAGAAACAAATTCAATTTAAAAAGAATTTCTTATGAAAACCCCAAGACAGAGGGGTAAAATATAAGGACACAAGAGGAAACTGATGTCTCTGGCATCTATGGCTACAGAAAACATTTAAACAGAACTCAGTTCCTATACACACTAAAATAAAACCTCACACTAACAGCCCATTTACCTCAATTTCTATTACCTGATACGTTATGTTTGGCTTACGACAAAAAAAAAATCACAAGGCATGCTAACACATAAGAAAAACAGTCTTAAAAGAAGAAGTAAGCATTAGAATTAGACTAATATATGATGCAGACTGTGGAACTATAAGGTAGGAAAGTTTAAATAACTATTCTCAATATTTTAAGGGCTCTAATTAAAAAAAAGTACAACATGCTAGAATAGATGGGTAATATAAGTAAAAATGTAAATGTGCAAAGGAACAGAAAGAAATACTATAAATAAAAAACACTGTAATAGAAATGAGTGCTTTTGATATATACGTCAGTAGACGGGACACAGCTGAGGCAACAATTAGAAAACTTGAAGATACAGCAATAAAAATTTCACAAACTGAAATGCAAAGAGAAAAATAAATAAGAAAAAATGAAGTGGACTAATCAATAACGGTGGGATAATTACAATATGTATACCTACAAACAACTGACTTTTAGCAAGGTTGACAAAAGCATACACTGGAAAAAGAAAACTATTCAATAAATGATGCCAGGAAAATTGCACAGCTATACACAGAAGAATGAAACTGCACCGATATCTCTCATCATATAAAAAATGAACTAAACATGGATTAAAGATCTAAATGTAAGACATGAAATTATAAAAATTCTAGAAGAAAACGTAGGAAAAACTCTTCTGAATTTTGGCCTAGGCAAATAATTTATGACTAAGTCCTCAAAAACAAACACAACAAAAGCAAAAATAGATAAATGGGACTTAAACTAAAAAGCTTTTGCACAGCAAAACTATCCACAGAATAAACAGACAGCCTGTAGAATGGGAGAAAATATTTGCAAAATATGCATCTAAGAAAGGGCTAGTATCGAGAATCTATAAGGAACTCAAACAACTCAACAAGAAAAACACAAACTACTCCTTTAAAAAGTGGGCAAAGACATGAACACACATTTTTCAAAAATAGACATACACTCAGCCTACAAACATGAAAAAATGCTCCACATCAGGGAATCATCTGATAAATGAATACTAAAAACACAATGGGATACCATCTTTCAACAGTTGGAATGGCTTTTATGAAAAACTCAAAAAACTATGCACATAAAAAGAATACTTACACACTGCTAGTGGGAATGTAAATTAGTACAACCTCTATGGAAAAGCGTATGGAGAGTTCTCAGAGAACTAACAATAGAACTACCATTCAATCTAGCGATCTCACTACTGGGTATCTACTCCCAGCAAAAAATAAATCATTATGTAAAAAAACAAAAACAAAAACAAAACTCTGCACTTGTATATTTATCACTGCACTATTCACAATTAGCAAAGTCATGGAATCAACTGACTTAAGTGTTCATCAACAGATGATTGGATAAAGAAAATGTGGTTATATAATACCATGAAATACCACACAGTCTTTAAAAAGAATGAAATAATATTTTTCCAGCAACATGGATGGTGCTGAAGGCCATTATTCTAAGTGAAATAATTCAGACACGGAAAGTCATATACCAAATGTTCTCACTTATAAGTGGGAGCTGAACAAGTGGTATGCATGAGCATACAGAGGGGACTAATTGGCATTGGAGAATCCTAAAAGTAGGAAGGTGAGAAAGGGATGTTTGTTGAAAAATTACCTATTACATACAATATTCACTATTGCTGCAATTCACACACTAAAAGCGCAAAATTCAAACATATGCAAACATAAAATGCAATTATAAAATGAAAAAGAGCAGGAGCCTCTATTTCTTCATATCAGATAAAACAAACTGTAAACCAACAATGATCATAAAGGAGAAAGAAGGGACTTACACAATGATGAAGGGTTTAATTAAATAAGAAGACTGAGCTATTCATAATATATACACACACAACATTAGAGCACCTAGATTCATAAAACAAGTCCTTCTTGATCTACAAAAAGACTTAAACAGCCACACAATAATAATGGGAGACTTTAACACCCCACTAACAATGTTAGACAAAACATCAAGGCAAAAAAAAAAAATTCTGGACTTAAACTTGAAACTCAACCGGTTGGACCTAATAGAATACTCCACCCAATAACCGCAGAATATACATTCTTCTCATCTGCACATGGAACATATTCTAAGATCGACCACATGCTCACTCATACAGCAAATCTTAATGAATTCAAAAAAATTAAGATTCCAAGTATACTTTCAGACCACAGTGCATTAAAAATAGAAATCAACATCAAGAAAATATCTCAAAACTCAAAAATACATGGAAATCAAATAAATTGCTCCTTAATAACTGCTGGGTGAACAACAAAATATGGGCAGGTATAAAAAAATTTGTATTAATAAAAACAGAGAAAGAACTTACCACAATATTTGAATGTAGCCAAAGCAGTGTAGAGAGGAAAGTTTATAGCACCAAATTATAGCCTTCATAAACAACTTTGAAAGATCTCAAATAAACCATCTCACCTCGCACCTAGAGGAACTTAAAAAAAAAGAAAATTTAGCAGAAGAGAAGAAATAACTAAAATTAGAGAAGAACTGAGTGGAATTGAGTGCAAAAATCCATACAAAAGATCAATGAAGGCAAGAGAGATTATTCAAAATAATAAATAAGATTGATATACTTCTAGCTAGATTAACAAAGAAAAAAAGAGAAGATCCAAATAAGTACAACCAGAAGTAATGAAGATGACATTACAATTGATCCTACAAAGACACAAACATACCCAGAGGCAATTATGAACAACTCTGTGCATACAAATTTGAAAATCTAGGTGAAATTGATAAATTCTTGAAAATGCACAACCTCCCAAGATTGAACCAGGAAGAAAGTGAAAACTTGAACAGACCAATAACAGGTTTTGAAATTGAATCAGTAATAAGTAACCTACCAAACAACAACAACAAAGAAGCCCAGGACCAGATGGATTCACAGCTGAATTATATCAGACATACAAAGAAGAACTGGTACCAATCCTACTGAAATTATTCCAAGAAATCGAGGAGGAGGGGCTTCTCCAGAACTAATTCTACAAAGCCAGTATTAGCCTAATACCAAAATCTGGCAGAGACATAAAGAAAAAAGAAAACTTCAGGCCAATATCCCTGTTGAACGTAGATGCAAAAACCATCAATAAAATACTAGCAAACTGAATCTAGCAACACACCAAAAAGATAACACATTACAATTAAGTAGGTTTATTCCTGGGATGCAAGGCTGGTTCTACATACACAAATAAATAAATGTAATTCACCACATGAACAGAATTAAATGCAAAACCCCTATGATCATCTCAATAGATGCAGTAAATGCTTTTGAAAAAAATCTAACATCCCTTCGTAATAAAAACCCTCAGCAGACTAAGCATCAAAGCAATATGCTTTAAAATAATCATAGCCATCTAAGACGAAGCCATAGCCAATATCACACTGTTTGAGCAAAAGCTAGAATTATGCCCCTTGTGAAATGCAGCAAAACAAGGATACCTACTCTATTTACTCCTATTCAACATAGTATTGGAAGTCCTAGCCAGAAAAATAGTGCAAGAGAAAGAAATAAAATGCATCCAAATAGAAAAAGAAGGAATCAAATTATCTCTCTTCATTGCTGATATAATTCTATACTCAGAAAACCTTAAAGATTCCACCAAAAAGCGGCTAGAATTGATAAACTATTTCAGTAAAGTTTCAGGTTACAAAATAAATGTACAAAAATCAGCAGCATTTCTATACATCAATAACCCTCAAGCTAAGTGAAATCAAGAACATAATCCCATTCACAATCACCAAAAAACAAAATATCTAAGAATATAGCTAAGCAAGGAGGTGAAGGATTTCTACAAGTAGAACTACAAAACACTGCAAAAGGAAATTAGAGATGACACAAATAAATGGAAAAACATTCCATGCTCAGGAGTTGGAAGAATCAATATCGTTAAAATGGCCATTCTGCCCAAAGCAATTTACAGATTCAAGACTGTTTCTATCAGACTACAAATGTCATTTTTCACAGAATTAAAAGAAAACTCTTCTAAAATTCATACAGACCCAGAAAAGTGCCCAAATAGCCAAAGCAATAACAAATAAAAAGAACAAGTCCAGAGGGATCACACTACCCCACTTCAAACTGTACTATAAGGCTACAGTAAAAAAGCAGCATGTTACTGGTACAAAAACAGACACATAGACCAATGGAACAAACCAGAAATAAAACTGCACACCTATAACCATCTGATCTTCTACAAAGCTGACAAAAACAAGCAACAGGGAAAGGACTCCCTATTCAATAAATGGTGCTGGGATAATTGGCTAGTCACATACAGAAGAATGAAACTAAACCCCTACATTTCACCATATACAAAAATTAACTAAAGATAGATTAAATATTTAAATGTAAGACCTCTAACTATAAAAATTATAGAAGAAAACCTAGGGAGTACACTTCTTGACATCTGCCTTGGCAAATAGCTTTTGGCCCCCATAAGCAATTGCAACAAAAACAAAAATTGACCAATGAGGTTGAATTTAACTAAAGAGATTCTGCACAGCAAAAGAATCTATCAACAGAATAAACAGATAACCTACAGAATGGAAGAAAATATTTGCAAACAATGCATCTGATGAAGGTCTAATATCCAGAATCTGTAAGGAACCTGAGCTAATCAACACACAAAAAACAAATAACCCCATTAAAAAATGGGCAAAGGACATGAACAGACATTTCTCAAAAGAAGAGATACATGTGGCCAACAAACACATGAAAAAATGCACATCATCACTAATCACCAGAGAAATGTAAATCAAAGCCACGATGAAATACCATCTCATACCAGTCAGAATGACTATTATTAAAAAGCAGATGCTGGCAAGGCTGTGGAGAAAGGGCAACACTTACACACTCTTAGTGGAAATGTAAATTAGTTTGGCCACTGTGGATAGCAGTTTAAAGATTTCTCAAAGAATCTAAAACAGACTTACCAATCACCCCAGCAATCTCATTACTGGACATATATCCAAAAGCAAACAAATCATTCAACTGAAAAGACACTTGTGCTCGTATATTCATTGCAGCACTGTTCACAAGAGCAGAGACATGGGATCAACTTAGATGTCATCAACAGTGAATTGGATAAAGAAAATGTGGTATATATACACCATGGAGTACTACACAGTCATGAAAAAGAACAAAATCATGTTATTTGCAGCAATATGGATGCAACTGGAGAACATAATCCTAAATGATTTAACACAGAAACTGAAAATCAAATACTGCATGTCTTTTCTTGTAAGTAGAAGCTAAGCTTTAGGTATACATGGACATAAAGATGGGAACAATAGACACTGGAGAAGGAGGAAGGGAGAGAGAGGGGTCTGGGTTGAAAACTATTTATTGGGTACTATGCGCACTACCTGGGTAATGGGATGTCTACCCCAAACCTCAGCAATGTGCAATATAACCATGTGACAAACCTGCACATGTACCCTTGTGTCTAAAATAAAAGTTGAAATTATAAAAAAATCACAGGATCCTATCAATAGATATAGAAAAAGTATTTCACAAAATCCAACATCATTTCATGTTAAAACTGTCAGTAAACTACGATTAGAAATTTCCTCAACCTAATAAAGAACCACTACAAAAAATCTACAGCTAAAATCAACCTTAACTAGATGGTTTCCCACAAGATTCAGAACAAAGCAAGGATGTCTACTCTCCCTGCTGCTATTTAATGTTATAACTTAAAATCCTAGATAGTGCAATAAGATAAGATGAGGAAATAAATGTATACAGATTTGGAAGGAATAAATAACTTTTTCCTTTGTTCACAGCTGTCTATGTAGAAAACCCAAAAGGATCAACAAAATTAATCCTGGACCTAACAAACAATTACTGCAAAATGGCAGGATACAATGGTAATATACAAAGTCTAATTTGTTTTCCTACGTACCAACATGCAGAAAAGGGTTAACTCAGCAGGCCTGGGTTTCTCCAGTTGGGCACTTTCTGATTAAAGGACTGTCTTTGTGACTGGCAATTGGCTGTATCATGAAAGATGAGCTCTGAGCCCTTGAAATAGTCTGCTTGATAAGATTGTTTTTCTGTGCCTGAGACCTGGGGCCGTGATATGCCCGTTTGATCAGATAACATATGCTAAAATTTTTGCCAATTTTTGCATGATTGAGGCCTTGAACCACATAGTAGCAAAGTGATCAGATAGTTTATGCTAACAGATGTGATTTATGGTGAAGCATGTTTTTGCTCAAGGGAGCTGGAGTAGTTGAGGTTCCTCATGCAGGTACTTCATGCCTGCATGACTCATCCCCAATAAAACACTGGACACCAAACTTCAGGTAACCTTCTTTGGTTGGCAACACTTTGAACATATCATATATTGTTACGGGGAAAATTAAGTGTACCTGTGAGATGCCATTAGGAGAACAATCCTGGAAGCTTGTGCCTAGTTTATCATAAATTGGGTCTTATATGCCTAGTTCCTTTGCTAATTATAATCTCTTCTTGCTGTAATAAATTATGACCATCATTATAATGGCTTTTCTGAGTCCCACGAGTCCTTCTAACAATTAATCTTGAATGTGGTCATGGGGATTCCCAATCCAACCAGCAATTAATAATTAGAATATAAAATTTAAGGCCAGGCGTGGTGGCTCACACCTGTAATCCCAGCACTTTGGGAGGCCGATGAGGGTGGATCACGAGGTCAAGAGATCGAGACCATCCTGGTAAACATGGTGAAACCCCATCTCTACTAAAAATACAAAAATTAGATGGATGTGGTGGTGCACGCCTGTAGTCCTAGCTACTTGGGAGGCTGAGGCAGGAGAATTGCTTGAACCCAGGCAGAGGTTGCAGTGAGCCAAGATCCTGCCACTGCACTCCAGCCTGGTGACAGAGCAAGGCTCTGTCTCAAACAAAAAAAAATTTAAAACAAAATACCATTGGTATTTGCACCAAAAATACTTAGCTGTAAATCTAATCATATGTAGAAGATCTATATGTAGAAAACCATTAAACTCTTATTAAAGAAATCAAAGAAGATATTAATAAATATTTCAAGAGATATCTTGTGTTTCAATAGGACAATTTTATACTATTTCGATTCCATTTTTTTCCAACTTAATCTATAGATTCAGTGCAATCCAAAACAAAATTTCAATAGGCTAATTTGTAGATATTTATAAATTAATTCTGAAGTTTATATGCAAAGGCAAAATACCCAGAATAGCCAACACAGTACTTAAGAAGAAGAGCAGTTAGAAAAAAGGATGCTATTCAGCTTCAAGACATAACATAAAGCTAAATAATCAGGACATAATAAAATCAAGACAGCCTAATATTGATGAAAGAGTAGACATAGAGTTCAATGAACTGAGTAAACAGCCCAGAAATAAACCCACAAAAATATAGTCAACTGGTCCCTGACAAAGGAGCAAAGCCTATGCAATGGAGAAACATGCCCTTTAAAAAATGTCTGCTGGAACAATTAGACATTCATGTAAATGAATCTAAACGCAAAACTTACACATTTCTCAAAAATAAACTAAAATGGAACATAGACCCAAATGCAAATTGTAACACTATAAAATTTTGAGAGGACAGTTAAGGAGAAAATCTAGACAACATTGAATTTGATGATGCGTTTTTAGACACAACACCAAAAGCTTAGTCAATGAAAGACAAGCTTGGTAAATAGCACTTTATTAAAATCTAGTAAAAGATACTCTTAAGAAAATGAACACACAAGCCACAGATTAGGAGAAAATATTTGTAAAGGACATATATGATGAAGGACCTAGGAGAAAATATTTACAAAGGACATACATGATGAAGACCCTATATCCACGTTGAACAAAGACATCTTAAAACTCAACAATAACAAACCAACCCAGTTAAAAGAAGGGCTTTTAAAATTGGACCCAATTAAAAAAGAACTAAATAGGCACCTTACCAAACAAGATAAAACAGATGGCAAGAAAGCATATAAAAAGATGCTCAATATCATTTGTTTTTAGGGAATTCCATGTTAAAACAATAATGAGGTACTCTTACATAACTGTTAGATTGTCCAAAAATAAATTGACAATACCATATGCTGATGATCATGTGGAGAGGCAGAAACTCTTTCACTGCTTGTTGTAATGAACAATGATACAGCCCCTTTGGATGATTGGTTGACTGTTTTTTAACATTCTGCAATCATGCACATATATGTACCCAATTAAACTGAAAACGTGTGTGCACACAAAAACCTGCACATGAGTATTTCCAGCAGCTTTATTCATAATCATCAAATGTGGAAGCAAACAAAATATCTTTGAATACATAAGTGGAGAAACAAAAGGTGGCACATTGATGCAATGGTATATCATTCAGCATCAACAGAAAATGGGTTGTTAAGCCATGGAAAACATCGAAGAACCTTAAGTGCATATTGTTAAATGAAATAATCCCATCTGAAAGGGTTACTTACTATTCAGTTTCAATTATGTGACTTTCTGGAAGGTCATATAATTGAAATTGACATTCTGGAATGACATTCTGGAATAGGCTGAACTACAGGGATGGAGAGTTGAGTGTTAGGATTAAGACATTTCTTTCAACATGTTTTGGTTTATATTTGTGAAATAACCATGTCTAATGTGTTGGAGTTAAACGGATTTTTAAACATGCTGGAGATGCTTCTCATTTTCCAGATGAAGCAGAAAGAGAAATACACTTGGGAAAGAAAAATAAGGGGACCCCCCAAATAATCAAAATCTTAAGATGGAAAATATTTTGTGGTCATCATCCAAACAATTATCAAGAACTGGTCAGTAAAACTCAGGGAAAATATAGTTATACTAAGTACGATAACATGATTTGAAATGTAGATAGCACTCTATAATCCAAACAAATGTCTTAATTTCTGGTTTACCTACAGGCCAACCTGAAACCATATGTGCAAGTTGGCTCTGGAGTTAAGATTGCCAAATAAAAAATGATGCCCATTTAATTTTTAAAAGATGTGTTCCAGATATTGCATGAAACACACTAAATATAGATTTGGTAGAGAGATAAATAGTTGATAGATGTTTTCTAAAATCCAAAATTAACTGCAAGTCCTGCATTTTATATGCTAAATTTGGTAAGGTGATTGTAGGGGCAAACATTTCTAATATGAAGTTTCCAGTGATCCAATTGTGGGCACAAAAAGGATCCACCTTCATCTCGGAAGACAGGGCAAGGCGACTCTCCCTAGCTCCTCAACTGTCTGACATATGAGTAAACTCTGACATTTAGGCTAGGCACTGATTGCCTTCACACTTCTGGTTGAAAAAAACTGAATTTGATGAGTTTATAGGACACCTAAGGTGAGAAGTCCAGTGAATTTAGGCAAGTGGTGTTTGAATTTCATAATAAAGGTCTAGTTAGAAAATGTTGCAGTCTTTTTGATTCCGAGACAGAGTAGGGATGGGACCCAGCCCCACTCCCACTAACATATTTCAGTCCTACCCCTAGTAAGGTATTTTTCCATACATACCTACTAACCACCAGACGTTGCAGCAACCCCCACCCTGGCACTGTACCTGCTGACCATGAGACTTTGCAAGCTGTGTTATGAAACTAAGACAAGCAACAGTCCACCGTAAATCTTGCACAAGGGAGTTAACCCTATCATCCACATATGCACAAGACCAGCAGAATGATGCATACTGACCCCTTGCTTCATTATAATACTAAATTCCCACCCCAAGACGGGCTTATGCACCATTTTTTGATAATGCAATGTATGTACTAACATGATTTCTTACTGCACTTGTGCACCCTGCAATCCACCCTGAATGTGCAATGATGCTCATGTACTTCATGTTTTTTCATGTTACCCTTCTTCAAACACCATGAATGCCTGCCCTGGAGGGCCAGCCACAGAATTCCTGCTGCTCTGCTGTCTCCCTTGTGCTCCAGCAGAAGTTCCAACAAAGTCTTGTCTTGGAAACTTTCTCAGCCTTGTGTTAATTTCTATTTCATGAAAGCTCAAGAAGCTGTGGTAACAATGTTGTCTGAATAGTGGATAAGATTGTTCAGAAAGAACATACATAGAGAGGAGAGAACCAAAATCCCCAGGAAACACCAATATCATTGGTTAAGCCCATAGGAGAAGTTCTCCTTACTGGACAATGGTAGCCAGTAATTTGCCAATAAGATATTACCTGTTTGATAGACAGATATACAACAAGCTTAACTGAAGGAAAACTGCACAGGAATTTGGTTTTCTAAAATTTAGTGGACAGACACTATTGATATTATCATTATAGGTATAAATTATTTGTGAAAAGTTGTATTATAGTATCCTTAGATTAGAACATAAATAACTCATTTACTGATAAAACCTTCAGTTTTTTTATTCACACATACAGTAACACTAATTATGAGAAAATTCAAAGCAAAAGTTAATTGTTTATGCTTCTAAACTTAGCTCTTGATGCAATTCAACATAATAAACATTTAACATCCAACAAGATGAAGGAAATGGCTCTCTACAGACATTTTAATAACATGTCAATATTTCTGATCACATGTGTATTCCAACAGACAGAGGTCTTTGGAAACTATTGAACTATAGGGAGATAGGAGAATAAAAATCTTCTTTATAGATCCTGGATAATATTTAACACTATATTACTGAATTATTTTAGTACAAGCAGTATAATGTGGCATGGTGTAATAACTGTCATCAAGTCCTCTGTAGAATAAAAGGCATCAACAGAACATTTCTGAAAGAAAATGCATCCTGGAATCTGCAAGAGCATAAAATATCCAGGCAATAGGTAAATTACAGCTGATTGGCCATTTAAACATGTCTCCAAGAATGATTTCATTTCCTATCTTCTCATTAAATAAGGCGACATAAATTTTTATTGAGATTTTACTTTATAGAGATTATATCAATAACGTTCCGTATGACTTTCATTAGAATTTTTCATTTCTGAGACTTTAAACAAGAGATGCCAAAAGCAATAAAACAAATGCCAGCTTCAATATTTGGCCTAGGTTCACCATATTAAAAATGTTATAACCCAACTGTTTTATCTTCAATAATATATAGTAATGATTTCTTTTAACATCTTATCCTGCAAAGGTAGAAGAAACCAAAATGTCTCTAAACTGTATTTGTATAGCCCTAAACATCACTGAAGAAAAGCATTATTCATCTTTGTAATACAGCTTTATGGCACCAATTTAGCTGAAAGAATGTATATGTGTATATCTTTTATGGCATTTTCACTTCAGAGAATTAGATATGACTTGTTTATGTAATGCTGAGTAAAAAAGAATTTTTTTTTTTTCTGGTAGAGAAACTTGCTATTATAGGAAGGCATGGATCTTGACTGTAACGGGAGTCACATCCCAGAAAAGGCAATATTGGGTTCGGAAATATATGGGGAACACGAGTGAAATGTGGGACCCATTTCAAAGTCACATGATGAGAAAAGAGGAAATACAGGAGTATTCTATTAGACCACCAAATGCTCTTCCAGCTACACAACAAATACTCTGAGATGGGGCAATCGCTAGTGATTTTCCCACACTTTTCTGTCCTTACCGTTATGTTTTATTACAGCTATAAAAAAAACCTGCCTTCTCTGTATGTTAGGCAAGAACTGCAGGGGATGATACTAAGAACTTGCTTCTGCCTCAGTGGATTCTGATGCTTTCGTTTTGGATTTACACTTTTTTTTACGGTAACTGAAAGCAACAAGAGTTTTAGTATTGCTCCTGTGGAAACCTTGCCACTATGTTTTACTGTGTTTCTTTATTTTATTCTGTACTGCATTAACCCATTTTTTCCTTTTTATTCCATGTGGCTCTTAGGTAAGACTTTGCCAAAGGAAAGGGACAATTACATGCCCCTTCTTAACTGAGCCTTGGACCTTCACTCTGTATTGCTCTCAGCAGAACTCTAGACAGCAGGCCTTGTTTATTTATCATTGTTGTTTTAATTCCCCAGGCCCTTATGATGGAGTACTGCCTTTCTCAGAATGTTAATAGGCACCGAGTGAAAATGATTCCAGTGTCAAAGCAATTCTGGAAATATTTGAAAAGTTATAACAGGAGTATTTTTAAATTGCAGATATCCTAAGCAAATTTTTTATCTTAATATACTAATGTACCATGAGATTTTCCAAGTGGGAGACATGGCAAGCAGCGTTTCTATATATGATCATGGGATCAAGTATTTATTCCATGGATAAAAGAACAGAGACTTACTAATGAAAAGCCAGGAAAATGGATGTATCTCTCTCATGTATTCATCCCTTCATTCATTCTATAGACGCTCATTGAGCTTTCTTACTATATGCCAGGTACAAGCATGATAGCTAGGAACACAACAGTGAACAAGACAGGTCAGATGTCTCTTTTTCAGTTGCATTATAATGGAAGGTAAGAAAAAAATAGATACACCAGCCTCTTTTTTAAAAATGTTTATTTTAGGTTCAGTAGTACAAGTGCAAGTTTGTTATACAGGTAACTTGTGCGTCACAGAGATTTTGTGTATAGATTATTTTATTACCCAGGTTATAAACTGGTACTCTATGGATACATTTTAAATCCTAACTCCCCTCCCAGCCTCTACCCTTAAGTAGGCCCTGGTGTTGTTGCCTTCTTTGTGTCCCTGTGTACTCAAAGTTTAGCTCCCATTATATAAGAAGTGAGAACATGAAGTATTTGCTCTTCTGTTCCTGTTAGTTCACTGAGAATAATAGCCTCCGGTTCCATCCATGTTGCTTCAAAGGACATGATCTCATTCTTTTTCATGGCTGTGTAGTATTCCATGATATATATGTAGTACATTTTCTTATCCAGTCTACCTTTGATAGCCATTTTTGTTGATGTCATGGCTTTGCTATTGTGAATAGCTCTGTTATGAACATACACATGCATGTGTCTTTATGGTAGAACTAGCTAATTTTTTAACTGGTTAATTAAACTTTTAAAAATTCCTTTCAAATTATTATTTTAAGACAACTTTGCATAACCTAAGATCATGACGATTTTTTTCTATAGTACCTTGTAAAAGATCCATTGTTCTATCTCTCACATTTAGATGGCAATCCACTTGGAATCAATTTTTGTGTATAACATGGGGTATAGGCCAAGATTCAATTTTCCATGTGGATATTTGATGAACAAATGTTGAGTGGGCCTTCGTTTCTCCACAGCTGTATCTATATTATACGGTTTGGCTCTGTGTCCCCACCCAAATCTCATCTTGTAGCTCCCGTAATTCCCATGTGTTGTAGGGGGGACCTGGTGGGAGATAATTGAATCATGGGGGCAGGTCTTTCCTATGCTGTTCTCATCATAGTGAATAACTCTCATGAAATCTTATGGTTTTAAAAACAGGAGTTTCCCCACACAAGCTCTCTCTTTGCCTGCTGCCATCCATATAAGATGTGACTTGCTCCTGCTGGCCTTCTGCCATGATTGTGAGGCCTCCCCAGCCATGTGGAACTGTAAGTCCATTAAACCTCTTTTTCTTCCCAGTCTCAGGTATGTCTTTATTAGCAGCGTGAAAATGGACTAATACATTATATACATTAGTCTCTTTATGGACTATCTGTTTTATTGGTCTATTTATTTATGTTTACTTTTCTGTACCTTTATAATAAGTTATTTTGCTACTGTACAATAAAGCTTTTTATCTTCCACTTTTCATCTTCTTCAAGACTATCTTGGCCATTCTTAGTCTTTGAGTTTGGTTGGGATTATGTGTACTATACAGATCAACCTGAGAATTGAGGGTTTTATAATATTAAGTCATTCAATCCATGATAAATCCTTCAATTTATTTAGAAATGTCGAAATTATTCTTAATAGAGCTTGGTAGTTTTTTTATGGGAAGAATTTACATGATTTTGGATTAGATGCATTTATAGATATTTGGTGTGTATATATAGACATTTGATATTTTGATGCCATTCTAAATGGCACCATTTTTAAATTATCTTCTCTTTGTTGCTAATACATAGAAGAAAACTTTTTGTTTGTTACATTATTGCTGAATTCACTTGTTAAGGCTGTATCTAAAAAATCTTTTGGATTTTCTCTGTGTACTGTATAATATAATGTACAAATAATGAAAAACTACATTTGAATGTTTTCTTTTTCCTTCATATTATTTTTTGACTTTTATTTATAATTTTTGCTCTGTTTAACCAGATAGAACTTCCAGTTTAATTGAATGGGAGAGGCAGCCCCTACTGTCTCTATTTTATTTAGTTCTGTCATTTAAAACATTTTATATATTCATATTACTTTACTAGGGCTGCTATGTCAAAATACCACTAACTGGGTGGCTTGAACAACAGAAATTTTTTTTCTCAAAGTTTAAGAGGCTATAAGTCACAGATCAAGTTGTCTGCAGGCTTGCTTTCTCCTGAGGCCCTTTTCCTTGACTTTCAGGCTGCTGTGTCCTCATATGAAATTTTCTGGGTGTGTGTCCCTGACATCTCTTCCTGTGCTTGTAAGGACACCAGTTCTATTAGATTAGGGCCACCCTAATGTCTTCATTTTATTTAGTTACTTCCTTAAAGACCGCATCTCCACATATAGTCATATTGGGGGTTAGCGGTTCAATATATGAATTTTGGAGGGACACAATTTAGTTCATAACAAATTTATGTATTTTAAGCTATACATAGAAATGTATTTTTAAGCTATGTATAGAAATTTAGAATTGTTACATTGTACTGGAGTGACTCTTGTCATTATTAAATAGCCTCTTATCTCTAGCAATGCATTTTGTTTAAATGTCTACTTTGTCTGATATTAGTACAGTAATATCAACTTTCCCTTGGTCAGTATTCCATGTCACTTATTTTTATCCTTTTACTTTCAATTTTTCTGTAGTACTTAAGTGTTTGTGTCTTCAAAGCAATGTATAGTTTCTTTTTTATAGAGACTGACAATATTTTTCTTTTAATTACTTTATTTAAAGTGTATCCTTTCAATCAGTATTTAGGGCACTGCTTATTTTTAATGTAATGTAGATATATTTTAGTTTACATATACCATTTTCTTTTGTATTTCTTTTTCTTTTTCTTTGTCTGATATCCTCGGTATGTTTTGATCTCCATTTTTTTTTAGTTCACAATACTCAAGATCTGGCTTAAAATTTGGCTCAGCTTCATAGCTTCTTGGCTTCGGCTTTCCATTCGTTGACTTCACCACTCTGTTGTTCACTTCTCCAAAACTCAGCTTCTCTATTTAACTTTTCAGCCTCTTCTATGCTGCATCTGAATCAGCAAATGCCTTGAGATGGAGAGCCATGCCAAATACCAAGGTCATTTGTATACTTTATTTATCTTCAAGATCATGGCCCTTCAATTCTCACTGCCTTTTAATTATTTAATGCCTTAAACTTATTTTACTAATATTATATCCAGATTTTAGTTTTTCTTGGTGGGAAGCTTAGTCTAATAAAGGCTAATCCCTATAGCTGGAAGTTGCTCTGGCTTACGTTTTTTTTTTTTTTTGAGACGGAGTCTCCCTCTGTCGCCCAGGCTGGAGTGCAGTGGTGCGATCTCGGCCCACTGCAAGCTCCACCTCCCGGGTTCACGCCATTCTCTGTCTCAGCCTCCCGAGTAGCTGGGACTACAGGCGCCTGCCACCATGCCCGGCTAATTTTTTTTTTTTTTTTTTTTTGTATTTTTAGTAGAGACGGGGTTTCACAGTGTTAGCCAGGATGGTCTCGATCTCCTGACCTTGTGATCTGCCCACCTTGGCCTCCCAAAGTGCTGGGATTACAGGCGTGAGCCACCGCGCCCAGAACTGGCTTATGTTTTACAAAAATCACAGTGACTACTGTGTTGAGAATAAAATAGGATCAACAGTACAAGCTGAGACCCCTACCAGGAAGCTATTTTAGTAATCAAGATGAGAAATGATGGTGACATGGACATATTTAGTAGCAAAGTACTTGGGGAGAGGTGGTTCAACCTTTGAATATATTTTAAATGGAGACGTCTTTTGGGGTCTCCAAGACCACCCTCATATTCAAATGGTTGACTGGAAGAATTGACAGGATTCAGTATCAGTCATGGTCATAGTTACAGTTTATTGTGGCAAAAGAATCTGTGGCAAAATCACCAAGGAAAAGGCACATGTAGCCAAGTCCAGGAGAAGCCAGGCCAAGCTCCCAAGTGTTTGCCCCTGTGGCTGTCACATGTTTAATTCTCTCAGCAACAAAATGTGACAACACATGTGATGTGTTGCCAACCAGGGAAACTCACTTGAGCCTCATTGCCAAGGTTTTTAATTGGGGGCCACCCACATAGGTGCACCACACCTGCATGCCTGACTTCAGCTCTTCAGAACAAAAGTAGGTATTCGCCATAAATCACATTCTTAGGACAAACTTATTTGGTCATGCTGGTACAGTATGGACTGAATTCTCAAGCATCCAAAAACAATCTTAGCAGACAGAGTATTCCAAGGGCTCAGAGGTTATATTCCAAGAGCAAGGACTAGTCCTGAAGACAAGCCTTTCTTTGGAATGTGCAGGGTTTGAACAACCCTGCTGTAAGGAGCTAACCCTTTCTGGCACAGGGGAAGTTGCCAAAATTTTCTGTTGGCTTGGCCTGAGGAGCTCGGAGCAATATACTAAAATAGGAACATTGTGAAAAAGTACATTTAGAAGGAACATTCGGTTCTCACGGTGAGATGCGTTGAATTTGAAGGGTCTATTAAACATCCAAAAGGAGGTGTTCATCATGCAGACAGAAGTACAAGTCTGAAGTTGGTGTAGAGTTTTAAACAAAAGATATAATTTTGAGATGATAATCGTATAACCATCAGAGTCCATTTATTCACTGAAAGACTGAATATAGATAACAAAGGGAAGAAGACCAAAGACTAGATCCTAATCTATACCAGTATTGGAGGTCAGGAATAGGAAGGGGAATTAGGAAAGGAGATAGCAATGTCCTGCAGAACCAGTTTATGTTGTCACTGATTTTTCTCTGTTAGTTAAAGGCCACCCCAGGGGGAAATGAATCTCAGGTACCTCTGATTGTGTGCACGTAACTAACGTGATTCCATTAGGATAATGGCAATTATCAAAGGCAGTCAGAGTTAAGGGCTCTTAAAATTAACAGGACACAAAAGCCTGAGAAGAAGCATAGTGAAACAATGAATGGGATCTTGAAGAGCAAAGAATTAGTCTTTTACATAATATATGTAAAAATTACAAACCATAAAAACAAAAGTTACTTATAAACCCACCATATAATTTTAAAACTAAGTCGTTATTCTTGCTGAAACTACTGGTCCATTTTTACTGAAACTACTGGTGTATTTTCTTCTGGTTCCTTATCTCTCTTTAAGGCAGCCACTTTTCTAAATATTTTATTTAACATTTTTTAGCTATTTGAAAAAACAGGACGGGTGCAGTAGCTCATGCCCATAATCCCAGCACTTTGGGAGGCCAAGGCAGCAGATCACCTGAGGTCAGGAGTTCGAGACCAGCCTGACCAACATGGAGAAACCCCATCTCTACTAAAAATAAAAAATTAGCTGGGCGTGGTGGTGCATGGCTGTAATCCCAGCTACTCAGGAGGCTGAGGCAAGATAATTGATTGAACCTGAGAGGCAGAGGTTGCGGTGAGCCAAGATTGCACCATTGCACTCCAGCCTGGGCAATAAGAGCATGAAACTCCGTCTCAAAAAAAAAAAAAAGTTACTAAACATTACACAACTTAAAATATGTATAATTTGATTTTGCTTCTTTTGTTTTATAAAACTAGTATCTTGCCATTTTAGTCTTCTGAGTTTAGCTTTTTCCATTCAACATTATTGTTTCTAAGATTCACCTATGTTATTCCATGTATAAATGTATCCTCATTCATTCTGTCTGCCATATAAAATTGTATCAGTTTTTAAATATTTTTTATTGCAATGTACATTTTGACTCTTCCTAGGTTTTGGCTGTTTTGAATAGAATTGCTATGTATATTCTTGTATGCATCTTCTTGTACGCATGTGAAACAATTTAGCTAAAGTGTACTTTCAGAAGCGGTGTTTTTTAAAGTATGATGTATGCATGCTGGTCTTGATGGGTCATTGCTTACATAGAGATCTGTCTATTCATGTGGCAAAACTAAGCTTTTTATATTACAGAGAATGTATATGTTTTAATACCTATTTGTATTATACCTCATTATTTCTCTTCTCTTTCAGTGATTTCCTGGCTACTAGTACTTGCTTTTTCTCTCAAAGACCTACATAATTAACTTTATAATAAGTGATTTCTCCCATAAAATATTAGGAAACTTTCTTAAATGACTATCAGTATATGGGCACTGACATACTTACCTGTGGGAGTGTAACAAAATGGAACAATGTCTATGGAGAGAATTCAGTAAACTATAAGAAATTCGTTTTGTGTTTACCATTTTACCCAGAACACCCACGTCTAGAAGTTTACCTGAAGATACATCTTTACAAATACAAAACAACGTATTCAACATTATTTATAAAAGCAAAATATTAGAGAGAGACAATGGTTGAATAAATGATGGCATATACTAACAATGAAATATTACAAATGTAAAAAGAGAGAGAGAGTGAGACAATAAAATATGTTCAGGAATTGATAACTGAAAAAGAACTAGTACACACATTATATAAGGAATGCCCATTGTTGTGTATAAAACAGGAAAATATTTAAAAATGCGTGATTGCTTATATTTGTAAAACCAAACAGATAGACAAAATCAGGAACTACTGAGAAATCATTAATTAGTAAAAATGGTTACCTATGGCAGATAGTTGAAAAAGGAATGGAGGAATAGGAATGTGAGTGGTACTTCTATCAATTTACATTTTCACATAGCTTTAAATTTTGAACCATGTAAATGTTTACATATTCAAAAATATATAAAACATTAACTCGAAATAATAGTGTAAAAAACTACTTTGATCAAAAGCCTGAAAAAGGAATCATAATAGTTTGGTATTAATGAATTATAACACAGGAGTTCATAGTGATAGGCTTAAAAGAAAATGAAGAGAAATGCCAGTTAATAAACATAGACTGAATGATAGACTTAGAAAATATCATTGTGCAATCACCAATATAATATTTGATTCAGATAATTAATGGATGCTAATAGCATTGGATGAGAATTCGTTGGGTAAGAGGACATTATTCAACATTCACAAGGTGTCCATCCATAAATAATAGCTCATTAACTAGAAAAGAAAGAGGTATTTTTACAATTATAAAATCTGAAAATAATTATTTTACCATTTATTCATGGTGTTTACTATTGTCAATAACGGGAAAAATTGGCAATACGTGCCTCCTGATATGGTGCACCAGGAAGTATATGACACCTGTGTAGTAGTATTGACAGTACGTAAATCTGCGAAGAGTTCAGAGGAAATAATCCAACAAATTCAAAGGCATTCTTAAGACACGGTCTTTGAACTCTACATAAATGTCAGTGTCATGAAAAAGCAGTAGAGCTTTTCTAGATTTAAGAGAAACCCCCCCCCCCCCGCAATGTAAAGTGTGATCCTTTCTGTATCTCAGATTGAAACAATAAACAAACACTTTTGGGCAGCTGAAGCAATTTGAATATACATGGCATAATTAGAAAATATTGGATCATTGTCATGTTTCTTGGTTGTGATCGTTGTATTGTGGTTATGTAGGAGCTATCCTAATTCTTAGGAAATGCAGACGAAACTACTGATGAGCAAAATATCATGACGTCTGCAGCTTACATTCTAATTATTCAATAATCCAATCTACAGATTCTAGAAACAGAGATAGCATCTTTACACAAAGTGACTAATGAATTAACATAGACATCCATTCCATTTCAGATTAAGATAATGTGGCCTTCTATGCCTACTGCAGAGAAATGTGTGGGTATTTTAGCCTGTATATTAGTTGTAATAAAAAGATTGATTTTTACATAAAATGGATAATTTTATCTTTCATCATTTTCTGCTTTGTTCAACAGTTCAATAATATAAATAATTTAAAAAGCTATCTTTGGTAATTTTTATATTATCTTCTTACAGCCAGTGGAGTGAATGCTATGCACAAATGTAGATGTGGACCCTCCTGGGGCCTTTTTCATGCATCCACCGAGTTTTACATCATTCTTTCCTTGTTCACCTTTCACCCCACACCCCACACCCCACACATTCAATCTACCAGAAGATCCTCATATCAGACTTACCCCAAGAGTTGTTTTCTCCATATCAGTTAACTTCAAGACAACCTTTGCAGTGTATAGGTCAAAAGCCTTGGACTTCTGTCTTTCTTTCAAACACATCAGTTATACCCTCAAAAAATGTCTAGAATCTAATCATCTTTACCACCTCTATGGTTACTGCTCTGATCCGAGACATCAACATCTCTTGCCTCAAGTACTACAAGAGCCTATTGTAATAAGGAGCCTATTTATTCTTCCTGCTGCTACCACTGCCCCATCACCCTTAGCTTATTCTCAACCCAGCACCCAGAGTTATTCTTTTAAATGGTAATTCAAATGGACACTTCTCTTAGAAGCCTCCAATGGCAATTCATCACATTCAGAACAGAAGCCAAAATTCTCCAGTCTCCTGCAAAGCCCTGAAAGTGTATCCTTTATTGCCTCTCTGGGCCCTCTTTCAAACTTCCATCCTATCATGTTTCACTTTTCTCTGAACATCCTGCTCTCCTTACCTTTCCAAAAAACCTGCCCAGCACATTTTTGCTTTAGGGCCTCATGATTGATTTTCTCTCTATCTGGCATGCTCTCGCTCTGGTATCTACATGGCTCAGTGTTTCACTTCCCCTCACATCCTTGCAATTCTCTGCTCAAAAGTCACTTTCTTGGCTGCTTTATTAAAAATCATAAGACTCCCAGGATACCTTACATTCCACCCCTTTCTGCTTTATTTTCCTTCATGATAACAATCTCCTTTTAATATATGGTATAATTTTGAATCTGTTTTTAACTTTCTGTCTCCCCTTCATTATAATGAAAGCTCCATGTGGGTAGGGAGTTTGATCGATTTCTTCACAGCTATATATATATTCCTTGTGCTTAGAGCGGTGCTAGCACATTAATAGGCAGTGAAAGCAAATATTTAGAAAATAAGTGAATGCAAATGCATCAAAATGTAGAAATGTATTGTCTGCCAGATAATTATGCTGGGATTCCACATGAACCACATACTTCATGCATAGGAATAATCTTAAAGCTAGACTATCAACTATAGCTCTGTAATAAAAACAATATTGGTCTGTAGAATATGCTAGAAGTTAGGCAATATATTTTATTTTATTGTCTTACTTTCCTGTTATTGTTGTTAGAAATTAGTGTGTACTTGAACAAGAATTTTGATGATAATCAGAAAACCAAAAGACAGAAGGAAAGAGGATATTTTTTGAGACCGTAATTGACCATTAGAAATTCATATTGTTGGCGATAAAATTGTAGAAAAAATAATAAGGCAACTAAAGTAATACCAATAGTATGCCTAAATGGTTTAATAGAGGATTTTGCAAATCATTAAGGAAACTGTGCTATTATTGATTCAAAATACATATACCGAGCACCTACTCTGTGTCACTTGCTGTTCTAGATGCTTCTGGTACAATGGGAAAAACAAACAGAACAAGATAAGTTACATCTTTGTTTAAGGCTTTTATTCCAGTGCTGATGCACAACATAGTGAACAAGATCCATTGTTTGAAATAAATCATCTGTATTACCCATTGGAAAGAACTGCGTGTCACAAAATCATCAACTCTGTTTTTTTGGCCCCTATTTGAAGCGACACTACCAAGTATTTTTAAACCAAAACTATAGGTATATGTACCTCCCAGGTGCATACAGATAAACTTCCCACTTGGAGAAATGACGCAGGCTGGTGAGCCATCAGTGGATAAAATTATGTAAACTCATCTTCCATAGACCAGTTATGATGATTTTAAAATAACCTCACTTAAAACCATTCCCCAAGAGTTAACAACAGTCTATCTGTCTCGGAGAAACTTGAAAAGTAACAAGCAATTCATCGTTCTTGGCTGAGGGGGTCACCAAGCAGACAATCACAGAGGCTTAGGGCCGTGCATTCCAGTCTAGTTAGAAGGGTTCCATCAGCCAGACCCTGTCAGCACGCGGCGCCAGGTGTTGAAAATGTGACTGCAGTGAGGTTTCCCTGACAGCACGGGAGAGAAATAATGCTTTTCACTGAAATTTCAAAGGTTAGAAAATGGATTTTGAAGTCAAAGGCATGGTGCGGGTAAAATTTTCTTTTATTTAACTCTCTTGCTGAATGAGTCAACACATATCCGAGTCAAACAACCATAAGGGACACCTTACCCTTCAGAAAGAGGACAAATCAGATGCTTTTATGAAACAGCGTAACAGTCATCTTTGGTAGCATTTGACAACATATGTATATATATTAAAAAAATGAATGTTTGCATTTTGCCATCTGCTTGTAAAAGGAAGAAAGCCATGTTCCTTCGAGGTAGAGTTTGTCCTAGTTGATACAGGTCTGTGTCAATTTCCTCTTTCTGTTTCTAACAAAAGGAAAAAGCTTTCAATTCTATGCAATGAAATCTCAGTTATATTTTTTTCTTGTGGAAAAAAAAGAGGATCATATTATTCATGCTTCAAAAATAAATGATTGCTACTACATTTGTCTGCTAGTTCCTCGTATTTTGAGAGCAATACAAAAACATAACCTATTGGTTGAGCCACTGAGCTTGCTTTCTTTATGAGATGGTATTTTGTAGATGAAGAAAACCTTTCTGAGGGTATTATGAAAAAAGTAGATTCTTATCTTTTGATACTCCTATCATTCTATCATGAAACTCCTTGATGATTCTGCACCTTTATAGCTAAATGCTTTACTAAAGGCAGACAGAGAATGTGCTTGGTAGGAGAAAAGGACTTGAAGAAATTAGAATTGAAATGCTATTTTGATGCATGCTAATGCAAGTCTGTGTGCATGACTGTATTAGGTTGTTCAAGTTCAATTGTACAAACCACTATGTCCATGAAACATATTTCCAAAGACAGCTATATTTGAAGAGAAAAATTACCAATGGTCACACGAGTAAAAAGGGCAAATAGATACTGACTAATTTTATTTTATACCTTTTAAATAAGCAGATTGCTTCTGCCATGAATACAGAGTTTAATTAATAGAAGTACTCATTTCCTAACCAATAGAGAGAATACTTATATATTCTTCTATATATCTCCATTGCCTGCTTTATGAAACTTTGATTCAAGTTCTAGTATTTAATAGCTATGAAATATTTTAATATGAGTTTGGGTCTCTATTCATAAGTGAAGAGTTGTTTCTATAACATGCAATTCTGCCAAGAAAAAAAAACAGAAAAGAAGATAATACAATTTTATCTCCCTTTTATTTCCAAGAAAGTATTCCAACAGAGACCAATTTTAATGCAATTAAATTGAAAGCCATGTCTTTTCTGGTGCTGCTCTGCGGTGAGAAACACCATAGAATTTATGTTGGCATCCTCGTATCATAGGTATTTGCATAATCTCTATTTAAATGTGCGCCTCAAGCATTGTCAATGGGCTAAATATGTGTTGCAGAAAGCCAAGAACCGATAGTCATTATAAGATACATTTCTGACATGAACATTAGGTCCCATGTTTCTCTGTTTGGCAAGTATGAATGTTTACTTTGAGGGCTGGAGAAAATATAAGGTGCTCTGGGCTTTCTACATATCCTTTCATTCAGTAGCAAGACTCATTGAAAGCAAAGTGGAGGAGAGAACTGAAGGACTGGAAGGCGGTTCCACCCAAGACCAGGTCCAAGGAAGCCAGTCCCCAGGTACTGTGCTAGACTCTGTAAGAGTAACATAAGTGATTCAGTTTTTGATCATTTCAAATTTTTACATATTTCTTGCATTTTTCTGAGAGTACTTTTTTTTTGTTTTTTTTTTGAGACAGAGTCTCACTCTGTCACCCAGGCTGTAGTGCAATGGCACAATCTTGGCTCACTGCAACCTCTGCCTCCCGGGTTCAAGCGATTCTTCTGCCTCAGCCTCCCAAGAAGCTGGGAATACAGGTGCCCGCCACCACACCCGACTAATTTTTTTGTATTTTCAGTAGAGACGGGGTTTAACCATATTGGCCAGGCTGGTCTCGAACTCCTGACCTTGCGATCTGCCCACCTTGGCCTCCCAAAGTGCTGGAATTACAGGCATGAGCCACTGCGCTCAGCCCTGTTTATGTATTTTTTATTCTACTTAATGCTATTCTTCTGGCTTAGAACTTCCTTTTTTCCATTTATCTAATGGAATAACACCTTTGCTATGTTATCCCTCTTCCTAAAACAATATTTGAAGTACTGTATGTCCTGAATTAATACCTACTAGGATCCCAGGAACAAATAAAGTTCTTGAGCATCTCGATATCATAAGTTCATCAATATTAATTTTTACTATGTAAAACAGTGAACCCTGTTATTTCCACATGCCAACAATCCCAACAGTCAGAATTGTAAATTATCAAGAAAAGTAATAAAAAGACCATTCTGGCTACTGAAAATTCTTAGTCCTTGACCCCTAGTTTGTTTTCTTTTTCTTTTCTTTTTTTTTTTTTTTTTTGTGATGGAGTTTTGCTCTTGTCACCCAGCCAGAGGGCAATGGCGGGATCTCGGCTCACTGAGACCTCTGCCTCCCAGTTCAAGCAATTCTCCTGCATCAGCCTCCTGAGTAGCTGGGATTACAGGCACCCGCCACCATGCCTGGCTAATTTTTGTATTTTTTTTTAGTAGAGACGAGGTTTCACCATGTTGGCCAGGCTGGTCTCGAACTGCTGACCTCAGGTGATCCACCCACCTTGGCCTCCGAAAGTGCCGGGATTATAGGTGTGAGCCACCGCACCAGGCCCCTAGCTTGTATTTCAAATGGATGTGGCATAGCATTGTATAGTCAGCTGTATTGTGGTAGGTCTCCCTTTTACATTCTCATAATAGCTTGGACTTAATTACATGTTGCCTGTACCTGGATGCATTCCTTACAGAAATACTTACTAAGTGACTATGATGTGCCAGGCATGTAATAGGCAGCATAAAATATTGAACATGAGTCAGACTGTCTAGTTCAAATTCTATTTCCAACACATTCTGCCTATATGACTTTGTGCCATCTATATGACTTTATAAGTCATCTGTATGCCTTTACTAAATCTCTTTGTTTCTCAGTGTTTTCATCTTTAAATGGAAATAATAAGGATACCTGTGTCAGCGGGTTTTGTGATGAACTAAGGGAATTAGAAGGAATCTACACTGTTTGGGTAAGTTGTTTGTTTGTTTCTAGAACAGTGGTTCTCAAACCATAAAAGGAACTTTTTATAAAATACCAATGTCCAAGTCCAACATCTAGACATCCTGACTTAAATGGTCTGAGTTAGGGCTTGGGCATTGTTATATTTTAAAAGTTCCCTTTAAAAATATAAATACTTATAGTAAAAAATGTATGTGTATATATATTTGTTTTATTTTTAGCTTACTAAATAGTTCTTTGTAGGCCAGGCGTGGTAGCCCAAGCCTGTAATCCCAGAACTTTAGGAGGCCAAGGTGGGCAGATCACTTGAGGTCAGGAGTACAAGACCAGCCTGGCCAACGTGGTGAAACCCCATCTCTACAAAAATACAAAAATTAGCCAGGCATGGTGGTGGGTGTCTGTAATCCCAGCTAATCAGGAGGCTGAGGAGGTAGAATTGCTTGAACCTGGCAGGTGGGGGTTGCAGTGACCCAAGATCACACCACACCACTGCATTCCAGCTGGGGCTACAGAGCGAGACTCCATCTCAAAAAAAAAAAAAAAAGGTAAATAAGTAGTTTTAGAAAACTTAAACAAATACATTTGTAGAATAGAACTTCACAGTGATGGTGTAGTAAGTACTTACAAGAACCATGTTCCAATCTATTTTTTTTTTTTTTTTTTGAGATGGAGTCTCACTCTGTTGCTCAGGCTGGAGTGCAGTGGTGTGATCTCAGCTCACTGCAAGCTCCGCCTCCCGGGTTCAGGCCATTCTCCTGCCTCAACCTCCCATGTAGCTGGGACTACAGGTTCCCACCACCACGCCTGGCTAATTTTTTGTATATTTAGTAGAGACAGGGTTTCACCATGTTAGCCAAGATGGTCTCGATCTCCTGACCTCGTGATCCACCCGCCTCGGCTTCCCAAAGTGCTGGGATTACAGGCGTGAGCCACCGCGCCTGGCCCCAATCTATTTTTATACCCAAGAAATATGTAAACTTCCAACTGCAGCCTGAAATAATAAAAAAGAAGAAGTCAGCATATTTTAGATTGAGAAAAAATACATAATTTTAAAAATATATATATTCTACATAGATAATATATAAGTATATATGCTATATAATTTTAATATAAAATTGTATGCCAAAGTTAATTCTAAATGGTACCTATAAGCCACCATTCTAGACATTAAGAATACAAAGTAAGCTTATAAAATTGCTGCCCTCATGGAGATTCCAAAAACATAAGAAACGTAAAATTGGAGTCCACATATTATTCAATTTTATCCCCAGAAAGTGTCACATTTTCTATCACCTAAATGCTTGAAAATATTTTTCAAATGAATGAATGAATAAATGAATCATCTAGGAGAGACTTCTGATTCCAGCTACTCTCCTGCATACTGTGATTTCTGGCTCTCTTTAGCAACTGCAATACTTAGTTATACTAAATAGATTTAATGACATGACTTTTGACTATAGTAAATCCAATTGCTCTTTATTAGTAGATATCAGCATTTTGTAATAAGCCTTCATGTAGCACCTCATGGCTGCTGTTACCCTGCTAGGCATTTTACAAAAGAAAACCATGAGCACATTCCATTTATTGGGGAAAATACTGCCTTTGTGACAGTATTCATGGAAAAATGCCTATTCAAAAAACCTGTTATGGTAAATGTAAACATAAAACAAGAAAAGGCATTCTAAAAGAATGATCTGTTACACTGTATTTGGTATATGTCCACACTGATTTAAGGAGTGTCATCTTAAATGTTCTAGTCAATGTGATAGAAGGTTTCTGGAAAAGCTTTTTGCTTTTCTGACAGATGCAAGAGAAATGTAATCATGTTGTCCCTATTCCCTATTCTGAGCTTGAACGCTAATGTGATTCCTGGAGATGCAGCAGCCATCTTGCAGCCACAAGGCAACCAACATGAAAACAAAAAGCCAACACACAAGGTATCAAAGACTTCCAACCTTAAAGGCATTGTTGAAATGTTACATCAAGGCTGGCAGCCAACTGACCACACAATTTTTTATATCAAGAAAAATAAGTGCCTCTTACTTGAATTACTAACTGATTAGTCATTCAATCAGTTACTGATTGTAACTGTTTGATTCAATCAGCATTTATAACTGATAGGTGCCCATAATGACTAGGCCATGGTTACCCACATCACAAATAGTTGAGTGCAATCAATGTAGAATCAAAATGGCAGCTGAAGAAGGGATTCTGTTGACTTAGTTGAAGAAGTTGTAGGAAATGGAAACTCACTGGAATTGGATGGTGAATCTTTTTGAACATAAAGTCATAAAACTTGCTAAAATTTGAGTAAACCATTGATATGGTTTGGCTCTGTGTCCCCTCCCAAAACTCATCTTGAATTGTAATCCCCACATGTTGAGGAAGGGACCTGGTGAGAGGTGATTGGTTGATGGGGGCAAGTTCCCACCATGCTGTTCTCATGATGGTGAGTGATTTCTCACAAGATATGATGACTTAAAAGTGTTTGGCAGTTCACCCCTCACTCTTCTTCTCTCTTGCTGCCATGTAAGACGTGCCTTGCTTCCCTTCCGCCATGATTATAAGTTTTCTGAGGCCTCTTTAGTCATGTGGAACTGTGAGTCAATTAAACCAGCGTTCTATATAAACTACCCAGTCTCAAGTAGTTCTTTATAGCAGTGTGAGAATGGATTAATACAATCATAATGTGAAAGGAATAAATATCAATGAATTTGATAAACTTGTGAGCTCTAACAATATTACTAGGTAGCTGTCTGTCAGTTAGAAAAGATTTCCTAGTACTTTATCTGTCAGATTTCAGTTATTACCTGGTCAATTGTGTACCTGTATTTTTATCTGAAAGTAAAATTTTTTTTGCAGAGGTATAGCATGATGTCTAGTATACAATGGTTAAGTCCAGCAGTTACATTGCTAAATGGTTTAGAAAAATCCTAAAGATTTTATATAGGTGTTTGAAGATTTACTAAGTGCTATGTAATTCAAAAGCATCCATGCCTTTTCTGTATGGTTCTGTTCAGTTTATCTTCTTATAACCTTGCTTGAGGACAAATTTAATGAACATGTTTAAAGAATTTTAAGACAAAGAAGAATACGTAACATTTTTTTCCATACAGAACTTACTTTGGGACCCTTAAATTATATATTTTTGTCATTATTATTTATTTAAGCTTGTAACTTCACTTCACTTAGATATCAGAAGAGATAATTTGCAGATTTTCTGATTTCAGACCTAACAAGATATGAGTATACCAAAGGATGCGTGTATGTTGGGAAAGAAAATGACTGGTTCAGCAAATAGACACTTTTCAAGAAAATATGTTGACTTCCTTAAAAAAAAATGGCACGTTAGCAAATCCTTGTGAGTGAACCCACTGACTCCACCCTGAAGTAACTGAGAGTGTGCAGGTTTTCTCCAGACATCAAGACTGATCTCTGGGTCATGTGCTCATGTCAGGTAGTCATGTTATTTGGTTTTAAGGCCACAGAGAAGCATCAAGGCTCATGTAATGAGTGTTGATGTGATTGTGACTGTGTAGCCAGGGTTCCTGGGACTATCACAAGATCCAAATTATCCACAAATAGAGATATTCCCTGATACTCTGAAAGTGTGTTATTTGGAGAGGCGAGCTCTATTAAATGACACAAGTAAAAGACAGATTCTGATCATGGCTCTTCCAAGCTTTCTTTGGAGGGACTAGGGCCACATGGGAATGCCAGAAGCCTGCTCGACATCCCCATCCAGGATGCTGGAGAAGGGCTTGCTGCCAACCATGGCTAAGGGGTTAAGAAGAAAATAGAGTCATGAATCTTTTATTTTTCCTATGTCAGGCCTACTGCGAGCTTTACCAATGTTATTTCGTTCTATCCATTGCATTCTGTCCCTCTCATTCTATCTCAAACCCACAGGGTCCACAGTGTTCTTTCTATTTTAGAGCCTAACAAACAACCCCACAAGCTGAGACTCAGAGAGATTACATATCTTCTTCAAGACAACAGAGCAAGGAGCAGAGCCAGGATTCAAAACCAGCTTTTTTCTAAATCTAAACCTCATTCTCCTTGATCATTCATCTCCACACTCCCTAGGTCCAGTTCTGGCTTTATTTTACTTTATAATAATGAGTCCATATATATGTGCCAGGCTGAGATCTAAGTGTTTTCCAGCAATCAGTCCTTTCAACAATCCTACATGGTAGGTTCTGCTATTAGCCTCATTTTGCAGATACAGTAGCTAAGGTACAGAAAGGTACCTTGCCTGCAGTTACTCGGTTAGTGGAGCCACAGTCTAGTTCCATGCTCTTAACCACTTATACTAGTAGCACTCTATGGCATCCTTTACTTTTTACTTATTTATTGTCTGTTTACTCAATTCCCACTATAATGTATGGAGGTATGACCATACATAATGTATAATAATGTAAGCTTTGTGAGAACCAAGATTTGTTTTTAATCCACTACCTCTTCTCCAGGGCTTAGAACAGTGCCTAACATACTGAAGATTCTTTTTTGCACATATTTAAGGTGTACAGCATTATGTTTTGGTATGCATATATATGGTGAAATGATTACCACAAGTAAGCAAATTAACCTATCCATCACCTTCCATAGTTACTTCGTGCATGTGTGTGTGTGCGTGCTTGATAAGCGCATCTGAAATCTACTCTCTGAGCAAATGTTCATTATACAATATCCTTAACAATAGTCTTCATGCTTTACATCATAACTCTACAATTCATCCTACATTCTGTAAATTTGTACACTTTGACTTCTCCCCAATTCCTCCATCACCCCTTCTTCAAATATTTAAGATTCTTAATCAACACTTATTGAATAAATCATGCTGCTTATTTGGGGACACAGGGAGCTGATATTAGAGCTGGGGATTCTCAGGAGTTAGGTCCAACGTAAGTCAACCTGGGACGCCTGGAGAGAGGTGTTTCCTGCTGTGCATGTGGCTGGCCACCAGGGTATTTCTTGGGTGCCCAGACAACAGAATTCCTTGGTGAGAAATCTCTGTGGTGCTTTTTCTGAGCATTATTCATTCTGGCAGGAGCATCTAATTAAAAGAATCATAACCCTTTTGATGGTAGATTTCAATGGGGTTCCCATAGATCCTTCTCTCATGTGGATGTTAGATTCAAAGTAACACAGAATTGAGAGTTTGACAGCTTATGTTACAACACAAACATATGTGACCTTGGGGAAGTTTTCAGCATCTCTGAGTTTCAGTTTTATCCTTTCTAAATCAGTCTTAATAACATTGAGCTCACAGTACTCAGTTGATAATCTGGTCCACAGTAGAAATACAAGTTCAGTTGCATCCTGGAATTAGAGCTCTGTTATATCTCATTCCACCTCCTGTTGGGAATGACAGTTGGAACAGCCCAACTTGTCAGCATTATGAGATGGTGAGAAACTTCCCTGATGTTGAGGCAACAGTTTCACCATGGCTGCTCTGTGTCTTCATTCCTGAAGAGTGAGGTGAAGAGGGCAAAAGTCAAGTCCACCTGATGAAGTACAAGGTCATCCCCCGCTAAGAGTGTGAGCAACCTTAGAGAAAGGTAGAAGAGGAACCCCAATCAACAACATTTGCAGGGGTGGACATAGAGCCAGGGTTAGAGAAGCAGAAAGTATTAATATTTTTAAAATACAATTTGGTTCCTGCCTGAAACCCTGCCAAGCTGGTAAAGAAAATGACAGTTCTGGAACAGTGTTCCTTAACTTATTATTGTCATCCCAGAAACGTTTCTCAGCATTTTCCACCAATCACCTCTGTACTCCTATGCAATGTAAATACTGCAGATATACTGTGTATCTGTGTATTCATTTCCTAGGAATGCTGTAACAAATAACCAACAACTAGGGGGCTTACATACTCTCTCACAGTTCTAGAGGACAGAAGTTCAAAATCATGATGTTGACAGGACCATGCTCTCTCTGAAGGTTGTAGGATCCATCCCTGCCTCTTTCTAGCTTCTGGTTGTTACCAGCAATCTTGACATTCCACGGCTGGTGGATGCACCATTCCAATCACAGGGCATTCAACCTGTGTGTCTTCACATCACCTTCCCTCTGTTTATGCGGCCGAACTTCCACCTTCTTATAAAGACACTAGTGATTGGATTAGGGCCTACCCTAATCCAACACAACTTTACCTTACCTTGATTACATCTACAAACACTCTATTGCCAAATACAACCCCATTTTCAAGGATCAAGGTAGGTATGGACATTTGGAAGACACTTCAACTCAGAATAATCTGTTTTTATACTATATTCAGGGGTCCCCAACCCCCAGGCCATGGACTAGTACTAGTCTGTGACCCTTTAGGAACCAGGCCGCACAGCAGGAGGTAAGCAGCAGGTGAGTGAGCAAAGCTTAATCTGTATTTACAGCTGCTCCCCAAGGCTCAAATGACCACCTGAGCTCCACCTCCTGTCAGGTCAGTGGTGGCATTAGATTCTCATAGGAGCATGAATCCTATTGTCAACTGTGCATACGAGGGATCTGGCTTGTGTGCTCTTTATGAAAATATAATGCCTGATGGTTTGAGGTGGAACAGTCTCACCCCAAAACAATCCCCCAACCCCCCAGTCCATGGAAAAATTGTCCTCCATGAAATGAAACCAGTCCCTGGTGCCAAAAAATTTGGGGACTGCTGATATGTGTGTGAGTGTGTGTATGTGTGTGTGTGTGTGTGTATGTATACTATATTATACTATATATGTAATATATATATTCCCTGTGCTTTGTAGAAAAGTAATATAATTTGTTTGCACCAAAATCCAGTTTATGCTCCCGTGAGGAAAATATTGTCCCCATTGAAGACAGAGGTAGGCACAGTGGGGCTGTAGGTCAAATCTGGCCTGCCACTTACTTTTGTAAAATGTCTTATTTGCACATTCCCATGTCATTTATTTACATATAGTTTATGGCTGCTTCTGGACCATATCTACAGGGCTGAGTAGTTGCCACAAAGACTATCTGGCTCACCAAGCCTGAAATATTTACCATTTGGCCTCTTACAGAAAAAAAAGTTTGTCATACCTTGCTCTATATCAGGACTGAGAAATGGATGTGGAAAAGTTCGTCAGCTCACAGACTGACAACTTATCACATGATATCTTGGCATTATGATTTCATAATATTCATAGGGCCTAGGGTATTGTCATACCAGGTGTTCATTACTATGGAACAAAGGAAATTCAGCAGAGGCCAAGCTGATTCCAGAAGGCTATTTAGGTTGAAGGGTGTTTTTAGATATTATGAGCTTATTTGGATTTGATCAGGATCAAGGGTTTTAATATCAGGAGAAGCAAGAAGTATCACAATGTAAGAAAATTGAATGTAAAATCTGGGTATTTTGCTAAGATAGGAAAAGGGAAAGCTTTGGTTAAAAAACATAGGCAGAAACCATGAAGCAAAGATAAGCTGATGTTAATAAAGCCATAATTGGCAAAAAGACAATAGTATTAATAGGTAGCATTTATATGAAATAATTTTTTTGGATGGGGAGGCTAGGCAATGTTCTAAGATCTTTCCACGCACTATTAAATTCTCAAACACAAGGAGCTGAATATCATTATAATCATAAAAACATTAGCAATAACAGAAAAAAGATTCAGCATTTTTTGACCACTCTGAGGCCAAGCAAAACAAAACAAAACTTGTGTTCGCTCATCTCACCCGATAGTCAACACAAAAGACCTCTGTGACTGGTTTATGTGGATTTTATTTTCCACACACCAAGCAAGCAATCAGTTCTGCAGTGGACACCAGCTGGGTGTCCTCTAATTCAATGCAATTCTGATACAATCTACCTGGAGGTAGCGTCAGATCCCACAGGTTGAGGGCTCAATCTCCAAGATTGCCCTCTCCTTTTGATGCCAATCACAAGCTCTAGGTGGCTTTACCTGTGCTTCTGACCAGGTTGCTGTAAATCGGGGTTGGGTGAATTTGCTAGAGCAGCTCACAGAACTCAGGGAAACATTTACTTACATTTAGGTTTATTAGAAGGGATATTACAATGGTTACAGATGAAGGATGCATAGGACGAAGTATGGGGGAAGGGGTGTGAAGCTTCCATGCCCTCCCAGGGTGCGACCCCCTCCAGAAACCTCCACATGCTCAGCTATCCAGACGCTCTCTGAACCCCGTCCTGTTGAGTTTCTATGGAGGTTTTCATTACATAGGTGTAACTATTTAAACCACTGGCCATTGGTGAAACCTTCGATGTCTTCCCTCTTCCCAGAGGTTCTGCTGAAATTCCCAACCTTCTAATTGTTCCTTGGCCTTTCTGGTAAGCAGCCACATCCTGAAGCTCTGTAGGGGCTTCCAGCCACAAGCCAACTTATTAACATACGCAAAGTTACTACTTTGAGGATTTTAGAAGTTGTCTGCCAGGAAACAGGGTCAAGACTAAATATATGTTTCATATCACAACCCCCTACTCTGCAGTATAACCAAAGCTTAATAATACTGTCTCAAAACCGGCAACTTATTTCTCTCCATTTTACTGATGGGAAACTGATGCCCAGTGAAGATATTTGCACAATATTAGAAACATACTCAGGAAGTGGCAAAACCCCATCTTTGAACACAAGTTTGTCTGACACTAAAATAGATTTGCTTCATTTTTTTTCAGATGCACACCAGGGGTATAGACAGACAAGCAGAATACACAGTTCAGGAAGTCAATAAAAGTAGAACAAAGTGACAAAAAGGATGGCAAGAGGGAAAAGTATTGCGATTTCTTTTTCTAGAATAAGGATCCTTTCCAACTTGCTGTTATCTTCCACCTCCTGCATGAGCTTCTGCATGAGCTTCCAAACTCTCGCAGGTATGCGTTTGTATATATTGATAAATTCCAATTAAAATAACAGATAAAGACATCAGCTTCCTGTTGAGGACTTCATAGAGTTACGATTTTTTTTTATATCTGATCAAATGACATCTACTGATAGGGTTTTAGACTAATAAAAAATTTTAACTGAAATAGAAATACCCAATTCTGCCCCACCATCAATATCTCATCAGGAAAAACATAAAACATTAGCTCTTAAATAAATTTATTTAGCACATACTGAATATTCGTACTGTCCCTGGTAGCTGACCCTGCCCTTCCCTGTTGGGCACAGGCCTGGAGAAGTTCATTTCCACTGGGCCAATCCAAAAGGAATGATGGAGTGGGAAGGTGAGCATCTCTTACCTGTATCTGATAGCTACATCAACCTTATAATACCTCTGGGAGTTTTGTTTTGTTATAAAGTTGAGGTCTTACTATGTTGCCTAGGCTTGCTTCAAATTCCTGGCCTCAAGTAATCCTCCCACCTTGGCCTCCCAAAGTGCTGGGATTACAAGGGTGAGCCACCACACCCAGCCTCCTTTGGGAGGGTTAAATCAGAATATATATATATATAGAGAGAGTAATATTATATAATGTATATATATAAAATGTATATATACATCCTATCTTGTGCCAAGAATTCCTCCATATACTTTATATATACAACATATTATATATATAACATGTTATATATATTATATGTATATATAACATGTTATATTATATATATTATATGTATATATAACAAGTTATATATATATATGTATATATATATAAAATAATCCTAATCCTAATCCTCAAAACCTGTGAATATGTGACCTCAAATGGTAAAAGGGAACTTGCAGATGTGATTGAGTTAAGGATCTTGAGTTGGAGAGATTGTTCTGGATTGACAGGTGGTGCCCATGAAGTCACAAGGTTCTTAGAAAGGGGGAGCCAGGAAATATGTAAAGACAAGAGTTGAGAATGAACCAGAGGCAGCATGAAAACGACTTAACCAGCCACTTTTGGCTCTGGAGGCAGGGGAAGGGCCATGAGCCATGGACTGCAGGGTGGTCTGTAGAAGCTGAAAAAGGCAAGGAAGGCACTTGTCTTCTAGAGACTCCAGAAGTAACACAGCCCTGCTGACTCCTTGATTTTTACCATTTTAAACTTCTGACCTCCATATTGTAAGATAATAAATGGGTGTTACTTTGAGCTACCAAGTTTGTGGACAGCAGCAACAAGAAATGAATACAAGCCATCTGTATACTCTCCCAGGACATGTCAACAGATATCATGTCCCCAACCTTCTTCACTGTTCACTTAGATGCCTCCTGATTCCCCTTCTCACATCTGAGAGAGATGGAAGATTGCCCTTTACAACTCCAAATGCAATTTGTATTACTAAGCAGGAGGCCATTGAGTGTGACACTTTTGAACAAAATTAGTCCGCTGAGGTCCAGATTGCCAAATTCTTTGCCAAATAGGTGGTCTGATGTACTGCTAAATAGGTGGTCTTATGTACTGCTTTGTCCAGAGGAAAAACGTTGCAGACCTGGATGCATGCACTGCTTCCGGAACACACCCTGTAGCCCTGACTCTAACTTTAGTATTGTGCATGGCTATATATTCATTTCAGGAGACAAAATACTATTACCTCCTCCCTCTTCCAAGACTGCATGCTGAAAGATATGAAAAGAAATGTAGTTAGGGTAAAATAGGCGGAGATGAAAGCGTAGAAAGACAGCATTTCTGGCTACTTCATAGTTTAGTTCCCACACCATGGAGATGACGGGAAAGGCACGGGAATTCCTGGATTTCTGCTTATTGTAGCCCCAAAACTACACCAAACAGTAAAGCAGGCCAGAGCCTTATTTAATTAGTTCCCCATCAGCATCAGCCATGGTCTTCTATCTCAGGTGCTGGTGTTTTCAGTGTCAATTCATTTGCATTTGGTAGAGATTTTTTTTTACTTGGGATGGAGCCTCACTCTGTTGCCCAACCGGAGTGCAGTGGTATGATCTCAGCTCACCAGAACCTCCACCTCCTGGGTTCAAGCGGTTCTCCTGCCTCAGCCTCCTGAGTAGCTGGGATTACAGGCATGCACCACCATGCCAGGCTAATTTTTATATTTTTAGTAGAGACGGGGGTTTCACCATGTTGACCAGGCTGATCTCGAACTCCTGACCTCAAGTGATCCATCCGGCTTGGCCTCCAGAAGTGCTGGGATTACAGGCATGAGCCACCGTGCCTGGCCTGTAGAGATTCTTTCAGATGCTACCCTAAGTTCTTTTTTGTTAGCCTTTGTTCCTAGTGCTCTTTTACATTTTCTTTATAAAAAATACCCTCATGGAAAGGTGAAAGGAGACATATCAGTCACTATTATATCATCCTAACCCACAGTTACCTCCCTTTATTTGAATTTATTTTTAAAGCCAAGGGAAGCATTTTTGTGCATGACAGAAATTTGTATGAAATAATCCTGCTAAAAACTTAGGATTTGAACAATTGTGTTCACTCATGTCATTCTGTAAATTCTGGAGCTATTATTACATTGGAAACTTGTTATTACATTTCTGTACTTAAAGCAGAACTAGGTATACAGTGAGTTTGTCTTGGATGACTTCCAAAAACTTTCATTTCTGAAGAAAAAAAATCTGTGTATCAGCCACAGATAGATTGGCATTCGTAGGATTTCTTTGTCATGACTGAGGTGCATCTGCCCATTCCATTCCATTTCTCTATAACAGGCTTTCTCAATCTTGGTACAATTGACATTTTGACAGAAATGGATAATTCCTTGTCATGGGGAGCTGTCCTCTGCATTGTGGAAAGTTTAGCAGCATCCCTGGCCTTTTCACAGAAGATGCTAGGAGCACCCACCCCCACCACCAAATTGTAACAACAGAAAATGTCTCTCGATATTGACGGTGTCCCCTAGGAAGCAAAATTATCCCTGGTTGGAAACTGCTGCTGTCTGAATATGAGGATCAAAAGGAAATGACGGTTTTGATAGGTCTTGATTCCATTCTGACACTGCCACTTGAAAGTATGTGCTAGCCACGGACAGAAAATGCCTCTGAGTGAAATGAGAACATTGTTAATTAAACCCTGTAACACATTGGAACCTTGCAGAGCTTCATGCACGGGGGGCTGGAGATCCATTTCCTTTCCCACTTCACCAGAGACTGGCTGGGAACTGGCAGCTCTAGCGAGCGCAGTGATCAGCAAAGATGTGCACCAGCGGGTTTTCAAATGACAGAAGTGCCAGGTGGCTCAGGGCAGAGCCCAGACCAGCTGCAGCTGTGGTAATCACCAGTAGTGAGTCAGAGCTGCGGAAGCAAGCATTACCAGTGATGGTACGGTGAAGGTTCTAACACAGAGACAGAGCTTGCCTAAAGGTAAGTTTCTAAGGCATATAGAAATGTGTGGCTAGTGGAATCTTAGAATGGCCCAAGTGAGCTGCGGTTCCAAATTGAACTTAGACCAGCAGAAGAGTTGGCTTGGAGGAGAAACAGGGGAAAAGGGTCAGGACAGCAATTCACATCAATGCTAAGGATGGGTGATCACTGCCTCAAGTAGCTGAGAAATATTTGAAGGGATGGAAGGAGTTACTTTAAGGAGAGTTTTCATCCCGGATAAATAAGAAGAGAGAATTTAAAAAGCAAGATTTGTGCATTAAAATTAAAATGGGCTCATTTGAATCCTTAGGCTAATGAGAACTCAGAAAAGGTAGGGTTGTGAGCAAATCAATGAACCATTATTTAAAATGTGTATTTTTAGGCAACGTAAGTGCTACAAATAAATGAATATGGTAGTTAGTACTATTAATAAAAAAAGAAAGTCCTAGAAAAAATTTTAGTGACTTTTCAGTTCATTTCATGTTTACCAAAAAAAAAAAAAAAACATCCAAATTGATTAGTAACCCATGGTTTTATATCTTTCTTCATTTTAATAAGTCATTTCTTAAATGGACTTATGGCCCTATTCTATCAGTATCTATTTGAAGTTCACCTACACACATAAATGTAGTTATTTATCGGTAATTAGTTATTCATGAGATGTGGCGTATGTAGCTTAATATGTAATTAAAATACAATGGGCTCAAACATGACATGTTAAGAAAATATATTAAAGTGTTCAAATAAGTTAGGAAAATCACAGCTAATCAACCTCGCTTAGCACATACTACCAACTATTTAAGTGCTTAATACGAATCATTAACAAGGAGTGCAAATACTGTAAATGCAAATGGTGGTGATGTGAGGCTTCTTAATATGGCATAGTGGCTGTACATGGTTTATTTCCCTCTACTTTGCTAAATTCAACTAAAATAACAGTAATATAATAATAAGGGCATAAATTCACAAAGGCAAAGAAATAGGGGGAAGAAATCACAACACTGATAAGTGATTTTAACAATTTGCAAGATGGAAGAATAACTGGTTGGTTTAGAAAAGAAGTTATAACCTATGTGACTACAGAGGTGAAACCAGAAAGAGGCAACTCCCTTTTTTCTCATGGAACGCCCAGATGCTTAGGAACTGGAAACCTGATTTACCTCAGAAGCAGTAAGCCAGGCTAAATAAAAACATAGAAATGGTTGAAAATAGGGATATGTAATGATTAGACCAGATGGCTACTCATTCTCTTGGCAGGAGAGAGAAAATTTGAGGAAAAGGGTTTGGGAGTTCAGTGATATCAGAGAGGGTTTACAAGGAGACGTGGGAGAAGAAAAGACAGGTGTTGAAAATAAAAACTAAGTGAAAATCTACATAGGAGACAACTGGGCTCCCAGCTACTTTTCTCCACCCACTTCTAGAATGGAAGTGGCTGGGATTATAGCTCACCTTAACCAGGTGAGCACAGCACAGCATCTGAGTACTAGGGAAACTAAACTACCCCAGTAAAAGGGACTTATGCATATTAACAATTATATTTTATTCTCAGTAAAAAAGCTAGACACTAGCGTATCACACATTCACACTATTATAAGCCCAGGAATCAATAATCCTTGACCACTTACAAGTAAATTCCAATTCAATTTTTAGTGTCTCACTCTGAAAAAAGATTTTCAGGTTTTTGAGTATAGAAGAATAGAAGCAGCATAAGGATCTAAACAAAGTAGAAGAAATAGAGACAATAATGGGGAGAGGAAAGTATCAAAAAAGCCAAACGCAATTACTGTCATTAAAGAGACAAGATACAAGTATAAATTACTCTGAAGAAAAGAAACAAGAATGAACTTCTGGTAATTAAAAATAGAATACTTGCATCTTCTGCTTCCAGGAAGATGAATTAGATGTGTTTTTTTTTTCCCTACATCCCCCTTCTAATACAACTAAATGTTCTGGATGTTATATATTTAATAAATGAAAGAGGACTCTGAAATGTCGAGAGAAGAAGGCTGGCTGGTTAGGGAGCTGAAAACTCAAGGAAGAACACAGTGGTGAACTTCCTACATTTGCTTTGTCTCATATATCTCAGACTAGGTGTTGAAGCTGGCAAGCAGCAAATGTCAACAGGTGCAGAAAAATAAAGAACCCCCCAAAATCTTTCTAGCCAAAGGGTGGGAAAGAGGGAGCTTAAGAAAACAGAAGATTTTTAGACAATAACTGCTCTGCTCCAGACAAACACCACAGAGAAACTGCAGTCCTTGCCAGCAAAGGCCACATGGAGCTCAGCCCTTCCCCTTCATCAGAATATAACAGAGTATTTCCAACCCCCATGGTGTCAGTGGTGAGCATGCCTGGAAGACTGGACTTCCGCCCCCATCCAGTGGTTATGAGGTACCCCTTCCTCTCTCTGCTGGGGAAGTGTCATTGGAAGGCTGATGGAGAGTGAAGGAATTTACCATCTCTTAGCAGAACCACACAATGAATGAGACATATTTAAAATCGAATGAGAAAAGACTATTTAACAAATTTCAACACTAAGATGAAATCGATGTTAAAGTTATCTGACAAAGATTAAAGTAGACAATAAAAATGTTTCCCATTGGCCATTTACCAACAGAAATGAGACAAATTAAAAAATAAGAAGTATCAGCAAAGAAGCAGAAAGTGCCAGGAAAAAAAATTACAAAAATAAAAAAGGCAACCATGGAAATTTTAGAACTAAAAAATTTGATCATCAAAATTTAAAACAATCTCAATGGATGAGCTCAAGAGCAGAATGGAAAGGAAAAAGAAAAGAATCTATGACCTTGAAAAGAGAACAACAGAAATGATCAATCTAAACAACAAAAATAGAGTTAAATCAACAGCATCTCAGGAACCTGTGACACTATAACAAAAAATCCAACATTAGTGTCATTAGAGTTCTAGAAGGAAAGGGTAAAATGAATGAGGCTGGAAATATTTTTAAAAATAATGACTTAAAATTTCCCAGATGTGGTAACAAGTATAAATTGTATAGATTCAAGAAGCTGAGTAATCCACAGACAGAATAAATCATAAAAGAAATCCATGCCAAAGCAATTTATAGTAAAACTTTTGAAAACTAGAGAGAAAGAGAAAATAGCCAGAGAAATCATGTTTCACCTGTGAAGGAAAAACAATCCAAATGACAGAGGTTTGCTCATCAGAAACTGTGATTGACAGAAGGAAGTGAAACAATATTTCGCAGTTGCAGAATAAGAAACATCAACTGATGATTCTATACCTGATGAAAATATTTTTTAGGAGTAAACGGAAATCAAGGCATTCTCAGAAGGAGGAAAACTAAGATAATTTTTGCCAGCAGATCTACTCTAAAGTAATGGTAACAGAAGTTCTCTAAACATAAAGAAAATGATTTAAAATAAAATCTTGAGGCCAGGCGCGGTGGCTCACACCTGTAATCCCAGCACTTTGGGAGGCTGAGGTGGGCGGATCATGAGGTCAGGAGATCGAGACCATCCTGACTAACATGGTGAAACTCCGTCTCTACTAAAAATACAAAAAATTAGCTGGGTGTAGTGGCGGGCACCTGTAGTCCCAGCTACTCAGGAGGCTGAGGCAGGAGAATGGCGTGAACCCAGGAGGCGGAGCTTGCAGTGAGCCGAGATCCCGCCACTGCACTTCAGCCTAGGCGACAGAGCAAGACTCCGTCTCAAAGACAAACAACAAACAAACAAAAAACTTGAAATATCTAGAAAAAATATACAGAAAGAGCAAAAGTTTGGGTAATTGCAATGGATTTTTTCTGCTCCTGAGTTTTCTAAATTATGTTTAAGGACTGAAACAAAAGTTATTAAAGATACATAATTTAAATGAAAATCATGAAATTATGTAGAGGTAATATCCAAGACAACTACGTTACACATAGAGAAAAGTAGAGACATAAAGAGAGGTAAAGTGTCCATGCTTCACTTGAATGTATAAAATGGCGACATCAGGCCGGGCACAGTGGCTCACTCCTGTAATCCCAGCACCTTGGGAGGCCGAGGCAGATGGATCATCTGAGGTCAGGAGTTCGAGACCAGCCTGACCAACATGGTGAAACCCCATCTCTACTAAAAATACAAAATTAGCCGGGTGTGGCGGCACACGCCTCCAGCTACTCAGGAGACTAAGGCAGGAGAATTGCTTGAATCTGGGAGACGGAGGTTGCAGTAAGCCAAGATTGCACCACTACACTCCAGCCTGGGTGACAGAGCGAAACTCCATCTCAAAAAAAAAAAAAAAAAAATCGACACCAGAAGGCTTTGATAAGTTATGAATACATAATAAAATATCCAGACCAATTATTATAAAGGTACACTAAGAGAGATACTAAAAAACACTATAGATACATCAACGTCAAATTTTTAGAATGTTCGAGTAATGAACCAGAAGATAAGAAAAGTAAAACAAAGAAAAATCAGAGTGAACAAAGTGACTTAAGCCTTAGTATTTCAACAATAGCAATAAATATAAATGGTCTAAATATACCAATGGAAAAAAATTCGAAGAATGGTAAACGATGACTCAACTATATGTTGTCAATACTTTGAATTTAATATTTAGGTTTAAAGGTAAGAACATTGAGAAGGTGTACCTTCTCAATATTCAAATAGCAATCAAAAAAAGCAAAGGTAGGTATACGAATAAGCTCTAAGAGCCGAGATATCTTCCTGAAACGTGTGAAGGAAAATGATCAGGAAAAGAAAGAAGCCAAAGAGAAAGGAACCTGGGTTCAACTGAAGAGCCAGCCTGCTCCACCCAGAGAAGCGCACTTTGTGAGAACCAATGGGAAGGAGCCTGAGCTGCTGGAAACTATTCCCTATGAATTCATGGCATAATAGGTGTTAACAATAATAAAAGACCTCTGGACTGTAAAAAAAAAAAAAAAAAAATATCTAATAAAACAGAATTTAGATCAAATAAAATTACCAGGGATAGAGAGGAAGATTACATAATGATAAAAGTGTTTATCTACCAGGAAGATATGGCAATTTTCACCGTGGATGCACCCAACGGCAGAGTTACAATATACGTAAAACAAAAACTGAGGCAAATATATAAATAATTTTTTTAAATTCACTATTAGAGTTTTCAGCATCCCTCTTTCAACAATTGGTAGAACAATTAGAAAGACAGTACAGTTATAGAATAATTTAACAATTCTGTCAGCCAATAGAATTTAATCCACATTATAGAACACTCCATCTAACAACAACAAAAAATACATTTTTGTCAAGTGCCCACTAACATACACCAAGGTATATCTATACATCTGGTAACATACACCAGATCATACCCTGGGCCATAAAACAAGCATTAACCAATTTTTTAAAAATTTAAAGCATACAGAGTATGTGCTATGAGTATAGGGAGATAAAACTAAAGATCAGTAACCAAAACATAGCAGGAACATATCCAAACTAAACACCACACTTCTAAATAATCTATAGGTCAGGGAAGAATTCTAAAGGGTAACACAAGAGAAATCTTTGTGATAATGAAATAATTCTGTATCTTGATTGTGGTGGCAATTTTACAAACCTACACATGTAATAAAATCACATAGACCTACCTACACACATTGCACAGATGCTAAACTCCTAGTTTAGATCTTGTACTTTAATTAGGTAAGATAGAAACATTGGAAAAAATAGGATAAATGGTGCTCAGATACCTGTGTACTATCTTTGTAACTTCTGTGAATCTATGCGTATCTCAAAATAAATAATAAGAAAAATAGAATAGTGTCCTCACTTTCATTTTTAAGAGTTGTAACATAAAACTAAGGATGACTCTTGAAAAGAACGGACAGAAAAATGGAAAGTGGGAAGAAAACGATAAAAAGTTATGGATCTATCTCAGAAATAAACATCCCATTTTGTAGGAATTATGGAAACATAGGGCATGAAAAACAGCTGGGAAGGAATCATTGATAAAATAACACCAAAAAATTCCCTGAACTTAAAGGTTCTAAAACTTAAACTCTTACAGATTCCCAGATATATTGAGTACTCACCATAATAATTTTTTTTTAAAAAAGCAAGCTGTTAGATTATTGTAAACCATCAGAGAGTCAGATTACAAAAAGATAAACAGAGTTATCTGAAAATGACACTGGGGATTCAGATATCCTGAAGCGATAATGCTTTGTCTTCTTTAATTCTCTGGAGCAATTAAAATGTTGTAAATTATATTATCAGCAGGCATAGATGGAAAATGAAGTCAAAGCTGTATTTCTGTATTGCTTTTCTTTTTTATGTAGTGGGTGAAGGTGAGACCTATTGTAGTATCCACAGTTTTGTGTGGTGGATACATAGAATACCAATCACCCTTGGTATTCTATGAACATCGAAATAGGCCTCTTGCCTTTAGTACTATTTCCAATATCTTTTAGATCAGGTCATATATAATTCAGGAGCAAATATTTTTATGCATAGAGTAACCAAATATTTTTCTTTGCTTTTTTGGTCTGGCCTCATCACTGTATTTTCTACATACATATGAGCATTTAAATGAATCACTATGTTGCTATCTTGATAATGACTTGAGAATATAACCTAACATGAAAGAGTGAAAGTGAAATTGAGAAGACAAGGTAAAAAGGAAAGGTTAAAAAATGTAAATAAATCTACTAGTTTAAATACAGGAATAAAAGCAGAAATTTTAAAAGATGGGTTGGCACATGCTGGCCAATCCAGAAGAAATATAAATATTAAAATTTACCCTTAGAAAACAAAAGCACAACATTTCCAAGATTATGTGTGACATATAAATATATAAAATACAGGATTTAATTTGTCTTTCTACAAATAAAAAGCTTCTTAAGTTCAAAGAATTAAAATCTGAATATTTACATGAAGAGCTAAATTTATATTCAACATTTATGGCCTAGGGTTCTGGTAATATTAATATGATACATACAATATATATGCATATAAAATTTGAATATACAGGATTTACACCACAGAAGATTACAATGCCAAAGAGGATTTCAGTATTTATGAAGCCAATAATTTCAGTTTAAAAGCTTGGTAAATACATTTATAGACACAATCAGGTTACAATCTGTATTGCAAACAGCAGTTCCATGTGAAATAACCTAATAAACTTTAAATGTGGGAACATAATTTTACTTTCCATTATTATAATAGGTTAAACATCAGATTTAGGGAGGTTTTTAAAAACATATCAAGGAGGATTTTGTTTTTTAAATTGTGTTCAATGGATTGATAAATAATTCTAGAGGCCATTAAATTTCATTACGATAATACAAATTTTGAAGACTTTTTTACACCACAAGGCAGTAAAATATTGGGCATATAAGTCATGCAGATATCAAGAACTAATTTAAGAATGAAGAACTGCCACTAGAAACATTTAATGCTTATACTAAGATTGTACAACGAGTTTCTATCAGAATTAAAAAGCAAAATTCTTGTTATCAAGAACATTGTTTAAGTAGAATTGCTCAGTTCTTTTTTATAGCGTCTGTGGTGGCAGAGAAAATGCATATATTCTTGAGCTTTATTTTCTTTATCTTTTGGGCACTTGGCAAGATTGTATTTTCCAACTTTCCCTGTGATGAGGTGAGACAGATGACTGAATTCTGAGAAATGAAATGTGGGTAGGTGATGCAAGCCATTGATAAGCTGTTCCCTAGCACTTCCCAAATATCTCTCCATGCCAACCGTGTGCCTCTCTCTGCAGATGGGGTGGCTGAACCCGCTATGGGAAATAGGTTTCCTGGATAACTGCAGCTCTGTTTCCTCCCACCTGCCATTCCTCTACACATATTTATGCTAATATGAACAAGAAATAAACCTTTTTCTCTTTTTTTTTGGTAGTTGGGCAATTATTTGTTATCCTATTAGCTTCACTTGTAACCATCCCATTTATTTTGTAACAAAAAAATACTTAAACCATTTTAATATAACATGCATCACACTGACACCCACTAGGATGTCCATAAGCAAAAAGACAAATTACAGCAGGTATAGTCAGCACCATAGAATTAACATGAACTGCATATTGTATGGTGGCCCCGTAAGATTACAAGGGAGTTGAACAATTTCTATTGCCTAGTGATGTTGCAGCCATCTTACTACAATAGTGCAAAGCATGAGTCACGTGTTTGTGGGACTGTTGCTGCAATCAAAACTCCTGTGCTGCCAGTCATATAAAAGTCTATCACATAAAATTATGTAGGATATATGCTTGATAATGATAATAAATGACTATGTTACTGGCTTCTTTACTATACTTTTTAATCCTTATTTTAGAGTGTACTTATTCAACTTAAAAAAAAAAATAAGTTAACTGTAACATAGCCTCAGGCAGTTCCTTCGGGGTATTCCGGAAGAAGCCATTGTTATCATAGGTGAGGACAGCTCCATCCGTGTTTTTGCCTTTGAAGACCTTCTAGTGGGACAAGATGTGGATGTGGAAGATGGTGATATTGATGATCCTCTCCTTGTGTAGGCCTGAGCTAATGTGTTTGTTTGTGTCTTAGTTTTTAACCAAAAAATTTAAAAAGTAAGAAAAAAAAATGAATATAGGAAAAAGCTTATAGAATAAGAATATAAAGAAAGAAAGTGGTTTTGTGCAGTTGTATAACATGTTTGTTTTAAGCTGTTATTACAAAACAATCAAAAATTGTTTTAAAAAGTTTATAAAGTAAAAAATTTACAGTAAGTTAAGATTAACAGATTATTACCAAATTTAAAAAAAAATTTAGCAATTGAGTGTCGCCTAAGTTTACAGTGTTTATAAAGTCTATGGTAGTATATATAATACCCTAGGCCTTCCCAGTCACTCACCACTCACTCACTGACTCATCCAGGGCAACTTCCAGTTCTGCAAGCTCCATTCATGGAGAACGCCAGATACAGGTATATCATTTATTTTCTCTATCATACCTTTAATGTACCTTTTCTATGTCTAGACATATTTAGATACACAAATACTTACAGTTGTGTTATAATTGCCTGCATTATCCAGTACAGTCATATGCTGTACAGGTCTTTAGCCTAGGAGCAACAGGCTATACCACATAGCTTAAGTGTGTAGTAGACTCCACCATCTAGATTTATGTAAATGCACTCTGTAATGTTCACACCATGATGAAATTGCCTAATGACGCTTTCCTTAGAACATATCCTCATTGTTAAACAACACATAACTGTCCTGGCAAAGATGAGAAATTGGAATCCTCATGCATTGCTCCTGAGAATGGAAGCTGGGCCACCACATTGAAAACCAGCTTGGCAGTTCTTCAAAAAGTTCAACACTGAATTACTGTATGATACTACAATCACACTGCTAGGTATATACCCAAAAGAAAAGAAAACATGCTGGTACAAATACTTATGCATGCATCTTTATAACAGCATTATTCATAATAGCCAACAGGTGGAAACAACTCAGATGTTGGAAAGAAAATATTTATCTAATATGTGCGTGTGTGCACACACGTGTGTTTGGCTTATTTCACTTAGCATAACATCCTCAAATTTCATCCACATTGCAGCATATGACATGGTTTTCTTCTTTTTTAAATGAGTGTTGGATTGATTTTATACCCAGAAGCTTTGCTAAACTCTCTTACAATTACGTTGGTGCAAAAGTAATTGCCATTACTTTTAATAGCAAAAACTGCAATTCCTTTTTGCAATTATTTTTGCACCAACCTAATTATTTTCTAATAATTGATCTTTAGATTCTCTTGGCTTTTCTTCAGAGCCAATTACATCAATCTGCAAATAACCAAAGTTATGCTTTTTCTTTTTAATCTGTATGTCTTTTACTTGTCTTGCGTATTGCACTGGTAAGGACCTTTAGTAACTTGTTATGTAGAAGTGTTTGTGGATATTCCTGTCTTCTTTCTGATCTTAAAAGGAATACTTTCAATACTTCACCATTAAATATGGTATTTAATGTACTTTTTAATTTTTTCAATTTATCTTTATCTTTGTGGATGCATAGTAGCTGTATATATTTATGGAGTACATGAGATATATTGATACAGGCATACCATGTGTAATAATCACATCAGGATAAATGGGGGATTCATCACCTCAGGAATTTATATTTTCTTTTTGTTACAAACAACCCAATTATACTCTCTAAGTTATCTTTAAATGTACAATAAATTATTGTTAACTAGTAGTCACCCTGTTGTACTATCAAATAGTAGATCTTATTCATTCTGTCTAACTGTATTCTTGTACCTAGTAACCATCCCAAATTCCTCACCAACGCTACCTTTCTCATCCTCTGGTAACCATCTTTCTACTCTCTATCTCCACGAGTTCAATTGTTTTAATTTTTGGCTCACACAAATCAGTGAGAACACGCAAATTTTGTTTTTCCATGCCTGGCTTATTTCACTTAACATAGTATCCTCCAGTTCCAGTCATGTTATTGCAAATGACAAGATCGCATTATTTTTTATGGCTGAATAGTACTCCACAGTGTATACGTACCACATTTTTTTAATCCATTCATCTGTTGGTGGATACTTAGGTTGCTTCCAAACTTTGGCTATTGTGAATAGTGCTGTAATAAACATAGGAGTGCAGATATCTCTTTGATGTACTGATTTGCTTTCTTTTGGGTGTATACCTAGCAGTGGGATTGCTGGATCATATTATGGTAGTTCTATTTTTGGGTTTTGAGGAACCTCCAAACTGTCCTGCCTAGTGGCTGTATTAATTTACATTCCTACCAACAGTGTAGAAGGGTTTTCTTTTCTCTACATCCTTGCCAGGATTTGTATTGCCTGTCCTTTGAATAAAAGCCATTTTAACTGGGGTGAGAGATCTCACTATAGTTTTGATTTGCATTTCTCTGATGATCAATGATGTTGAACACCTTTTCATATACTGTTTGCCATTGGTATGTCTTCTTTTGAGGAACGTCTATTCAGATCTCTTGCCATTTTTAAATCAGACTATTAGATTTTTTTCCCTAGATAGTTTTTTGAGCTCCTTATATATTCTGGTTATTAATCCCTGTCAGATGGATAGTTTGCAAACAATTTCTCCCATTCTTTGGGTTGTCTCTTCACTTTGTCCATAGTTTCTTTTACTGTGTGGAAGCTTTTTTTCTGTACTTTTTAAAGAAAGAAATCTTTGATCAGAAATCAGAAATAAATAAGTTCCCTTTATTCTCAGTATTCTCAGTTTTATTTTAAAATTATAAAATAATTTTCAATTTTTTTCAAATGCTTTTTCTGCATATATTGATGATTATTTACTTTTTCTTCTATGATTTGTTAATGAAATTAACTATGCAACTTTATGTTCCCATATTAAACCAAATTTAAACATGATACTGTTTACTTATATAACAAACCTGAACCTAAAATAAAAGTTAAAAAAAAGTTGATTAAGCATTAACTATACAACTTTATGTTCTAATATGAAACCAAACTCATGTTCCTGGGATAAACTTAACTTGATCTCTCTCTATATATGTGTATATATTTCTGGATGTGAGGTACCTAGAGTAGTCAAATTCATAAAAACATAAAGTAGAATGACAGTTTTCAGGGCATAGGGAGACGGGAAAACAGAGAGTTCTCATTTAATGGGTATAGAGTTTCAGATTTAAAAGATAAATTCTGGAGATGTATTGCCTAACAATTTGAATATTCTTTTTTCTCCAACGCCTGCTTGTTTACTTATTCAAACTATTATTTAGTAGTTACTAGTGATTGACACTGTTAACTCATGCTGTTTTTAAATAAAAACATATATGACATAAAAAATTAAATAATGTAGACTAATATATAATTCCAAACAAATGCCTCTTTACATGTTTTATGATAAAGTACATATGGGTAAACTATTTTTTAACTTTTATTTTAGGTTCAGGTTTTTTATATATGTAAACTGTGTCATGGTGGTTTGGTGTACAGATTATTAATATTTCATCACCGAGGTTGTAAGCATACTACCTGATGGGTTTTTTTTCTGATCCTCTTCCTCCTCCCACCTCCACCTTCAAGTAGGCCCCAGTGTCTGTTATTCCTCTCTCTGCGCCCACGTTCCTCACTGTTTAGCTGCCACTTATAAATGAGAACATGCAGTATTTGGTTTTCTGTTTCTCTGCTAATTCACTTAGGATAATGGCCTGGAGCTCCATCCATGTTGCTGTAAAGGACATAATCTTGTTCTTTTTATGGCTGCATGGCACATACACTGTATTCCATGGTGTATATGCACCACATGTTCTTTATCCAGGTACCATGGATGGGCATTTAGGTTGATTCCATGTCTTTGCTATTGTGAATAATACTGCAGTGAACATACGAGTGCATATATCTTTATGGTATAATTATTTATATTCTTTTGGGTGTATACCCAATAATGGAATTGCTGGGTCAAATGGTAATTCTGTTTTAAGTTCTATGAGGAATTCCTACATTGCTTTCTGCAATGGCTGGACTAATTTATACTCTTACCAGCAGTGTGTAAATATTCTTTTTTTTCCATAATCTCACCAGCATCTGTTATTTTTTGACTTTTTAGTAGCAGCCATTTTGACTGTTGTGAGATGTTATATTATTGTGGTTCTGATTTGCATTTTTCTAATGATTAGTGCTGTTGAACATTTTTTCATGTGTTTGTTGGCCACAAGTATGTCTTTTCTTGAAAAGTTTCTATTCATGTATTTTGCCTCAATGTGAATACACTTAACACTAATAAACTTAACTAAGGCTAAAATGGCAAATTTTATGTTATATGCTTTTTACCACAAAAAAATTTAAATATTAAAAAACTAAATTACATTTCTCTGCCAAATAAAAGAACATATTTTATAATTAAATTGTGATAATTATACAACTAAGTTAACACACTAAAAGGTATTAAATTGCACACTTTAAATGAGTAAATTATATGGTATGAGAATTACATCTCAACAAAACTATTTTTAGAAAGGAGGGATAGCGAGAAGAAACATTGTCAACTAGCTAGATGATAGCTAGTCACTGGAATACATAGTATTGCAAAGCTCAAGTTATAGTCCCCATCTTAGACTTCAGAGAAATGTGCAAATCTGTTTTTTGGATCATTCTGCTCCCTGTGGCCACTTCAACATTGCTTCTGAAGCAAAGAAAAAGTGTCACAATGGATTTGACCTTATACTTTCTCTTCTTCTGACTTTAGTCTTCGCTAACCTCCCCCAACACACTGGCTCCCTGATCCTAGAAATGGAAAAGACAGCACCTTAACCCTCTCTCCTCCCTAATCGCTGGCAGTGGTTTATAGGAGCACATGCTTAAAGACAGCTACTTATTACAGGAAGAGCACACACTTTGAAAGAAAAAAGACCTGCGTTCTAATCTTTGCTCATACTTTGATAGATGTATACACTAGCCAATTCCTATTTCTTTGTTTTATATATGTTTCTTCTCTATATACATATATGTATATATATGTATCTTTGTTTATATATATATTTTTTATATAAAAGAAATACAACGAGGCTTATGATGAACAAAAATAATAATTACTAAAATATGCAATCACTCTTTTGGCTTTGAATTATATTCTAATTATAATGCACCCGGAGCTCAAACTTTTCCACCGAAACAAACCTGAATTATAAAAGAAAACATCCAACAAAAAACCAACACTGACAGGTTCACTACCACAATATTCATTAGGTTGTGGCTAATATGGACCCACACCCTATGCCTCCTCCAAACCTCCAGTGTTGACAGTAAGGCTCATGTTTCTATTTTGAAAATATCCAGAGTTATTTTAATGTGCTCCTCTGTACTCCACTCCGTGTCAAGAATCACTTCTAATTCTTCTAAAAGTTTGTATCTTCCAATACATATCTCACTCAATCATTTGTATCTTTAAGGGGAAGGAAGTTTTGCAATTTAAAACAAATATTAAAAGCAGTCACTAAAGAGTCAAAATTTTTCTCTCTGATAAGTGAATCTTATTTCAAAAAATCATTTTGTGGGATTTTTCCTTTGCAAAGGTAAGATACCCTTTAAAAACATAGATGCAAAAATATGGGATAAGAGGAATAAATTGATCTATTAAAAGAGTAGCAGGACTTTGAGTTTGCAAAGTCACCAGAGGTGGGAAATCTGAGAAAAAGAAAGAACAGGGTTTCTGCGAAGACAATGTATATTCATTGATAATGAATTGACAATGTGTCCAGAGGCTAGGGTTTAAGAGCAAGACATGGTTAGTGAAGAATTTCTTGAGGCAGCAAATATCAAGTTTATATGTAACATCGGTAAGATTGGAATTTAACTGTAACAATCCTTTGTCAATTATTTTACTCTTAAACCTCCAATAGAAGTCTAGTATTAATGGCATTTTGGAATACTGAGGGAAGAATGGCAGTATTTCAGGATTTTGAGTTGGTGACCAGTAGTTAAGTAAAAGGATTCTTGAACTACAGTTGAAGTTTATCTTTGAAACCAGAGAAGTATGGCTTTAAATTGGACAGACTTAGAAGCCAGTATGAACCAAACTGTTGCATAATAAATGGGATTCTAAAATAAGATGATATTCTTCTAAGTAATATATATTGATGGAAACATACACACACGAATAGTATATTTTCAGAAAATTCAAACTTATGGCAACATTTAGGTGTAGAAAATGTGGTATGTTGAGCCACCCTCTCGGTTCTCAAAAAAACTCACTTTCTTTGATAAAGTATATGGATGGATATTAAGTCCCTTCACTGGAAAGTGATAAAATTAAACCAGGTACCATGGCCTCCCAAAATGCTGTAATTCCCAGCATTTTGGGAGGCCAAGGCAGGAGGATCGCTTGAGATCAGGAGCACGAGACCAGCCTGGCCAACATGGTTAAACCCCATTTCCACCAAAAAATACAAAAATTAGCCAGATATGGTGGTGTGTGCCTGTAGTCCCAGCTACTCAGGAGGCTGAGGTGGCAGAATCGCTTGAAGTTGGGAGGCAGAAGCTAGAGTGAGCTGAGGTCATACCACTGTACTCCAGCCTGGGTGACAGTGTAAGACCCTGTCTCAAAAGAAAAGAAAGAAAACTAAAGTGATAAAAATTAGAGCCTTTCACATGAAATTTATAATACAGGTTAGATCTTGTGGTTGGTAGATAATGAATATGCCTATTAACAATTCCTTTCTTCTCTGTATGCACATGTCTGCCTTTCTTCTCATTGAGAAGTAGAGTCTGTTTCCCTCTCTTTGAACATTGTCTGGGTGTGTGCTTAGCTTTTAAGTGGCTTGACAGCTTTGGCTTTTTGCCATTTAGTGAAGTGGACTGCCGTGACGTAAAGAAACTTGAGCTAGGCTATTCAAGGATGAGACAGAACATAGAGAGCAAGAGATCCCACCTAGAGAAGGACTGGAGCAGCAGGCATGGGAATAAAACTTCCTTGGTTCTCCAGCCTAGTATAGTTACCATCTGAATGCTGATGCCACTGATGGAGTGACCCCAGCTGATGCCAAGTGGAGCTGAAGAGCCATCCAACAGAGCCCTGCTTGAATCCTAACACAAATATTTATAAGAAATGAGAAATGATTGTTGTGTTGCATTAAGCCACTAAGATTTGGGGTTGTTTGTTACTCAGAATTAGGTAACTGAAAGAAAAATTTGTACCAGATATAGGGTGCCACCATAACAAAATCCCAAAATAGATACTTAATGGCATTGTGGGAGGTAGGTGGAAGCCAGAGGTGAAGTAAAAACATTGCTAATGGGTGCCTAAAATTCAGTAAGAAAATTGATTTGGGGGGTTAGAGAAAGGTTATAGTCCTGTGGTAACAGAAGATAGAAAAATACAGAAAATATACCTAATGAACATGCAAATTCGGTTAAAGAGATTTCTAGGAAGAATTTAGAAAGCACCAATTAACTTATTGGAGTTATTAGCTGTGCCCCACTTCTATTTGAATGTATCTGAGTAAATGATCACAGCTAACACAAGATGGAGATTAGTTGGGTCAAGCCAAACCTGACCCAAATTCCTAACCCACAGAGTCATGAGAAAAAACAAATTATTGTTAAAAGCCACATTGTTTTGAGGTTATTTGTTACGCAGCAACAGGTAACTGATACAGATCACCAATGAATCCCAACTGGAGGAATATAATGTTTTCAGGAGGCTGGTTCCCGAGAGTAGTCTTCCAAAGACAGATGGGAGCATATGTGCACAGCTTCCAAATTACAAATGCAACCAAGTACTAATCGGTTGCAAAAAACAACAAGCAACATCAACAACAAGGCCTTTTCTAGGTGGAAATGAACTGTGCTTTTGGATTGTTTATACCCATAATTATGGTTGTGAGGTAACTTATTCTGAACAAAGGTCTCCCCTTTCTCTATCTCAAAGACCTGGAAAAAAGAACCATTAAGCCTGAATAACATTCTGAAGGCCTTTGGGGCAGTCTGACCTTGTTTCTTTAATTCCTGCGAACATCTTTTAGATTGTCTATGTTTTTCTTTGAGAAGAAAATAAAGAATTGCATAGTAGGCAGTACTACATTTTTCTTTCTCTGGCAAAATATGGGCCCAGGAACTGCTGCCTGCCTGCCTGGGGTATCTAAACGAGTGTCCTAGATAATGATCATCATTTCCTCCATGATTGCTTTCACTAAAAGGGAAAACCAGAAGTTAAATGATTTTTGTAGTCTCCTCTAACTTATAATTTTTCCTGAAAGCTGAAATAAAAGCACGTCCTGGATGACACAGTGGTAACCCTTTTCCATCAGATGCTCCAGTGTTTGAAGTGTCTTAGCTGTATGACCTAAAGCAAATACACCTACTCAGGGGAAAAGAATTGACTTAGAATTAGCCTTTGTCACCATAAACTCACTTCTGATTGTCGAATTATTTTTAGAAGTTCTTTTTTTAAAGAATACATGGAAAAAGTAAGAAAGTGAGTGAAAAAAGTAATAGGGTGAGTAGCAAAAGAAACCACGCAGAGGAAAAGATCCAAATACTCTTCTTAATTTCTTACTCTTTTTCTGTTTGTGTTTGCATAAATTTAAATACAGTTCAGGTCTGGTGGCCTACTTCCTGATCTAATTGCTGTTGGAATTTTTTTTAAATTAAAAATTTGCATGTCCTCAGACTAGTCTATAAAGAGTAGGAAAGAGGATGAGAAATAGAGAAAGCTAATGCTGTGCTCTTTTGTTCCAATTAATTGCCAACCTGGTATATAAAATATACTTTTAAAAATACACAACAGATACAATTCTTAATATGGTATACATTGTAAGTTATTCTTACCCAGAAATTGGAACTACTACTTTAGTATTTAATAAATATATATTTTAGGAAATGCATTTTTGGGAAATATAGTGTCATGGCAAAGATGGAAAATATAGTTTAACTGACATGCCACTCTGACAAGTGGATCGTAGCTACAGTAAGGTTATGTTGCAGGCTTATTTTTGCTAGTATGAAAAAGTATCATGATAATTACATCTACAATAGACATAAGAGGAGTGACTGTGCTAGGAACTGGCCATTTCTGTCCTGGGAGAGTAATATCTAAAGTAGACCTACAGAGGAGAGAAGTCATCAATTGCAAGATGCTAATGGGGTTAGCCTACAGGAAAAATGGGTATTCTAAGAGAGAAATGGTTTATGAATGCTTGCTTTCTGGAGTGTCAGGAAACTAAATTCTTTTAAAAATGCACAATCGCTTTTACTAAATGGCAGATATGACACAAAACCTGGCAAGGAATAGATTTGGGAATTTGAAGAGTAACATAAATTCACACATGCCAAACTCAAATTGAGAACATTGCAAAGTGTTGAACCAGCAGGCTCAAATGATATTTGTATGATCTCTACCACAAACACAGATACATATAATGACACTATGTTCTATGTCAACATTTGCTATCTAAACTGGGGCCTTGAAGGAGAATAGCATTCTTTGCTTAAGGAATATCTCCTTATATTTAATGTGTTTATATTCTTCTTAAATCAGATGACAAGGGACAATTTAAGATTGTCAGAGAAATTGAAAACAGGATTTATAAGGAAGAACTTCCGTGATAAATATGATCCAAAGATGAGGGGAAAAAAACATAATTGGGGATGAAGAAAAGGCAAAAGAATAGAAGGGAGTTGATGATTTGGCTGTGTCCCCACTGAAATCTCATCTTGAATTGTACTCCTGTCATTCTGACATGTTGTGGGAGGGACCCAGTGGGAGATAATTGAATCATGGGGGTGGTTTCCCCCATACTGTTCTTGTGGTAGTGAATGAGTCTCATGAGATCTGATGGTTTTATCAGGGGTTTCTGCTTCTGCGTCTTCCTCATTATCTCTTTGCCTGCTGCCATCCATGTAAGACATGACTTGCTCCTCCTTGCCTTCTGCCATGATTGTGAGGCTGTCCCAGTCATGTGGAACTGTAAGTTCAATTAAACCTTTTCCTTTTGTAAATTGCCCAATCTTGGGTATGTCTATATTAGCAGCATGAAAATGGACTAATACAGGAGTGCATAAAATCTTCTTGTGCAACATGGATACTTTGAGAAAGGTTAAGACACACACACACACACACACACACACAAGTTCACTATGTAGCAGATAAGTACACAGAGTAGGCAGCATTGATTAGTGAACATAGCATAGCTCAGAGATATTAATAGATACCGATGATTACAATGCATGGAAAATAGATCTAAATATAACCAATAGTCTCAGTCTCCTGGATGTTAAGATTTAGAGGAGAAAAAAATCTTTCAAAATACAGCAATGATAAAAGAGTTTGCCTTTTACCAACCTCTAGAAGATGTCTTGGAGCATAAGAGCAGAGAAAATGGTGTGCAACATACTCCTTGTCCAATCACAGTAAAAGGACAAAAAATGTAAATAAATAAAACGGTAAGCAACAAGAGAAATTTAGAAAAACAAAGACCAGGGATAATGCATAAAACATGGTACAAGTGACCTCTCTATAACTGAATTAGTAAAACATGACATAATCCCAGCACTTTGGGAGGCCGAGGAAGGCAGATCACTTGAGGCCAGGAGTTTGAGACCAGCCTGGCCAACATGGTGAAACCCCTTCTCTACTGAAAATATAAAAATATAATCTGGGCATGGTGGTGCACACCTGTAATCAACTGGGCCACTGCACTCCAACCTAGGCGAAGGAGTGAGACTCCATCTCAAACAAACAAACCAAACAAACAAAAAAATGACAACACCATGCCTGAGGTTCCCAGGGATCTTCTGACTGCAGATTTTGAAATGATTTGCAGGGAGTCCTGAGGAGATTGATTCAGATGCTATAAAACTCTTACATGACGGCTTCAGATCCTCCAAGTTGCACATTTTCTTGTGATTTATTCTTACAGCAAAGTGAAAACGAACTTGCTCACAGTATGAATATAAAGTTTTTCCTGCCTACAGTTCTCTTAAGAGCAGCCTGTTGGGGGCCTTTGAATGCTTTCAGCTTGCGTGGAGACCTTTTATAATAAATTGTGTTTTTCATGTTAAAAAGAAAACTTCAAAAGAAGGTGTTAACATAATCGAGGCATGATAAGTTTGACAGTAAGTGTCATTATCAGAGTTCACTGACAGCTTTTTGAAGTAAAAAAAAAAGTATTTTTCCTACATAGATACAAAACCTCTTACAGTGTTTAAACAATTTCACAAAATATATTAATATTCTACAAATGTCCCTTTATTCTGAAGGTTACCCAAGTGAAATGATTTTCATGAGATTTGGGTTTTTTAAACCTATTGAACAAAGATACAGTACTAGCTGGTATTCAATATAAGGAAAATACAAAAAATTAAAGGATGAGATAAAAGATAAAAATATAAAAATAGGAAAAAAAATTCTCATGTTTGTATTCTGCACATCAGTGATTCATCTTGTACGCTCCTCTCCCACTTTGAATATCATTGCTGCAAGGAATGTGAAAAAGATGGATAACTAAGAATCCAGATAAGTCCAGGGTCAGTCATCCAAAACTTTGCCTAAATTTAGTATAAAATCAATATATGTTTTTCAAATGAATTATTCTTGTTTTTAGCCTTCACTGAAAATATAGCATTTCTTAATTGTGAAATTCATCACTACTATATACAAGATAATAACTCTCATATACTAAAGTTTATATTTTTTTCTTCTTACAGCTTTCTAGATTTTTGAGTTTTGTTTTTATAAAGAAACTGCTAGTGTAAATATTCAATAAAGCAACAAAAAACGTACAAAATTAAGTAGTGATATGTTGGCAAGGAAATTATGGAATGTGATTTTTTTTAAAGTAAGATATAAGAATAAACCGGAAAATAACACCAAACCGAAGTAACGTAAAGAAAATCTGCAGTTAGGCAGAGTCTCATTTTTAAAGCAGTACATACTACTCTGAAATGCCTAGAAGAAAGGAATTAAAATTCACTAGCAAGAGAAAGCTAGGGAAGAGACATGACAAAAAATTTGGCTCAGATTTTTTTCCCACAAACATATTATCTCACAAAAGGTAAAAATTAGTGAGATTGATTTTTTCATATTCATACTCTATATTTTTTAAATTGGATACACTATTATAAGTATAATGCTTAAGAGCTTCCACCTCTGAACACACAAAGTCAAAGCAGGTGCTGAAATTGAAACAAAAGAAAATAAGTAAATTCATCTATCATGGGGTGTACGTTGGGTTGATAGAGTGGTTCACTGCGGAGATGAAAACAACCAATAAGGCCAGGCTTGGTGGCTCGCACCTGTAATCCTGGCACTTTGGGAGGCTGAAGCAGGCGGATCACTTGAGCTCAGGAGTTCAAGACCAGCCTGGCCAACATGGTGAAACCTTGTCTCTACTAAAAATACAAAAATTAGCTGGGCATGGTGGCACAAGCCTGTAGTCCCAGCAACTCAGGAGACTGAGGCAGGAGAATAACTTGAACCTGGGTGGTGGAGTTGAGGTGAGCTGAGATTTCACCACTGGACTCCAGCCTAGGTGACAGAGTCTTTCAAAAAAAAGAAAAAAAAAAAAAGAAATCAGCCCATAGCTTTGACATCAGTGGGTGCAATTTCAGAATATTTAATCTGGTCTACACAGTGTATTAATTTTCACATTAGTTGTAACAACTATAGAATGAAATCTTCCATTATATTTTATCTTTTCCTAAATGGAGAGATTAAGTGATTTCATAACTGTCCCCGCAGCCAAATATTAATCAATAGGTCTGGGGAAACCATCCAGAAAGTCAGAATACTTCTCCAAGATAATGACTCCATTGCCATATTGTATCCCTTATATTCATGAGCATATTAATTCAGCAAATATTTGTTGGTGTCATTGTAGATTTAGCACTTTCCCAGGCACTGTACTTGCACATTGACAACCTTGCAATAGGCACTGAATAAAAATTATGTAAACAAATAAGCATAAAAGACAAACACACAGAGTAAAGACATGGAGTAGAGTAATTATGATTTTTAAAACTGAGAAAAGTCTAGTAGTAAGATTGTACATACACATGGGAAACTAAGGAAAGATCCAGCTAGAGTATTATGGGACTGTGTCTAGTATGGAGAAAAGTGTAAGGAAATAAGTATAGGAAAATATTATTTGAGTCATGGCCCTGTCACTTAACACTGTGTGACTTCAGACAAGTCACTTAAAAATTCTGAATCTCAGTTTTTGATTGATAATGCTGCAGAGAATAAAACCTACTTCCCAGGCTTTTTAGTGAAAGTAAATAAGGATTTCTGTTTCTTATAATGGTGGGTCAGAAATTCGGACTAGTCCTCCTACCAAGGAAATCTGGAAACTGTTTTCCAAGCTTAGATCTAGGAGAAGATGGCTGACACCCAGAGAAGTGGGTCTGACCACTGGGGATGAATGTTTTCCAATCTGAAAAGATCAGTGAATAGCTGAGCACCTGAGATTTTTGATACATTCCCAGTGTTACGAAAGGAAAAGTTTGAATATAGATCTGGCCCAAGTGTCGATGCTGAGAGACCCCTCATGCTTTGTGTTAAGTCTCTGAAGTTTGAATCACTGAAAAAACAAAAACAAAAACAAAAACAACAAAACAAAACACACCTGCTCCAGAAATAGAGGGGCCCAAGCAAGGGATTGCAACTCAATTTCAAAAACTTCTGAACCCCAAAGTGGAGAAGGTGATTCCTGATTGTCAGTGCCCCCTGTGTGTCTTCCAGAAATAAATCAAAATCTACCAATCTCACCCTCAAATTATATCTAAAAAGAATGTTTCAAACAAATAGCTCTGCCAAAACAAGAAAAAACAACCAGGTACATGAAAAAATGAGCAAAATGAACCACAAAATAGAAATTGCACAAATGGGCCCATATATTGGAGTTATTAGGGACATAATAATGCATGAAGTAGTGTGACAACTGTGCTTGAGGAGAAAAAAGTCAAGTTGAAAATCTCAGAAAAAGTCGACATGCAAAAAGACGTGGAAAATTTTGAGAAGTTCCAAATAGACATTATTAAACTATAAAATGAAATAAACCAACTTAGGATATCAAACAATGTTTTAACAGCAGATTAAAAACACAGAACACTGAAGTAATGATCTGGAAATGAAGTCAGAAGAAAATAACCACAATGAAACGAGAGAAACAAAGAAAATTAAGGAAGAGGGAACAAGAGACATAAACACGGCCGGGCACGGTGGCTCACGCCTGTAATCCCAACACTTTGGGAGTCTGAGGCGGGTGGATTACTTGAGGTCAGGAGTTCAAGATCAGCCTTTGCTAACATGGCAAAACCCCGACTCTATCAAAAAATACAAAAAAATTGCTGGTCATGATGGTGCATATCTGTAGACTCAGCTACTTGGGCTGCTGAAGCAGGAGAATCGCTTGAACCCAGGAGGTGGAGGTTACAGTGAGCTGAGATTGTGCCACTGTACTCCAGCCTGGGTGACAGACTGATAACCTTTCTCAAAAAAAAAAAAAAAAAAAAAAAAAAAGAGAGAGAGAGAGAGAGAGAGAGAGACATAAACCCATAGCAAAAGCCTATAAACGGGGCTTTCCCCAGCAAATATTCTTTGTGAAGACCAATGTGATTTAAACTGTAATAAAAAATTGATTGGTCCTCATGCGGTATTGTGAGTTACTAATAAACATTCACAATGATGAGTAAAGAATAGACTCTTACAGACTTGCTTATTATCCAGTCAGGGTACGTGAAGTTCTTTTTACAGCATTCAGGCATCTCTCCTCATAGTCAGCTCTGAGGACCACTGCTAATGTTTGCTTTGACGAATGTGTGATTCCTGGCTCACCTTGTATCCACCACTAACTCTTTTGCTTATAATGCTCGGCTCTTTGGAAACTGTTTGTATTAAAACAAATAGTGTTGCCTCTGAAGTTCTCGAAGACCCTTTGTTAAAGGCTGGTGGTATCATTACTCAGGATGCTGCCTCATCTTTTGCACCTCCCAAAAATATTTTTTCCTATGATTTTCTCAAGGTTTTTTATTGTGCTTCATTGATGATGACCCAGAATGTGAAGGAAAGTGTTAGCAATCATTTGATTCATGCTCATGTTTTATGTTTTAATTTACTGTTCAAAATTTTGTAGTATAAAACTAGACCAACATATCTCACCATGTATTTTCTTGAACTCCTTGGATCATTATCAAGAAATTCCTAAATGTAAAAGAACTAATATCCAGAATGTGCAAGGAATTCAAACAAATCCGTGAGAAAAAAAAAATAATCCCATTAAAAGTGGGCAAACAGGCCAGGCGAGGTGGCTTACACCTGTAATCCCAGCACTTTGGCAGACAGAGGCAGGCAGATTACCCTGAGATCAGGAGTTCAAGACCAGTCTGGCCAACATGGTGAAACCCATCTCTACTAAAAATACAAAAAAATTAGCTGGGCGTGGTGGTATGTGCCTGTAATCCCAGCTACTCGGGAGGCTGAGGCAGGAGAATTGCTTGAGCCAGGGAAGTGGAGGTTGCAGTGAGCCCAGATCGCACCACTGCACTCCAGTTTGGGCAACAGATCAAGCCTCCATCTCAAAAAACAAACAAACAAAAAAAAAAAAAAAAAAAAAAAAAAGCAAATGAAATGAACAGATGTTTCTCAAAAGAAGTATACAAATGGCCAAAAAGCATATGAAAAAATGTTCAACATCATTAATCATCAGGGAAATACAAATTAAAATAACAGGGAGATACTACCTTACCCGAGCCAAAAATGGCCATTATTAAAAGTCAAGAAACAATAGATGTTGTCATGAATGTGGTGAAAAGGGAATGCTAATACGCTGCTGGTGGGAATGTAAATTAGTACGACTTTTATGGGAAGCATTTTGGAGCTTTCTCAAAGGACTAAAAGTAGATCTACCATTCGATCCAGCAATCCTACTACTGGATAGCTACCAAAAGGTAAAGAAGTGACTATATAAAAAAGACACTTGCATGTATATGTTTATCACAGAAGAATTCACAATTGCAAAGATGTGGAACCAATCTAAGTGTCCATCAACCAAGGAGTGGATTTAAAAAACAGTATGTATACACCATGGAATACTACTCAGCCCTAAAAAAAGAACAAAATAATGTCTTTTGCAGAAACTTGAATGAAACTGGAGGTCATTATCCTTTGTGAAGTAACTCAGGAATGGAAAACCAAACACCACATGCTCTCACAAGTGGGAACTAAGCTGTAGGTACACAGAAGCCTAGAGAATGGTATAGTGGACACTGAAGACTCAGAAGCAGGGAGTGTAGGAGGGGGCTGAGGGATAGAAAATCACCTATTGGTACCATGTACACTATTCAGGTGAGGGGTACAATGAAAGCCCAGATGCATCTACTATATAATGCATCCATGTAACCAAAAACCATTTGCACCCCTAAAGCTATTCAAATTAAAATAAGAAAAAATAAACTTCTAAATGTGATCACTTCTCATGTGGATCTCACCCCTGCCTTACACACACTGTCTTAGTAAGGAAGATGGATAGGGGCCCATGGGCAAGGCAGGAAGAGCCACCTCATTCACACAATGGACATGCATTCCTGAAGACCAAGGAAAGCCACTTCATCCACACAAGGAACATGCATTCCTCATGCAGCGTGGCTTAAACAAAGACCCAGGAAAGCACAGTGTCACCCAAAGCATCAGAGATAAGAGAGAAAAGTGAGCAGGGGGCCTGTTGATGTGGTGGAATGTTGATCTTGAAGCCCTAAGAAATGAAGGCACAGCCATCCCCAGAAGACTGCCTGACTCATGGGGGCAGAGCCCAAGGAGGAGGGGGTGACTTCTGTGAGTCTGGTGGGATGGGGTACACAGGATAAAGGATGCCTGTAGGCACCCCTCTGCACTCAAAGACTGTACAGCAGATGAAACACCCTAGTTAGGATGTGGGTGGGTGAGAGCTGACACCCTGATTTACACACACAGGCTATGAGATACATATCTACATACATATATGTCTCCTAGAGATACTCAGGTGTATGCCTCAGGAGATACATACAGGAACGTTCATACCAGCACCCATCATAATTTCAGAAAACTGGAAACCATCCCAAGGACCAAACAACAGTAGAACAAGCAAACAGGGAGAGAAGTGGCTCATAACATTGAGTGCAAGATGTAAGTTCCAGAAGAATATGTAGTTTAATTCTGTTTGTTAGGCTCTAAAAATGCCAAGATGAAATATTATATTATTTACGGTTATAACCATGATTAATAAATCGAAGATAAGAACAAAGTAGTGATTTTCACAAAAGTCAGGATAGGCTGGGCACAGTGGCTCATGCTTGTAATCCCAGAACTTTGGGAGGCTGAGGTGGGTGGATCACCTGAGGTCGAGAGTTCAAGACCAGCCTAGCCAACATGGTGAAACCCCATCTCTACTAAAAATACAGAAATTAGCCAGGCATGGTGGCATGCGCCTGTAGTCCCAGCTACTTAGGAGGCTGAGGCCTTAAAATCGTTTGAACCTGGGAGGTGGAGGCTGCAGTGAGCCAAGACCAAGCCACTGCATTCCAGTCTGGGTGATAGAGTGAGACTGTGTCTCAAGAAAAAAAAGAAAGAAAGAAAGTCAGGGTAATGTTTACCTCTGGGAGAAAGGCAGGGAGAAACACATAGAAAGAAGTAAGATCTTGATAATACTTGAGTCCTTAAGCTGTGTGCTAAGGTCATGGATGCTCAGTTTATTACTATGCTTTCATGACTCCATAAATTCTTTGTCTATAGCAGATATATTAATATCAATATTTTAACATTTAATTAAAATACGAACTAAGGTATTTATAGTGAGACTGAATAGAAAGTCTGTCTAGAAATGTACTAGACTCTTGAAGAGGATTTTGCAGACTAATAGAATGTGTTGAATCAATATACAAGAGACTAGAATACATGAGATTTAAGGAAACTTTAAGATTCTAAAAAATAACTATAAAGTTAAGTAAAATATGTTGAATTCCATGAGGAATATAGGTGATGCTAAATTTAAACTGTGAGAGATTATGATCAGCTAGAAGGACCCAGGAAGTTTTATTGAAAAATATGGCATTGGAGATTGGCCTTAAAGGCAGGTTCAACTTGCCCATTAGAGAGAGGTTGAGATTATCTTTCAATAGAAAGAGGAAAATTGAGAATACAATGGAAAGTCAATTGATGTTATATTTAGAGAATAGATGCAGGCGATAGCACAGACATTAATTTTGCATTACATTGCAAGTTTCTGGGAGAGGGTAAATTGGGGTTGTGGATCTAGAAAATTAATCTGGCTGAGATGCGTGGAGGGAATGTGACTTGTAAGTGACCAGAAACGTAGAGATTGCATTTTTCCAGGTAAGAGTAAGAGCTCCAGCTGAAGAGGTGGTAATGGAGACTGAATTCTTTAAGATTGTGTGGTTGGAAATAATATTTCTAGGCAGATTTGTGGCTCTGATATTAATAAGTAGGTTAGTAAAAGCTTTGATTTTCTCATGGGGAGGTTAACAAAACCATTCCAACTATTGTAATTCCCCATGCACAGATTTCAGTGATAACCAAGAAACCAGTCTGAATGAATGTAAGCTCCAATCTGATGTAGCCAGTGTCTTATAAGCATATTTATGCCCTATTTTTCTCAATAGGAGGGACTCCTTGGCTTACCTTCCATTGTAATTTTGCAAATGAGTTTAGCCACAATATTTATTTAATCCCAGTTGCCTAATAAAAAAAGAAATCTTTGAGTTTGCCTAGGGTCCATAAAACATGATGTGTCTAAATAAGAGCTAAATGAATGAGAATCTTTGCCCTGGACTTCCTGGAATTGTGGGAGAGAAGACAGCAATGATTTTCCTTTTCCATGGCAGTTTTTCAAATGAATAGGTGCTGTCTTTTCTGATGGTGTCATTGCCAACGTTGTTGAGGATTCCAATGTAAGAAATAATTATACCATCCTGACACTATTGGAAGTAATGAAATGATGAACAAAAAAGGTCTTGGTCTAAAAAATAGACTATTTTAAGATATTTTTCAAAATACTAGGAGATGTATTTGTGTGTGTGTGTATATATATGTATATGTGTGTGTGTATATATGTATATATATGTGTGTATATATATATATATATATATACACACACATCTAGATAGAAATATATTCTGTCTCTCTGTCTGTATCTATAGATAGATGGATGGGCAGGTAGGTGGATAGATAGATGGATAGATAGATAAATGATAGATAATGTAAGTAGTTAGTAATATTATTTTATTGATTTAAGGATATAATATTATTTATATTAAACTCATTATTTTACCTTGTAAAATTAAACCCTGGATAGACGAATTCAGTGCTTAAAATCCCATTCAATGTTCAAAAGACATTTGGCTTTATCATTCATCAGACAAGTTCTAATAAAAACTATATTAGCATTCACCACTAAAAGTGGTCAAAATAGGAAAATATAAATGTTGGTAAAGATGTAGAACAGCAAGGATAATTTTAATATGCCCCAATGTGAAGCTACCAAAATTCCCAATGATAGTGGAATGAATAAACAAACTTTATTTATTCACATGATGAAATATTATGTGACATTGAGATGGGCTTGTTTATGACTATGTGCAGTAATATGGGTGAAACTATTAGGATAGTGTAAAAGTAATTGCAGTTTTTATCTTTTTTAAAAAAAGTAATTGCAAACACTGTGATTACTTTTGTACCAGCCTGATAACAAACATACTTTTCAAGCAAGACCCAAGACAGTATATAATATTTGGCTCCATTTATATAAAGTATAGAAAAATAGAAAAAAGAACAAGCTATACTGTTAAACATTAAGGTAGTTTTTACTCTTAGAAGGTTCTAACTAGAAGTAGCAAGAAGGGGCCTTCCGGGCTGCTAATAATAGTTTGCTTCTATATCTGGGTGCTGTTATAATAATCTGTGTTCTTAATTATATATATATGTGTGTGTGTGTATATACATATAATTTTATAGACATAATTAATATGTAATACTAATTATATATTCTTAATTGTATATACATAAATATGTAAATAAAGTTATTATAAGTCAGTTAAGGTTTTTTTTTTTTTTTTTTTTGAGACGGAGTTTCACTCTTGTTGCCCAGGCTGGAGTGCGGTGGCATGATCTTGGCTCACTGCAGCCTCCGCCTCCCAGGTTCAAGCGATTCTCCTACTTCAGTGTCCCAAGTAGCTGAGATTACAAGCACCCACCACTACTCCCAGCTAATTTTTGTATTTTTAGTAGAGACAGGGTTTCACCATATTGGCCAGGCTGGTCTTGAACTCCCGACCTCAGGTGATCCACTAGCCATCACTCACTTACATCCTCTTGGGGGAGGCAGAAAAGAATCACACAGTCATTTAAAAAATACCTAAAGATGCCTGTAATCCCAGCACTCTGGGAGGCCAAGGCGGGTGGATCAGGAGGTCAGGAGATGGAGACTATCCTGGCCAACATGGTGAAACCCCATCCCTACCAAAAATACAAAAATTAGCTGGGCATGGTGGTGCGTGCCTATAATCCCAGCTGCTTGGCAGGCTGAGGCAGGAGAATAGCTTGAACTCGGGAGGCAGAGGTTGCAGTGAGCCGAGATCGCGCCACTGCACTCCAGCCTGGAGACCGAGTGAGACTCTGTCTCAAAAAAAAAAAAAAAAAAGACTAAAGATTTGTGGTGAATCTTATTAAAAAGTGGGATACTGCTTTGACGGATTCCAAAAGGGAGATTTCACTGGATGATAAATGTGCTATGAGCTGAAAGAATAGGAGGTAACTATTTCAAAGTGTGGAGAAAAAGAATGTGAGGTAGAGGGAACAGAAGGTGTAAAGGCCTGGAGGTAGAAGGGAGAAAATCCAGAAGGAAAGGCCAAGGTGCCTGGAGCACAGAGATCTGAAGCTCTGGTTGTCAAACTTTATCACATTACATAATTGTTAGGAGGGCCGGCTAAATCACACACTGTTGGTCCTTTCCATGAAGAGTTTCTGATTTAGTAGGTTTGCGGTAGGTCTGGAGGATTTGCATTTCTAGGAAATTGCCAGGTGATATTGATACTGCTGGTTCAGAAATTACACTTAGGAAATCACTGATTTACAGACAAGTTAGAATGGCAAGAGGCTCTGTGGGAGCCAGACCACTGAGAGCTTTTAGAGCACTATGGTTTGAAAGTGTCCTCGAAAGTTCATGTGTTGGAAACTCAATCCTCAATGCAACAGTGTTGAGAAATGGGATCTACAAGAGGTGATTAGGTTATGAGGGCTCTGCTCTCATGAATGGATTAATGATGTTATTGTAGGAGTGAGTTCCTCATCTTGGAAGTGGGTTCCATATGAAAGGATGAGTTCTGCACTGCTCTCCTCACCACTTCTTATCCTCTTGACTTCTGCCATCGAATGACACTGCAAGAAGGCCCTGGGCAGATGCCAGCATCTTGTTATTAGACTTCCCAGCCTCTAGAATAATAGGAAATATATTTCTTTCTGATAAGTTGCCACATCTCTGGTATTCTGTTAGAGCAGCACAAAACAGACTAAGATAACATGTTAGGAAATTTGATCATCATTCTGAAAACAATGGAAGACACTAAAGCTGGGGTTGACATAATGCAACATGTTTTGAAAACATCGTGCTGATATAGGCACATGAATGAAAGCACTGGAAATCAGGAAGCTATTCTAACACTCTAGGTAAGGGCTAATGGTGGCTTGAACTACAGGAAAGGGGACAATGATAGAGAGAGATGCACATATTAGGTTTCTAGGACATTATTTTGTGATGGTTTGGATGGGGTGGTAAAGAAAAGAGAGAGAGCAAGGACAGCTTTTAGGTTTCTAACTCTCAAAACTGAGCGATTGGCAGTGGGCACTGAAATCAGTAATATTGGAAAATCAAAGATCATTGAAGATATTAAACTGCAGTTTTGATTTACAAATCCAGAGCTCTGAGTAGAAAAACATTGACTGTGCATGTACATTTAGGAGTCACCTGCAATTTGGTTGAGTTACCATAGACAAAAAATATAAAGGAAGATGAGAAAAAGACTCAGGACTGAGTCAGGAGAAATTTCCACATTTTTAAGAGCCAAGTAAAGTTGATAAGCCCTAAAAGGAGAAGGAAAATGTGGCCAGAGATGGGGGAGGAAAATCAGGTGTGTGTAGTGTTTCAAAAGTCAAGAGAAAAGAAAAGTCCAGTAAGATGAAGACTTTTCAAGAAGTTTATCAAATGGTGAAGAAAATATGATAGAATAGTAACAAGAGAGGAAATTAGGAACAAGGGAGTTTTATGGGTTTTTTAAAGACTAATCAATATTTCTTTTTATAAGAGAATTACGCATGTTTGAAGGCTAATAATTCCTTACATAATTCTGAATGTAATAATTACATTCGGAAGAAAAGTAAAAGGCAATGGATCTCTGAAATACCACATTCTCTCTCTCTGTCATATACACACACATATACACACGCACATGCACACATTACTTTTGCTAATATAAAAGGGTACCTTGTTATTTGAAATTTCATTGTTGTACTGGTGAGGTTGCATCCTTTCAATACACTCACTTTTTGGGTTTGTGTGAATTGCCTGCTAATATCCTCAGCAGATTTTTTCTAGTAGCACTCCTTTCCCTCTTCCTGTTTTGTGAGAGCACATTATATATTAAAACTACTTGTTTGTTTATATTACACATGATTTTTTGGTTTTTAATTCGTCCTTTATTATTTTTATTGTACAATGAGTCCTAAAATCATATGTAATCAAAACAATTCATCCTCTTTTTTATTCTCTGACTTTTGTGTCAAGCTAAAAAACACTTTTTTACACATATTTTATATATATTTTTAAATATTTTTAACATATATTTTTAAATATTTGTAATATTGTATTTTTTTTTTCGAGATGGAGTTTCACTCTTGTTGCCCAGGCTGGAGTGCACTGGCATGATCTTGGCTCACCGCAACCTCCACCTCCCTAGCTCAAGTGATTCTCCTGCCTCAGCCTCCCAAGTAGCTGGGATTACAGGCGTGCACCATCCAGCCCGGCTATTTTTTGTATTTTATTATTATTATTTTTTTTTGAGACAGAGTCTTGCTCTATGGCCCAGGCTTGAGTGCAGTGGCGCGATCTTGGTTCACCGCAAGCTCCGCCTCCCGGGTTCACGCCATTCTCCTGCCTCAGCCTCCCAATTAGCTGGGACTACAGGCACCCACCACCACAACTGGCTAATTTTTTTGTATTTTTACAAAAATACAAAAAATTTTTGTAGATTTGAGACGGGGTTTCACCACGTTAGCCAGCATGGTCTTGATCTCCTGACCTTGTGATCTGCCCGCTTTGGCCTGCCAAAGTGCTGGGATTACAGGCATGAGCCACTGTGGCTGGCCTGTATTTTTATTTTCTAAATCCAGCTGATATTAATTTATCTAAAAAGTATTATAGAAATTATATATTTTTTCTCTAAATTCTTCACCAGTTTTCAAGTTCTGTGTATTTTCAGACTTCTATTTCCAATGTCTAAAGTGTGATGTCAGAATTGACTTTGCTGACTTTGTGATGCTAAATTGACTTTATCACTTTGGATTTTTCTATGTTCAAGTGGCTATATCCATGCTTTTGGAAAATCCCATGCAAGAAAACTTGACCATTAATTCATAGCCTGCATATTCTTACACATTTTTTCTCTTAGCTCAACTGAAGTCTAAAATTACCTCTCTTAAAAAAAGGCCACCTAGAAAGTTGACCTAAATTTTAGGTACCCATCTGTTTAAAGAAATGAGCTGCATGGAATATTCTATTTTTCTGTTTTCATTATCCATTAGCATTCAAAATGTATACAAGGGTATATAAAACTCATATGTGGAGTCTTGGTAGTTTTAGAGATTACCTTTTTTTCTCCTTTTGAATGCCTTTTTGGTAGCTAAATAATAACCTAAAAACAGGACATATTTTTTAGAATATTTTCTCTATTATGGGTCAAATAAACATGTTTTAGTTTTTTAAACAGAACAAGGCAAATGACGTATTTTAGCAGTCCTACTTAGAAAGACATGTTACATTCACAATTTTCTATAGTTTCCTCTTTAAAGGAATGGTATGTAAAATTACACAATAATAATAAATAGATTCTTGTGTAAGATCCAAGAATTACAAATGTGTATAGATTGGAATGTAAAGGCCACTGTGTTTGCCCTCTCTCTTCTTGGTTGCATATGTAACTTGAAAGTTATTTATTATTTGTGTGGATAAGCTGTCTGTTTTTGTATTTTTTGCTTTTTTCAAAATATAAATGAGATCATATAAATACTTTGTTTTTTTCACTCAACAAAGTGTCTTGAAGATTTATGAATAAGTATGGTCATTTTAAATTCTGATTGTCCTCCAGTGCAATGTCAATTTCACTTACACCAATACTAGTATGTCCATTTCTTCATATCCTTGTCAATAATGAATATTATCAATTATTATTACTTAATGTTTATCTGTTTAATCAACATAAATGATATCCATTGTTAAAATTTTTAATTACTTATAAGAACAAGCATTATCTTATATATTTTACTCATTTCTGAATATTCCATTAATTACTATTTCTTTACCTAATTTTTCTATGTTTATTAGAACTGTTTACATATTTCAGGGACTAATTCATTTGGTTGATGTGTAGTTTTAAAATATTTTCTCCCATGAGGATAGGTCATTTTTAATTTATTGCTTATTTTTTCGTGAAGAAATTTTAATTTTAATTTATTCAAATTGGGCTTTTCCTTCATGGTTTTAATTTTGTATCTTTTGTAAGAAAGTGTCCCCAGCTCCTAATATATGTATTTTAATGCTTCTATACATTTATGTTTTAAATTTAGCTCCTACATACACCTAAATTTTGTTATTGTTACCTTGGAGAATAAGTATAGGAATGGTATGATATGACTTCTTTGCAAAAATTTTAAATGACTGAAGATTTTCTCAAAATGATCTTTTTCCACAGTATGTTTAAAGGATATTAATTCTGAGTGCTTGCAGAAAGGAATAAGAACAGTCTTGTTTAACAATTTTAAATATTCTGAGGCACTGATATTATATGTACTGTGGTAGAACAAAGACATTGTATTTTATATAAATTTGAAAGAATTTTATGAAAATATATTCTCCCTTGCTAGATATCATGCTTCTGACAGCTGAACAGACCTTCACAGAGCCAGACTGGCCATTAGTACTTTGATTTTTCACAATGCCTTTCTTTATTTAATAGGCCTAAAATATTGATTAACATTTACAGATTCAATTCCAAGCACTTGCCAGAGGTTAGGGAGAGCCCAGAGTGAGCTGTTCGTGCCAGTCAAAGTCTAAGTTGTAATGAAATTCCCCACCGTGCCTGTCAACTTATCCACTACATAGGTCATTTCCCGCATGGTCTCTTGTGTTGAAATAAGCCATTTCCACTTCAAATATTTCATAGACAATGGAGAAAAGTGATATGGCACTAATATTGTGTTCTTTACCCTGCTGTGGAGAATTGAATAGACTCCATTATATAGCAATGCTCTTTTGAAAGAAAGGCCTTATCTGCTCAGAAGGACTCACGGGAAACCCAAGGATGGCTGCAGCATCTCAGGTGGACCACGGCAGTTCTCTGCTGTTGGCTTGCTCCCTCATTTCCAAGTTTTAGGCACTGGGGAATCACAATTGACTAACTACAAAAGCCATGAGCATTTACTTCAGTTTGTTGATCCTACATACTTACTGATCCATTCATGTGGGGGGTTGACCTCTGGCTCCTCCTTTCTAATCAATTGCTTTTCAATTCCCCCTTTGCCACTTTTAAGGATTCCAGGCAGAAGATCTTGAAAACAAATTTGGGACTTTATTCAAGCATTCCTAAATATCACTCTAATTTCACTGATTTTTGGAACTACTTCTTTTTTTTCTCCTCAAAGCAATTGTGTAATTTAGAGTTTCACTTTTCAGACATCTTCTTATTCTCTTTCCCCTAAATGATATAAAAGTGCATGTGTGATTAAATTGTATGACCACGGTAGAAATCCTGAAACTCACACAGAGAGCAAACTATTTAAGATATAGATCACTTTGGAATTTCTATAAATAAGCAAGTAGAATTTTTACCTAAGGAGTAATTAATGTCATATAGTTTGCAACTGAATAGGGTTATTTATTTAAAGAGGAAAGGTATATTTTAAAAACCTCATCAAAATAAATGGGATTTGCTTTACTGGAAATAGTCCAGAAGGGCCTTTTAACTTCATTAGGGAGACTCAAATTGACTCAATTATTTTAAAGTGTGTGTGCATGTGTTCATGGGAGTACCACATTCAATTTTGTAAAGAAACTGAAAGATTGAAAAATGCTCTAAAATTAGTCAGTCCTTCCCCGCTTTCATTCAGAAATTTTTATTGAATGCCAGACAATATGTTGGTACATTCAAATATTTGGGATTGTCTCAACTTTCATGGATTGTTAAGTGGGAGTAGATTGTTTTTTTACTTAATTTTTTTTATTTCTATGGGTTACTGGGGAACAGGTGGTGTTTGCTTACACGCGTAAGCTCTTTAGTGGTGATTTGTGAAATTTTGGTGCAGCCATCACCTGAGCAGTATAGACTGCCCCCAATTTGTCGTCTTTTATCCCGCACCCCCTTTCCACTCTTTTCCCTTGAGTCCCCAAAGTCCACTGTGTCATTCTTATGCTTTTGCATCCTTATAGCTTAGCTCCCACTTATGAGTGAGCAAAACGTGGAACCAACCCAAATGGCCATCAATCAATGAGTGGATAAAGAAACTGTGGGGGGTGTGTGTGTGTGTGTGTGTATATATATATATATATATGATGGAATACTACTCAGTCATAAAAAGGAATGAATGAATGGTGTTCACAGCGACATGGATGAGATTGGAGACTATTATTCTAAGTGGAGTAGATTCTTAAAGTTAGAGGGGATGTATGGACTTACTGCTGCTGTGGCTGAACAGAGGCATTTCTGTCTTTCTACCTTAAGGTTTTAAGGTCTCAAAATCTGGTTAGTAACTTCTGAAGATGCAGCACCACAGAAGCAAACCCCAACAAAAAATAAATAAATAAAACTTGCCTGAGAGGCATGAGCTAAATGTTACTAGTCCTTATAAGCAAATGACCATTAATAAATCCATCTAGCACTGCCCTTATTTTGGATTGGGGCAAAAATTAGGAAATGTGAAATTGTGAGTTTCCTGAGAACAGGACCTACTTCTAACTTAGATCAGACATAAGAGGACTGATTGGAAAGCCACAAGGCAAATATTAGATGCCAGCCCCTTGAAATGTATGTTGCTTCGTTTTGGAGAAAGTAGTTTAGAGATTGCTCAAAGAACTAAAAATAGAACTACCATTTAACCCAGCAATCCCATTACTGGGTATATGCCCAAAGAAAAATAAGTCATTCTACCAAAAAGAAACATGCACTCATATGTTCATCACAGCACTATTCACCATAGCAAAGACATGGAATCAACCTAGGTGTTCATCAACAGTGGACTGGGTAAAGAAAATGTGGTACATATACACCGTGGAATACTATGCAGCCACACAAAAAGAACAAAATCATGTCCTTTACAGCAATATGGATGCAGCTTGAGGCCTTTATCCTAACTGACATGGAAACAGAAAATCAAATACTGCATGTTCTCACTTATAAGCAGGAACTAAACATTGGGTACGTATGGACATAAAGATGGAAATAATAGACACTGGGGACTCCAAGAGTTTGGAGGAAGGGAAGGGGGCAAAGGTTGAAAAACTACCTGTTGGGTACTGTGCTCACTACCTGGGACATGAGATCATTTGTAACCCAAACTCCAGCATCCTGCAATAACCCCTTGTAACAAATCTGCACAAATACCCCCTGAATCTAAAATAAAGAGTTGAAATTAAAAAAAGAAAACCCTATTTCCCTAATGCTCACTGCCTAATTTGGCCAACCTATCTAATTCCACTTCCTTCCTTCCAGGATGTTTAGCAGGAAATGCCTCTGACTTTGTCATGGGTAGCATTTCATGGGAGTGTTTGCCAGCTTCCTTCCACTCAGACAAAAATCTTTGCCCCAAATAAACATCGATTAAGTAAAGGAGACTGGAAGTATTCAATTTGCCTTCACAAGGAAGCAAAAAAGCGTTCCCTAATATTAAGTCTCCTTAACTGCTGATCTCCAAAAACATACAGATTTCTTGCACCAACACACTCCTGCCATCAAAAAGCAGCCATTATCACAAATGAACAAAGAAATAAGCAAAACTATCAACCATTCTCAAGTTGTTTCTCTCTTCTGGTATTTTGCCTTTGTAGCATTTGGACTTATCTATAATACAGTCAATGCACTTTTAAGTATGTTGATATTATCAGAACCCAAGTCACCCCCAGCTAGCTATGCTACGGGCATGAATTCTAACTGTTTTGCTGTAGGCTAAATTTGTAAGTAGGCTACAATTGAATGATTGGGCATAGGTGTATATATCAAATATAATGAATGCAAATTGGTAGTGTCAAATGTATTTAGCCAGAAATAGAATAAGGTAGACAGAATAGGGTTTTGTTTGTTTGTTTACTTTTTTGATCTTTGTTTTGTTATTAACTAGTTTCAGTAAGCTCCTTGACTTCATGGAGTGGTATCGGCAGCAGTAATGATGGTGCCAGGGGAAACTAGATTTCAAGATGTATAATCTTCCCTATACACTTAGTCATACTTATTCCTGTGGCCCAGGGCAATTATCTTTTTCTCTCCATATCTAAGTCTCTTCATGCCCATAATCATCAAAAGACACAAATAGACAAAGGTCACATTCTGAGAACCAGGAAAGCACAGGGAAAATAAAAATACCACTAGAGATGTTATTAGGAACAAAAGGCCTGTCTTAAACTTTATAAGCACTGCAGCACAGAAAAGTTTATGATTGTGAAATCATTGCTCCAGACATCAGTGAGGAGATAAGGAGAGTTCATACTTTAAGGGAATTGGTTATATGTGGTTGTCTTATTTTTATCCAGGTGGAAATTTTAATACATATTAAAATAATACCAGTTTTTTTTTTTTTTGAGACAGAGTCTGGCTCTGTTGGCCAGGTTGGAGTGCAGTGGCACAGTCTTGGCTCACCTCAACCTCCGTCTCCCGGGCTCAAGCAATTCTCCTGCCTCAGCCTCCCGAGTAGCTGGGATTACAGGCGTGTGCCACCATGCCCGGTTAATTTTTGTATTTTTGGCAGAGACGGGGATTCACCATGTTGGCCAGGCTGGTCTCGAACACCTGACCTCAGGTGATCTGCCCACCTTGGCCTCCCAAAGTGCTGGGATTACAGGCATGAGCCACCAAGTTTCCTTTTTCTTTTTTCAAAATTTTATTTCACAAATAATAATTGTACATATTTATGGGGTACATAATGTGTTTATACATAGAATGTACAGTGATCAGATCAGGGTAATTAGCACCATCATCTCTAACATTTATTTATATATCTTTTGTTTGGGAAACATTCAATATCCTCCTTCTAGTTATTCAAAACTATATGTTTTTGTTAGCCAGAGCCATCTTACAGTGTCATAGAACACTAACTTGTTCTTCCCAACTAATTATGTAAGCCAGACCTCCATTATAAAAGGGATGGTGGGTGTCCATGGTAAAATAATTGTGAGGAATTCTGGGTTAAAAACACAGTTCACAAAAATAAGTTTCTGTGGACTTCTCAGAGCTTTTCATATACCCTCTCTCCAAGACCAGGTACAGCAAAAAAGCATTACCAACATGGATTTGGACCATTGAAACTTTTTTTCCCGTAAAAACACCCATTAGTGTTTCAAGGTGCATTTTTAGTTCTACAGAACAAAGTTTAGAAAATATGAAAAAGGATTCATGGAAAATCACTCTTTGATTTCACTTCTATTTTCCATGAAATAATAAGTCAAAAGGTACAGGATCCCAGGTAGAAACTGGAAACAGTTCGTTTGTTGTGTTTCTTTTATTCTCTTCTCCATCATCTTGGTCTTCATTTGGGAGGAGGGGAGTAGATTCTTAAGTTATTTTTATTTTCTTTGGCTACATGGTTTTTCAAATTTATGTTTCATTAATTTAAAAATATCACTGTAGGGTTGCATTCTTGGAGAAGTTTAAAAGACAATACTTACCCGTTATTATTACAGGGACCCAAAGAGGTTACAGATGGAAATATCATGTGTATTACTTGTCAATGATCATCCTAAAATGAAATCCTAGCACGAAAGCAAACAACCAAATTTAACTCTTTTTTAGTAAACCTAGCAGATCATAATAGGAGGAAACTGGATCAGTATGATTTTCCTTTTCCTTTGCATTTCTTGTATCCCATGGCCCTACACACACAGACACACACACGTGTACGCACGCACGCACGCACCCACATACACACACACACACATTTCCTACATAGTTTGTCTAGGCTTTGCCATATGCTGGATGAAGACTTTCATGTCCCATCTCATTTGACAGATACAGCTGAATGTTGTTATTCATGTGTTTGTTTGTTTTAAATTCTACCATATTGTTTCTTATCTCTTTTGTAAGTGAGAAAACATGAGACTAACTACATCAAAGAATATTGCCCTAAACCTCCATAAATATCTGTTCCGCTGAACACTGGAGCTAAAACAAATTGATTTTACTTCCACAAGTCTCTCTTTAAAATGTGACTGGTTGGGTGCCCCTGGGACTCTTTGCATGTTACAGAAGACTGCTCATGCTCAAGATACAGCAAAATGTTGCCTTTTAGTTAGACAGAAGACAGCTGTGCTGGGCTCAGTTGTGCTGTGCTGTGCTGTGCTGAGCTGGACCAGGCTGGGCTGAGCTGTTCCTGGGAGAGTGAAAGTGAGTGATGCTTCCTTGCATCCTGCACTTAGGTAGGCATCTGCATGTTTTCTGTTTGTCCATAATGGTTTTGCTTTATCAGGTAATTGGCATTGTGCACAATGCCATTGTGTACAGATTATAACAGGATCCACAGATATAAAGTATCTGCAAGCTCTTGATGTAAGTCATTAGAGGAACAAGGCCTGCAAGTGATGTGACGGTGTAGGTGCCCCCACCATGCCGGCATCCATCACAGGGACAGGCAGCAGCTGGCTTCTGCAGATCTTCTTCCCAGAGAGCTGGGCAAGGGCCCATCTCCAACTGTCAGAGGTCAGGTAGACATCTGTGCTCACAGTTCAGTGTGGCCCTAAAATATCATCTTCTTTGTTAATTTGAGTATTGCCAGTTGTTCTTGTTTTTGGTATGGTTTCTAATGCAAAAGTGTGATATAATTTTGGGGTCTATAAGTTACTTACATCTGACAGTATATGAAAACTGAAAGTGACCAAATCCAGAAATAGTTTGAACAAAGTCATCAAAGCTCCCAACTCCCTGTTCTGCAAACTGAAGAAATCATCAGTTTTATTAGTGTCTGAGTCACTTTCATCAGACAAAGAGCTGTTTCTAGTTTTGTTTTGTCTAGAGTCAAGACTGGTTTCCAAAGCAGTGAAAAAAGGGATCATTTGCTGTTTATTTTTTTTAAAGTAAGCACACCCAGAATTCTCTTTAAAAATCTTTTTGGGCCGGGCGCAGTGACTCCTGCCTGTAATCCCAGCACTTTGGGAGGCTGAGACCGGCAGATCACCTGAGGTCAGGAGTTCAAGACCAGCCTGGCCAACATGGAGAAACCCCATCTCTACTAAAAATACAAAATTAGCCAGGTGTGGTGGTGCATGCCTGTAATCTTAGCTACTCGGGAGGCTGAGGTAGGAGAATCACTTGAACCTGGGAGGCGGAGGTTGCGGTGAGCCGAGATTGTGCCATTGCACTCCAGCCTCGGTAATAAGAGTGAAGAGCAAAACTCCATCTCAAAAATAAAAAAAAAATCCTTATTTTTTAAAAAATTTTAGGTTTGGGGTATATATGAAGTGTTGTTACATAACTAAACACATGTCACAGGGGTTTGTTGTACATATTATTTCATTGCCCAGGTATGAAGCCCATTACCCAAAAGTTATGTTTTCTGCTCCTCCCCTTCCTGCCTCCAAAGTAGACCCCAGTGTGTGTTGTTTCCTTCTTTGCGTTCATAAGTTCTTATCATTTGGCTCTCATTTATAATTGAGAACACATGGTTTTTTTTTGTTTGCTGTTCCTGCATTAGTTTGCTAAAGTTAATGGCCTCCAGCTCCACCCATATTCCTGCAAAAGACATGATCTTATTCTTTCTTATGGCTGCATAGTATTCCATCATGTATATGTACCACATGTTCTTTATAAAATCTGTCATTGATGGGCATTTAGGTTGATTCCACATCTTTGCTATTGTGAATAGTGCTTCAGTGAACATTCGTGTGCATGTGTCTTTATGATAGTGCGCATATGCAGAGCTCTTCTTAGTTTAACAAATATATGAGTGATAAATGTCGGAAAAGAAAACATTACACATCATCTATCTAATTCTAATCAGTGATGCCATGTTTATTTAAACATCCCATTGAAATTTAGTCCAATTCCAGGAGAAGTTGTGAGAAGCCAGGGACTATAAGATGAATGGATAGGGAAAAGTCTCAAAGCAAGAGGTGGTCAGAGAACAAGAGAGTGGCAGTTGGTCTGTTGGGATGAGGGTAGGGTAATGGGAGATGTATGTACCATAGTCTACCATGGTTCATACATAACTAGTCTCTCTCCTATTTATGAACTTGTATTTCTTTAATATTTTATCTATTCCTTTTTTTCCAAGAATAATAATGTTTGAAATTTCTGGAAATTATTTTACATATAGATTGGATCTCTATGGTTTCTTTCCTGTGTTGCTTATATTTTCTCCTTCTCCTTTCCCTTGAGTTCTTGGTGAGTTTTTAAAGTCTATCATTTACCCCCATAGTCATGTCCTCCACCTTTCGTTGTTAGTGGTAACTCTTCCAATTTTTAATTTGGCAGCTCTGTCCCTGTCTCCTAAATCTCCAAGGCATTTTTCTTCTAGAAGATGACCTGAAGGAGTTTAATGGATATGTTTTCTCGACTTTCTTTAGATCGTGTCTCAGAATTAATTTAGGTTTTCTGCTTCATCCCAAATGTTCCTTTCAGAGAGCTGCTCTCCTCCTGTTAGTAGGCTGGCCCCTCGTTTTTGACCTACTTATCCTTTTATAGGCGTAATGGTTTTTATTGTCTTCCAACCCACTGGTAAGCACAGCTGGACTCATTTTCTGTTCAATATACACACTTCCCACAAAAAAAAAAAAAATCCTCCTCTCCACTCTTTATTCATTTCTGGCCTTTCTTCTGAGTGTTGCCACCTGGTTCCCAGTAAAATCCCAATAATTTTCTCCATGTTGTCCTCACCCACACCAGGAATCAATCCAACAGGGAGGCGGCAAGTCTATCACATGGAGGGGAAGGAAGTGTGGCCAGGCCTTGCAGCAGCTCAGCCCTGCTCAGAAGAGTTGGTCTCCTCTGCCATAGCTCACCATCCCTCATCCTTCCCATAAAGGACACATTTGAGGAGGGTGGAGATTTCATCAATGTCACCTCTTTGTATTTCCCTTTGGCCCTTTCTGCCTCTTTTACTACTTCCCATCTTTATCTAAGAGGCATGTTAAATTTCTGACATGCTGTAGTCATCATCTTTCTTAATTCCCAGTTTTCCTCTGGGACTATCAGTTGCAGGGAGGATTGGGGGCTGAGGAAGTGTTGGCTAAGTGCTGTTCAGAAGCACCTACTCCCTTGGAATCAGAGAGAGCACCCCATGCCTATTTCTCTCTCCTTCTTTAATTGCTCGTTTGTGGACTGAATGTTTTCATACCCCTAGAATGCATATGTTGAAGGCCTAACCCCCAAGGTGATGGTGTTTGGAGATAGGGCCTTTGGAAGGTAATAAGATTCAGATGAGGTTATGAGGGTGAGGCCTCCATGATAAGAATAAGAAGAGACATGAGAGAGAGCTCCCTCTTTGCTATGTGAAAACGTAACAGGAAGGCTGCTGTCTGTAAGTCAGGAGGAGAGCCCTCTTGTAACTCAGTTATGTGGGTACCCAGAATTTTGAACTTCCAGTCTCCAGAGCTGTATGAAATTAAATTTCTGTTGCTTTTACCACTCAATTAATTAATTAATTAATTTTCTGAGACCGAGTTTCCCTCTTGTTGCCCAGGCTGGAGTGCAATATCACAGTCTCGGCTTACCACAACCTCCACCTCCCGGCTTCAAGAGATTCTCCTGCCTCAGCCTCCCGAGTAGCGGGAATTATAGGCACCCACCATCATGCTTGGCTAATTTTTGTATTTTTATTAGAGATGGGATTCCACCATGTTGGCCTGGCTGATCTCAAACTCCTGACCTCATGATCCGCCTGCCTCAGCCTCCCAAAGTTTTGGAATTACAGGTGTGAGCCGCTGCCTGTTGTTATGGCTGTGTGAGCATTCTAAGACACACATCTTCTCCGTCTCTTTTTTAGCCTCTTAACACTATTTGCTAAGCCTCAAGTGTGCCTTTGACTCCATTCTAGGCAATGAACAAAGCAGGAAACAAAACAAAAATCCTTGCCCTGAGGGAGAGCAAATTATAGGAGGGTGCTATGTGACATTAGATGGTTGTATGCACTTTAGAGAAAATTAGAGAAAATAAAGTAGGGAGATGGAAATTCAGGGGAGGGGTTGTCATTTTAGTGCAGGCAAAAAAGAAAAGTTTTACTGACAGTGACTTTTGTACAGCGAAATGAAACAAGCGAAGGAATAAGGAGGAAGTCATGTGAATACCTGGGAACACGCTTTCTAGAATGGAGGAATAACAAATTCAAAGGCCCTGAGATAGAAACATGCTTGGTGTGTTCATGGAACAGCAGGGAGGCCATGGATGTGGAGTAGGATGAGAGTAAATAGTAAGAAACAATGGGTTCAGAGAGGAAATTACCGCTAACCTAATTTCCCCAAAGTATAGTAAATGGTGGTGTCTCTCTGCTCAAACCTTCAATATATTGCAATTGGTTGAAGAATAAATTTCAGATTCATTAACATGACATTTAAAGTCTTGCTCAAACTGGACTTTGCAATATGTTTAATGTCACTTCTTCACCCTGGTTAATTTGTTGTTCACTCTGGTTACATTCACCATCTTCCCAGACAAACCCTAACTCTTCGTAACTTTCTCATAGCTCTCTTTACCTACCAAAGCTGGCTTCATCCTAAAGGTTCAGCTCAAATGCAACCCTCTGCTAGATGCTTTTCTTCAATGGCCTTGGGTAAATTTAATCCCTACCACCTCTACTCTTCCATAGCATTTTGATTTTATCTAAATTGTAACATGTATTTAATTATTACCTAACCTTTAAACAAATAGTTACATGGCTGTTTCTCCTGCTCAATCTTAAGATTCCTGTAGCCAGTGCCCATTATGCCTCTAATATGTTCATTTTTTTGACAAATAAAAAAGAACTGGCTGAGTGCAGTGGCTCACACCTGTAATCCCAGCACTGTGGGAGGCTCAGCCAGGAGACTTGCTTGAGGCTAGGAATTTGAGATCAGCCTGGCAACAAAGTGAGACTGCCTCTACAAAAAATGAAAACAAAAAACAAACAAACAAAAAAAAACTACCTGGGCATGGTGGCACACTCCTGTAGTCCCAGCTACTTGGGAAGCTAAGGTGGAAGGATTGCTTGAGCCCAGGTGTCCAAGGCTTCAGTGAACTACGATTGCCCCAGTGCACTCCAGCCTGGGTGACAGAGTGAGACCCTGTCTCTAAAACAAACAAACAAACAAACAAAAAACACACACACAAAGCAAAACAAAAGCTAACTCAGAACCAATTACTCTTGTAATTTCCCAAAAAGAAAATAGACATTTGTTGCAGATTACTTAAATATTTATTTCCATAAGCAAAGTGTCTATAACCAGATGATATCTCAAGTTTCTTTTTATTATGCCAATGCTGCATTCCCACAGACAGTTTCAGATATGTGAAATACAACAGACTTGTTGGCTTTGGTGTTCAAGGTGATTCACACTGAATTGCATACTGGGAGTCCCTAAGGTTCCGCTGTCAACAAGAAGAAGTGTATTCATAGCCCCTTGTCTCTTAGAAGCTCAAATTTAAAAATCCATAACATACCAAACTATTTGAAATCCTCACGCTTTTTTTTTTTTCATTTTTATTAGAGAGGTAGCTTTAGGAATCAGCATCTGAATCACTGTGACTATGGATAACCTCAAAGGAATATTGTTCACAGTTGCCAGGTAACTAAGGATGCCAGTAGTTTAGATGGGCTGAAAATAATTGACACCTCCTATGGAAGTAAAGATACTTGAGGAAACACCTATCAACGTTCTGGAAGCAGCAACATTTCCGAAGAATTTCTGTTGCTCCCTCATTTTTTTTTTTTTTTTTGAAAATTCAGGGGCTTGCTCTGTCACCCAGGCTGTAGTGCAATGGTGCAATCACCGCTCACTGCAGTCTCAAACTCATGGGCTCAAGCAATCCTCCCCTCAACCTCCCATGTAGTTGGGACCACAGGTGTGACCATCATGCCTGGTTCCCCCATTCTAACTACTCTGTACCAGGCATTGGCCTTGACAGCAAGATACTTGCAGGAATGGGAAAAGTTCCATTTTTAAGGGATTTGGCAGTGAGAATAGTAAAAACGAAAACAACAAAACCAAAGGAAAACTCTTGGTTTCTAGTTTTTCCCTTCAAAATCCACATCTTCCCAAAAACCAAGACATGAAAATCCTCCTCAGGAGTCTGGAAGAAGCCATGTGGCAAGTTGTCCATATCTACAAAATAGTTTCCAGGTAAGTCACAAGGCATGAGACTTTTTCCCACACAATATGAATTTGTATTTTATGGTGATCCATTCTTCGCTATAGCATAAGCACAGCTTAAACCTTATTTATAAATACAACCAAAGAACGAGCTCTGTCTTGGAAAAGTGGGAATAGTTTTACAGTGATATTTGTCAAGAAGAGTCCAATACAAAAGGAAAATGAAGCTACAAAACAGAGCATTCTTGCATCACCCAATTTCCTTACAACACGTATGCACACACAATCTCACACACACACAGAATGCTGAGAGATGTCACAAAAATACTTTGAAATTCAACACTAGTAGAAAGAAATGTGTCGTCTCACATTTATTCGAAAGGTATTAGCTTTCTTTCTCAGCAAAATTGAACAAACAAGTTATTGACAAAATATTTTTTAAGAAGACAAAGCTTATTTCAAAAAACTCAAAAATTTCTGATGTTTTGGTCTCTACTAAATATCTAAGATTAATGCCATTCATATAAAAATGAAAAAATTACCATTAAATATTGATAATTACGGTAAACTTGAGTTTGATTATTAATTTAGGGCTGAACGTGGGGAAGTCATATTTTTTTGAAAGGTTCACCTAATGTTTTTGGGTAGCCAATATAAATTAGGTTGAGCTTTGCAGAGGTAAAGCTCATCAAAAGCTACTGGAAGTAGCCAGCTATAAGGTAGGATGGAGGATACATCATGAGAGAACTTTTGAACTGAAAATCTGGCAACCTGAGATATAGCGTTGTCATACTCTTTCACATTTCTGGGGCTCATTTTTCTCTAAAAGGAGGTATTTTAACCAGGTATTTTCCACAATCTTCTCAGCTCTAGAAATGTTCTCTTCACATAATGAAGAGGGTACTGTGGAAAACAATTATAACATGAGTAATGATCATTTAAGACAGGAGTTGTTAGAAACGCTTGTTCCAGCTGGATAGGGTGGCTCATGCCTGTAATCCCAGCATTTTGGGAGGCCAAGGTGGGAGGATTGCTTAAACTCAGGAGTTTGAGACCAAGCTTGACAACATAGTGAGACCCCATCTCTCTCTATTTTTTTTTAATTAGCCAGGCCTTGTGGCATGCACCTATAGTACCAGCTACTCAGGAGGCTGAGGCAAGAGGATTGCTTGAGTCTAGGTGGTTGAGGCTACAGTGAGTAATGATTATACCACTGCACTCCAGCCGGGGTGACAGAGTGAGACCCTGTCTCAAACAAACGAACAAAAAAGAAAGAAAGAAATGCTTGATCCCTGGCCCCATCCTAGAGATACAGACTCAGAGACTCTGGGTAAGGCCCAGCAATCTGAGTTTAACAAGCTCTCCTGGGGGGTCCAGTGCACAGCAAATTGAGAAATTCTGATGGAAGGAACCTCCTTCAATCTTCAGCACTCACACTGCTCATACCACAATGGTGTGAATTAAATGAGATTTGTGTTTTCTCTAGGGCAAGAAAGGAACAGCAGGCATAGGTGGGTGGGAGATGAGCCACTCAGGTACCCTGGGACACGAGAGTTCTGGACAACAGGGCTGGGCTGAGTAAAGGTTAGAGATCATTTAGCAAGAGGCTTATGATTGCTTCATGGCTTACAGTGTTCCTTGGTATTGAAAAAATAAATTGTTTTAATGCAGCACTGAAAGACTAGCTTTCAAAGTGCAGTCTGAGCACCTCTTGTAATCTTCTACACTGGTCCCTGGGCAGACGTCCTAACACTCTTATATCTAGGCATTAAGAGTTTGTTCATATAGTTTTATGAGTAGCAGATCAGTCTCCCTAGTTTCCCACCTGAACCTCACCTGGGAAAAGGAGGACTTGGCTGCAAGGAGATGGTTAGCTATTCCTGCTACTACATACATCAGATCACTTTATTATTTTAAAGTGTTGTTTCTTATGATATTAGAAGGCTATTTTTCAGTGACTGTTGATCTGATTGAGGAGTATTGGTTCCCCTTAGTGGGCTTCCCACTCTGTGATCAAGGCCAGAGGTAATGTACATATACTATGCCTGTTGTGAGTCAGCATGGCCCATGCCAAACCACGGTAACCCTCCAACAGCACTGCTGTGGCCACAGTGGCCCTCGCATCTGCTGACGTCCTGTTCCCCTGTTGGGGCTTTTAGCAGGTCTTACAGGATCTTCTCATGCGCATCCTGTTCCCATGGATCCACAGCGTCTTATTAGCCCGTCCACATGTTCCACCAAACGCCTCTGAACTTCAAACCCCAGCTCACTTAATAGGTCACGCTTCTTTCCTTGGTGTCTGACTATTTTGTCAGTGGCACAGATTGAGTTCTGCAAATGGAATGAAGCCTCCTACAGGAGTGTTTTTTAAACCTATGCCATTTAAATTTACTTTGGGAAGAGCTGTCTGCACCTACAATATGTTCTTTCATATTGTCATGTTCAGTTACTCTGGGCAAAACATGTTAATGTTTAGTTGTCCTGGGATTAGGAAAATAAAACGTAATATGGTCATCTCTTGGCTCTATGAGCCAAACTTGATGAGTATACCTGTGTATATATGTGTATGTGTTTCCTTTTGTCTTTGGATAACCAGCTAATGTTAAGGCAATTCAAGATAAAGATGTATTTTTGAGGAAGCTAAAGAGAGGAAAACTGTAATATCTTTTGTGAGCTACATTTACCCCAAGGCATTTATCATAAAATGCATTTCGTTTCTGATTACATCACTCTGGCAGCTGGTATGAGGAAGAAACCACGTTGGGAAATTGTCAAAAACGATCACAAGTTTATTTGGCTTCTATCAATTTTCTCTTTTTTCTTCTTCTGACCAGAAAACTCTTGTTTCAATTCCATTTGAATGTCAACAATAAAAAAAAAATAGCAAAGCCTTCATGAGCAAATGTTCAAACTTCAGGGGGAAAATAATCAAAGGACCAGTTATTCCTATGTACTTGCCTAAAGATACATAATACTGTTTGATGTGCACATACAATTTAATATAACCTTTTACAAAGCTAAAATGATCAGAGCAAGAAAATTCACCACTTGAAATATTTGGGAAGAAAGTTTTATATTATCCTTTCACTTGAAACTTTTCATAACCACGATATTCCTGGAAAATGTAGAAATAACACTGCTCCCATTTTGGTAGAAATAGATGTTTGGAAATGTCTTCCCAGTGTCTTTCATGTTGTAATAGGAAAGAAAAGGAGACAATCAGAGCTGTTTTTCTGTTTGCTAAAACAGCCTCCTAAATGTAATTTACAGAAAATAAATATGACAAGTCTAGGTCATAAATCATTTCTAATGATCACTCTTATTTTCACAATGAGGGAACGGAGACACAGGTGGGCAACAAGTCATAGATGACCTTGTAAGCCAGTTGCACCAAACGATACGGAATCCCAAAGGCGTCTTCTTCCTGTGCTTCAGCTACTGGCTTGTATGAGCTTTTTATTTTCGTTATGTCTCAGCTATACATTTCTAGAGCATATAATAGCATGCAACCCAGCAGGGTTTGAATGTGATTAGACCCAAGTGAAGCACCATTAAAAACCAGAGACTTATTCGAATGACATGACATTTTGAATGAGTGACGAACCCAGTGTGTTTGGCTTTGTGTGTGTACTTGCTTCCTTGATTCTTAAACCGATTTCTTTTCAGAAGAAAATGTGCTTTTCTGAAACAGCTAATAGGATGCTTCATAGGTCACATGCTATTTTCAGGACCAGAGAAGAGCAGTGTGTGTTATGGATGAAGTGAAAAACATCATTTCTGAGTCTCCCAGCCTCTGTAAGCTCAGGTCAAGTCATTACCTTTGATTTTACTTTTCAGTTGTTATTAAATTTTCTCTCTTTTTTTTCTGTGTTGACTGCCTTGCAGGTTTCTCCACCAATCAACCTTGATTGGGTCACCCACAATCTCTCTTTGAACTTTAAATGTGAAACAGGCTAATCAACCCAAGCCTTCTATTGCCTGTTGGGCTAGAACCTGGTTCTGTGATTTCAACTCACATCAATCATTTTAATGCAATAGATGTTTACGTGATACACAGAACCCCATGCCAGCCATGTTCAGAGTATGTCTTGGTCAAAAGCCCATATATTATATGTCCTCATAATGTAAATGTAAAAGAATGTGTAAGCATGTTTTTGCACACATTTGCTTTCTAGTTTAACATAATTAGTTGAGCTGAAGTGTTTAATGGTTGCACTATTATGGAAACTATTGACTAGACTATCTACAGTGTTAATTCTGACCATGCAATATATATAAAGCTTTCTCATATTACGGCCTGGCTTCATATAATTTATTTTCTTACTGCCAAAACATGGCTTTCACATTTACTATGAAAGACTTTAGGTAAGGAAAGAGAGTGATTGAGTTAATTGTTATATTTACTACGGAGTTGTTACTTCAAACACATTGTGGTAGAGTCGAGCAAAACAGAGTGTCCATATGTGAATAACAGCACTACGATCATGGCATGTTAAGATTAGAATTAGGGGAAGGCAGCTAGCATTTGTTGATGACCTTTTATATTCCATGTGTTTGTAGGTTGCCTCTTTTCTGAGCTCTTCTGTCCAATATTGTCATGTTAGAGACACTGATAGTGGAATAAAGTGCATTAATTCATGCTTTTTTACCTATGAGTCAGGCGTGAAACTCCGGGACTCCAGATACGAGCCTAAGTGCCCGGTTCACTACTGTATTCTGCTTCATGTTATCTCTTTTGAAGAAAAGCCTAGTTGGGTTTCATATTTCAAAACTTTTTCTTGTGAAATCTCTCATCCACTTCATCTCTAGTTGCAAATGCCTCGCTCTGGAAATCACAAACTTTTGTTGTTTGTTTGATGCAAAATAAATCAAAGTGACTTAATTTTGACCACTCACATGAAGACTGAAAACCTTTATAACCATCATGGAAATTACAGAAGGTAAAGGAAAATCTTTTACTTTTATGGGGCTCGCAATTACGTTTTTGCATGTGTTTAGCACATAGAATTCTTCTTGGTAAGTGTAAAATGCTGCATATGTACAGATAACTTGTCAGCTAAAAATGCTTAAGGCTCTAGTCTGCATTCCAACAGGATGTGTGTGAGCAGATGTTTATTTCAACACTTCATCAGTTGAGCCATCACTGTATATTTGGCTACAGAGTAAAAAGATAACAGCTGAAATGGATGAAGGAGTGAACAATGAAAGACACAATGTTACTCAGATTGCTTAAGAAAATATAGGCAAAAAAGTTTATAAGAATGAGTAAAAGAATGATGAATAGTGCCATCTTTTCATATAGGTGTTAACTCTGTGTTCCTCTTTGAAGAGTTGATTCTTTCAAAGACTTCTCTGAAAAGGTGGCATTGATCATCATCCTAAGAGGGACTAGCAGTAAAGAGGACCTAATTTTAGGATTTCAGGAATACCAGGGTACAAAAACTTCCTGGAAAGGAGAGATAGAACTGACTTGCCAGAACAAAAGAAAAATCGACATTTACTCAGCGCCTCTATCTTATTGGTTATATGATAAGTAGTATCATACGTGGCATCTCACTTAATATCTAAAACTTTTTGGATTTTTCTTGTTTTTTTTTCCGTTTTTATGCAAATAATTGAAATTCAGAAAGTTTTGATAACTTACCCAAGTTCAGAAAGCTAATAAGTGTCATACTTAGGACTGAGCTCCAAATGTGTGTATGATTCCTCATTCAGCTGCATCATGCCACCGTCACAAAACATTTTAGAGATGGTCTTATATAACAACAAGAGGCAGGAAACTATCTTCTTAGAGCAACAAGTTAGATGGGAAGTACAGTTGCAAGGAAAAAGCGATAGCTACTGTTACAGTCCAGCGATATTATAAATATGTAACACTGCACGGGCTGACATATCAGAACGGATGCTAACCTCAGACTACTGTAGAGAGGTACCAGAGCCTGCTTGCTAGCTACAGCCCCCTAGCCACATATCAGCCCTGTTAATAGTGCCTTTTAAGTGAATTCCCTCTCTTGACAGAGAGCACACCCTAGAGGCTCAGAATCATGTGCAATTCTCCCTTTCCAGAGCCTCTGATGATAAAATACCAGATGGCTTACATAACCAGATGTTTTCCTCATTGTCCTATTTTTCCTTTCACTGCTACCCGGTATACTTCTTGAATTTGTATTTCTTTATTTATCTCCATAAATATTGGCATTTTCTACACTTCCAGCCTCAGCCATCTTCAGTATTTTACCCAGCCGTTCCCTTTAGAGGGTACTATTCTTTCCTAAGGAAAGGTGATCCTCAACTCTTCCAAGTCTTTGAAATAGGGTCTCACTCTGCTGCCCAGGCTACAGGTCAGAGATGTGATCGTGGATCACTGCCACCTCTGCCTTCTGGCTTCAGGCGATTCCCCTGTCTCAGCCTCCCCAGTAGCTGGGATTACAGGCATGGGCCATCACGCCCAGCTAATTTTTGTATTTTTAGTAGAGACGAGGTTTTGCCATGTTGGCCAGGCTGGTCTTGAACTCCTGGCCTCAAGTGATCCTCTCACCTTGGACTCCCAAAGTGCTGAGATTACAGGCATGAGCCACCAGGCCCGGACACTTCCAAGTCTTTATTTATTAAACTAGTGGTACCCAGAACACACGCCATTGCCCCTGCTTCTCCTCTTGTATCACCCGCTGCTCAGATCTGCTTTTCACATCTCCCTGTCATCAGCAAGTTCTCTTTGGTCACCTTTCTCAAAGTATATACTGAAAGCTCTCCATCATTACTGTCAGAGCTTTGGACAATCTCTTGCTACACTAACATGGATAATTTCAGTAGCCTCCAAACAGATCTTGTTGTCTCTGCTCTTGCACAGCTTAATCCATCTTCCACACAGCTACAGGAGCACTTTCTCCAAAGCACAGAAACTGCTCATCAGATACCCTTCCCACTTGCTAATATGAACCGTAACTGCCTAGAGGTGAGTTTGTTTCAGTCAGCTTTTTTCAATTCACTGGGAGAAAAATTAGCTTTAATACAAAAAGCTGTGCATAATGCTTTAGAATAGGCAAAGAAAGCAGTCTCTTTTAAAAGCATCTGCCAGATAAAATGCACCTTAGCAATGGCATAAAGAAAACATCTTGCCTGTAGAAGAAATTTATGAGGCAAGAAAAAAAAAGATGAAAGGAGGAGCCTATTGCAGAAGTAAATTAGAAATCTAGGTAAAAGAAAAATATCAGGGCAGCACCTCCTAAATTAAACTTAATTGAAAGAGATTAAGCTGAATTAAAATTGATTAGGCCAAGCCTGACATCATTATTAATTTTAATAATAATAATTAATAATATTCATTGAACACCTAGTTGATATAGGGTAAGACACAGTCCCTGCCCCTGAGTTTATAATCCAAATTAGGGCGGGAGAGTGAGTTGGCTGAAAAAGTAAAAGCGAAATATACTTCAAGGAAATGAATTCTAATAGCACTGACTCCATTTGGAGAGTAGTTTAATGTTGTAATGGGAGTAAGTAACCTCACAGAATGTTAGATTCTTTGTAATTATTTAAGGGAGGAATAAGGTTCTGGAACTTTAGCCAATACTGTAGTTACTGGTGAGGTGAAAAAGTGTCAGTCTGGGTGGAAAAGGAAACAAAAAATAAGTGAAAACAGTATGAGATATGGTAAACAAGGAAGAAAACTGCATTATTACTCCATTTAATGGAAAATAAGGGTTCAAAAAACATGTAGTTTCTTGTAGATCTTTGCAGTATCTTAATTTTCTAATCATTAATTCTATCATATAATTATATCTTGATTTTTTATTTTATTTTACTGCTGAAAAAGTCAATAGCTTATTGATTTTAGGTTTTCAAATTAAGTTTATTAATTTATTCTTTCAATAGTTGTTATTTGGAGGCATGATTTAAAAGCAAGTTGAATTATTTTTCTTGTACCTCTTGTAAACACCTTAAAAAGTCTAATTCCAAACAATAGTTCTAAGAATATCTTGAGCAATGACAGCAACTTCAAAATGAATGAGTAGCTTTTTAGAGTGTTACACTGAAAAAACTAAGCTTACTGTGCTTTATTATACAGCCACATTTTCAAAGATAAACATAGACTTCCCAGGGATAGTTTTTCCATTGCTAGTATCTGCCTCCTTCTCTTCAAAGATGCACATTACAACTAGCAAGGGTGAGGACTGTGTAGCTTCGTCTCCTTCCTCTCTCAGACGTATCGTAGAGAAGATGGATCTTTCCTTCTGCCATCTCTGCTAATTGATGATGTTTGAGCTCTTCCTTGGGGAAGACATCAGCAGTTCATTCACTGTGGTTACCAATCATTGAATCAGGTAGAGTATGTTCCCCTCTTATAACGGGAAGCTTTCAGTAAATCAGATATGATGATGGGCATGACTTTGGAGGTATAAAGTGACCAACATCATGGTTCCATAGCAGGTACGCTTTCCTCTCTTCCCAAGAATAAAAGTGTGCTGCCCTACTCTCAGGAGATTCCCTGAAGGACTCAGAAGAAATGGACAGATTTAATCTAGTATAAAAAAGCATGTACCCATTTCCAACAAATATATCACAACTTCTCAGAGTATGGAAATACTGTACATATCAAAAATGTGGTGCACCAATCAAAATTACATAAAATCAGTGACGTAAATCATAAACTTATGACTCTACTTTCCCCAATGGTATAACGATTATAAAATATTTTTAGATTAAAAATAAGTACCAAAAGATAACATAGGAGACTATCTAGGGGACCTCAGATTTGGAAATGACTTTTTAGATGCAATAGCAAAAGCATGCTTCATGGAAGAGAAAATGAAGTTGGACTTTATTGAAATTAAAAACTTCTGTTTCTGAAAGACACTGTTAAGAGAAAGAAAAGATAAGCCACAGGCTGGGAGAGAAAGACAATACTTGAACAACATGTATCTGATAAAGGACTTTGTTTCCAAAATCTACAACCAGCCCTTATAACTGAGCAATAGGAGAAAAACCCAATTAGACATGGGCAAAAAATCTAAACAGACAACTCACCAAAGAAGATAGACAAATGTTAAATACACATATGAAAAGGTGCTCAACACTGTACATTCGTTAGAGATTGCAAATTAAAACCACAGTGAGATACCACTACACTTATTAGAATGGCAAAAAAATCAAAACACTGACAACATCAAATGTGGGTGAGGGTGTGGAGCAACAGGAACTGTCATTCACATCTAGTGGGAAAGCCAAATAGTGAAGCCACTGTCAAAAACAATCTGACAGCTGCTTACAAAGCCAAACATAGTTTTACTATACAACTCAGCAATTGTGCTCTTAGGTATTTACCCAAATGAATTGAAAATGTTATGTCCATAGAAATGCCTACACATAAAAGTTTATAGCAGGTTTATTCATAATTGCCAAAATTTGAAAGCAATCAAGATGTCCTTCAATAGGTGAATAGGTGAATGGATAAACAAACTCTGGTACATCCATGCAATGGAATATTATTCAGAGATAAGAAGAAATGATCTATCAAACCACAAAAAGATACAGAGGAATCTTAATTGTGTGTTACTAAGTTTAAGAAGCCAATGTGGAAAGGCTAAATGCTGTATGATTCCAGGTATATGACATTCCAGAAAAGACAAAGCTGTACAGAGAGTAAAAAGATTGGTGTTTGCCAGGGTTATGGGGGAGAAGAGGGAAATACCTGGGGCACAGGCTATTTTTACGGCAATGACACTGTTCTGTATGATGCTGTAATGGTGGATACAGGATATTTTGCATTTGGCAAAACCCACGGAATTGTACTACTACACAAAGAATAAAACCCAATGCCAACATGGACTTTAGTTAATAATAATATATCGATATAGTTTCCTCAGTTGTAACAAATATACCACACTAATGCAAGATGGGAATAATAGGGAAAAGTGAGGGTATGGGGGAGATGGGGTCTATGGAAATTCTTTGTACTTTACCCTCAATATTTCTGTAACCCTTAAACTATCCTAAAAATTAAAATCCATTAAAAACAAATAGAAAATACACTATCAGCTCCAACACATGGAAAACTCTAGTATTACCATGTCCAATATTTCTGAGAATTCCAAAGCCATCTAAATATCTGGGGTCCTCCTGCACAATAAGTAGATGTAGGGTAGTGACACGTTCCCTAACATATGTTTCTGTAATTTAGTTTGGCGAAGAGCTTGTCTTTGTTTTGCTTTTTTTTTTTTTCAAGAAACAAGTTGTCACTTGATCTTTTGAAGAGGTTCTTTTCAAATGTTCTTACCTACTGACTGTTAAAGTATTCAAGGCAAATGATGTTGCCATATTAATACAATTTATTTTGGTTAAAGCAGTTTGCCTTAAGCTGCTAACGCAGACTCAGTGCTCTGTGCAATTGATGGTTGAATGATCAATAGAACACCTAAGATTCTCATAAAATCCAGCCTCCAACACTGTGACAATGAGCCAGATTAAGAGAAAACTTCAGTTGGCTTTCTGTTGTCTCTCTTACAGACTGGCTTTCCAGGCATTCTAACTGAATTACAATAGACAAAAATTAGTTGACAAAGTCAGCAATGTAGACCATGTAAACCTCATGATTCCTTATAGTGAAATAAACAGTGAGGTAAGTACAGATAAACTTTAACATTTCAGTGAGTTAATAAACGAAAAGCCCTTTATTCATGTGAGAGTATAGTAATTGGTATGTGTTGAGAGAATGGATCCACACAGTCATTCAGGGAACCCAGGCTGATGAAGGTTTTGACATTTTCAATGGGTGGTTTCTATAGCAACACTATGTGTTGTTATCCATCCAAAGGCTGATGAAAGAGAGAGAGAAAAAAAAAAAACAGCACGTGGAAAGTTTCTTGGTCCAGGTGTATATCACTTCTGTCTATACCCCATTGGCCAGAATTATTTGTTCACGTGAACACACATAAGTACATGGGAGGGTGGGAAATATGGAGATTAAGGAAGTAGATGTGTTAAATATATATGATATATAATTATACATATGTATTCCAAGTACATACATCTCATTCATTCTATTCCAGAATTAATAGCTTGTGATGAGAAGACAGGAATGGAATAGAATTGAGGATGAAATAAATAAAATTTAATTAATTAAACAAGAGTAAATCTTTGCATGACAGCATGTCATATGTTAAGGGATCTGATTAACACAACTCTTTGTAGCTGACATAAAACTACAATTTTTTTAAAAAAAGGAAAGCAAGTTAGTAAACCCACTAAAAATGGACAGATTTCTTTCTCAACTTGTTGAGGAGAGACATCATAGGATTCTTTCTATTATTTTAAGTTCCATCAAGTTTTTTCTCTCCCCGGAGAGCTAATTTCTTACTGCACTCTTGAGTCATGACAGATAATTAGGAAATCTGGTCAGGCTTTTGCGGTGCCATATTTCTGCAAGTTTTATATTGTTATAAAATAGCTTCAGGGGAGACACACATACCAAAAAAAAAGGATAATAAGGGTGAGAGTACATTAGCCTAAAGTATAATTTTATTGTTTTCCATCTGTTGTAATTATGAAAATAAACTCATTGTTACTCTGATCAGCAGGATAAGTCATCAGAAAGATGCTTGTGTCTAGCAACATATCTTGTTACATGTTATAAATAAGAACATCTTATCTGTATGGCTTTGTTCCCCCTTAGGAGCAGAGCCATTGCAATCTTCCCACTAGAAGAGTCATTTTTTTCCCCCTCAAACCAACATAGCTCAAGGGAATAGTATTTGTTTCAACCAAATCATTACTGCATATGGGATTTAGATTTGCATTTGCACATATTTCCAAGGTGACTGAAAAAGCGTTATTTTAAGAAAATAACAATTTAAAAATCATAGTTGGAAGGGTATGTTTTCTCTCCACGTATTGGATAAGAATAATATGTGTGCTATTGAGTGTGTAGGAGTACTCAGTGAGCATTCGTCAACTAAGTTTTACAGTGACAAACCAACTGAGTCAAGAAAAATAGGCTCAATTCTTCCTCTCTCGCTCTCTTACTGCCTGAACTATGGAAAGCTTACTCTAAAGCATGCGCTGATTATTTTTAAATAGTAAGGGTGATTTCATTACCTTAAAGAGGACAGGTGATTAACTGCCTTAACTCACTTCTTGTTTTCTCTAACTTAAGGAAGTGACATAACTGGCATTGATGATGGAAAAAATCAAAAGGAAGATTTTTTTCCTACAGCATCAATTTTATATTTTCCTAAAAAATACTGTGAAAGGTCAATGATTACTCATCCATAAATATTGTCTTATATTATATAATGTATTTTTCATTACTGGTAGAAGAAGGAAACCATAGAAACAAAATAAAGTAAATTTTTAGATTTTAATAGGGACCAGTGATTCTCTCAATTCTTAAATATCTCTAGTCATCAGCCATATTTGAGAACCACTGCTCATGGTAACTCATTAATTTTAGAAATACAGGCCAGAGAGTGAAGTCATACAACTAGGGACTGGCAGAGTGAGGACACAGTGAGAAAGTGGGCTTTTTTGGTTTTTGTTACCTCCCTCCATGACAACACACACACACACACACACACACACACACTCTTATAAGAAGAAATGTGAGCGCAGGATCTTGTTGCTATCACTCATGATAATTCTAGTTGACATACAGGAACAAAGAGTGATAGGTTTTCTTCACCTTAATGTGATGTGAAGGCCCTGCAAAGTAGTGAAATATCTTTCCTAATTTAAGGGACACTGAATGGACTCAACCACTAGCAGAAGGACATCCTAGCAGAGTACTGAGAATTTTCTTTTTGGAGTGTCCCAGTCCATCCATGAAGAAGGCTGCTTCAGTATTTTGAGTTTCAGCATTTCTCAGTTTGGGGTTTTTGAGCAAGGGTTGCTACTTACAATTTTCTAAAGACCCTGACCTGAGTTAGATTTCCAGGGGATTGATGATACACTGAGTGGAAGAACCATCAAAAGTCCAATTGATGGCCCCAGGGAGCTGCAAAGAAGGTGCTTCTCGTAGATTTGTTGATTTCAATTTCTTTGAAAGGAATGTGGTCCACTGGACAACTTCTTACTGTTCCTCCTGTGCTCCTGTCCCTAGATCTCCAGAACTCATAGTTTAGTTTTATAATTTTTTGTTGTTGTTTTCTGAGACGGAGTTTCAGTCTTGTTGCCCAGGCTGGAGTGCAATGGCGCGATCTCGGCTCACTGCAACCTCCACCTCCCGGGTTCGAGTGATTCTCCTGCCTCAGCCTCCCAAAGTAGCTGGGATTACAGGCATGCACCACCACGCCCAGCTAATTTTTGTTTGTATTTTTAGTAGAGACGGGGTTTCTCCATGTTGGTCAGGCTGGTCTTGAACTCCCAACTTCAGGTGATCCACCCGCCTTGGCCTCCCAAAGTGCTGGGATTACAGGCGAGAGCCACCGTGCCCAGCCTAAACATGTATTATAATAAATATATAATATTTACAACTTTGTAAACATATGTAAATAGGAGTTGTTTTAGAAAATTGTGGAATTGTTAAAGGAGTCTCCCACCTCAAACCATTTTCCCCAGGGTCTCTCAGAGTAAACAAGGAAATATGAGTTCCTCTTGCTTTGACATCTGGGTGGGGATGAATTAAAGAGCATTCCAATGCATAGTAATTACCTTGTAATCAAAGTAAGTGTAAGGATCAAGGAATTCTGATTGGTGCTAAATCCATTTCATAAAAAATAAGCAATCTCAAGATTTCTCAAAGGAGTGAATGACTGGATAAACAACCAATCGGAGACTGAAGTGAAGTTACAAAGGCCACACGCCTAGGCAAACATCTGATGAACCAAATTACCTCATGAATGGGAAAAAAAGTTAGACGGGACAGAATCCGCTTGCAGTTGGCTAAAAAGTTGGGAATTGTTTGGTGAAGAATAGAAATCACTGGAGGCCTTTTAGTAGGAATATAGCATGGCTAGATTTATGATTTTGGAAGATTTTCTGGCAATGGGAAGTGTTATGCTAACAGAAAATACACAGTGACTTTTAATCATTCTGTCATAATCTCACTGTATTATTCTGTTCTCACATTGCTATAAAGAAATACCTGAGACTGGGTAATTTATAAGAAATGAGGTTTAATTGGCTCACAGTTCTATAGGCTGTACAGGAAGCATGGCATCATCTGCTTCTGGGGAGGCCTCAGGGAGCTTCCAATCACGGTGGAAGGCAAAGGGAGTGTGAGGCGTCTCACACGGTGAGAGCAGGAGCACAGAGGGTAGCAGATGCTACACACTTTTAAACACCCAGATCTCCTGAGAACTCACTCAGCATCGCGAGGACAGTGCCAAGGGGGATGGTGCTAAACCATTCATGAGAAACTGCCCCTGGGATCAAATAACCTCTCACCGAGCCCCACCTCCAGCCTTGGGGATTACATTTCCACATGAGATTTCGGCGGGGACACAGACCTGAACCCTATCACCCACTAAAACCCCTGTGGTTTAAAACTCAAAGGAATGTAAAGGGCAAACATGTTACTGAGTTGCAGCAGCCTAGTGCCTTCGCTTTTAACTAATATACATGCATATTAATGTTTCTCTTTGTGGCTTGTAATTTGCTTTAGGGATGTCTGGCTGCTTCCTCTCTTTACTGTACAAATTGTCACTAGTTCCAGGGTTCTCCTAACCTTCTCTCTTACCTAATATCTCTCTTCCTCTCCTTTCTTCCACTGTTCCCCAGAATACAAAATTACTCATTTGATTTCCTCACCTTTTAAAACAAACCTGCATTGTTGTTTTACTGCTTGATTAAAATACATTAAACTTTGGAAGATGGAGTGGAAAACATAAAATAATTTTCCATGATGAATTTTTTTAAGAGGTGGCATCTCACTCTGTTACCTATGCTGGGGTGCAGTGGCATGATGATGGCTCACTGCAGCCTAGAACTCCTGAGCTCAAGCATCCTCCTGCTTCAGCCTCCTGAGCAGCTGGGACTATAGGTATGCGACACCATGCCCAGCTAATTTGTGTGTGTGTGTGTGTGTGTGTGTGTGTGTGTGTGTAGATGGAGTCTTGCTATGTTGCCCAGGCTGGTCTCAAACTCTTGATCTCAAGTTATCCTCCTGCCTTGGCTTCCCAAAGTGCTGAGATAACAGACACGAGCATCACTCTAGGACTTGTCTCATCTTAATATCGAAAAACAACCGCAGTTGACAACTTTATGCATTTCAAATAGTCTTTAGTCCATCAACAATATTTGATGTATTACAAGTTTGGGAACATATCATGCATAAGACTTGTATCCTGTCTTTTCATCTTAACACACATTAACATGAGTGTTATTCTGGAAATTTTAGTCTACGTGAACTCTCATTGGTTATAGAATCTCCACCAGTGCTGTAATTCTCAAACTGTGGCCTCCTGATGAACAGCGTCAGTAAGATCTGGAAGTTTAGTTGAAATGTGCAGAGTTTAAGAACCACATACCCTGACAACTACTAGAGCAGAATCACTGCTTTTTTTTACTGTACAGCCCCAGTATGGCCTCAGGCAGTATTATCAAAGGACTATATGCTAGACCATTGTAAAGATGGTATGTTTTTAATATTTCTATTGATTTCACCTCCCCTGAGAGGAAGACACTTAGTCAATTAGACAATACCTCACTGCCCTATCTATTTTCTGCTCCCCAGACCCCAAGAACCCATGATAATTATTTTCTTGGTTTTAGCAGACTCCTAAGATACAATTGACGAAAACTATATAACTGGTTTTATATTTTTTAGTTTTGTTATAATAAAAAATATAATTTTTCATCTTTTAGTCCTCATGGACATTTGAATAAGCATGTTTAGGAAAAGTCCTGAGATCTCATTCTGCAGCAGTGATTCTTTCCAGAACTGCGAAGTTTGGTTGTGCAGGTTGTGAACTGCAGAACCTCCAGGAGTGCCATTGACTTAGACTGCAGTGTAAATGATGCCTCTTAAAATTATGTAACACAGGAGTCCTGGCTCCTATGTTTAGCCAACAAAGATAGGTGGTAGCAAGAAATATGGGTAGATTTTGACTAATTTCCTAAAGAAGCTAGGGAGGTAGTATTATTGATTATCTTCATTTAAAACTAAGATGCTTAAATAAGGTGATTTTTAAAATACAGATTTCTTAAACTTACTTAAACATAGATTCATTATGAAAATGGCTGGCATTTTATTTGATATAACTTCCACAGGAGTATAATTGTTGAATGAACTGAGTTAATGGACGATCACTTGAATATTTTAGGAGAAACCACTTAAAATAAATATTTTCTTTAGAAATTAGCCTGAAATATTTTGTTTTCTAAGTCTTCTTATTGAAAATTAGGTAACTTCAGAAATGTATGCTGAATAAACTGGCTAGTGTTATACTCCTCTGTGTGTTTGTGTATGTTTATGTAATGTATTCCAAATGTTTATATGTAATAGCAGATAACCAATGCTTCCATGAGGCAATTTCCAGGCATGTTCTATATTCATTTCAAACAACCTTTATCCCATTAACAATATTTAATTATACTGATATTGCAAAGCAACTTGATGATTGTCTTATATAACAATACAATTTTCCTTCAGTAGTATCCATTTTTCCCCTTAAAGACCAGTGTGATACGACTAAGTGGTATCCTTTATGAACTAATGAGTCAAGTTGACAGATTGTAAAATGAATTGTGTCAGCCAATCTTGACTGGAAATATCTTTCACATTCACTTTATGAGTTTAGACAGTCTAGTCTTCAGAATAATGCCAATGCTGAAATAAAATCACCTAAAGTAATAGGTTAAGGTGAGGAGTCTTTCTGATATCAAAATTTCCATGTAGAGCTAGTGACTTTGTATATTTTCACAGATGATTATTGTTTGAGCATAAAGTTTTTCCATAAGGACTCAATTGTGAAACAAAAAGAAATGAAAATGAAAAAAATATTTGTGATTTTTTTATATATACATATATAGAGTGAACATATATATTTCACTTCTTACAGTAGATACACATATGTATACTGTGTTTCTAGCTCTGGGTTTGGTCTTCAGGCAAAACTGAGGGCTAATTTATTTTCATTTATTTGTACACTTTCTCTTTTCCACAAATGATTTGTGGAGGTTCACAAAATTGAATACAATACACTGGCAAACACAGACTAAACCAAATAAATATAAACTGGAGGTCAGCGTTGCAGGCTTTGGGCAAGATGCCAGAATTAATCTTCTTAAGACATATTTGGACAATTTTGAGCAACCATTAAACAAGATGTCAAGGCTGAATCTATTGTGACATCATTATAGGTTAACCCTAACATATTTTAGTGTTGTTAGTTACATGTTATTAAAGCATGGCCACAAAGACTCTAGTGGAATTTCTTGGCTAACTCAATAGATGGTAGGGTCTTGGTAGTGGAGGTAGTTTTGGTTTATTTTTAATTAATGGTATTCTTTTGCTACATAGATCTTGTGCATAGTAAAAAGAAACAATGACCGCTCAGATGGTGAGCAGTGAGACAGGTTAGCAGTTTATATCTAAGACTGGCCATAAGATGAAAGGTCATTCACCACAGGGTGAAAGGTAATTAGTAAGGAGGAGTGATTTCTAGTCCCTGGAATGGAAATGCTGAGATATTGTTCCTCAATATTTTGGAAAGGTGCTTGTTATTAGGTAATAAAGTGACTCAACTCTGCCTAACTTTTGTGACACAACAGCTAGATAAAATTTGACTAGCTTCAAGGAGGCTTTAAGCTTTTGCTATATATTATTTCGTTCTGTTTTTTAAATTGATGTATAATAATTTTAATAGTTATGACGTGGATAAGAATGCTTCAATATGTAGAATGTATAGTGAACAGATCAGATCAGGATACCATATCCATTGTCTCAAACATTGGTCATTTCTTTGCGTTGCTATACTTTTGAAGTCAGTACATCACTATCTCTCTTATGTGCAATCACCATTCACTCAAATGTCCAACCTCAGGAACACATTCAACTTTGACAGCTCGTTCTTCCACTCACACAACTTCAGCAACTACTCCTAGCAATTCTACCTTAGAAGCGTCTTCCTATTCATTAGAAGACAAATCTATCATCCAGTCTCATTGAATTACAGCTTACTAATCACAGTTCTACAAAACAGGTAGGAAAGCAAACAGCTGCTATATATACATGACCCCTGCCTTGTGTTTGTCTTATTTTTTAAATTTTATTATTATTATACTTTAAGTTTTAGGGTACATGTGCACAATGTGCAGGTTTGTTACATATGTATACACGTGCCATGTTGGTGTGCTGCACCCATTAACTGGTCATTTAGCATTAGGTATATCTCCTAATGCTATCCCTCCCCACTCCCCCCACCCCACAACAGTCCCCGGTGTGTGATGTTCCCCTTCCTGTGTCCGTGTGTTCTCCTTGTTCAATTCCCACCTATGAGTGAGAACATGCGGTGTTTGGTTTTTTGTCCTTGCGATAGTTTGCTGAGAATGATGGTTTCCAGCTTCATCCATGTCCCTACAAAGGACATGAACTCATCCTTTTTTATGGCTGCATAGTATTCCATGGTGTATATGTGCCACATTTTCTTAATTCAGCCTATCATTGTTGGACATTTGGGTTGGTTCCAAGTCTTTGCTGCTGTGAATAGTGCTGCAATAAACATACGTATGCATGTGTCTTTATAGCAGCATGATTTATAATCCTTTGGGTATACACCCAGTGATGGGATGGCTGGGTCAAATGGTATTTCTAGGTCTAAATCCCTGAGGAATCGCCACACTGACTTCCACAATGGTTGAACTAGTTTACAGTCCCACCAACAGTGTAAAAGTGTTCCTATTTCTCCACATCCTCTCCAGCACCTGTTGTTTCCTGACTTTCTAATGATTGCCATTCTAACTGGTGTGAGATGGTATCTCATTTTGGTTTTGATTTGCATTTCTCTGATGGCCAGTGATGATGAGCATTTTTTCATGTGTCTTTTGGCTGCATAAATGTCTTCTTTTGAGAAGTGTCTGTTCATAGCCTTCTCCCACTTTTTGATGGGGTTGTTTGTTTTTTTCCTTGTAAATTTGTTTGAGTTCATTGTAGCTTCTGCATATTAGCCCTTTGTCAGATGAGTAGGTTGCAAAAATTTTCTCCTATTCTGTATGTTGCCTGTTCACTCTGATGGTAGTTTCTTTTGCTGTGAAGAAGCTCTTTAGTTTAATTAGATCCCATTTGTCAATTTTGGCTTTTGTTGCCATTGCTTTTGGTGTTTTAGACATGAAGTCCTTGCCATGCCTATGTCCTGAATGGTAATGCCTAGGTTTTCTTCTAGGGTTTTTATGGTTTTAGGTCTAACATGTAAGTCTTTAATCCATCTTGAATTAATTTTTGTATTAGGTGTAAGGAAGGGATCCAGTTTCAGCTTTCTACATATGGCTAGCCAGTTTTCCCAGCACCATTTATTAAATAGGGAATCCTTTCCCTATTGCTTGTTTTTGTCAGGTTTGTCAAAGATCAGGTAGTTGTAGATATGCAGCACTATTTCTGAGGGCTCTGTTCTGTTTCATTGATCTATATCTCTGTTTTGGTACCAGTACCATGTTGTTTTGGTTACTGTAGCCTTGCAGTATGGTTTGAAGTCAGGTAGTGTAATGCCTCCATCTTTGTTCTTTTGGCTTAGGATTGACTTGGCAATGCAGGCTGTTTTTTGGTTCCATATGAACTTTAAAGTAGTTTTGTCCAATTCTGTGAAGAAAGTCATTGGTAGCTTGATGGGGATGGCATTGAATCTATAAATTACCCTGGGCAGTATGGCCACTTTCACGATATTGATTCTTCCTACCCATGAGCATGGAATGTTCTTCCATTTGTTTGTATCCTCTTTTATTTCATTGAGCAGTGGTTTGTAGTTCTCCTTGAAGAGGTCCTTCATGTCCCTTGTAAGTTGGATTCCTAGGTATTTTATTCTCTTTGAAGCAATTGTGAATGGGAGTTCACTCATGATTTGGCTCTCTGTTTGTCTGTTATTGGTGTATAAGAATGCCTGTGATTTTTGTACATTGATTCTGTATCCTGAGACTTTGCTGAAGTTGCTTATCAGCTTAAGGAGATTTTGGGCTGAGATGATGGGGTTTTCTAGATATACAATCATGTCATCTGCAAACAGGGACAATTTGACTTCCTCTTTTCCTAATTGAATGCCCTTTATTTCTTTCTCCTGCCTGATTGCCCTGGCCAGAACTTCCAACACTATGTTGAATAGGAGAGGTGAGAGAGGGCATCCCTGTCTTGTGCCAGTTTTCAAAGGGAATGCTTCTAGTTTTACTCCATTCAGTATGATATTGGCTGTGAGTTTGTCATAGATAGCTCTTATTATTTTGAGATACGTCCCATGAATACCTAATTTATTGAGAGCTTTTAGCATGAAGGGTTGTTGAATTTTGTCAAAGGCCTTTTCTGCATCTGTTGAGATAATCATGTGGTTTTTGTCTTTGTTTCTGTTTATATGCTGGATTGCGTTTATTGATTTTTGTATGTTGAATCAGCCTTGCATCCCAGGGATGAAGCCCACTTGATCATGGTGGATAAGCTTTTTGATATGCTGCTGGATTCGATTTGAGAGTATTTTATTGAGGATTTTTGCATTGGTGTTCATCAAGGATATTGGTCTAAAATTCTCTTTTTTGGTTGTGTCCCTACTAGGCTTTGGTATCAGGATGATGCTGGCCTCATAAAATGAGTTAGGGAGGATTCCCTCTTTTTCTGTTGATTGGAATAGTTTCAGAAGGAATGGTACCAGCTCCTCCTTGTACCTCTGGTAGAATTCAGCTAGGAATCCATCTGGTCCTGGACTTTTTTTGGTTGGTAAGCTATTAATTATTGCCTCAATTTCAGAGCCTGTTATTGGTCTATTCAGGGATTCAACTTCTTCCTGGTTTAGTCTTGGGAGGGTGTATGTGTCGAGGAAATTTATCCATTTCTTCTAGATTTTCTAGTTTATTTGCCTAGAGCGGTTTATAGTATTCTCTGATGGTAGTTTGTATTTCTGTGGGATCAGTGGTGATATCCCTTTTGTCATTTTTTATTGCGTCTATTTGATTCTTCTGTCTTTTCTTCTTTATTAGTCTTGCTAGCGGTCTATCAATTTTGTTGATCCTTTCAAAAAACCAGCTCCTGGATTCATTAATTTTTTGAAGGGTTTTTTGCGTGTCTATTTCCTTCAGTTCCGCTCTGGTCTTAGTTATTTCTTGCCTTCTGCTAGCTTTTGAATGTGTTTGCTCTTGCTTCTCTAGTTCTTTTAATTGTGATGTTAGGGTGTCAATTTTTGATCTTTCCTGCTTTCTCTTGTGGGCATTTAGTGCTATAAATTTCCCTCTACACACTGCTTTGAATGTGTCCCAGAGATTCTGGTATGTTGTGTCTTTGTTCTTGTTGGTTTCAAAGAACATCTTTATTTCTGCCTTCATTTTGTTATGTACCCAGTAGTCATTCAGGAGCAGGTTGTTCAGTTTCCAGGTAGTTGAGCGGTTTTGAGTGAGTTTCTTAATCCTGAGTTCTAGTTTGTTTGCATTGTGGTCTGAGAGACAGTTTACATTTGCTGAGGAGTGCTTTACTTCCAACTATGTGGTCAATTTTGGAATAGGTGTGGTGTGGTGCTGAAAATAGTGTATATTCTCTTGATTTGGGGTGGAGTGTTCTGTAGATGTCTATTAGGTCCACTTGGTGCAGAGCTGAGTTCAATTCCTGGATATCCTTGTTAACTTTCTGTCTCATTGATCTGTCTAATGTTGACAGTGGGGTGTGAAGGTCTCCCATTATTATTGTGTGGGAGTCTAAGTCTCTTTGTAAGTTACTAAGGACTTGCTTTATGAATCTGGGTGCTCCTGTAATGGGTGCATATGTATTTAGGATAGTTAGCGCTTCTTGTTGAATTGATCCCTTTACCATTATGTAATGGCCTTCTTTGTCTCTTTTGATCTTTGTTGGTTTAAAGTCTGTTTTATCTGAGACTAGGATTGCAACCCCTGCCTTTTTTTGTTTACCATTTGCTTGGTAGATCTTCCTCCATCAGGCCCTTTATTTTGAGCCTATGTGTGTCTCTGCACGTGAGATGGGCTTCCTGAATACAGCACACTGATGGGTCTTGACTCTTTATCCAATTTGCCAGTCTATGTCTTTTAATGGAGCATTTAGCCCATTTACATTTAAGGTTAATATTGTTATGTGTGAATACGATCCTATCATTATGATGTTAGTTGGTTATTTTGCTCGTTAGTTGATGCAGTTTCTTCCTAGCCTTGATGGTCTTTACAATTTGGCATGCTTTTGCAGTGGCTGGTATTGGTCGTTCCTTTCCATGTTTAGTGCTTCCTTCAGGAGCTCTTTTAGGGCAGGCCTGGTGGTGACAAAATCTCTCAGCATTTGCTTGTCTGTAAAGTATTTTATTTCTCCTTCACTTACGAAGTTTAGATTGGCTGGATATGAAATTCTGGGTTGAAAATTCTTTTCTTTAAGAATGTTGAATATTGGCCTCCACTCTCTTCTGGCTTGTAGAGTTTCTGCCGAGAGATCAGCTATTAGTCTGATAGGCTTCTCTTTGTGGCTATCCCGACCTTTCTCTCTGGCTGCCCTTAACATTTTTTCCTTCATTTCAACTTTGGTGAATCTGACAATTATGTGTCTTGGAGTTGCTCTTCTCAAGGAGTATCTTTGTGGCGTTCTCTGTATTTCCTGAATCGGAATGTTGGCCTGCCTTGCTAGATTGGGGAAGTTCCCCTGGATAATATCCTGCGGAGTGTTTTCCAACTTGGTTCCATTCTCCCCGTCACTTTCAGGTACACAAATCAGACGCAGATTTGGTCTTTTCACATAGTCCCATATTTCTTGGAGGCTTTGTTCATTTCTTTTTATTCTTTTTTCTCTAAACTTCTCACTTCATTTCATTCCTTTCGTCTTCCATCACTGATACCCTTTCTTCCAGTTGATCGCATCAGCTACTGAGGCTTGTGCATTCGTCACATAGTTCTCATGCTGTGGTATTCATCTAAATTTTTTTCAAGGTTTTTAACTTCTTTGTGATTGGTTCAAACTTCCTCCTTCAGCTCGGAGTAGTTTGATCTTCTGAAGCCTTCTCTCAACTCATCAAAGTCATTCTCCGTCCAGCTTTGTTCCTTGCTGGTGAGGAGCTGTGTTCCTTTGGAGGAGGAGAGGCGCTCTGACTTTTATAGTTTGTGGTTTTTCTGCTCTGTTTTTTCCCCATCTTTGTGGTTTTATCTACCTTTGGTCTTTGATGATGGTGATGTACAGATGGGTTTTTGGTGTGGATATCCTTTCTGTTTGTTAGTTTTCCTTCTAACAATCAGGACCCTCAGCTGCAGGTCTGTTGGTGTTTGCTGGAGGTCCACTCCAGACCCTGTTTTCCTGGGTATCAGCAGTGGTGGCTGCAGAGCAGTGGATATTGGTGAACCACAAATGCTGCTGACTGATCATTCCTCTGGAAGAGGAGTACCCAGCCATGTGAGGTGTCAGTCCACCCCTACTGGGGGATGCCTCCCAGTTAGACTACTTGGGGCTCAGGGATCCACTTGAGGAGGCAGTCTGCCCATTCTCAGATCTCAAGTTGCGTGCTGGGAGAACCACTACTCTCTTCAAAGCTGTCAGACAGGGACGTTTAAGTCTGCAGAGGTTACTGCTGCCTTTTGTTTGTCTGTGCCCTGCCCCCAGAGGTGGAGCCTACAGAGGCAGGCAGGCCTCCTTGAGCTGTGGTGGGCTCCACCAAGTTTGAGCTTCCTGGCTGCTTTGTTTACCTATTCAAGCCTCGGCAATGGCGGGCGCCCCTCCCACAGCCTCGCTGCCGCCTTGCAGTTTGATCTCAGACTGCTGTGCTAGCAATGAGCGAGGCTCTGTGGGCGTAGGACCCTCCAAGCCATGTGCGGGATATAATCTCCTGGTGTGCCATTCCTTAAGCCTGTTGGAAAAGCGCAGTATTAGGGTGGGAGTGACCTGATTTTCCAGGTGCCGTCTGTCACCGCTTTCTTTGACTAGGAAAGGGAATTCCCTGACCCCTTGCACTTCCCAGGTGAGGTGATGCCTCACCCTGCTTTGGCTCACACACGGTGCGCTGCACCCACTGCCCTACACCCACTGTCTGGCACTCCCCAGTGAGATGAACCTGGTACCTCAGTTGGAAATGCAGAAATCACCCAACTTCCGCATCGCTCACACTGGAAGCTGTAGACTGGAGCTGTTCCTATTTGGCCATCTTGTTTGTCTTTCAAAATCCAGGGCATAACTCTGCATCAGTAGATCTTCAAGCACTATCATTAATTTTTTTTTTTTTTTTGTATAGACAGAGTCTCACTATGTTACACAAGGTGGTCTTGAACTCCCAGCCTCAAGCAATCCTCTCTTGCCTCAGCTTCCCAAAGTGCTGGGATTACAGGTGTGAGCCACTACACCTGGCCCAATCTTCAAGCACCATGAATAGTTAGGTTAGGCAAGCAACATATGAAGCAGTGAGTGTTTTCATTTGTTTCTGTTTTATTGTTTAATGAATACCTTGGGTAGGAGATTCAGGGCTTGTATGGGGATTTTTGCATATATTTATATGAAATCCATCTTCACTCCACCAACGCATCTTCCAAGTTGCTTTCCAAAATAACAGTGTTTTTATTCATTTCTCCCACCCCACCTTCATCTGCCTTTAAAGCTCCTTGTGGATGGCAAATCAGATGCACTGTTATTCCCTAGAGTCTTGTGTTTTTGGCTCTTCACAGCCGCCAACTATGTTCACTGTGGCCCTCGGCAGTAATATCTGGAAAAACTCTCATGTCTAGAGATCTTTTAAAAGTGCGGGAAAGTGGAATGGAGGCTTCTCAATTCTCTGCTGGTGTCATGGGTCTCTGACAATAAAGGGAAAAACTGAACCCACAGGAATTCTTCCACTGATGACTGGAAAATGCCACAGGTCTCTTTTCTTGCAACATTTTATTACTCAAACCCATGCTGTTTTTTTACCAAACTAGGAGAAAATGAAGCTCCTAGAAGTTATGTTCCGTAAAATAATAAAATAGAACTGTGGTTTACATGTTTTACAGTTATAACCATACGGGTTGGGCATGGTGCCTCACACCTGTAAACTCGGCAGTTTGGGAAGCCTAGGAAGGAAGATCTCTTGAGGCCAGGATTTTGAGACCAGCCTGGAAAACATAGTGAGACCCCATCTCTGAAAAATAATACATGCATTAAACCATAGGAAGAGAGGTGGCAATTAGTGTAGACACAACAGTCCTAGTACCTGGTAAGGTCACAGGTAGACAGTAACCCAAGGCACCTGCATAAACCTTATGTGAATCAGGCATATTTAATCTAATCCACCAGTCTAGGGAGCATCCACAACATCTGAGTTAATGACCACCTTACCAAAGACAGCACATAATATTTTCAAGCACTTTAACATCTCAGATAATCAATCCATAAAAAGTAGATCCATATTAAGTATGTGAGCTCTTGTTTGCTCCTGCTCTATCTCCCTTTGATATGGTTTGGGTGTGTCCCCACACAAATCTCATCTTGAATTGTATTTCACATAAACCCCATGCGTCATGGGAGGGACCCTGTGGGACGTAATCGAATCATGGGGGTTGTTACTGCCATGCTGCTGTTCTGGTGATAGTGATTGAATTCTCACAAGGTCTGATGGTTTTATAAGGGGCTTTCCCCACTTTCGCTGGCACTTCTTCTTCCTGCCACCATGTGAAGAAGGATGTGTTTGCTTCCCCTTCTGCGATGATTGTAAGTTTCCTGAGGCCTCCCCAGCCATGCTCAGCTGTGAGTCAATTAAGGCTCTTTCTTTTATAAATTACCCTCTTCAGTATGTCTTTATTAGCAGCATGAGAATGGACTAATATACCCTTTCATTCTTCTATTTTTGTTATGTTTTATATATATATAACATATTTGCTATTTATATATGTTCATATACACAAGCATAAACAATTTATAGCAAATACAGGGACTAAATAAAAATATATCACAGTAAGGATGTAGACATCTGGAGTCATAGCTTTGATAATTATGATCACCTTGTTTATTTGAGAATCATGTACATTCATTTTGTAGGTTATAAAATAAAACTAATAGTTTTACCCAGAAGTTCCGATAAGAAGGCTGGCACTGCTCTTATAATCCTTGACATCCATGTTAAGCCCAGCAAATGCACAAAAGTAATAAATAATATTGGGAGCATGCATTCCTACTTTTAGAGACTGTTCTCATAATTAGACAAGTATTTCTCTCTTAAATTCTGTAACTTTCCTCTTCTGAGGACAACATAAAAGTTCACAACAGATGAAAACATGAAGTGCATAATGATAAAAGAATACCTATGTGAAAAGACTTTAATACTGAACTATTTTAAGACTTGGAGGTATTTACAATAAGTATTAATTATAATAAATTCCAAAATTACATGTAAAAAAGAGCTTGGTTTATCTTTTTCATATTTATTAGGAAAGATATTTTCCTTAAATTTTATAAGATTATCTTCCATTTTCTTTATGCAGAAATAGATTATATAATAAAGGCTCACTTAAGTTGGGAGCCTAAAGATTTCCTGATATTGGCTGCCTGTTCAAACAGATGAACTTACTATTGCTTAAAAATGACCCTGCAATAAGGGAATTTTTTCCAATGCTCATGTATATTACTTTGGCTTGGATAATAGTCCAGAAAAGACAGTCTATAACATTGACAAGGAAGAAGTAGATATGAGATATGGAATTCTATAAATCCTAGTTATTGTTTTATTATTACATTTCAGTGGTTTCTAGGTTTTAAAATGGTTTATCCTGTTTGGAATTTTCAACACTCATCTTTCTGATAATCATATTTTCCATTTAATGTCATTTTAATCTGATTCTATGACCCTTCCCTAAATACTAAGTCTGTTGTTCTCCAACAGAGTGATTATTTACTGGATGTTAGCTTCTGGAAGACCAAGCAAAAACGAATATATGAACGTCTCTCCTGGCATTCAAAGAATATAATTTTGGGGGTGAGATACAGAGGAGATCCTGAGAAAAATTAAACTCTCTGATTCCAAAATAATTATTTCTCCTGTTCTGTCAAAACCATAATGCTGGTAAGAATATGCTTAAGGTTCAACTTTTATACTGTTTTCTTCATATTTTTCCTTTTTCAACAATTTTTTAAATGTCTGATAAGCAATGCTAATAGGAAGAACAAGTGTATTAATTTGGAAACTGTATGTGAACACTACATATTACAAATGTTGCCTATGTTTTGTTTCATGGAATATATATATACATAATGCATAAGCATGATGGCCTTTATTCAAAATGTGTAAAGCTGATTAAAATAAATAGATTGATGCTCACCACATAGAACACTCATTTGTTCTTTCAACAATGATTTTCAGAGTATTAGCAAACCATAACTAGAGTATGATCCAAGCTAGGATTAACTAGAACCATCTAATCTAGATTATATCATCATTTTCTAATACATACTATTTCTAATACATACTATTTCTATTACATATGTAATAGTGTTTTAGAGGCAACTTATACTTTTTATCCATACTATGCACATACTCATGTTACGAAGCACTTATATAAGTCAAGTACTTTTAAAAATGCGTACAATATATAATCTCTTTCAAAAAGTCCCTTACATTAGTTTGCTTCATGTCAAATTCTCATTTCTTTCTACCCGTATATTTTTTCACATTTTGTGGTTTCTTTTTGGAAGAGAAATCTACTCAACTCTGAGTGATAATCTCCCTACAGATATAAGTACCTAGAGAGAAGAATAGGAATCAAAAGTCATGACAAAGAATAACAAAAATAACTCTCACACTTCACAAAAGTACTAAGTGCATAAATAGAGATATTATCAGATGCGAAATAAATTATTCCCAGTAAAATCAATACTGGCACAATGAAGAGTATAGAGCACTTGGCCTGCAGATAATTTCTTCCCAGCAAATGAATCTGGGGCAGGAAGCGAGATTTAAGGGAAGTCTTTTTCTGACTCTGGAATGCTACCATTTGTCCTCATCACTGAAGACTCAACCTATTTCATCTCATTTGAAAAACTGCTGTAGTATTGTTTTGCACAGTTTTAAAGAGACATTAGTGATTTCTTTATTGATTGGATTAATTTGACAATTATAGAAATAGCCTTAGTGTTCAAACATCATAAAATGACATTAAAACTCCAAGACACATTAGAAATTATTGCATCTTAATATAATAACCATGCAAGAGAAAATTTTCAGAATAGAACATGAAGCCTGTCACTAGGCTGTCCCATTGGAGTGGGCTGATTTTTTTTAAAGGCATTTTTCCAGCTCCCTGAAGAATGATGAAGCCTGGATCTGCCAAAATAGATTAAGCAGTTGGTTTGGGAGATAAGAGCTCTACGGGGAAAACATTTAGGTTCCAATTAAGTTTGGATGTCGGCAAAGTAAGTGGAAAGAAGGTCTATGATGCCAGCCCACTGGGTAGGATTTACAGCAGCTAAAGATTGCCTGATAAGTACTAAAATTGCAGGTCATCTCTAAGACTGCTTCGTCTTTGAGCTGAGCAGTCATTCAATTGCCCTTTAAGTGTCACACAATTATTTTCATGGACTCTTAGAGTGCTACCTCGTCAGCTCACTATCTTTCTAACCAACTTGGGAAAGTCCTCTAAATATCCCTGACCACAAGGCTAACCAGCCTTAGTTTAAACTCTTCCAATGATGGAGAACTCAGTACTTCACAAAGCTAATAATTTTTTAAATCTGTTTTCTTTAAGTTCTACTTCATATTGAACTTGTTCTACATATGCCTTATACTGAAATGGTTATAACTTAGAGTTCTAATTAATCCTCTTCACACACAAACTAAGGGATTAGATCCTCCACACAGGAAGCCTCCAAACTTTTGAAAACATGAATATTTGCATTTTGGCTGCTCTGCTTACTAGCTGTGTAAACTCCGGTAATTTTTTAAATTTCCCTGTCCAAATGTCCTCATCTCTACAATAGAATTAGTAATATTTATTTTATAGGGACAGTTAGAAGATGAAATGCCAGACACACAGTTAAGTGTTCAACTAAGTGTGTGCTTAATCTTTCAATAGACTTCTCCTTAAATCCGGTACTAGAGAAACCATGTTGAAAAGTGCCTTTGATTTTAGGGAGTTTCCTTCATAATGAAAAAGACAAAAGCTAAATATGCAGTCTCTATAAATTGTGTCAAACTCTTAGAGGAGATATACAGTGTCGAGGAAGCACCAACAAGCCAGCTAATTTAGTTCAAGTGGGAATAAGGACAGTTTCTGGCAGAAGTGACTTTGAAGGTGAGATTTGATGGGTGATGAATTGACCGAGGGAAAATGATTAAGTTAAAATAGTTGCAAGAAGATAGAATAACGTGTGAAAAAAACCTAAAAGGTAAAGGAGTGAACAGAGGTTTAGAAGGCTGTTCAGTATGGCTTTAGTGTAGTGTGTCAGGCTGTAAGTAGTAATAGTAATAATATTATTAATAATACTGTAGCAGAAAATTTGGAAGAAGGGCAGGTTATGGATGGCCTTCTATGTCATGTTAACTGCAGGAAGTGAGAAACTATTAAAGGATTTCAAGCAAAGCAGCAATATGATGAGATTTGTAGTAGTGGTATAATCAGAGGATGTTTTAGGTGCTGAAGTTCATGGTCCCCATAATGCCTAAGTAGGATGGGGTATATACTTTGGAGTATTTCCGGGCTATATGTCCTATTATCCTTAAAAATTGTCACCTAAGCCATATATTCCATCTTTTTTTCAGAACAGACCCAATTTGCATCTATAGTCATAGCATAATTATTCATACGGCATTCTCCTTTTTTCAAAATGGTCCTAGATTAAATGAAAATGACATGGTCACTGGGCCTGGTCCCCAGGTACCCTGAATCTTAATTTATCTCCCATTATTTTAGAGTTCTTATTAGGGAGACCCTAAGTTCATATGCAGGCTCAACCTGCATATAAGAAGTTGTTTTTGTTGTTATTATTGTTTTTAATTTTCTGATTAAGGAAAATATAGGGGTATAATTACACTACCCATTTCTTATATGTCTTATAAGCTACTCAATGGTAAGGAAAATATTTCTTTAGTCTAGTAACCCTTATTGTCCTTCTTTCAAAGAAGAAAACATCTCTTGTCTCATTCTGCCAAAGCCAGTGTGTGTGTGTGTGTTTGTGTGTGTGTGTGTGTGTTTAATGCTAAGTTTTTCACACATAATCATAGTCTTATGAAATTTGGCTCTACCGAGTAATGGCTGAGTTAAGGTGTAGCCAAGGCAGAGGGTCGTTTCAGTAAATGGAAGAGCAGGTCACTGAAGAAGATCCTAAGTGTTGGATAGACAAGGGACTGTCTTGGGATGATGAAGAACTTCAGGATAGGAGGAAAATCAGAAGTCTGGTATCAACATCTTTAGGAAATGAGGACTATTGATGAAAATCTGCTAATCACAGCAGTGAAAGGGATGAGAGACAGAAAACCTAGAGGATGAGCCACAAAATACCTCTATGACTCAAGTCAAACTCTTAGAGGCAAAAAATAATGATATCCTGTCCAGCAAGCCAAGTTTTTCACAACACCAAGAGAGAAACATACTCTTTACTGAAGAGAGAAATGATGGACAGGAGTGTATCAGGGACAATTTCACAGAATGGGAGAGAAAACTTGGAAAGAGAGCAGTGACTTTGAGTTAGGAGAAGAGACACACAGAACACAACGAGGATTATAATGGGAGATTGGACAGATGCTTTTGAGTTTCTTTCTTGGGTGCTGGGTCTGCAGAACAAAGACACTGGCACACTGGATTTAACTTTTCTTTTCTTTCTTTCTTTTTTGAGACAGAGTTTTGCTCTTTTTGCCCAGGCTGGAACACAGTGGTGCGATCTCGGCTCACCGCAAACTCCGCCTCCCGGGTTCAAGCGATTCTTCTGCCTCCGCCTTCTGAATAGCTGGGATTACAGGCATGTGCCACCACACCCGGCTACTTTTGTATTTTCAGTAGAGACGGGGTTTCTCCATGTTGGTCAGGCTGGTATTGAACTCCTGACCTCAGGTGATCTGCCCGCCTTGGCTTCCCAAAGTGCTGGGATTACAGGCATGAGCCACCGCTCCTGGCCCAACTTTTCTTAAAGTTATAAACTACTCAATGTCGTTAAGCCCATGGGGAGACTGGGGCTGTGGAATTAGCCCTGAAGTCTTACAGGTTACAGATAGGCTTGCTCGGGTATGTCTAACCTCTGCAGAAGTTCAGGTTTCTGATTATGGAGAAAAATCTCCATTGGAAAGAATCAGCTATGTTCTGCCTTTTGCTGGAGACTCTCAGGAAAGTTGTCCAGGGTTTAGGGATATGAGCAAATGGATTCATAGACAGTATGTAAGGTTCAAAGTGGATGTGAGAGACAAATTTGGGGGCAGCTTCAGATCGTGGTCTCTGAAGCCAAACCTGAGTTTGGTTTCTAGCTACATGATTAACCAACAATTTCCTCTTCTGCCAATTAACCACTGAGAAATGTCTGATTGCCCCCATGGAGTCATCGGACCCTGACTTCCAAATGTTTGGGAGACACTTAATAAAAGCAGAAATTCACCAGGTAAATGAATGTTTCCAGGGACTAAGAAAGAAGGGGAGTTTTCTGACAAAATGGAGATGCACTTTTGATATCTATAGTCTGTATTATGCCAGATTTCCAGAGCCAGTGGTTTCATCTGCAGGAAATTCCTAGACTTATTTGCAGAGGAAGAATGAGAACCCTGGAAAGGTCAACACAGATGCTTCCCTTTCTGCAGAGAAGACTTCTAAACTTCAAATATACAGCTCTTATGGTGCATACATGCCTTGTCACCCAACCAGCATCTCATTGAGGAGTGGGTACTTTGGATAGTTCTTTTTCATTTACCCTATATGAAGAAAACTAAATATAAGAATTATTTCCAGGTCACTCTTGATCATAGTTAGAAACTGTAGAAACATCAAAGGTTCTTGGAGTTGAAAATACAGTATGATTGTTTTCTCACCCTAACTTAGCTACACAAATACACCCTAACTTATTTAATAAAATGAAAAATAAAAATAAAAACACAACAGTCTCATGGAACTATATAGTGTGCTTTGTAATTTAACTCTGAGGTTGATTAATGTCATGCTCACAGATTGCATAAATTCACCCATGAATCTGTAGAGTAGGTAGCCTTCATACCTATGCATATATGTGGAGGAGTCAGCCACACATGAGCAAAAGAGACCTTATAGGTTAATGAATGTCTCTAAGATATGCCCCCATCCCCACCCCCTATTTCCACCATATCTTAGATTTTGAGCTTCTTGAGGGTAGGGACTATGTCATAATAATGTATTATTCTAAGCAACTAGAATGGTGTATATCACATTAAGATGTATTCAGTTAATTCAGGATTGATGGGTTACATCAGTCATTTAGTTATGTATTAATTTTAAAAGCACAGGGCATCTTTCAAAAAATAGAAAAATGTGTGAAACACTAAAACCACCAATTCAAATATTTGTGCACATTTTTATCGTTAATATAAACTCTCCTTTTAATCATTTTCTGGAGATAACTATTGAAATATTACCAAGTGATATAGTTTGCATGTGTGTCCCTGCCCAAATCTCATATTGAAATGTAATTCCCAATGTTGGTAATGGGGCATGGTAGGGAGTAACTGGACTGTGGGTGTGGATCTCTCAAATATGGTTTAGCAGCAACCCCCTTGCTACCATCCTCTTGATAGTGAGTGACTTCTTGCGAGAGATCTGGTCATTTAAGTGTGTAGCACCAGCCGGGCGCAGTGGCTCACGCCTGTAATCTCAACACTTTGGGAGGCCGAGGTGGGCGGATCACGAGGTCAGGAGATGGAGACCATCCTGGCTAACCCGGTGAAACCCCGTCTCTACTAAAAATGCAAAAAAATTAGCCAGGTGTGGTGGCGGGCACCTGTAGTCCCAGCTACTCGGGAGGCTGAGGCAGGAGAATGGCCAGAACCCGGGAGGCAGAGCTTGCAGTGAGCCGAGATCACGCCACTGCACTCCAGCCTGGGAGACAGAGCGAGACTCCATCTCAAAAAAAAAAAAAAAAAAAAAAAGGGTGTAGCACCTTCCCCCTTGCTCTCTTGCTCCTGCTTTTGCTATGTGACATGACTGTTCCCCTTTTGCCTTCCGCCATGTTTGGAAGCTTCCTGAGGCTTCCCCAGAAGCAGATGCCTCCATGCTTCCTGTACAGCCTGCAGAACCAGGAGCCTATGAAACCCCTTTTCTTATAAATTACACAGTCTCAGGTATTTCTTTACAGGAATGCAAGAATGAACTAATACACCGAGTTTTGAATGGGATGGAATAAACACACAGTGGAGTTTTCCCATTGGGCTACCTAGAAACCACCTTGGAAGCTATGTAGACTTTAAAACATTCTTTAGCAGAATCCTTTTCTATCTTTAACTTTAGCTTCCTTCTGTTGGTCTCTGCTTCAGAATATTCTTCTCCTGATATGTCAGCTCATACTTTCCAAGTTGGACCTCATTTGTTATGTCTTCCACATTTTTCAATTCCCTGTGGGCCTTAAAAAGGTATTAATTTTGCCTTAGTCGTGATTGGTGTTTGTAACACTCACCCTCACGTATCATCTGCAAATGTTATTAATATTTGGTTTCTACTCAGTCTCAGATCGTTTGAGAAGACATCACATTCAAAGAGCCCTCAATCAATCCATCAATCTGTAGAGTTTCTCTGGACTTATCTTTTGCACTTGAAATGATGTCATATCATTTCTCAGTTTTCTTTGTCCTGAATGCCTTGTCAACTCTACGCTCGTAAAAGAATGCTCATATCTAAACAAATGTGAACTCTAAATACCTCAGTAATTTCAAAGCATCAGGTCCTTTTTGTGTTATAATAAAATGATGTCACCACAATATCCCTCCTGTGTCTCGGCCTCGACACCATTAGATTCTTATCTATCTATTGAGAAACCCAAATTCCCCATACCTCATTTCCCTGCCTGGACACAGGTTGCTGACTGTCATAAATTCCTTAAAATTTTTTTTAAAATTGCTGAATGATACAGGTGGTGAAAGATTTTTCTTTCTTTTTTTTTTTTATCAAAGATTAAAGTTGAACTAACTGTCCAATGAGCTTATGGATTACTGCTCTCCTACTTTCTGAATACCAGAAATACAATTGCTTCAGTTTTTCTATAGTCCTTCAACATCTCACCTTCCCATTTCTAGAAGACTTTTCAAAAATAATTGCCAGTGTTCCAGTAACTTCATTAGCTAATCCCTTAACACCCTAGTGAGTATGTCATCCAGAGATACAGGAATGATACAACTCAGTAATTTGAGAGGAAACTGGGGTCAGGTTCTTTGCAGCATTTTAGATTTTATTTTTTGCTTTCTTTACCATTTTCATCAAGATCTAGTATTTTTCCACTTTCAACTCTTTCAGGCACAGATTTTTTTATACTTTAATTTTTATCTCAAAATTATGTATTTTCTCACACTTTCAACACTTTTGGACTTATACCTAACACTCTTCCTTCTCCCACTAATTAAGCAAACAGTTTCACCTTTTCAGCCACTATCAATAAAGAAGATATTTTGATGTGTCAAGTTATTCTGAAACACTTCTGCCTTTTCTTGTCAATAGCATAGCTACAATTTTCTCTGGATGAGAAATGAAATGAAATATTTATTTTCAATATAAAATCATATACATATCATGTGGTTGCTCCTGCAGTAACCTTTTGAATATTACTCTCTTAAAGTTCTAGTTTCTTGCTGGCATACTTCTCAAACTTTATATACACAATTAATTATTTTTACAATATTTGAATAATTTAAAAAACAAACATTATTTAAAAAGCAGGACAAACATCTCTTTCCTGAATATTTGAACATGTTTTTAAAATCCCACTATTTTAATGTATACCTATTAAATTATAACTTGTAAGCAACTATAAGCAAAGTCACCTGAATGTGCATTCTTCAAAGAAATTGTGAATCTACCACATTCTAGAATATACTGTAACTGCTCCAAGACTTCATACGGAAATTCTAAAGTGAAAGCATTTGTTTTATAACTTTGCATTGAAGCTCTATGTGGTCCAATTCTGTTTAAGATCTAGAAAAAGAGCTACTTGTTCTTGAGAATTATTTGTGATGATTTTAACTAATTCCTCTCATTTCATATAAAAGTAACCCAAATAGAATTGCTGGAACAACTACAGCAATAACTAGTATTTATTTTTATTTTATTATTATTATTTTTTGAGACAGAGTCTCATCTTGTCACCAGGCTGGAGTGCAGTAGCGCGATCTCGGCTCACTGCAACCTCTGCTTCCCAGGTTCAAGTGATTCTCCTGCCTCAGCCTCACGCGTACCTGGGATTACAAGTGCGCGCTGCCACGCCCAGCTAATTTTTGTATTTTTAGTAGAGACAGGAGTTTCACCATGTTGGCCTCGATCTCTTGACCTCATGATCTGCCCACCTCAGCCTCCCAAAGTGCTGGGCTTACAGGTGTGAGCCACCGCGCCTGGCCTAGTGCTTATTTTTAATTTTTTTTTTGTATTTCAATAGGTTTTGGGGGAGTCGGTGGTGTTTGGTTACATGAATAGTTCTTTAGTGATGATTTCTGAGATTTTGGTGCACCCATCACCTGAGCAGTGTACACTGTACCCAATGTGTAGTCTTTTATCCCTCACCTCCCTCCTGCACTTTTCCCCGAGTCCCGAAAGTCCATCGTATCATTCTTATGCCTTTGCATCCTCATAGCTTAGCTCCCATTTATGAATGAAAGCATACAATGTTTGACTTTCCATTCCTGAGTTAGTTTCCTTAGAATAATGGTCTCCATTCCAATCAGTTTGTTGCAAATACCATTATTTTGTTCCTTTTTATGGTTGAGTAGTATTCCAGGGTATGCGGGTGTGTCTATCTATGTATCTATCTATGTATCTATGTATCTATCTATCTATGTATCTATTTATATCTATCTATCAAAATCTATCTATCTAGCTATATATATATATATATATATATATATATATATATCACCTTTATTTACTGGTTGATTGATGGGCATTTGAGCTGGTTCCATATTTTTGCAGTTGCGAATTATGCTGCTATAAACATGCATGTGCAAGTATCTTTTTCATATAATGACTTCTTTTCCTCTGGGTAGATACCCAGGAGTGGGATTGCTGGATCAAATGGTAGTTCTACTTCTAGTTCTTTAAGGAATCTCCACACTGTTTTCTGCAGTGGTTGCACTAGTTTACATTCCTACCAGCAGCGTAAAAGTGAATAACTAGTGTTTAAAACTTGAAAAATATAAAGTGTGGATTCATAAAAACTTTATCCAATGGCTTTTATTTAGTATAACGTTAAAAACCTGTCATCTCACTTAAAGATGTATTATCAGACTAAAAGCATTCACTCTGTAAAAGAAATATACATAAAATTCTAAATAAGAAGAATTTATGGATTTTCACAAACCTGCTAAAGAGCATTTAGAATGCTGAGTAATAGCACTAATTTATATGTGGATGGTCTTTTGTTGCAATCTTATAATCACTTTCTCATCTTCTTTTGGCTAGTTGGAGATATTGGAGCCCATTTTATTATGGTTAATTATTCCCTTATTATTCACAATTCTTCAAATCTGCATAGGTGACAATTACATCATATGATATCCATAACAAATTCAATCTCTTTATGGGTTGAAGTTTAATTTTATAATGAGTGGCTTTTTTACAAGTAATATTTTAATTTTAATTTTAATAAAATATTGTGATGATGCAAAGATTTCAAAGAAATTAATTCTACAACGAATTGCAATAATTTTAGGTGATAGAACATGCTTTAAAGAAATCACTTTATTTCTTTAGAGCAGTTTTAAGTTCACAGCAAAATTGAACAGAATGTACAGAGAATTTCCGTATATCTCCTGCTCCCACACATGCACAACCTCCCTCACTATCAATATACCACACTGAGTGGTACATTTGTTACAATCAATGAAACTACATTGACACATCATTATCATCTAAAGCTCAGAATTTACATTAGAGTTCACTCTTGATGTTGTGTATTCTGTGTGTTTTGATAAATGTAGTATGACATAAATCTAACATTATAGTGTCATACAGAGTAGCTTTATTGCCATAAAAATTTTTGGTGTTCTGCCACAGCAGTCCCCAACCTTTTTGGCACCAAGGACTGGTTTTGTGGAAGACAATTTTTCCATGGGCTGAGAGGGGGGTGTAGTTTAAGGGTGATTCAAGCCCATTTTATTTATTGTGTACTTTATTTCTATTATTATTACATTGTAATACAGAAGAAAATAATTCTACAACTTACCATAATGTAGAATCAGTGGGATCCCTGAGCTTGTTTTCCTGCAACTAGACAGCCCCTTTTGAGGATGATGGGAGACAGTGACAAATCATCAGGCATTAGATTCTCATAAGGCATATACAACCTCGATCCCTCGCATGTGTAGTTCACAATAGGGTTCACGCTCCTATGAGAATCTAATACCATAGCTGACCTGACAGTAGGCAGAGCTCAGGCAGTAATGTGAGCCATGGGGAGTGGCTGTAAATACAGATGACACTTCATTCACTCACCCTGGGATCACTTCCTGCTGTGCAGCCCAATTCCTAATAGGCCACGGGCCAGTACTGGTCCATGGTTCAGGGCTTGGGGACCCCTGCTCTACCACCATTTTCACATTTCCAAAATGTTATATAATTAAATTATGTATATGTGGCCTTTTTATATTGACTTGTTTTACTTGGTTATATATATTTTTGTTTCCTTCATGTCTTTTTATGGCATGATAGCTCATTACTTTTCAGTGCTACATAATATTCCACTGTCTAGCTCCAGGCCAGTCCTTGGGGCCTCAGGCTCTAGAGGACCCAGGGTCCAGGTGTATTCTGGCAGACCCAGGGTCTAGTCCTACTTCAATAAACTCTAGTAATAAGCCAGCCCTGACAAACCAAGATCCCAGGACCACTCCTGCAGACACAGGCACCAAGCCAGCCTCCATGGACTCAGGACCCAGGCCTGCCTGCTGCCATGGATTCAGACTGCAAGTCTGCCATAGTGCCAGGCTGTAGGCTCCAGACCCACCCCTGTGGACCTAATCAACAGGTCCACCCCAGTGGTGCCAGGGAGCTGGAGGCTGCAGTGAGCCAAGATCACACTACTGAACTCTAGCCTGGGTGACAGAGTGAGACCCCATCTCAAAAATAACAGCAACTGGCCAGGCACAGTGACTCATACCTGTAATCCCGGCACTTGGGAGGCTGAGGCAGGTGGATCACAAGGACAGGAGTTCGAGACCAGCCTGGCCAACATGGTGAAACCCTGTCTCTACTAAAAATACAAAAAATTAGCTGGGCAGGTGCCTGTAATCCCAGCAACTTGGGAGACTGAGGCAGGAGAATTGCTTGAACCTGGGTGGTGGAGTTAGCAGTGAGCGGAGACCACGTCACTGCACTCCACCCTGGGCAACAGAGCTAGACTCCCTCTCAAAATAATAATACTACTACTAATAAATTTAAAAAACAGGAACCACAATAAAATACAATCATGTTGTATTAATACATGATAAATAGAAATCATTTTTGTTTGTCAATTAAAACTAAATTTTAAAAAAGAAGCAAAGTGAACATGACTCAATGTAAAAAAAAAAAAAAAATGTAAGTAGGCCTTTAGTGATCTGCTTACAAGGTGTGCAGCGGGAGGAACTGTCCTACAGCCCCATGATGAGGTCTTAGTGTCTGGTGAGCCTCTTCCCCAGACTCTGAGCTTCATAAGCTCTCGGGTTCCCTCGCTGAGGTGATACAGGATGGCTGGAGTGGCCTGGAGTTGGGTACATCCCTTTGCCCAGGAGAGCCAGACTCTCATAAAACCCCAGTAGGTTAGCCTCTGTTAATGAGTTTCTCCTGAGAGCAGACCTCATTAAGAAGAGCAGAAGGCTCTGGTGTATTTCAAAATGGTTCCTTTTCCCTTCTCCCTGCCAGAAGCACTGGGGGATTTTCTCTAATATTCACTGTGAGGACCTGGTCGAGCTCCTGGAGCTAAATCTCACAAAATGTGGGAGCCTGCCTGTGACTCAGTCTCCCTGGAGTTTTTATCCTGACTCGTCCACACCGAGCCTCCAGCCATTCATCAGTCACAGCTCAGGTTTTCCCATCCTGGCTCTGTTCCTGCAGAGGCTTCTGCTGGTAGATTTCGGCTTGGGTAAGTTGTGATTCTCTGAGTCCTGTCTCTTTCTCCGATTTTGGGGGCCGCCGTGTACCCTGTGCCCTCACTTCTCTGACAGCTCTAAGAAGAGGTGACAATTTTTCAGTTTTTTAAAAATTTAATTTTTATTTTTAGTTCTGGGGTACATGCACAGGACGTGCAGGTTTGTTACATAGGTAAATGTATGCCATGGTGACTTGCTGCACCTATCAACCCATCACCTAGGTATTAAGCCCAGCATGCATTCACTATTTTTCCTAATACTCTCCCTCCCCACATGCCACCCCCTCCATGACAGGGCCAAACCCACGAATACCATTTGACCCAGCAATCCCATTATTGGGTATAGACCCAAAGGAATCTAAATCATTCTATTACAAAGATACATGTACATGTATGTTCATTGCAGCGCTATTCACAACAGCAAAGTCATGGAATCAACCCAAATGTCCATCAACAACAGACTGGATAAAGAAAATGTGGTACATGTACACCATGGAATACTATGCAACCATGAAAACGATTGAGATTATGTCCTTTGCAGGAACATGGATGAAGCTGGAAGCCATTATCCTCAGCAAACTAACTCAGGAACAGGAAACCAAACACCGCATGTTTTCACTCATAAGTGGGAGCTGAATGATGAGAATTTTCAGTTTTTTCAGTTTTGTACTTACTAGGATGAAGGGGACACTTCTGAGCCTCTTACAGCTCAGACTGGAAAGTGGAAGTCAGAACAGGCTCTTGTAGGTGGATCTTTAAATATTTTGGAAACTCTAGACTTTCATTCCTGACATCCCATCAAGAAGACCCTGGCAACCACTTTATAGAATAGACTTAATATGTAGGATTACATAATATGTATAATTACATGTAATTCCTATTATATATGGTAAGATGACCATTTAATGTCAATATCAATTATTGTTTAATAATCAATTGGAACATAAAAATAAGGCTAATTTTAGTTAAATATTTTAAGGTGCACTGAGCACTTTTCCTATGCCAATCTCCAGGCTGAATTAATTAGATGATGGTTTCTTTAAAGGTTATAAAGCAGAAAATGCGTGCACTATTATTATCTGATGAGGAAACTGAGATTTCTTTTTTTTTCTCCCCTTAGAAACCAGAAGACTTAAATACATTCCTGAGAGACTCTCATGAAGACGGAATTAAAATGCTCCCTAACTGCTGATACCTTATGGGAATTCCAGGGAAGTAGATGCAGGTACTATTACATTTTTTCTTACTAATATTTATACAGCATTTACTGCATCCATTGTGCACTGATACAGCGCTCTGGGGAATTAGAGAAGTGTAAGCTTAGCATGATATTAACTTAGAGATTTATATTCTAGTAGGGGAGACTAGATATGAGCTTAAATGTCTGTAATCCAGGATAAAACGTGTCAAGGAGCACAGGAGAAATGAGAGGAGGGAGCAATGCCCCTGATTAGTGGAACTAGGAAGAAGGCTGACATGAGGCCGAGGTTTGAGACAGAGCCACTGGTAGGTGGAAATGACCTGGTAGGTGGAATTCACTGGCAGGTGAAGGCAATGACCATAAAGCAGAGGCGTGAAGGCCCAGTTGTGCTTAGCAAGGAGGAAGTTACTCTTATTGGCTGCAGTGTTTGGTGATAGTGTAAGAGACAGTGGCGAGTCAGTAGATTGGAGAACATGAGGCAGGGCCTTGAAGGCCAGGCTAAGGCATTTAGACTTAGATTTTTGGAGCCCTATAGGGGCACTGGAGGATTGCCAAAGTTTAGCAAAGATCCAAAAATCTTTAATGTTGGCAGAGACTTGAATGATATCTAGTCTACAATATCACATTTGATAATCTGATAATGAGAGATTCATTAACGTTGCCAAGATTGCCCATGGTAAGAGCAAAAAGACATTACACTGTGAGGATGTACAGTTCTAAATTTAAAATTTTCAGGAGCAACCCCCAATGTCTTCTTAATCACAAATGAGTAGGTGCTGGTAGAGGAACTGATCTCTCAGCAAATAGGTAGAACTAATCCCCTAGTACCTTCATCTCAACAAAGCTTCATGGTCTCGTGTAGTTTTTGTAACAATTTGGGAAGATAGGTCTTACAGTTTCTATTTAGTAGCTCAGAACAATATCTTCTGCAGTAAAATGTGTGAATCTGGGTAGCAAAGATGATCTTGAATTAAATCTCTGGTCAATTTCAAAAAAAAAAAAAAAAAGCATTATGAAGTTTTCAGACCTCACTACTTTGTTCAGGATTTCTCTTCCTTTGACCTTTTGTCCCTTTGTCCCTTAAGAAAACTAATTCTGGGCCGGGCACAGTGGCTCATAACTGTAATCCCAGCACTTTGGAAGGCCAAGATAACTGGGTCACCTGAGGTCAGGAGTTTGAGACCAGCCTGGCCCACATGGTGAAACCTCATCTCTATTAAAAATACAAAAAAAACCCCAAAAAAACAAAAAACATTAGCTGGGCATGGTGGTGGGTGCCTGTAATCCCAGCTACTCGGGAGGCTGAGGCGAGAGAATCGCTTGAACCCGGGAGGTGGAGGTTGCAGTGAGCCGAGGTTGTGCAATTGCAGTCCAGCCTGGGCAACAAAGCGAGGCTCCCTCTCAAAACAAAAAACAAAAAACAAAAGAAAAAGAAAAAGAAAACTAATTCCTCGGCAGTGTGGGGCATGAATTGGGGTTGCATGCTGTGCTGAGAGGCAGGCAGGGAAACAGCCTTCCATGAGCAGCAGCCACGCCTTTGGTAATGCCATTCCCTCTGCCTGGAATTTCTTTTCCCTGAATTCACTAAACACACTTATTCATCAAATATGGCTTTCTTCACGTTTTTTAGATTTGACTTTCTCTTCCTAAACTTAAAACAACAACAACAACAACAACAACAACAACAACAACAACAACAAACTGTGGTATTTCCCCCAATGAAGATACTAAAACAGAGATTCAAGGAAAATTACTTTCTGTATAGGGTATAAAAAACCCCATTGGGGAAGCAGGGAAGTAACATAGGAACAAAGAGGCAGGCAGGAAAGACTAAGTCTCAGCAAGAGGCATCTAATCCCATGGAAACTTTAGGAAACAATGTAAAAAGCAGCCCTCAGAATCCTCCTTTTTTAGGGAGGGTGTGTGGCCTGGAGTTTTATACAGCATTTCTCATGAGTCATTGACAGAGGGCTGCTCCCGTGGTCCTGGCTCCCTGGCACCTCTGGCCTCATGCGTGCTGACAGGAGGACTTGCAGTACTAGAGAAAATTCCTCAGATGCAAACATGCAGAGGCAGCAGTTAGACATCAGCCGGGGTACACTGGCTTGGCAGGGGCTGACGGATATGGGCGGGACACTGGCAACATCTGTGATCCTGTGCAATCAATACTGCTGGTTGTTATTAGTAAACAGCTAGCTATGAAAGGCCCAAGAGATTGTGGAATTGAGAGAGTGGAATCAGGCCACCTGTCCTCTGGCAGAAAACAGGTAATGAGTTCCATGTCCCTGCTGAGGTGTCATGCTCCAGCTGAGAGCCCCAAGCAGCATATGGAACCATGAACTGCTAGCCTTTTTGTATAGAAAAGATTCTCTGAACCCACTCATCAGCAGGATAAAAAGCATTGGGTTGTCTTCAGCCATTGAGCTGGTAGGTTTGTGTCAACCCAGGCACTCTCCGTGACCTTGTATTGGGCGGGCTTGATTAATTGTGAACAAATGTTCACAGAGACGTCAAAGCAAAATGAAAGGGAAGAGAAAGCTAATGAGCCATAACAGATCCTGAAATAACCTGCAAATGAGTCTGATGCTCCTCTTTCCTTTAAATAATCATGGTTTGCAATGATCAGGAATTTCCGATTATCATTCAGATTCTTAAAAATGTAGAGCTGCACCTTCTTTCTACTCACAGAAGCCTCCATGGTAGCCACCTTGCTTCAACTGGACAAATATTTTTTCAGTCACAGGTGACTATTAAACTGAGGAAGGAAATCCACTTGTCAGTGATGATTCTGAGTTTTGCTAAGCAGTGGTTTAGAATCTTAACTTTGATGTCAAACGGACACAGGTTTTAATTCCTTATCCACCATTAACTGACTGACTTGCTGTGTAATGTTGGGCAAATATCTCATGAACTCTCCAAATCGCAATTTGCTTGGCCAGGCACGATGGCTCACATCTGTAATCCCAGCACTTTGGGAGGCCAAGGCTGGCAGATCACCTGAGGTTAGGCGTTCGAGACCAGCCTGGCCAACATGGCGAAACCTCGTCTCTACTAAAAATACAAAAATTAGCTGGATGTGGTGGCATGCACCTGTAATCCTAGCTACCCAGGAGGCTGAGGCAGGAGAATTGCTTGAACCTGGGAGGCGGAGGTTGCAGTGAGCTGAGGTTGCACCACTGCACTCCAGCCTGGGCAAAGGAGTAAGACTCCATCTCAAAAAAAATAAATAAACTAAACAAATCATAATTTCCTCATCTGTAAAATGGGTCCAAGGATGATGGTGCCCAACTCAGAGGCTCATGAGGATTAAATGAAATGAAATGAGTTAAAAATTATTGCCTGAAATATAGGAAGAACTCAATAGAGTGAATGCTAGTGTTTACTTTGTTGTTGAAGTTGACATGGTGGTAGCTGCAGTTGCATTAATAGTAGTGTTAATAGTGCCATTTCCTCCCACTGCTGGGTGCAATGGAAGGACCATGGATTTCAGAGGGACACGATCCTCAATTCTAGTTCTATTGAATACAGCTGTGTGCATGTTTCGGTGTTTGTAAACGTTTTGTTTGGAAATACTTACAAAACATCAAGAAGTATTTGGAACTGAATAATACAGAAAGGCTCGATAAATGTGAGTTTTCTTTCCCTTATCCTTCTTCATTACAGCTTATGTGTATCCAAAGAGGGGCTATTCTTTGAGCATATTTATAAAAGCTTTATGAAAAGTTATTTTGTAAATATCTGTTGATAATTCTAGCATGAGAGAAAAATTTTAAACTTCATTTATTCTGTAAACCAATGGGCCATGTCACTGAGCCAGTATTTTAAATCTAGTTGTGGTTCACTCACAAAATAATTTTTTTCTTAGAGAATGTGACAGAACAAATCTGTGAGTCTGCAAAGTGAGCCATGACCTTAAGTTTAAACGGTTGATAGATTAAACAATCTCATCGTCATAAGAAGCAAAAGACAAGTAAATATACGTACATTGTTATTGCAGCAGAGGGTAAACTCAAAGTTTCAGGTCTAAAAACCATTAACAGAACGTGAAACGTGTTTTTCCAATCTGTAACTCCTTGGGTCGGAGAACAGCTTTTGACCTTACATCATCACTTCACAAAACAAAACATTGAACTGCTGGTGAGGAGCAGCTGGCAGAAGACAGTTGTTTTGTTCAGAATCCCAGAGGTGGATCATGCTGGGTCTGGGAAGGGGAAGGCTTTAATGACTCATTAGATGATGGCACCTCGTATCCAGTTGTGTCTGGTATACTTTATAATTTTGATGTGTCATTTATATGCTGTGATAAAAGTAGTATTAGGATGTTATCAGAACTAATACTGTCATGGTAGAGGTTGCTACCAGTGTATAATTATAACTTCATGTTTTCTGAGTGATACATGATAAGAATATATATACATGTATAAGAATAAATGATATCACTTCTTATATATTATGTTCTTAGATATTCATGAGAATAAACCGTATCTTATAATGTCATGGTAGAAGTTGCTACCATGTAACTTTTACCATGATAATGTAACAACAGTAAAGTATATTTTCAAATATATGGAATATTTTATTCCATAAAATATTTTATTTTCTAAAAAAATGAATTGCCCATGTTTCCTGCTTTTATATGTGTTTTATCCTAAGCATTTGTTTTTATGTTATTTACATGCATTATTTTATGTCTTAGGATGAGATGTAAGATATTTAACCATTTAAAAAGCAATGATGCACTTAAGTGAGGAACAGTCAGGCTGATATGGCTCTAATCTCAGCCATTGTATCTGCCAAACAATGTTGTGGCCTCTTTTCATATATGTGTGTCCCATTTAGTCCTAACAATAAAATAGAAACTATATATATATAATAAATTTATATATATATATAGTCAATATATGAAAGCTACCTGACACTCTGAAAACCTAGAATTAAAATTGAGATTTTTCTCTATAATCAATGATCTTTCACCTGTACTAGGCAACTAAAGGGAATCATCACTTTTTCAAATGCTTTCGACAGATTTTTTTTTTTTTCTTGGAGAATAAGTCTAGGTGACATTCACAATTAGGAAGATCATATAGCACATGCTTGAATATTGTTTGTCTCCAACTAGTTATATATGTTAACATATAAAAATATGCACACAGAGCCTACATGCCTCACCTCTGTCAAACGCAAACATGGAATCAAGGCAGCACATTTTTTATTTACTAATGATAAATACTTCCGGGTTTTGGCAAATCTCAAGTGCAAGACGTGACAGATGATACAACTGTGTATCTCTGGTTTACACCAGGAAGACCTGATGTACTGTGGGTTTGTATGTCCATGTGCCCTTCTTTACCCTGACCTTCAAATTAAGTGTGGCTATGTGACTGGTTTTGTTCAAAAAGTGTGAGTGGAAATGATGTGTGTCACTTTGGGCAGGAGCATTTCCTTGTACACATCTGTCAGTCTTCTCTTCTGCTGTGGCTATCATGAATGCAATTGATGGTATGGAGAAGTTACATGGAGTCATCACATAGAAGACTACTGCCCTGGCAGACATCCTTGGCATGTAGCAAACAGCATGTATAATAATTAACTAACAGGGTTTCAAGGTCTAGATTTGGGAATTTGTTCTTAGTGCAGGATAACCCAGCCTATACTCACTAATGAATATGGACATGAAACAGGCTGATCCATTTGTCCCAAAAGTAGCACTTTGAGTAGGCAGGCACAGGCTCAATGTTCAGGAATTGCAATCAGGAAAAAAAAGGTCAAGTTGCACAATTTTGAGATCACTTACATAGCTTTCCTCTTCAGGCAGTCCTCTGACTAGTAGATATATGAAGGAATATAAACTCATGATTAGATTTTCTCATCTCTAAGTGGAAGGTCAAACCTCATAATCCCATTATCAAAAGAGAAGTACAAATAATGAGTGTCTCAGAAAACTCTAAACAGATGAAAGCTATTTTTCAATTACAATCTATTTTTTTACATCATGATAGTTAAATAAAGCTTCCATCACATCCTTGAGATTTTAGAGTGAGTTTCTCCAAATATTCAAAGTCCCATTTCATTTTCAACTTACAAATAATATTTTCATAAGTAAAGAGAAGCTTCTGTATATTTGTTTGCCATATCAGATTAAAACAGTAGTTATTTTTGTTTTTACCCTATTGGGAAGTCTTGTTTGGAATATTCTGTCTGAAACCATAAACTGCATGATAAATTTAAGATTCTCATTTTTCTGCTCTCATTAGGATCTCAATGATATAGGCAGTTCCCTCTTGAACAGATGAAATAAGGTACAATGAGTGGCCCTTCCTATTGCCAAGACATATTAAAACACCGTGGACCAAAAATATAAATAGCAATTGCAAATCAGAGCTGCATGTGAAAAGTCAGAAGAACAGATGCACCAATTTGCAGGTGCCATAGTCCAAGGTTAGGTGTACCATTAAGCTATTTCTTATGCAGGTAATTATATGAAGCCTGCTCCAGGGTTTATTACAGCAAAGACTAATTTATATCATTATTAAGGATCCCTTCTTTGACAATGCTGAAAGTGACAGATTTTATATGAAATGGAAAAATTTCTAATCCTTGTCTCTTTTTTTCTCTATGGCTAAGGTTTTCTACCATCTGGATAAATAGTTCAAAGTCTTCATTTCTAGTCACAAGCTTTTGAAACCTTAAAAATTCAAAATTACTCTTTTTTATAATTTTTAATGGAGTAAATTTGGAAGAAAGTAACATTATGAAATGTCCCCTTTATATTATTTAATATTTTTCTCATAAAAATAAAACGTTCTTAATTTAGAAATTAAAGGAAATTAAAAGAAAGTTCAAAATATTAATAAAATGATAGCCAACACAAACTGGAAAATTAATCCTCATAAAATAACCTGCAATCACATCATTCAGGAAAACACAATTAACATTTCCCTTCAGTCTTATTTTCCATAAGATTGACCTTATTTTCTTCATAAATTTATACTTTACAACATTTAATTTGAAGACAAATTTATGGATTTAATTATTTGAAATCATAATTTTGAAGGATATGTAATATTTCATTTATACATACTATAATTATACATTTGTTTTCATTTTCTTACTTAGTCTATATTGTTTCATGTTTATGAATAACCCAATAGTTAATATTCTTGTAGATTTTTCTTTGAAGATATTAGGAAAATCAGAGATAATATTCTGAAAAGTGTAATCAATGAACTTGAAAAATCTAAGGGTCATGAAATATATTACCAATTTGCTCTTGAGAAAATATTACAACAAATTACTTCTCCACCACTCATTTATTTTATGTATGTCTTATTCGTTGCATCCATAATTTTCTGAGGTTGAAGACACAATGGAAAATAAGATGAAACTAGTAATGCACCAAAATTTAGCTTCAGGTGATATTCTCCCAAATCCTGTTAATTGTCTTTGGCTTTTTCCTTGAAGTTTCAAATCTAAATGTATTCTGCAGCATCATTCCTGCCACTCCCGAAATTGAGTGAAGTCAATGATTATGAGATTGTATGGATTCCTACCTATATCTAATCACCTTAACCATGTTAGTAATATGAACAAGATATGACATTTGACTTTGCTATTGATATTAGAATTCAGTTTCAAATATAAATAGACCTCCATAATATAACTTCGAACATATTTTATAATTTATATATTGAATTAAATCAGAAATCAATTAAATGGAAAACAAAAATTGGATAAAACAGACAGTACAGCTGGTTCTTTGAAAACATAAAAACTGCTAAGCTTCCAGCCAAGCTAAGAATAAAAAAGGAAACAAATTACTAATATCAGAAATGAAAAAGGATCCTTACAACTGACACCATGAAAAGTAAAAGGGTAATAAAGGAATACAATAAAAAACTTTACGGCCACAAATCTAAAACTGTATAAAATAGACCAGTTCTTTCAAAGACACAAGCTTTCAAAACTCACTCATAGAGAAGAGATACCAGCCTGGGCAACATGGCAAAACCCCATATTTAGAAAAAAGATAGAAAAATTATCTGGGCATAGTGGCATGCAACTGTAGTCCCAACTACTGGGGAGGCTGAGGCGTGTGGATTGTGTACCATTAATCTATTAAAAATTGAATGAATAATTAATGATCTTTCAAAAAGACAGCACGAGGCTCAGATATCACTGGTGAATTTTACCAAATGTTTAAAAATAAATGGTATCAATAATCTCTTTTAGAAGATAGAAGCACAGGGAGCATTTTCTCACTCTCTCTGTGAGGCTAGCATTGCCCTAATATTAAAGTCAGACAAAGACATTAAAAGAATGAAGAAATACAGACCAATATCCCTCATGAACATATATGCAAAAATCTGCAACTAAATAGTAGCAAATTAATCCAACATTGTGTAAAAATTATTATACCCACAACACCGTAGAATTTATTCCAGATACGGGAGGCTGGTTCAACACTGGAAATTCAATTAGGGTAACATACCACATCAACAGGCTGAAGCAGAAAAATAATGTCATAGTATTTTAGAAAATCTATATAACTGTTCATTATAATTACTCTCAGCAAAATAGAAATAGAGGGGAACTTCCTCAACTTGATGAATAACATGTTTTTAAGACCTACAGCTAATATCATACTTAATGGTAAGAAATTAGATACTCTTCTAAGATTGAGGAAAAGGCAAGGTTGTTTCCTTTCTTCACTCCTGTCAACATCGTAATGGAAGTCCTAGCTAATGCAATAAGATAAGAAAAGGATATAAAATATGTACAGATTGGGGAAGATGAAAAAAATAGTTTTTTTACACACGACCTCATTGTCTATGTAGAAAATAAAAAAAATAAATAAAATAGGGGTGAGATGAGAGTAGAGAAAATCTCTTGAAACTATTAAGTGTTTATGGCAAGGTTACAGGATACAAGATTAATATACAAAAGTCAATTGATTTCCTATATGTCCATAACGCTCAGTTGAAGTTTAAAATTAAAACCAAAATGTAATTTACATTGGCATGAGTAAAATAAAATATTTGGGCATAAATCTAACAAAGTATGTACAAAACTACAAAACCCTGAAAGTAATCCAGCAAGATCTAAATAAATGGAGGGCTATTCTCTACTTATATATTGGAAGACTTAATAAAATAAAGATGTCAAGTAGATATTAACAAACTTATTGTACAGTCTATATGGAAAGGTGAAAGACCAAGAATAGCTAATTTATGGAGAACCAAGTTTGAGGACTCACATAACTGAGTTTAAGACTTACTATAAAGCTACAGTATGTGGCATGGCAAAAGAACAGTCACATAGACCAATGGAATAGAATACAGGGTCTAGAAATAGACCCAGACAAAAAAAAAAAAAAAAAAAGTCACCTGATCTTTGACAAAGGGGCAAAGGCAATCCAATTTAAATTCAATTTTAAAAAACAAAACAAGACAATCTTTTCAAGAAATGGTGCTGGAATGTCCTGTTAAAAAAAAATTAGGCACAGACCTTTTATCTTTCAGAAGAATTAAAATGAACTGTAGACCATGTTACAGACACTCTGATGAAACAGGATGGGCTCCTACCCAAAATTTGGTTCAGATGTTAACACTGAAGTTATGAACAAACATATTATTTCCATATGAGGCATTTGGGGAAGAACAAGGCAGACTGTCCTGCTAGACCAAAAACGGCTTAAGAAAAAAGAAGGGAGACCATCTTGGGGTTTTTATGCTGGTAGGTATGGGGCCTGTGTGATGGGTCTCCAACCTGGGCGGCAGGCTGGGTGGTTTGCACTTTCTGCTGGTACCAAAGGATTACGCAGCTGGGCTTCCTATCAGCTTGCCCACATGTGGATCAGAAAGGGACAAGTGATGTGTGAAGGCTGTCAGCAGTCAAACACCAAAAACTGGAGTTGAGCTTTTTATTACAATTTACCCCAGACGTTTAACTAGTGGCTGACTCCAATGTGCCTTTAAAAAATTGAATGGAATTTGAAGTCGCATATGTAAGCCTTCATGCTACTCTATGAGGCCTGCAGCCCGCGGCCATTAAGGGAGGGTCCTTTTGAATATTTTATTAAAGGGCTCAGCTTTGTATATTCTGAGAAGTTAAATGAATGCCTACATCACGATCAATAACGTCTGGAACTCTAAAGAGGAAGAGTGTCTTAATGAGGCCTTGTGTTTGGCTTTAGTATGTATAAAGACACATGCAACTTTTATATTTTGGATATCTTTGAGGCAAAAGATTCCCAAAGTTATTTTCTTCAAAGGGGGCAATTGTACACAAGATATTATTGTGGCTACCATTGGCCAGATCAGATAACCAGAGCACTGGCAGTAACCCAAGAGCGTGTAAAAATGTGCAGATGGCACTAATTGTTGACCAGGGAATCCAGTACTAAGATAACCACCTGAAGCTAGCATAATTTTGCTGATCCTTGGGTCCCATCCTTTGTTAGGGACATCTTGGTTAAGGGATGAAAAGTAGTAGCTCTTCATGCACTCCATCGCATCTAGTGGTGGGGTTACCATCTGTAAATTATGTGAGTGCCCACTGTTGTCCACTCAGTTGATTACAAGGGGCTGCCCGGGTAGCTAAGGTGTTTGGGAGAGGGGTCACCTCCTCCAGCACCATGACATCTGTCAATAGACTGAGGGCAAGGGAGACCACTCCCTCATGCATAGAAATTTGCCAAAGGGCCCAGGTCTGGCTTTATTCTATAGCAAGGATTCTTTGGTAGCATCTGTGTTGAGCTTCCATGACCCAAATTATAATGGCAAGCAGAGAACAGAGGGTCAAAGCTCAGAGTATGTGAAAGCCTTGACTTCCCAGGGAGCACAGTACATGACCAGCAATGGCTGCTTTATTGGTATATAGCACGGGGTAAAGGAGGTTAGTTTCTTGGCGTAGGATCCCATGGATACTTGTTGGACTTGATGGGTGGTCCAGAAACTGCAGGAGGTGTGAAAGGAGGTTGAAGAAGTTTCTATATTGAAGGACTCTCTGAAGACACAATTGTATTGCAATTTGTACAGATTCTATAGTGCTTTGTTCGGGGGAGCCCCCATCAAGGTAGACGAGTCTCAAAGTAACAGCATAAATGCACATAAGTAAAATTTGTAAATGATGAACACAGTTTTTGCCTTCATGTCTCCAAAAGGCCTAAAAGATGAGGCTTGTTTTAACAGTGTGGGTGCTTAAAAGTTCAATAGCTGTTTCTTGAGAGTAGCAGGATGGAGCAGCTCTCAGTTTACCAAATAAGCTTCCAGCATCTAGCCAAGGTGGAAGGGCCTTGCACTGTGTGGGGGGTAATGTCCCATTCACATTTTGTGAACTTCTTTGTAAATATTTTTATTTCCCTAATGAGCTTATCAAAGGCATCTCCTCAGAGTAGGATGCCATCAGTTTCACATCATTCCTGCACTCCTGGAGAAAATTGGGTACAGTTCAGATCTTGCCTGGAAAGTCTGTGTGTGACGGCAAGCAACACTATTCAGGTACCCATGGATAGCTGGAGAAAGGCGTACCATGCCTCTTTGGAGGGGAAGGTAAACTAGCTGGCAGGCTATTGAAGTAGGCACTGAGCAGGACACATTAACCAAATCTACAATAGCAAAATGCTTCCCCATAGCAAAATACTTATCAATAACATAGGCCATGGGAACCTTAATGGGTGAGACTATGGCATTAGGGTTCCTGTAGTGCTGTGAGGAATCATTCCCGTTTTCCATGCTTATAAACAGGCACAACTGGGCTGTTAAATAAAGAGTGGTCTAGCTGGTCTTGTATAATGCATTTCATTGATGAAGGCCCTATTTTAATTTACATGGAATCAGTAACTCTTTTATCTGAGAGAGGAGTGATCTTTGCAGTCTCATTTTGCCTAGTCAATTTGTAAGTGTCAAAGAATTAATTTAATTTTAATATATTGCTCAGAGTGTCCAAGCCTGCTATGAGATATTTTTGAGCAATGTTTGCCAAGACCATGGAAATTTAGACAAGGTAGTAGTTCCAGTAGTTAAGATGAGACAAATTTCCTTGCTTTCTATTTTATGTCCAGTAACTCCCCTAGTCTTATAGAGTGTACCTTGTTAAATTTAGTGGGATGACCAGGTATTACTGTTATTTGAGCCCCAGTGTTGATAAAGGCCATGTTGTTTTGCCGTTGGTACCTTTCAGCAGATGTTAAGATTAATTCGCAAACTATGTCAGTAAGGTATAGAAGCCAATGAGCAACCATTTATATTTTAGTAAATTTTGCATTACAGTTGGCTCAAATTGTGGACCTCTGTTTCATTTTATTGTTGTTGGTGGTGTTTCCTTCCGATGTCTCCATGTTTCCAGATTCTCTCTCTTTCTGCCTCATGTGTGTGGTTTTTGGATATACTTTGGGGAGAGAGTTCTCTCTATCCTGTTTATATTTATAAATTTCCTTATTCAAAGAGCTTCAAATCAGTAGCATCAGGGTTAAGTATCTCCCTTAGGGCAATTGTTTCTTTAAAGGATCTAAGGACCCCAGTTTAGACCATGTTTGGATTAACCCCTATTCTGTACCATAAGACTGCTAGGAGTCTTCTTCCTCATAGCCATGTTAATAGAGGTTTGTTTTGTTTTGTTTTGTTTTGCTTGCAACAGAGGCACAGACAGCAGCAGCAAAGGCATTTGTAGAACCATATAAAGAGCAATTTGCCTTTAGGAGTGTGGCTTTCAGTAACTCAATTCTTCAAATAATGACTGGTCTTCAAATAGTGACTGCTTTTCCTCCACAAAAGTGACTACCCAATGGTCCCATATGACACACAGCAGCATTCCATTGAGAACTCTATTAAATAGGATCCAACATCTGGTAGGGACGCAGCACCAATAGTCCCAAGGTAAGACATTTTGCCTGAGCCTAGCATTAGTTGCAGCTTATGCTAAAATTGAGAAATGTAATTAAATCTAAGATACCCAAACAGGTCTGGGCTGAGACACAGGCCCCGAAGTCACTCTAAGAAAGACCTCAATCCCATACTCCTGTTCTGAAATGCCCGTTAACCAAACTTCTGACTTAGTTCCATTAAATCTATAACAGAAACTTGGTAGAACTCAGAAAATACAACACAAAGCAGCACAGCTCAATGAGCAGGTTATCCAGCAGGCAGCAGAACTAGGTAGCTAGCCAGAGCAAGAGAAGAAAGACACCCAGGGTAGTGGTCAACTTCAGGACATCTCACTCAAAGAGACAATTATTCTAAAGTGAAGATGGACTTCACCTCAAATTTGACCTAGATGTCAAGACTGGTGACACCACACACACACCATTAGGGTATGAAAAGTTTTATTACTTACTTTATGAGGCTTTCAGGGCAGAGCATAGCAGACTACCCTTGGGTTGAAATAGCTTGAGAAAGCAGGAAAAAGAGAAAAGCTTAGGGTGTTTATGGTGGAAGAGTCTGGTGCTGGTTTGAGGGTTCCTGCAACCTGCATGCAGGCAAGGGGTTGTGTATTTGACTGTCTTGCCAGTGTCAAAGTAGGGATCACTGAGCTTTCTTAACAGCTTACCAAGATATGTAACAAGAGGGGAAGAAAGAGGGGTAAGATTTAAAAGCTGTCAAAAGTCAAATATCAAATCACAGAATGAAACTCTTTATAACAGACATCAATATAAAAAGTAAAACTATAAAACTTCTAGAAGAAGACAGCAGAAAATCTAGGTGACTTTGGGTTGGTGATGAATTTTAGATACAACAATAAAAGTATGGTCCATGAAAGAAAAAAATTGATGATGTACTTTATTAAAATTAAAAACTTCTGCTCTGTGGAAGAGAAGTTAAAAGAATGAAAAGACACACTACACAGTGGGTAAAAATATTTGGAAAACACATATTTGATTAACGACTTGTATCCAAATGTATCAAGAACACAAATGTACTTAGAACCAAATGTACTTAGAACACAACATGGTACAGGCACTGTAGAAGACAGTTGGGCAGTTTACTGCAAAGCTAAACATAGTCTTACCATGCGATCAAGCAATCATCATGCTGTCAGTATTTACCTAACTGATTTGAAGACTATGTTTACATAAAACCTGCACATGAATACTTACAGCAGCTTCATTCATAATCACCAAAAACTGGAAGCAACAAAATTGTTCTTCAATAGGTTAATGGATAAGCAAACTGAAGTACATTCATACCATGGAATACTATCCAATAATATTAAAAACTGTTTTCTGAAGCCACAAAAAGACATAAAGAGACCTTACACGCATAAGTCTAAGCAGAATGAGGCAGTCTGAAAAGGCTGCCTACTATATAATTTCAATTACAGTTTTTCCTCTGTATCTACATAGGGCTGGTTTCAGGATACTCTCCACCCCTCGGAGATATGAAAATCTACAGGTGTTCAAGCCCCTTATATAAAATGGCATAATATTTGCCTGAAACCTAAGCATATTCTCCTATCTATTTTAAATTATCTCTAGATTACTTATAATACCTAACACAATGGAAATGCTGTGTAAGTAGTTGTATTGGCTTTTATTGGTATAATTTTGATACAAATAAATTGTTATTTGTATTGTTACTTTTTATTGATTTTTTAAAATATATCTTCAATACAAGATTGATTGATTCCAAAGATACAGAGCCTGGGGATACAGAATCCACAGATAAGCAGGGCCAGTTGGATATGGCATTTTGGAAAATAAAAACCTTTAGAGAAGTAATACATCAGTGATTGTCAGGAGGAGATGGGAGGTGTTCAACAGGTGAAGCACAGGGGATTTTTAACTGAATGAAAGTACTCTGTGTGACTCTGAAAGGTAAATGCATGACATTACACATTTGTTCAAACACAAAGAACTTTATAGCCTTAATGTGTACACATCTTTAAAAACCATTTAGGGTATTAATGGCTACCTGGAAGGAATGCATATTGTCCTTAATGGCTACCAAGAAGGTATGCAGTGTGTCACAAAATAAATATTTCACTGTATTACAAATGTGTAAAACGACCTCAGTAAAGGGGATGCAGGTAAAAGTTGCTGTCCTGAGTAACTTTAGAAATGATTAGAGTCTGCAAAATTAAGGCAAAAAGGACTTGATATAAGCAATGTACTCTATTTGATAAAGTTATTTCTCATGGTGGCATAGGTTAATACTTCTGATACTGCTATATATGTATACCAGAATTAAACAATTAAGTAAATGAATGGCAGATAATAGAAGGCGGGTTTCTCACTTTTGGAGTGGAAATTTGCAGATAAGGACATAAAATGACCCATGTGGTAATGGATTAAGATTGGAGACATAAGTATTAACTGATGTCTACCTTAATATAGGTATAGATAGTTCATACAGAAATATTCATAAATATGTGTGTATACAGGTAGCATATGCACATATATTTCCATGCTCTATCTCCTGAGAGAGCCCAGAAGCCATGATACCTAAGAAATAATAAGCATACCTAATGCCCAAGTCTTGGTTTATACTACTATTCTCTAATAAGTGGAACCAGGGATCCTTGGAATTTGGTTGATTCTAGGCATGGGGGAAAGAAATATATAGGATGAGCCTGGAGCATCTCGTAGTGCCAGAAAGTAAGGAATTGCTCCAAGAGAAAAGGAAACTCACCTTGATGGGCTACGCCAAAAACAAAACAAAACACAGGAGCCAACTGAAAGAGCTTCCAGTTTGGCTGCAGCTAAAACAATTTGAGCAACAAGATAAATTATGTAGCATTGAATTATTACTGGAAGCATAAGATAAAATTTTACAAATCTATCTTATGTGCAGCCTGTGCCTAGTCACTTTCTTCCAGAGAATACAGTAAAATTTTAAAAAGGGATAATAAAGGAACTGTATTTTGGAGAAAGAAGGCAAACATTAGCCCAACCAAGTGCTCAAAGTCAGTATCAATAATGACAAATGATTTTGATGGGATGTATCCTTGCTGTGATGTGATGAAAATGGCACTTTGCCTCTATAAATAAAAGATATTAAAGATATAACAAAATCCATAACCCCAGTCTACCCATGAAGATAACATCATACAAATTGCAACAGAAGAGTGTTCTACAAAATGATAGACCAATACTCCTTAAAACTGTCAAGTTCATTTAAAGCAGGGAAAGTCTGAAAATCAGGATTTAAATACAAATTAAGAATTTTTATGAATTCATATATTTAAATTTTCTTTTCTGATTCCAGGAACATTTAGTTTTTCTATTAATTATTTTTTCTTTTGTCCCTCAAAGTAACTAATAATTTTCTACTTTTAGGTATTAGATATTATCTTGTTGACTTATAACTGGATGTTTTATATTTTGTAATCATTTGCAATAGAATGCTTTATTTAAAACAATTGCTGGTATATCCTTTATTCAATCATTCAGACAAAATGTATTGACCACATACTATATACCAAGCAATATGTTAGGCATTCAGAATCAAAAGTAGAAAAGGCTATCATAGCCCCTTCTTTTAATGGGGTTTTATTTTATTAGGGAAAGTAGAGAAACAGATAAATGGACAAATATACAAGATATGTGTGCTTTAAGAAGTAAACAAAGAAGATATTTGTGTTAAAGAGCAAAGGAATTTTGGTGGTGAAAACACCACTAAATGTGGGTGTTTTCAACCATTCATGAAAACCTCCGACTCCTATAGGTGCTCACTAAGTAACTGGGATGGAAAGAGGAGTTAATCTTTGATGGGCATAGAATATACATGCGCGTGTGCGCACACACACACACACACACACACACACACACACCCGTGTATGTATATATGTGCTCACTGTTGAGAGACTACCAGGAACACACCTATGGTTGTGAATACATTGGGTTTCATTCTTGTTGTCACTAGGGAGACCACACAATATGAGAATTGTTGAAGCATTTCAGTGAAAAGCTGTGAGATAGGACTTCTTTAAGACTTTGGCCTTGGTTTAGGTGGTTTTGGTAAAGATACAAGGAAGCAGAGATTTTCTCTAGATTGGAGGATATCAGAAGTCATGAGACAATTCTATGTTTGGGTATGTTAATAAATCTTTTCTAGAAAAAGGCAGACTAGAGTGAGGTTGGAGCCATAACTAATAAATAAGCATCAATCATATTAGCCAAGAAGAAGGGGCTGTTAGGTGCTGTATGGTGTACAGTGACCTTGCTTTTGCCTGTGATTAGACAAAATATGAAGTGGTCTTGATTTCACTCTATTTCATGGTCACACATTGGCCTTCTCCAATGTTGTTGTTTTGTGAGATTGTTGATGTTCAACAAGAGAACATCAAGTCCTAGCTGTGAGCAAAATATAAAATATTCATGTAATATATCTATTTACATATACAAACATATAATACACATATCTCATGATATACACATCTCATCTAAAAAAGCAAGCAAGCATAATCTATAAATAAAGAGAGACATTGGCAAAGAGACTTTCAGATACTGAAAATTCCCTCTTTTCACTACCAATATGCAAACCCCTGGGCTTATCTTGCCTTCAAACTAACAGATACAATCTACTGATTTCATTTGTTCTCTGAAAAAGGAAGAAGTTAGTATGTGGCCTTATTAGAAAATTATAAGAGGCCATGGTAAGAAATCTGAGTATCTTTCCGAAAGCAATTAAGAAAGGTTGAAAATTAATAAGTACATGAAAGTAAATTATTTTTAGCTTAGAAATATTACTGTGCAATCAGAAGAATGGGTTAAAATGGAGCAAAACCAGAAACAAAGTCAAAGTAGCAAGTGAGTCCTGAGGCACTGCTAGTGCAGACATGATGCACTTAGCAGTGCTCCCTGAGTCTAAGTTGTCTGTTTTTTTGTTTTTTGGTTTTTTGTTTGTTTGTTTGTTTTTGAGACAGAGTCTCAGTCTGTCACCCAGGCTGGAGTGCAGTGGTGCGATCTCGGCTCACTGCAACCTCTGCCGCCCGGGTTCAAGCAATTTTTCTGCCTTAGCCTCCTGAGTAGCTGGGATTACAGGCATCTGCCACCACACCTGGCTAATTTTATATTTTTAGTAGAGATAAGGTTTCACCATCTTGGCCAGGCTGGTCTCAAACTCCTGACCTCGTGATCCACATGCCTCGACCTCCCAAAGTGCTGGGATTACAGGCGTGAGCCACCACGCCCGGCCCTGTTCTTTGTTTTTAGAGTTGCAGATCTTCTGATCCGGCACTTTAAAGAGAAAGAGATATTCCTTCATCCGCTAGTTTATTTCAAGATGTCACATTTATATTCTAATAGTGAAGAGCTAGAGAGCTCTGATGTGAGTACTTTGTCCCCTACTCGCCCCAGAGCTTTAGTAAGCAGATATAATAGGACATGGCAGGTGGTTAAAAATAGGAGTGAGAGAGAGGAAAGACTTAATATTGTTCCCTTTGTAACATGAATCTCCTATAAATATAACTGAATTCACATAGGTGATCATAATGGCAAAGGTTTAAAAGGCTGGTGGCAGCTATTATTTGATGACAATGCTGTCATTGTGTCTCATCCTCACTTTTTTTCCAGCCATGAGTAGTGCTTCCCTTACTTTATGACCAGTAGGTTTAAATTCCCCTGTAAAATTTAGAGGGCAACTACCTGTTCATTGTGACTCACAGATTAAATTAACCATTGTTCTACTTACACATGCGCCGGATGTGTGCAGTGATTTTCTCATTGAAACTGGGTCATCTTCCAGCACTGGTATTTTCTGTAGAGCAAATAGCTTATCATTCACAACTGAGCACAGCTCTGTCCTCATGCTCTTCCTCCAAACTGAATGTCTTGCCTTTTATTAGTGTTCTATGAGTCTAAATTGCCTATTCTTTATATTTAGTATTGCAGAAAAATGATTTAAGTAAAAATAAACAAATGTAGTCTTGAATAGCCCCTCTCAAAAATATCTTGTCTCATCAATTTCTGGAGGTGTTAAAACCACAACCACCACACCACCATTCAGTGCCTTTTCTTGAGCCTTCCATTTAAGGAGAGTGAATGAAAGCCTTATGGAATTAAAAAAAAAAAAAAACTGTTTGAAAATAAAGTGCCCCCCCTCAACATTTTATTAAATGAACAGAGAGGAGAAAGAGTAGCATCACGAATAGAAATTATGTAAAATCTGGCCAGGCACGGTCACTCATGTCTGTAATCCCAGCACTTTGGGAGGCCAAGGCGGGCTGATCACGAGGTCAGGAGTTCGAGACCAGCCTGAGCAACATGGTGAAACCCCGTTTCTACTAAAAATAAAAAAATAAATAAAATTAGCCAGGCATGGTGGCGCACGCCTGTAATCCCAGCTACTCAGGAGGCTGAGGCAGGAGAATTGCTTGAACCCAGGCGGCAGAGGTTGCAATGAGCCGAGATCGTGCCATTGCACTCCAGCCTGAGCAACAGAGTAAGACTCTGTCTTAAAAAAAAAAAAAAAAAAGGAAAATCTAATACAAACTGCCATTAATTTAATGGACAAATGAAGTTGCATGTGTGTCCTGGAAAAAATAAAATTGACCAAAGAAACAAAGTGCCATTTGTCATTGACCTATGCTGATTTGGTGCTTTGAAATTTTACTTCTTGTGAATGATCATTTATTAAGGTAGTGGATAAAGAGGAAAAGCAGCTTCGCAAATCTGAGAAAGGAAGGCTCATTTGTCATTTGCAAATGTTAATATTAACAATAAAAATAATAGCAATGGCATGTATGACATGCTAGGCTCTGTGAAAGACCTTTTGTAGGTGCTGTGTTGTAATTTGTAGGACAATAACATAGGATTTTATGGATGATAAAACGGAAATTTAAAAAGGCTACATAAAGTGTCCAATGTAGAAGTCACATGCCTGGTAAATGGTGTTCCTTACTGATTTATATAATTGTAGTCTTAGTCCTAATTTATGCCGGTTTGTTGGCATTCAGATAGATGTGGACTAGAATGATTAATTTAATATTTATTGAGCATGAAATGTATGCTAAGTACTAGTCACTAAAAGAAAAGCATGATACACAGACTAAAGGAGTTTCAATAAAATCCTGGAAGTAATTGGGGTGACCACAATCAGATGAAATGGTTTATGAAAGGATATCAGAGATGTGTCAAATCTGGAAGAGGGTTAGAAGGAGTGGCCTTGGCTAACTTTCTGCCCAAGGTCTATATTCCTATTTATTTTCCATCAGTGACACAGCTGAGAGAAAGCTGAGCTCACACCACTGAAATGTTCCTTTAGGAGATAATGGCAATGCCCACATAAGCAATACTCCTGGTGAATAAGCTGTCCTAGTCTCAAGACACAGAGTGTTATAGTGATACTTCCCCCCGCCATCAATTTTGCAACAAATAGCAATGCTCCTTTATTGCTTTAATAAAACAGAAATTTACATGAATAAGGCATATGCATGTACAAGAAATATTACTGAGCAGAGCTCCTGTGTCATTTTTGGGATTAGGTTTCCCAGCTGCCCAGGCACTGATTCATTGTGCGAATGGGTTAGACAGTGCCCAGCCTCCTGACATCCTTTCTAGGAACACTACTGGTATTGAAAACCAGTTTTGTGAGATTCAAATATCGGTCTTTCCACATCACTCTTTTCCCATTTTTGATCACAGAAACCTCAGAAGGCAGCTCTCCTGATTCCCAGAGAAAAGCTCACCTCTTCTGATCTGGCACTTTAAAGAGAAAGAGATATTCCTTCATTTTCTAGTTTATTTCAAGATGTAGCATTTATATTCTAATAGTGAAGGGCTAGAGAGCTCTGATGTTAATACTTTTCCCTCTCTGACACAGTTATCTTTTTATTGCTGTTCTCCATCATTTCTTTTCCTTTCTTTATGTAATAAAAACAAAGCACTACCTCCCCCCAAACCGCCAAAAATGAGATTTGAATGTCTATATTCTCAAAATGTTTCTTTAACACTTATTTCTTTTTCTACTTTAATCAATTTAGAAGCTGCAAAAATTGAAAGCTTTGATTTTTTAGAGTGCCATCTTCAAAAGCCAATTTCTGACATTAAATGGAAATCGTATCCAGCATAATGGCTGGCTTAATACAACCTATTATGTTTATAGAAATCTCTACTTTTATTTCAGCAGTCTATTCGATTTCTGTGTGCGTGAAATACACCCAGCATTAGAAACACTTTTTAAATTCCAAGTTACTAATTCTTAGAGTAAAAATGATCATTCTGCTTTTGCTGTTTTATTCATGATGTCTTGTAAAAATATAATTTTGAATACGTATTGGCTTTTTAGTATGTCCTTTATACAAGGGCTAGGTATGACTATGAATGTCATAAAGGCGATATTTCAGAATGAATCATAAGAATGTTTATAAATGAGCACAGTAAATCAATTTCTTTCATTCGTTCTTTTGTTTTCTTGATTTGCATTATTGTATTATCTGTATTTTAGCTTTTTAAAAATAATTTCAACTTTCATTATAGATTAAAGGGTACATGTACAGGTTAATGGGTATATTGAAAGATGTTAAGTTTTGGGGTCCAAATGATCCCATCTCCCAAGGTACTGAGCACAGGTATATGCATGAATATATAATAGGTGGTTTTTCAGGCCATGCCTCCCTCCCTCCCTCATCTAGTAATCTCCAGTGTCTATTGCTCTCACATTTATGCCTATGTGCATTCAATATTTAGCTCCCACTTACAAGTGAGAAAATGCAGTAACTGATTTTCTGTGCCTGCATTAATTCACTTTGGTTAATGCCCTCCAGCTCCATCCATGTTGCTTCAAAAGATACGATTTCATTTTTTATGGCTGCATAGTATTCTATGGTGTATATGTACCATATTCTCTTTATCCAGTCCACCGTTGAAGGGCACCTAGGTTGATTTCATGTCTTTGCTATTATGAATAGCATTTCAATGAACATAAAAGTGCATGTTTCTTTTTGGTAGAATGAATTATTTTCCTTTGGGTATATACCCAGGGTTGGGATTACTGCGTCAAACGGTAGTCTTGTTTTAGGTTTCTTGAGGAATTGCAAACTGCTTTCCACAGTGTCTGAACTAGTTTGCATTCCCACCAACAGTGTATAAGTGTTCCATTTTCTCTGAATCCTTGCCAGTACATGTTGGTTTTTGACGTTTTAGTAATAGCCATTCTGGCTGGTATGACATTGTATCTCATCATGGTTTTGCTTTCCATTCCTCTGATGATAAGTGATGTTGAGCATTTTTTCTTGTTTATTGGCCACTTGTACATTTTTGTTTACAAAGTATCTGTCCATGTCCTTTGCCTATTTTTTAATGAGATTATTTGTTTTTTGCTTGTTGATTTGTTTGATTTCCTTGTAGATTCTGGATATTAACCCTTTGTCAGATGCATAGTTTGTGAATATTTCCCCCCATTCTATAGGCTGTTTGTTTATTCTGTTTGTAATTTCTTTTGCTGTGCAGAAGCTCTTCAGTGTAATTAGGTCCCACTTGTCAATTTTTGTTTTTGTTGCAATTGCTTTTGAGGACTTGACCAAAAATTCTTTGCCAAAACTGGTGTTGAGAAGGGCATTTTCTAAGTTTTCTTCTAGGATTTTCATAGTTTGAGGTTTTACATTTAAATCTTTAATTCATGTTGAGTTAATTTTTATATATGATGACAAGTCAGGGTCCAGTTTCATTCTTCTGAATATGGCTAGACAGCTATCACAGCACAATTTATTGAATATGGAGTCCTTTCTCCACTGCTTATTTTTGTTGATTTTTTTTTTGAAGATCAGATATTTGTAGGTATGTCAGTTTATTTCTGGGTTCTCTATTCTGTTCCATTGGTCTATGTGTCTGTTTTTGTACCAGTACCATGTGGTTTTGGTTACTATAGCCTTGTAGAATAGTTTGAAGTCAGGTAATGTGATGCCTCCAGCTTTGTTCTTTCTGCTTAGGATTGCTGTGACTGTTAAGGGTCCTTTTTATTTCCACATAAATTTTAGAATAGATTTTTCTAGTTACGTGAAAAATGACATTGGTACTTTGATAGGGATAGCATTGAATCTGTAAATGCTTTGGGCAGTATGGTCATTTGAACAATATTGGCTCTTCCAATCCATGAGTGTGGAATGTTTTTCATTTGTTTGTGTCATCTATGATTTATTTTAGCTGTATTTTGTGGTTCTTCTCATAGAGATCTTTCACCTCCTTGGTTAGGTGAGTTCCTAGGTATTTCATATTTTGCAGCTCCAGTAATGTATTTTAGCTTTGATTTACATTGGGTGATATCATAATATTTTTGTATTTTTTACATTATCAGGATTTCTGAATTTCAGTTGTGTTTTCCTTTGATATTATATTCTTTAATACTCATTGTTTTAACTTTAGAATCTGAAACAAAATGTAAAATTTAGTTCAATTCAACACATATTTAGTAGTAACAGCGTTTGTTTCAGAAATGTCTTATAGACAGAGAAATAAAAATATTTTACTTAAATCCTCATAATTTTGTGGTGATGGATAATCACACATATATGTAATAAGTGTGAGTGAATTGACTAGGTTCCTTGAATGTCAGCAGTAGAAACTGTCTTAGAGTCACATGAGTATATATGTTACAATTCTGGGAAAACTTTAATTATAAATTAAGAAAATAAACCACAATCACAAATTCTTAGAACTCACAAGAATGAATTGGCTATTTTGATTAACAGTAACCAAATCATCATTGTAGGCAACGGACAGTTTGAATCTTTCTAATTATGATTTTTTTCAACTTCTAAAACTTACGTAGATTTTACCAGAAAAATACTCATGCAATTTTCCTAATTTTATTGTTTGGTGTATAAACCTACAGGTTTTAATACATGCATAAGCACTACCATACTCAGGCTATAGAACCTTTCCATAAGACAGAAAACTTCCCCAAGCTACCCATTTGTCACTCCTTCCCTGAATTCCAACCTCTGAAAATCAGTGATATATTCCCCATCACCATAGTTTTAAAATCCACAAAACATTATTGCTATTGCTTACACTGTCAATATTTATATTGAGCCATATATAGGCCATTTCCACTGTACTGCATTTTTCCTACATTTCAATTTTTCTGTTTAGAATATTTTCCTTCTGGCTGAAAACTACTTTTAATGTTTTGTTCAATGCATATACAGGTGACATATTTTCAGGTTTAACTTGCCTGAAAATATGAGGTTTTCCCCCCATTTTATATTTTTGTGTTTATTTTCAAGGGATATATTGGCTGGGTATAATTAGAAGATGACAATCATTGGCTTTTAGCACTTTAAAGATATTCTACTATCATCTGGTTTTTATTTATTTATTTATTTTTCCCAATTCATAATTGGTTTTTTATTTTTTAAATTTTTCTTATTTTATTATTATTATACTTTAAGTTTTAGTTAAATAGATGTCAATCTGCATGTTGTTCCTTTGAAAATGACATGTCCTTTTTAACTCTTGCTGCTTATAATATTACTGTTACAGTTTGGTTTTCATAAGATTTGCTAAAATGAGAATAGTTTTATTTTGGATACTTTCCTTCTTCTTTTGTGCTCTCTGTGCTTTTACATAATATTTTTATTGAACTGTCTTCACTACATTAGTCCTCTCCTCAGTGATAACTGCTTTAAAGCAATATATTTAGTTTTTATTTTCAATATATTGCATTGTGAGAGGACAGTGTAGTTAGAGTTCTAAGATTCTCACATTTTCTGGAAAATGATGGTAATATTTATGTCATACTGTAATACATTTCAAATACATATTGTAAGTCTGGGGTATGACATAAAATAGTAAAATAATGTCTAATCAATAAGGTACTAACAAGAAGAATAATAAAAATCATTGTGAAAGTAAAAAAGGAGAAAGGAAAATAAAGCAAGCGAGATGAATAAAAAGAAAATAGGGTATGAGAATAACCGCAAATATATCAGTAATAGCATTTTATGTTAAATGGGACAAAGACTCCAATGGATAAAGATTATCAGAATGGATTTCTTTTTATTTTTTGAGGCAAAGTCTTGCTCTTGTCACCCAGCCTGGAGTGCAGTGGCACAATCTCGGCTCACTGCAACTTCTGCCTCCTGGGTTCAAGTGATTCTTCTGCCTCAGCCTCCCGAGTAGCTGGGATTACAGGTGCCCGCCACCACGCCAGGCTAATTCTTGTATTTTTAGTAGAGACGGGGTTTCACCATGTTGGCCAGGCTGGTTTTAAACTCCTGACCTTGTGATTCTCCCATCTTGGCCTCCCAAAGTGCTGGGATTACAGGCATGAGCCACCGCACCTGGCCCAGAATGGATTTCTTTAATGCCTTTTTTAAAAACACACCTCGAATACAAAAACACACAAAGACTGAAATAAAAGTTTGGAAAAAGTTATACCACACAAACACTAGCCAAAGATCACTGGTGTCACTATAATAATAACAATCACAGCAGATTTTAAAGCAAAGAGAATTAATAAAGATAACACGGAGATATAAAAAGGGATAATAAATTGGATCAAACAACCAAGAAGACATACAATTCTGAATCTGCATTCACCTAATAATATAACCACAAAATATATAAAAGACAGTTAATGTAACCAAAAGAATAAATACTCCAGACCACAATAGCAGTGGGAGACATTTAACACATCTCTCATAATGACTGATAAAGCAAAATGACAAAATATTAATGATGAGGTACAAAATCTAAAAACGTGGTCAGCAAATTTGACTTAATTGACATATGCGCTGGATTGATGGTTGTCACCTGGGCACTATTACCAACAATCGCATTTTCCAGAACACAATTCCCTGGTTACTATTTTCCAAAGAGGAGAACTTTGGAAGATTTGGAAGTCAGAAGTGGAACAGAAGGCAGGTTTCAGAAGGCCATGGCAGCCAGGTGCAGCTTCCAGACCTGAACACAAGTCTGTGCTGCACTCCACAGCACATCATAGGCTTTCCTGGTAGCAGCAGTGTTCCTTTCCGCTCCAGGGCAGGAGGCTGAGATCTTATGGCTGCTTTTCCTAGCTTCTGGCTGGAGCTTTGCAGATCTTCATTCTGCCAGCTCCTCCCACATTTGTGTAAACTCTTTCCCCCTCATTAGTAGCTACTGTTGGTGACCTGCCTACATCTCCTTTACTGGGTCAATGCTCTCATCTCCAGCTGCTGTGACTAATGGCACACAGCTCTCCCTTCTCCAAACAACTTCCATCACCTGTAGATGCACGGTATCTCACCCAAAAATTCTAGAGGTGGCTTTTATCCCATGACTGACTGATACATAGATGAAAATCTTGGCTGCCTTGCCTTAAGGTGGGGCAAGTTTATGATGCCATTCATGCCCAAGACTTTACCATGGTACTGAACTGAGGTTAGATACTAAATTAACAGTTAAATTAACATCTGTGTTTGTCCCCTACCCCCAGGTTCTATCCTGCTTCCTTCTCTTTCCTACCGTTTCTCCTGAGAATACCCTCAATCACTTAGATGAGAATTCTTGTCTCAGATTCTGAATCTATGAAACTCAATCTAAAACATACCTGTAGCAGTTCTGTTTTTCTCATCAAACCAAAACAGATAATGGATTTGGTATTAAGGTGCTTCCAGGGTAACATAACTTTAAGGTTGGGGATTTAGGGCTGATCCTCAGATCTGTTTTGCTTCAAAGGCATCAAAGACTCTATTTCAAGTGGTAAATGGAACACTGGGAGTGATGGCATACAGGGTAAAACACCTATTTAAGTTGTCATCTGTAGTCACCCGAAAAAGTCAGCTGGCTATGCAAAGCTTTGGCCGATCAAGTAGCTGCTGCAGTGAAATGTTATGATGGGGATAAAGATTATAAAGACTGTTGGAGAAGTTGCTTGGTTTCTTCTGACGGTACTCAAAAACTTTTAGACAAAAGATGATGAGTTCAGGGCTTGAAGCTCCCAACACAATGTCTGAGTAAAGAACCAGAAAGTTTCTGTGATTATCCTGAAGGAAACCCTTATCCCTGCAGCTTCAGGGACAAGATCTCTGAAAACCAACCCCAAATTTGATCTTGCAAATGGCTGAATGTCAATACATGCTGAACTCTTCAAATATAGTTATAAACAATGATTGAAAAAGTGTGATCAGAAAATCTGGGCACATTCTGTGAACCCCTCAGATCCATCCATCTTCCATTGTCAGTAAAGACAGCACATTTTCACTTTCTGAGGATGGGATAGCTCACCAAAAAACACTAATTCTCCTTAAGCTTCCCCTCCATCACCAATCACTACTCATTGCTTGCAGAATTTTAACTAGACTCAAATCTCAGCAGAGTCTACAGGTGTGGAGGCCAAGGGTGACCTGGAAACATGTGATAGGCACATACAGATTGCGAGATTTTGCCAATTGATATACACAGATATCTTAAGAATATGCATGAAAATGGACTGTCAGGGTTAAAAGAATGTTTGGACAAGACAAATTTACTGATAAAAATGCACTAACTAGGTAGCTTAGCTGAGATTTGTTAGTGTGGGCATCTGGCATGGTTCTAGCATTTGGCTTAATAGGTTGAATGAAACCAGACCAACAGTGGCCTGCATTAAATGAAACTGTAATGCCAGAATTTCACTGGTAAATTGTAGGTTAAAGTATCTGAAGGCTTAGATAAGAACAAGAGAATGGACTTTTCATAAGCAAACTTCCCCTTCACCTAACTATTCTTCATAGAAAAGGTTTACAGGATATCTCTTAAGTCAAGTCTTTGAAAAATACATTGGGGAAGAGAGCATAATTTATTGAAAACCTACTCAGTAAATGGCTATTCTCCACAGGAAAGAAACTAGAGTGAGAGACACTGCCATCAAAATGTGGCTCTTGAATTCAGTGACAATGATGGAATTTTAGAGGGGCAGAATCCCAATGGCAGCTTCTAATCAACAGAGATAGACTGGGCATTATTACTGTAATGAGAATGAGTATTATAACAGATTAACAGAATATTTATTTTTAATTTGTGTGTATGTTCCAAAAATAATTAATCACACATGTTACTGATAAAAGACACATTGCATATGTGACAAATGCTACTTCGTTGTCTCTAAGTAATATATCCAGTGATAAAACATTGGAGGATTTATTGTGTATATTTTCTAGCAGTGTAATCCCTGTCCCTTGCCAGCCTGCATACCTTGCTAAGATAAGTAGAGGCTTTTGCAGCTATTTTTAGTTTGAAATTAGTTTTAAATGAGGAAAACATTCATCTTGTGATTACCCTCCTCACAGAATCCCAAGCCTGAGCTTTCAGGGAGGTCACACTGTTCCTTTGATCGGATTATCAAAATAATTTAATCCTTGAAGATCTTTGGCAGTGGATAATCTTTCCTCCTAAAGTCTTACAGAATTTGTATAAGCAAAAATATCTTGGTTTAATAAACTGAGATCTGACCTGAATTGTCACTATTTAGAGTCATGGTCCTTTCTCTAATTCTTTTCTTTTTAATATTTGAAGAGATTCTGAGCCAAATATGAGTGACCATGGCCCATGACACAGCCCTCAGGAGGTCCTGAGAACATGTGCCCAAGCTGGTCAGTGTGCAGCTTGGTTTTATGCATTTTAGGGAGGCATGAGACATCAATCAAATACATTTGAGAAACACATTGGTTTGGTCCAGAAAGGCAGGACAATTTGAAGTAGGGTCTTCCAGGCTACAGGTAAATTTGAACATTTTCTGGTTGACAGTTGGTTAAGTTTGTTTTAAACTTGAGTTTGCAGTTCCAGAATCCCTTGAATGAAAGGAGTCCTAGGCAAAAAATAAGGTCCCTTTGAATAAGAACCCTACAACAATGCCCAAATCTGTGTGTAAATCTTCCTTCCAGATTTCCCCCAATGGAACTTACAGCAATTTACCTGCATAAATGAGTATTATAAAAAGGAAAATATACAGGCTTTTGGGGGAAAGCTATTGTGACCTACTAGTGAGAGTGATGGCTTTTGGAACTCAGGTAATTAATGGTGGATCCCAAAACAAACTCCATGATTATTTACCTACTTTTGAAATAAATACTTGCATTAGAAATATTTATGAAATTGATAAGATCTCCATATTGGCTCCCTCATATGTGTAATGGGGAACATTATGGTGGGAAAGACCAAGTAAAAAACCTAGGACTGCTTCCATCCACCAAAATAGTAAATTAAACGCAATACCACATTTTTTAAGGGATTGCAGATATGGTCACTTTATGAACAAAACAATACAGGTATCTACTATGCAGGTCTTCATCTGTCAAATTCTGCCCAACCCCCACTGCCATCTATATTTTAGAAACAATTTGGTTTCACCTGAAGGAACAACAATATACCTTCACAGCCTTAACTCACCAATATTTCATCACTCTGTCATAATTTAATCTGCAGAAAATTTGATTACCATTCCACAAGAGCTTATTCTGGTCCACTACATTGATGGTATCATGATGGTTATATCTGTTGATCAGAGCCTAGAAAATATTCTAGACATTTTTTTTGAGAAATAAGCATTCTAATGGATGAAATAAACCTACAAATATTTGGGATCCTACCACGTTAGTGAAATTTCTAGAGGTCCAGCGACCTAGGACATGTCAAGATATTCTCTCCAAGGTAAAGGATAAGCTAGTGCATCTGGCATATCCTATCACTAAGAAGCACAATGCCTAGTGGAAGCCTGATTTTCTTATGGGTTATATACTTTATTTTGGTACACTGTTCAACCGATATACAGAGTGTTTTATAAACCTTCCAACTTTTAGATGAACTCAAAGCAAAAGACGGCTTTGAAATAGTTGTGGACTGCCACAAAAGCTACCCTGTTGTGTAAGCCATGTTACTAAGCATGTCCGATGGTGCTTGAAGTGTCTCCAGAAGATAAGGATATTATAGCAACCATTGAGTAGGGCCCCCATAGAAGAATCACAAAATAAGGTCAGGCTTTCAAAAAGGGGCACTCTGTCTTATTCAGATAACTATTTGAAAATCAGCTTTTGGCTTGCTCCAGGGCCTTAGTAAAGATTACCCATGAGCTATCAATTTACCATGCAATTGAAGTTGGCTACCATGAGCTGGAAGTTGTCTGACCCACTAAGCCGTAATTTGGGGCATGCACTGAATAACTCCATAATGAAATCAAAGTCTTATATATAAATCTGGGCTTGAATAGGTCCTAAAGGTCTGGAAGGCCTCCAACTACAGGGAACCTAACTATGCAAAGGCCCAACTACCGTGCTTTGAAGTCCATCCCTGGGTTTGTGCTGAGGCCTCACTTCCTTCAGGTAGCTTCCAGACAATAACTGGGAGGTCTCCAACACCCTAGCCATGGGTTGCTTGTCCTAATTAACTAGATTGGTTTCATTAATAAATGAAAAATGTGATGTTCTGTGGGAGTTCATATTCTTAAAACTATATTATGTCAGAGGGAAGGAGATTTGACATGATAAAAAGAGGCAAACTATAAAAGGAGAGGTAAAACTATAATATTATCTACACCATGTGAATTAAAAATGTGTATGATCCTTTGTTCTAATCAGAATGGGAAAAAATGTGTTCATCAAATCAATGGCTGCCTATTATGTAACTGAGGACTTTCAAATATGCTGTAGTAATTATACCACTTCTGGCAATGCAGTGCAATAAGGGCTACTATTTGATTGAGTTAGAAGTAGTTAGTTAAGAGTTATTCTCCTGGATCCACCCAGCTTTTGAAGAGGTTAGACTGGTTAGTGAAGTAAATGGGCATTGTAGGAATCACCCCACCTGCAACCTTTATGTGCTGTGTCCTTATATAATCTACACACTCCAGCACATGCACTGTGTGTGTGTGTATATATATATGGATTTATAATAAGTAATTATCTCATGGAATGATGGAGGCTGAGAAGTTCAGACACAGGAGAACCAATGATATGGTTCCAGTATGAGTCCAAGTGCCTGAGAAGCAGGAGAGCTGATGGTGTAAGTTCCAGTCCAAATCCAAAGGCAGAAGACTGATGTTCCAGCTCAAAGACAGTCACAGAAAATTCTTTCTTATTCAGCCTTTTATTCTGTTCAGGCCTTCAGCAGATTGGATGAGAACCACCCACACTGGGAAGGGCAGCTGCTGTACTCAGTCTACCAAATCAAACGTTGATCCCATCCAGAAACAGCCTCAAAGATATACCCAGAAATAATATTTCACCAAATATCTGGGACTCCTGTGACCCAGTTAAGTGGGCAAGTAAAGTCAGCCACCACATCCACTTCCTTTACACTCTTCTGTCCCTCCTTTACCACATTCTGGGGCAATTCAGGCATTTGTACTTTGTCAAAGTTGGCCATTGTTTGTTTCAAGCTTCTAAGAGCCACCCCAGCAGCAAATTTGCCTTATGCCCTAGTATCCATGTTAAATTATGTGTCATGAGGCAGCACACCTAAGTCAATATCTTTTTTGCTTATCCCACCTTCAATTCCAGCCCCTGGATGAAGCACCCTACAATCTATCCATGAAATACTCACCTAGCTCCTGCTGGTGCATGCCACCTGATTCTTATATTTCTTTATTTATATTATCTCTTTATAGGCCCAGCTTGGAGGGCCAGTCTATACTGGGATTTAAACCTACCTATCAGTCTGGCACCTAGGATAGATTTATGGCAGCTTCTGAGAGGGCCACCTGTCCCTTGTGGGACAGAGACTTCTGCAGTTTCTTCTAGGACAGTGTAAGTGTCAGCCATTACGAGGGAAGGGTGGGCCACCTCTGCATATCCAGCAGGTCTAGGGTAAGGCAGAAGCAACCCATTCCATGACTGTCATCTAGATGTCCTGATCTCAGTTTTCAGAGTCCCAGGTTTTTCTTCCTGCATCTTGATTTTTCACATAGCAGATCCTGCCTTGGCTGAGAATTCAAGCATCTGTGGAGCTCTGCTGTTGCAACTAAGTCTTCAACCTGCTTTTCATCTGTGTCTGCCCTTCTGGGATGGGATAAGGGCCTTTTATACCTCCCACTGGTGCTCTCTGGCTCTCGCACTTAGCCATCAACATCTACTTGTTCAGCCGTCAGTCTCTTATTATCCTTCACTGGAGTCAACTCATCTTGGCAGTAGCCAGCCACCTCTGCTGTATTGATAGCCTTTGCTACCGTATAGATTTCAAATGCCTGTATCATTGAGCCTACAACAGCATCCCTGCTCCACTGGGATAATTTACCACATCACCACTGGTGTAATATTTATTTATTTATTTATTTATTTATTTATTTATTTATTTATTTATTTATTTATTTATTTGATGGAGTCTCACTGTGTCGCTCAGGCTGGAATGCAGTGGTGCAATCTCAACTCACTGCAACCTCTGCCTCCCGGGCTCAAGTGATTCTCCTGCCTCCACCTCCCAAGTCGCTGGATTACAGGATCCCACCACCATGCTCAGCTACTTTTTTGTATTTTTAGTAGAGATGGAGTTTCACCGTGTTAGCCAGGGTGGTCTCCATCTCCTGACCTCGTGATCTGCCCACCTTGGCCTCCCAAAGTGCTGGGATTACAGTCGTGAGCCACCACACCCAGCCCACTGGTGTAATCTTTAATAATCCGGTTGCTATTTTATGCTACCTCAAATGTTCCATCTCACATTTGCACCTGTCCCAAATACCCGTCTTACCGCCTGTTATCTCAGACCACTCTTGGCACCACTTGGGCTAGTCCACATCCTCTGAGAAGATTACAGGATGAGATTAAATTTATGAGTAGTTTGCACAGAAAATGCCTGTGTGAGGGACACAGATACAGAGGCAAAGAAACTTGGGAGAGCAGTCAGACCAAGAATGCATCTCTGATTCTCACCCCTAGTTAGTGAAAGTCAGAGGGACAAAGTTTGGATGGAAGTGACTTAGACTCAAACATCTCAGGAATGGTGGGCAAAGATGAAGGGGAGTATTCAAGCCAAAGCTGGCTGCCAGAGGAGTCCTGTGTCTACCTCAATATTCTGCCACCCTTAGTCATTAACTAGGAGCAGCCCATGGGAAGCGTAGCCTTGTTGCAAAGAAAAATCAGCCATATTAAAAATATGGGGTAAGGATGATGTATTAGTCTGTTTTCATGCTGCTGATAAAGACATACCTGAGACTGGTGAGAAAAAGAGGTTTAATTGAACTTATAGTTCTACGTGGCTGAGGAGGCCTCAGGATCATGGTGGGAGGCGAAAGGCACTTTTTACATGGCAGTGGTAAGAGAAAAAAGGAAGAGGAAGCAAAAGCGGAAACCCCTGATAAACCTATCAGATCTCATGAGACGTACTCACTATCACAAAAATAGCATGGGAAAGACCAGACCCCATGATTCAATTACCTCCCCCCTGGGTCCCTCCCACAACACGTGGGAACTCTGGGAGATACAATTCAAGATGCAATTTGAGTGGAGCATAGCCAAATCATATCAGATGGTTTAGCAATAAATGATGCCAGATAAATGGGATCACTGATGCCAGATAAATTTGTCAAACCAATTTGGAAAACTTTGATACTATCTGTCCTAAAGCTGAAGATTTACATGTCATATTGTTAAACATTTCTGTCTTATAAATGCTGCGAATACTGAACAGAAGTGTACACATTTCCACCAGAAAAAGATTTCAAACATGTTGATTAGAAGCCTTTTTCATGATAGTCACAAATTAAGTATAACCCAAAGTATACATCACCAAAATAATAAATTGTGGTTGTATTCGTTTTTTATTGCTGTTTTAACAAATTCTCATATACTTAACAGATTTAAACAACTCAAATTTATTATCTTATAGTTCTGGTGATTAGTCATCTGAAATGTGTCTGAAATGGGCTAAAGTGGATGTGTGGGCGGGACTGGATTTCTGCATTTTTTTTTTTTTTTTTTTTTGAGATGGAGTCTTGCTCTGTCACCCAGGCTGGAGTGCAATGGCATGATCTCGGATCACTGCAACCTCCGCCTCCTGGGTTCCGGTGATTCTCTTACCTTAGCCTCCTGAGTAGCTGGGGTTATAGGTGCCCACCACCACACCCAGCTAATTTTTTTCTTTTTATTAGAGGCTGGGTTTTGCTATGTTGGCCAGGCTGGTCTCGAAGTCCTGAGCTGAAAGTGATCCGCCCACCTTGGCCTCCCAAAGTGCTGGGATTACAAGCATGAGCCACTCTCCCAATCTGCATTTCTTTTTAAAGAGCAATCTGTTTTCTTGCCTTTTCCAGCTTCTGGAGGGTATCCTTATTCCTTGGCTTGTTGCTGCCTCCCATCTTCAAAGCCAGAAACGGCCACTGTAGTCCTTTTTACATCCTCTCCCTCTGACTCTTATTTTTTGGCCTCCTTTTATGTTTAAAATCCCCATGTCTGTGTGTGGTGGCTCAGGCCTGTAATCCCAACACTTTGGGAGGCCAAGGTGGGAGGATTGCTTGAGGCCATGAGTTTGAGACCAGCCTGAGCAACATAGCAAGGACCCATCTCTACAAAATAAAAATAAAAATCTGCTGGGTATGGTGGTGCACCTGAGTAGTCCTCAGTAGTCAGGAAGCTAAGGCAGGAGAATCTCTTGAGCCTAGGAGGTTGAGACTACAATGAGCTGTGATTGCAACACTGTACTTCAGCCTGGGTGATGGAACAAGACACTGTCTCAAAAAAAAAAAAATTGAATAAATGTATGTGTATGTAGAGTAGGTATAAAAGAATAAATAACAAAATGAAGCAAACCCAAGCAGTATTGATACATTTCAAAATAGTCCATTAAGCATTAAGAATGAGTTTGAAGTAAGATCCCAAAGGATGATTTTCTTGGAAACACAAAACCTCTAGATTTTGAGAAACACCTATTATTTAGTTGTATAGATAAATTAGTTAGTTGTATAAATAAGGGAGATGTTGTCCTGAACATGGGATAGACAGGAAAATGGCTTCTCTTCTATGCAGCTTGTGTGAGTGACACAGTCTTTTAGAGAGCAGTTTTGCCATAGATAGTCGTTTTTGGGTTGGCATTTGCCTAACTCTTTACCCCATAATTGACACTCTAGTCAAAATGAGTTATTTTGAGATGCAGGAAAGATTTATCTTCTCCAAGGGAAAAAAAAGCAAATGTGTCACGGCTTCATTCAACATTGTATATCATCCATCTGCCCAGTATAACGTGTAATGTGTGTGTGCTCAGTTACAAAGTCATGGTTGTGTGCCTGGTTACACTTCTGGATTGTTTGTCGAAATATATGGTGCAGCTGTTCCAGGTCTTTTGTTTTGTTTTGTTTTGTTTTTCTAAAAAAAGGACTATGATCTCCTGACGTCCATGCAGTATGTCAGGCAGGAAGCAGTTCAATGAATCTCTTGATCCAGCATCTTCTTAAAAAGTAATATTAAGCCAGGCATGGTGCCTCACGTCTATAATCCCAGCACTTTGGGAGGCTGAGGCGGGTGGATCACTTGAGGTCAGGAGTTCAAGACCAGCCTGGCCAACATGGCAAAACCATGTCCCTACTAAATATACAAAAGTTAGCCAGGCATGGTGGCATGTGCCTGTAGTCCCAGCTACTTGGGAGGCTGAAGCAGGAGAATCGCTTGAACCCTGGAGGTGGAGGTTGCAGTGAGCCGAGATCATGCCACTGTACTCCAGGCTGGGTGACAGAGCGAGACTCTGTCTAAAAAAAAAAAAAAAAAAAGGAATATTAAGTGCTAAATAATTCTAAAGGCAAACCTTCCTACAGCTGGAATACCTAATGGAGACATAGTGGCTGTGACGGGTAGGGAGAGATTCAGTAATTATAAGGGATGTTTTGGAGGCCTGATTAAAGGGAGATTCTTTATAACTTTCTAAAGTAGTCCTTGGTGTCTGGTATGATGTGTTGCCAAATACAAGGACCCGTAAAGCTGGGCCCAGTAAGCAGTAACCTGGGGTTTGTCATACTGCAGGGCAAGAATGGCCAGTGGTATACACCCCAGAGTCAGCCAGTGCCTGGTGAGGAAGGGGAGGGATATTTCCTAGTCAACACCTAATTCAGTTTAACTTCTCAGGAAATTAGCAAAAAGCTGTGAGAATATAGTGATGCAACCGATTGCTGACTAATACTGCATGATATCTGTGATAGCTTCTTGAGAAAGAGATTTACAATGGGTGTTTATCATATGGAGAAGACTATCTTTTAAAATCAATAATTCTTTTAAAATAATTCTTGTTTTGGGTCTGGATGTCATGGCTCCTGCCTGTAATTCCAGAACTTGGAGAGGCCAAGGCAGGAAGATCACTTGAGCCCAGGAGTTCAAGTCTACAGTGAGCTATGTTTGCAGTGATTGTGCCACTGCACTCTAGCCTGGGCGACAAAGTGAGACCCCATCTCTAAAAAAATAAAAATAAAAATAAATATATTAATTTTTGTTTCTTTTAAGATACAGTCATTACTTTCTTTGCTTCGTTTTGATTTCTTCCCCAGCATCCATCTATTCAATATATAGTACCTGATACTTTATACTTAAATAATAAGAACCTCACAACAAATCCCAGGCAAGTTGTAATATTCATACCTTATCTATCCCCAAATGTTGATTATTTTGCTTTTTTTTCTACTTTTCTAAAATGCACTTTCCATTTGTTCTTTAATGTCTTTAGAGGCAATATGTAGACTATACCATATATACAATTACATATTAATTATTCAGGGTCATATCAATACTAGTAATTCAAATAAAAACTATTAACACTATACTAAAGAAATCTATGTCCCTTATAATGGAAAAGCATTCGAAGAAAATTTGAAAAGGGAATTAACCAGAAGTTTCAGAGATCTAAACTGAATTTCATCATTTTCAGCCTCTTAGAAAGCTTATCACTTATCTATTAAAAGTAGAGAAATTTTATCTAAAGGAGGAAATCTGAGTGATAGCTTAATACATGCCTTCAAGTCTAAGTTGAATACATTGATCTCCATCTGTTCTCTAATGATGTCGATGACAGAAGTAGGAAAAAAAAAACAGATTTATGTAGCAAAAGAAAGATTGAACAAAGATATCAGAAAGAACATTTTGTTAAAATAAATCATTTTTAAATATCAAATTCCATCAGTACCCCAAATCCCTTAGATGCCCTTTCCACTCTCCAGCATGACAAGGTCAATCAAAAAGCTTGGTCTACTAGAGTATTGTATTGTTGAAAGAATCCAAGGTAGTTCATGCCTTGCCTAAAATTATAAGCATTGCATCTAGGCACTTTTAAAAAATATTCCCATCTTCTGAAATTATATCCACCCCCTAAGAAAAAATAAATTTTAAGCCTACTTTTCTAGGTTTCTTTTGATTAACGAGGCATTTGCTTGATAATGACAGATGACTAATGAGAATAAAGCCATTAATTTGATTTATAATTAAGAAATTCACTAGGCTGGATGTGGTGGCTCACTCCTGTAATCCTAGCACTTTGGGAGACCAAGGTAGGTGGATCACTTGAGGTCAGCAGTTCAAGACTAGCCTGGCCAAGATGGTGAAACCCTGTCTCTAATAAAAATACAAGAATTAGCTGGACGTGGTGGTGCATGCCTGTAATCCCAGCTACTCGAGAGGCTGAGAGAGGAGAATCACTTGAACCCAGGAGGTGGAGTTGCAGTGAGCTGAGATCGCACGACCACACTCCAGGCTGGGTGACAGAGCAAGACTCCATCTCAAAAAAAAGAAAAAAGAAATACATTTAAATAAGCCCCTGTTCTATACCAATACATAAATTCAAGACTAAAGAAATTTTAACATTAAAAGTGCTATTGATGAATGCTAAATATTGATATTGATAATGATGCTAGAGTAACACAGTATCAGTAGCTTTGTAGGAATTTGTAAACCAGTGCTGTAAGCAGTTTTTGAGACTCTTGAATTCCTCATTTACATTTAATGTTTATTAATCTGTCAGTGAATCAGCTCGCCATTAGGAAAGCAAACTTTATTGACTTTTGAGACATAAAAGAGGAAATCTTATGTTAATGATCTACAATGAGTACATACTATTTTCTTATTTAGATTTCTAAATCACTGTGACTATAGAGCTAATTAAAATATTTTAAATTTCACCATTGGAATAAATGTGCATCTATTTATAAGTCTCCCATGAAACATGTGTCTTTTGAAATCTAGTCCACTCTCCCTAAATATTTTGAAAATTTTATAACAACAGCATGCAGTTTTACTTACAATTTATGGGCTTGCATTTAAATTGCATTTTAAACTAATTTGGTTTGTTCTTAAAGTTAATTAACTAATCGAGAGAATGTTTCTTGGTGCAATTGAGATAATAGAGCAGATGTGGAGATTTATTGGCATCTCTTGGAAGCCTCCCAATCTTAGACATTTTCTCTTTGTCATGCTTAACTAACCTTTAAAACCATGTGGCTTTTCAAGAGGAGAGAGACCATTCGTATTTGTTTATAGTGGACACTCAGCAAAAGTCAGATAACACTTTTATATTTGAGTTAATACTGATAGTATTTTCCAGCTAAATTCTCTTATTGATGCTAGCATTGTACAAGTCAACTGTGTATATGGGGGACATATTCTTTTCTTAATGATATGAATTGATTATTTCTTTTGCTCAGATATACTATTGCATTGGATTGTTTAATCTCGTTCATGTTAAGTAATATGGACCTGTGAAAAGAAATCTCCTTCGTCAAAGCCATGAATCCCACTCTGAGAATGATAGTCATCATGCATCCAGCAACTTTCCTACTCAGAATTCAAGCTCATTCTTTCCTTTTGATGTACTCTTATGGCATGTCAGCGAGGTATGGGAGAGCAACTCTTCTACTGACTAATGAAAAAGGTAGTAAGTACAGGTTGATTATGAATTGGCTTTATGACCATTATTCCATGAAGTGCTTCACAGGTAGCATCATCATTAACTCTTGTAACAAAGTATAATACTGTGTAGTACTGGCTCCTTGCTTACAGCTGAGGACAATGAAGCCCTGGAAGGACAGGTGATTTGTCTAAGAACCTACAGAGAGGAAATTTTAGACCCAGAATTGACATCTAAGTAGCCTGGATTCAGAGCCTGTGTAACAGTTGTAAATTTAAAATTGAGGCACATGTTTTTCATAGGTATTATGCATAACACTTCACCTTCTGCTTTTACTTAAAATGGAATCAACCTTCCAATTTCTGTAGTCTGCATGAGAATAATTTTAATAGATATTTAATAGTGTACCTGGTTTATATATCTTAACTGAATAAATACATTTCCCTATTATTGGATATTACATTTATATGTGTGTGTGTATATATATGTGTATGTATATATGTATGTGCATGTGTGTATATATATATATATGTGCCTAGAACAAGGGTGCATGAGTGTGTATGTGTGTGTATTTTCATTATATAAGTACATAAGTATGTTCATACAAATTAGGTTTTGCTTAGGCTGATCTGTTTTCCTAAAATTCTCAGAAGTGGGATTATATGCATACAAGTGTGGCTATTTTTATGGATCCTGTCATCTCTTATATATTTGTCAAAGAAAGAGACAGGCAAAGAAAGATCAACTGGTTCACATAGTGGGTGGGAAACAAAGACAATGCCATCTGCTAAAGAGCGAGGTATTTCCACTCAAATCACTAGCACGGATGATGTAATTCAGTATTTCAGTGATGCTTTCCAGAGAGTTTAAACACTGTGCAGGAACACATGTGACTAAAACACAGGAAGAACCAGACACATTTCCCAAGCCCTCTACAGCCTGAGAATTTATTTCAGTTTTCTTTTGTCACTGACAGTATATTACTGACACTGGCAAGATCATTGCCAAACTGTGTGAATATTTGTTGATCAAAAGTTCAGATATATAAATAGAATTTTAGCATTGGTAATCAAACCCTTCCAGAGAATAATTAACCTCTCACAATGTGAATGTGGTAAATCAGGGAATCTGCTGTGTTGTCAGCATTAAATGCATCTTAAATTTACAATATTTTTGACTTATGATGGGTTTATTGGGATGTAATCCCACTGTAAGTTGGGAATGTAAAAGAATCATTTTGTTGATGGACTGTGCTACAACATGTTTTTTATATGGGAACCTATTATAATTCAGAGGAAGTAGTTTGATCTGTAGATGTTTTTCAGTGCTATAGGATAACTGAATGCGATGTTTGGTCTGTGATTTAAAGTGCAATATATTAGTTATTGAGTAACTAAGAAGGATATAAAGATGAAGATCCATTCATTCCATGCCTTTAACATACAAAGTATTTTCCTAACATCACGGACTGTTATTATCAGGTAATATGTTTCTTTTTAACTACTATACAAAAAGATTGTTTTATATAAACAATATAAGGAACTGTTTATATAAAGATATTTATATAAATTGATCAGTATATGATTTACAGTATTCATAGAATACTTTATGGAATTGTTTAAATTGAAACCATTTAAAGAATTCCATAGAGTAAATATTCTATGTTTGTTGTAAACAATAGAACTTAAAGCATTTAGCTGACACCTATAAAAATTAGCACCATGGGCATCCTGACCCTTTGCAGGACTTCATTATGAAGATGACTGACCATTCCACAGATGCCTAATGGACATCGTGACACATTCATGCCAGCTGGCAGAGAGCAGGTACACAAAAACAAGCCCAAAGTTAAATAATTGTGACCACATGAACAAATGCTACCTTCTTGTCGAATGCAATGCAAGCTCCTCTTGTGTTTCAGCTCAATTATTTTGCCTGCTATGCCCAGTAGGTGTGGGTCAGTGCCTTAAAGGTCACTACTACCACAGTCCAAATTTTAAAGAGTAGACTGTCGTTAGCTTTTGGGTCTGTTATTGTAGCAGAAACAAGCTTACTAGTGGTTTGTGAGCATGCTTTGATACCCCTGTAGTCTTGTTTCATTGACATACAGAAGGCTGACATCCAGAGACACTCTTCTTGGGCATTCATGTGTATCAGGTTTGGTACTCCCACAGTCAGCTTGATAGACCCATTAAATGACTGTGCATTGATCCAGAAGCAACTATTCTTCATTCTCTGCAAGTTGTTGGAGGATTTCTGCATACCATACAGGGTGACAGCTACTTTCTTTCTTTTTTGGGGGTGGGGAGCAAAGATGCTACTCACATTTAAATTTCTTTGCACTCTCTTCTCCATCAGCTAACATTTTCTTTCATTTGTTCTTATTTTCCCCCACTTTCTCTCAAAAATATTTAACTCTAAGAACACCTACAAAAAACATATTCTTGCTACAAAGTGTTCTTATCACCGTCAGGTGAGAATTACTTGCTTGGAGATTATGTGTGTGTGTGTGTGTGTGTGTGTGTGTGTGTGTGATCCATCATTTGAAACAAGCAGGCAAAGATAGTGACAAAGATGTGACTCCATCTTATAAACTCTACATAAAGTCACTGTTTCACAGTCTGTCTCAATGCATTTTTTTAAGGTCTTCCAATACTATAAAGAATATTTGGACCTAATATGTTGCTGTTACTCATGCTCAGCATTTCATGATTAATTCTTTTTCTGTTTATCTTCCCCATGCCTGTTTAGTCCACCCTTTGATATCAAATCTCTTTGTAAGCTGCCAGAGTAGTTTGAAAGTGTTTGGGGGCCAAGTTAGCTTAAAATGAATCATATACTAATCAATTACAAAATGTCCTCTAAGGCTTTTCCCCCCACTGAATAATGAATCATTGTAATTTTATAGATACATAGACCCATTGTTCTGCTTATGACTCTTAAAAGACAAAAATTTCACAATGTATCACTCTGGAAATTTTCTGAAGCCTTAACACAGATTTGGATGACAGCATCTCCTTCTGACTGCATGACTCCAGAAGTTGGTGGAAACTATTAAACTATACTGGAGCAGCTTCTTCCTGATTCTACTTCATGAATTATTGTTAAGTAGATTTGTGGAAGCAGGTCTGGCCAGAAGTAACATGGTCCATTACCCCAGGAGCATTGCATTTGAATCTAACAGTCCTAGAGGAGTTCCTGTAGTTGTAAACACTTTAATTTGCTTATATTAGTGCAGAATAATAGTGCCTAACCCATGTTCTTTTGAAAATCAAATGAAGTATTATAATAAAGTATATATCACCATGACATAGTTATTACTGAGTAAATGGTAATAATCATAATAATGACTAGAAACACAGTCATTCTCAGTTAGTCCGGAACACTGTAAAAACAGTTTGCTGAGCCTGGTGCCATCCACTCTTTTGAGATTAAGTACATATTTAAGTGAGGCCCAAACTGGGCAATTATATGATGGGTTGAATGGCCAAGACATATAACCCTTAAATGTATATTTAAGCAAAGCCCAAACTGAGCAATTATAAGATGAATTAACTGGAAAACATACAGAAAATTTTAGAAACAGAAAAACTTTAGATGCAGAAAACATATCTAAATTCTAAAACCTCAAGTTGTAGGGACTATCATACAACAAAGATCACCAGACATCTGGAGGGAAAAATACCCAAATTAAGAGAAAAGGATGAAAGAATTTCATGAGACAAAAGCATAGGAAAGGGACACTTAATGTCATTTTTCTATGAATGTGATCTGTGAATACTGGTTATACCATTTAACTGTACAAGATAATTATTCTGCAACTTGAGAAATCTGACCTAAGAGTTCAGTCTAACTTCCCAAGAGAGCTGCTTATGAAGCTTTATTATGGTGTGATTATGATATAATTTAGCCTCAAAGTACATATGTGAGGCAATAGGCTACATTTTATAGACTCATTATTACAAGCTCAAGGGGAAAAAAAGCATGGAATTATCATCTAAGAATCTGGGATGACATTTTTAAAATATGAGTGAGTGGTGACAGCCTGTTTATTTTCAGTAGGAGAAAATATTCCTGAAACTTTGTGTTTGTTCACCTAGAAAAACAATGCATTCCACTAAACCTTTTGGTCTATTGATTCCTAGAGATAATGTAGTAGACTTGAGGGTGCTTATTATTTTAAGAGATGATAGGTTGAATTAGCTGTCATTGTTAATAGGGTCATAAGAGAAGAAGATGATGCAACACATGGAAATGGAATGCATCCTTTTTCAGGGGATTGGGAACCTAAAATGGTGATTATTGAGCTGCTCAAGGTAATTTCATTAAAGGTAAACATGGAGAATCATTGAGCATTTTCCACAAACTTTTGCCAGGCATTCTTACCCTGCCCTACCCCAATGTCCATTCGCAAATAAAAACAAAGACTTAAACTAGTGGCATTCAATGAGTTTTCTCTTCTTTAGTGGTCTGTCGTGAAGACTTTAAAATAATTCAATTATGCTGTACAGAGCTGACCTTATACAAGGACCTAGATATTTGCTTATATTATAAAAGAATTTCTATGTACGGATATATTCTCCTTCAGCTACGCTTTGTGCCTGATAATCCTATTCTTAGGATTATCTTATTTATGGTAGTTTATGGAAATAAAACTTCCTACAATGGTGTCTCCAGGAGTCCCATTCTCATTTACAAATGTTGCACCAAGGTGTAAAGTATGAAAGCATTTTCAGCTAACAACAAAAGTTTACATGAAATGGTTTTATTAGCAAGATAGTCATTGCATCTGTCCTGTAAAATATCCCTTTGGGATATTCCAAATTTTGACATGGGGAGAGGTAAAAATGATGGAACTGAAGGATTAATTGTTTGTCAGAGAGGCCACTTTTTTTTGTTTGTTTGTTTTTGAGAGGCAGTCTTGCTCTGTCGCCCAGGCTAGAGTGCAGTGGCGCGATCTCAGCTCACTGCAACTTCTGCCTCCCGGGTTCAAGCAATTCTCCTGCCTCAGCTTCCCGAGTAGCTGGGATTACAGGTGCCTGCCACTACACCTGGTTAATTTTTTTGTATTTTTAGTAGAGACGGGGTTTCACCGTGTTGGCCGGGCTGGTCTTGAACTCCTGACTTTGTGATTTGCCCGCCTTGGCCTCCCAAAGTGCTGGGATTACAGGCACGAGCCACCACGCCCGGCTGAGAGGCCACTTTTTATAAAAGATGACAAATACACATCAGGCTATTAGAGGTTTCGGAGACCTCATGGAAGAAGATATGAAAATTGTTTTACTATATTTTAGGGCTAACTCTGTATTTGATATCATAAGGTTATAAAAATGCAGAGTAGGAGGGACACAACAGTATGTGTGTGTGTATATATATATACGTGTGTGTGTGTATATATGATGTCACTGATACAAAAGTCCAACAAACTTCAAGTTTTAGAAACTACAGCAAGGCATTTCATAACCAAATTATTATGAATCAGTGGTAAAAAGCTAGTGGTGAAAGGCAAACTTAAAAGCAGCAAGAGACGACGGATATATGACATTCGTAAAAACGAAGAAAAAGGTGAGAGAAGGTTTTCACTGCAAACAATACAAATAAGAAAAAAGTGGAAAACATCATTAAAGTACTAAAAGAAATAGCCTAGAATTCTATATCCAGAAAAAAAGTTTTTTTCAGAAATGAAGATGAAACATAAGCTTTTTCAGACATAGAAAAGTTGAAAGAATGAATCACCAGCAGACCACATTATAAGAAATATTAAAGGAATTCTTTTAGGCAGAGGGAAAATGATACCAGAGGGAAATACAAATTTACATAAAGAACATGAAGAACCGGAAATGGTAAATATGAAAGATGTTTTTCTTATTAAATAAATGCCTTAAAGAGAAAATTGACCATTTAAAGCAAAAATAATAACAATGTACTCTGAGGTTTAGACAATATGTGCAGATGATTTCTGACTGAGCATGGTTTGACTTGAAAATTTTTTACTTTACGATGGGCTTATAAAGAGGTAAACCCATCATAATTTGAGGAGCTCCTTATGACTTACAATGGGGTTATGGTTTCTACTGAACATGTATTGCTTTTGCATCATCATGAAGTTTACAAATTTTAAAGTGGACCATAGTGAGGCAGGAGAATCACTTGAACCCAGGAGCCAGAGGTTTCAGTGAGCTGAGATCGCGCCACTGCACTCCAGCCTGGGTGACAGAGTGAGACTGTCTCTCAAAAAAATAAATAAGTAAATAAAAAATAAAGTGGACCATGGTAAGTCAGGGAACATCTGCTGTGTTGCCAGTGTTAAATGCATCTTCAACTTACAACATTTTTGACTTATGATTTTATTGGGATGTAACCCTGTTGTAAGTCAAGAAGCCTCTGTAAAAGTCAAGTGTAAGACGGCAATGGCACAAAAGTTAGGTATGGAGAAATAAAAGTATGAGGTTGAGAAGTTTTTATACTGTATGCGACATGGTATAATATCTTTTTAGATAGACTTTCATAAGTCAAAGGTGCACACTATATACCGTAAAGCAATGATTAAAAGGATACAAAAAATGAGTTAGAGGTAACAAGAAACAAAGGAGATGAAAAGGCCTTATAAAAAATAATCAAATTATCTAAAATAAGGCAAAAAAAGACAAAAGGAAACAAAGGACATATGGAACAAATGGAAACCAAAGAACAAGGGAGAAGATTTAGTCCAAGGAGAGCAACAATCACATTAAAGGTAAAAGTCTCAAGATCTCAATGAAAAGTCAGAAATTTACAACTTGGACTTTTAAAAATGAAGACCCAACTATATTTTCCTAATTGGAAACTCGCTTTAAATATAAAAACACACATAGAATAAAAGTAAAAATAGAAAACAAATACTACAGTACCAGCTTCTCAAAAGAAGTTGACTTGGCTGTATTAATATCAGAAAAAGTAGATTTCAGAGCAAAAGGTAATGATTCTCTTTTACTAGGAAAAAAGAGGATTTTGTAGTAATGACAGAAGTATCAATTTGCCAAGAAGAAATAGTAACTCTAAACTTATATGAACTGGATAATAACAGGTCAAAGCATATGATGCAAGAAATGATAGAGCACCAGGGAGAAGTAGATAAAGCCATACTTCTCTTTTAATAATTGTTAGAACAAGTAAACGCCAAATCAGTAAGGGCAGAGGAGAGTTGAACAACATTGTATCCACCAGCTTAACCTAACTGACGTTCATGGAAGACTCTGACTAAGAAAGTCGGACTACACCTTTTTTCCCTGGGAGTGTAAGGAATATTTATAATGATCAACCATTTTCTGGACCATAATGTAAATCTCCAACTTAAAAGGATTCAAATCATAAAAAGCATGTCCTGTGATTACAGTATAGTTACAGTAGAAATAAAAAAACTAAAAGATATTTAGAAAATCCTTCAATACCACAAATAAATAACATACTTCCATATATCACCTAGGTCAAAGAGGCAATGGAAAAGAAAATGAAAAAGTATGTATCTTGAACTGAATGATTACAAAATGAAAATGAAACCAAATCTGCGGGATGCAGCCACAGAAGTGCTTAGATGGAAATTTATAACCTTAAGGGCCTACATTAGGGGGAATAAAAGGGGTCTCAAATCAATGACTTCAGTTTCTACCTTAATACGTTAAAAAGTAAAGAAAAAAGTGAACTTCAAAATGATCAGGAGAATGGAAACAATAAAAATCACAGAAAAAATCAATGGGAAAACAGAAAATAAAAACAATCAATAAAAACCTGGTTATTTGGAAAATTCAAAATCAACAATCCTTTTGCCAGATGAATCAAGGCAATAAAGGAGGAAACACAAATTACAAATATTAAGAATTAGATAGAGAACTTGACAAAGGCTTCCATAGAGATTAACAGGCTGATAAGAAATATTGTGAATACTTTTATGCCAATAAATTTGCCAACTTAGTTGAAATAAACAATTTCCTTGAAAGATGTGAACTACTCACTGAAGGGAAAAAATAGCTAACCTGATTAGCTTTGCTTCTCTGAAGAAGTTGAATTGTTTTTAAAAACCTTCCCACAGCAAAAACTCCAGGCCTGGAGGGCATCAGTTCCACCAAGGTAACTGCCAACAAACTTTCAAAAAGAAATAATATCAACTTTGCAAAAATTCTTCTAGAAAATTGAAGAGGAAGTAATACTTCCCAACTCATTCTGTGATATCTGTATGTCTCTGAGACCAAAACGAGACAAGACATCCTGAGAAAAAGAAAAATTACACGCGATATTCCTCGTGAACATATGTAGAAAAAATAAGTAAATAAATTTGTGCAAATAAAACTCAATAATATATAAACAGTAATACATTATTAATGACTATGGTTTATTCCAGAAGTACCGGTTTATTTAACATTTAAAAATCAACATAATGATTTGTAATCAGAGACTAAAAAAGCACTTGAGTATGTCGAATGGAACAGTAAAAGCATTGGATAAAATACAACATTAATTCCTAGTAAAACCTCTGAGCAAACCAGGAATAGAAGGAAACTTTCTTAACCTGATAAAAGACATCCATAAGAAACCCATGGCTAATAGCAAACAACACCCTTAATGGCTAAAGAGTCAAGGCTTTCCTCCTAGAACCAGGAACAAGGAAGAGATGTCTACTCTCACCACTTCTATTCAGCATTGCAGTCAGTTTCTAGTACGTTCTATACTAGTATAGTATAGTTCTAGTATGTTCTGGTATGTTCTATAAGGCAAGAAGAAGAAAGAAAAGACATTTCAGATTGTAAAGGAGCAAGTAAACTTGTCTTTTCTAATAGACATTTGGTTGTTTATGTAGAAAATCCTATGAACCTAGGAAAATAAAACTGGAACAAATTAGCGGGTTTAAATGATTATAGGATTCAAGGTCAATATACAAAATCCAATTGCATTTTGTATACCAGTAATGGACAACTGGAAATGGAATTTAAAAACATTATCACATATAAGAGTGGATCTCAAGTATCTTAACCAAAATATTAAAATAGTGTACTATTAGAAATTTATTTTAAAGGGATATATTCCTCCCTTTGCATGAAAAAAATCCATGAATTATTTTAAGTGATCATTTATTTTGAAAATAAAATTCATATTGCATAAAACGTTACCACTTATAGCATCGAAAATATGAAGTATTTTGAGAAACGTATGTCAAAATATGAGTAAGACCTATATATTTAAAATCACAAAGCATTACTAAAGAAAACTGAAGATATAAATAAACCGATAAATATATCATGCTTATTGATTGAAAAACTCAGTGTTGTTTAGATGTCAACTCCCCCCGCATTGATGTATAAATTAATTGGAATGCCAATAAAAATCCAAATTGGCAAGCTTTTGCTAATACTCATAGGAGAACACAAAAGACTTAAATAAACCAAACAACTTTTTAAAAAGATGAGGATATTATCTAGTTTCAAGATTTACAGACTTAAAAGTGTTGTTGCCAACATGACTGACAATTTCCATGCTGCTAAATCCAGGAGTCATATATCACTCTTTGTTTTTCTTAATAAGTCGCCAGTATTTGACATAACCTATCACTTCCTTCTGACATGCTTTTGTAACCTAGCTTCTGAGATGTCATACTCTGTTTTTTCCTCTTGTTCCCTGCCTCTGAGAGTTGGAGTATCGTACTGCCCAGTCCTTGACTTTATCTTTTGTCTGCTGTGTGTACACTCATGTCTTTGGGGAGCTCATCTCACTGCATGCTTTTAAATACCAAGCATTTAACCAGCATCAGATGGACAGGTGAAACGAGGACCTCGCCAGAGTAGTTCCGACACATATTTCCAGTTGTCTACTTGACATCTCCTCTTAGATTGTTAATGGACATCTGCAAATTGACATGTCCAAACCTGTAGTCTTGATCGTCCATACATTTGCTCCTCTGAGAACCTTCTGAATCAGTTGACAGGAACTCAATTTTTCAATTACTCAGGCCAAAAAAAAAAATCTCACAGTCATCTTTGACTTCTCTATTTTGCACCCCATATCCATCCTTTAGGATACCCTGTTGATTCTTCTTCGGAGCACAAGCAGAATCTGGCCTTTTCTCGATATTTCCAAGGCTGACCCTCCAAGCTGTCACTTATTTGCTTCATTTGAGTTAGAGAAGTTCTTTATAAATCCCATGTTTTAATAGTCCTTTGTCTAGTCCTTTCTTGATCAAAAATTTTCTGTCTCTACCTGTGTATCTATGTTCACCTATATAGTTAATGGTTTCAAACGTGTCTCTTTTTTTTGCTTTTTGTGACACATTTAAGAAATACTGCTTAACCTGATTTAATAAAATACATTTTCTTCTTCAGCCTACATGTTGGTTTTAAATAATCCTAAACCATTTAGAACTTGTTTTGGTCTGGTATAAAAGAAGGATTGACTTTTCCTGAAAGCACATTTATTGATTATTTTTCTCCTGAAGGCTCTATTGTGATACTATCTGTAGCTCCTTAGTTTAGACTCTCTAGAAAGCAAAGACTGGGCCAGGATTAAGGAGCTAACACTTTATTTGCAAAGTGCAAGCCAAGATAGAGTGAGAAAGAAAGGGTAGTGGGGTAAGGAAAGTGGGAAGCAAGCCATAGAGTGCATTGTCATTCAGGCTAATGCTGTTTCCCAGTAAACTCTAAGAGACAGAGTTCACTCTGACTTCCCTGGCAAGACTGAAAATAGACCCCTTAGACTTGTCTGCAGGAGAGAGGGAGAGGAAGAATACATGCCTGTGTACTTCCTTTCTCCTGTTGGGCCGTGGGTCGATGTCCATACCACACAGGGCTAACTTCCCTTAAACATCTGGGTTACATCACCAGCCTGTTAGCAACGTCTCAGGAAGCCAGATTCCATGCTCTGTGGTAGGTTTTATCCCCATTCAAAAAAGGGCAAACAGGTGGGGTGAGGGTGTCAATTGGCCCATCAAGACAGAAAAAAGGAAAAGGTCCAGGAATTCTGAGAAGGCAAACAAGATTAATGTCCAATGCAGTCACATGTCAAGTTACCTTGTATGTTTGGATCTGTTTTTCAGCTATTCTATTTCAGTAGTCTATTAACCTATCTCTGGGGCAATGCCAAACTATTCTAATAATCACAGATTTACAGTAAATCAAATGTCGGGCAAGTCATCAGAAGCCTTGCTTTATTATGGGTCACATACATTTTAGAATCAGTTTTTTTTTTTAAGTTCCAGATAAGTAAAGCTATTTAATATTAGTTTATATTTTGAGAGAATCAACATATTTGTGATACAGAATCTTTATAGCCTTAAACATAATGTTTTGAGTCTTATTTTTAAACATCTGGAATATTTAGGTTAGATATATGCCCTATGGGTTTTGTTGTAATTGGGAAGGATATTCCTTAAACTCAGTTGTTAAATTGGTTGTGTTGATATATTAGAACACTACTGATCGGCATAGGCTGATCTTTACCCAGCAAGCCTGCTAAACCCTTATTACATCTTCTGTATTTTACATATATTCTTTCGGATTTTCTTTCTAGACAATTCTATGTGAATAACAAATTAGATTGTTCATCCTTCACCTTTTTAGATCCTTTACTGTTTTCTTTAATTGTTCTGTCTGAAAACCTTCAGCACAATGTTGAATCAGTGTACTGATAGGAGTCATCTTTACCTTATTTCTATATTCATTTGATCTGATGACTTGTGATGTTTCACAGTTCAGAATTATTTTGATATATTCTACTATCAGGGTAAGGCAGTTCCATTTTATTCTATTATACGAAGATTCTGATTCTCATGAATTGACTATTTTATCAAATGATCTTTCTGTATCTGTTAATATGCTCAAATATTTTCCATTTGGCCTATTAATGTGATGAATTACATTATATGGTTTTCTAATATTTGAATGCATATCGGTAAGAAGTCTATATTTTTGTATTGAATTAAAAATATTTTAGCTGGATTTGGTTCTGGAAAAAATCTCATCCCTTCTAATGTTAATTATATTCTTTCTGTTCAATTCCTCAGAACAAACACTTAGCCTTCTTATTTTATCCTGCCTGGGTTTTTAAAATTTTTTTTTTTATTTCTATGGGTTTTTGGGGAACAGGTGGTATTTGGTAACATGAGTAAGTTCTTTATAACCACTGCCTGTTTCTTAATTTCTTAACCACATTCATATATTTTCTATCCCTTTATAGTTCTATGCCTATTCTCAGTGATTTATGTCTGTCTCCAAGCTCATTAACATTTTCTTCAGCTATGTCAATCTGCTTTTAAAGTAATGCATTCATTTTAAAATTTCAATGACTGCTTTCCATTTCTTGAAGCTCTCTTTGGTGCTTTTTCATATATGACTATTTCTCATTCTTTCATGATGGCCTCATTATGGTTTATTAGAGCTCTCTGGCAAACATAAACATTTTTATACTCTTTCAGATATTTTGTTATTGCTAGATCTTAGGGTTAAAAATCTCTCATGTATTATGTCTACTCACTACCCTTCCTGGTCGATGTTTTTCTAACTTGGTTTGTAATTTTCTTATAAGCTTATCTTCCATAGGCGTTAATTTTTTGTTTGTGTGTTCCACATGCTCTAGGTTATTTATGTATCTCTTCAAATTATTTTGGTTTCTTCCTGATGTGGCTTTACATATGGCTGTTTTAAACTTGGTAGTATGTTAACTGTTTGACCTGGGATTTCCATGCCAATGTGAATATCAAGAGGGCATTATAAATAATGTTTGCATATCCGATGATGGTATTGGCTTGGGGTTGCAACTGGCATGGAGTCAATCTGCAAAATGATTTATTCATTTTTATTTTTTGTGTAAATCCCAAGGCACATAGCAATCCTTGTTACTGCTTCTCTGGGTTAATGGGAGATGTTTCTAGCTTGTTTTTCATGGCCAAGTACAATGTTTGAGGTTTTGTGAAGTGCTTAGTTATAGCTCTCTATCTTCTAAGACCTTAAGGATTTTGTAGCAACACCCCAGCCACCATCCCCTTCATCTTGCATCTAAATCCTGCATAATATTAGACCAACACAGCATCAACTGAAGCTTATTACACTGTATTTGAGTTCTTTCTTCAATCGTCTTTGCCTTTTCTTATTTCTTGGCTACATATTTTAAATCAATGTGGTCATAATTTACCCATAATAAATGTATTTAAAGGGGGGAAAGAACAACTCCACCATTGCCAAAAGTCCTAGTCTAGCTGTTACTGCCCAACTTGTCTCATAATTTTGGATTTCCATGTTTAAGCCTACTGTGTTTCCATTGCGTCTTAACTCTCTATTGTTTGTGAATGTTTCTGTCGTCATCATGTCCAACATACATATTTCTGCCAGTAAGTGCTAATCTTATAGCTTTTAATTGTTCACGTCACTTTTCATTTTCTAAAAATATGTAAGTTTCTTGAAGCCAGGGACTGTGTATCATGCTTCTATAGCTTTCTCTCTTCACATAGTAGTTCTTTAATTCATATCTACTCCTCAAATATAATAAAAACAAGAATCCTAGAAAAGAGATACTCAACCTTTTTACATGTCAGAGAATATTCTAGAATTTTAACTATATGATGGCATTAATTGAACCCTCACATGTAGAAGCCATGCAGTATGCTGTTCAGATATTCCTTCAGGAGAAAGCCCGTTGCAAGGAACGTGTTGGCTGATAGCCTTGACCTTCACATTGAAGTTGGGTCACCCCAAGCAGCTCCCTGCCAAAGACCATAGCAGGGGTACAAGACCCTGGCCATTCCTGCCCACCACTGAGCTCCCTTGCTGGGCCATATGTGCTCTGGGGTTCTCACCAGCCTAGCTGAGCCTTTCTCTGAGTTGCACTGCAGTCTGAGGCTCTTCTTATCTCATCCCTCCTCCTTCCTCCTGCTCCCCATGTCTGCATCATAGTCTGAAATCCTTCTTCACTCACTTCTGTGATCTCTATCCCTTAAAAATCCTTTATCTGATAGCATTTATGATTCTGTTGATCAAGACCAATATCATGGATCCAAAGGAAGATATGAAGACTGTAAGACCAGAAACACTTGCGTGATGAGCTATGATAGATAGATCTAGACATGGTTCATTTGGATAATCTTTCTTAGGCTGTCCCCACTGCTTAGTATAAAGGCCCCATATCTGTAACCTTTACAGATGTTCCCATTAATACCTCCATTTCATATCCAATTACACCTGGCATCTGCTTCCCAGAGGATGTAAACTAGGCCATTACCTCAACCTCTTCTTCAAATGAGGGAACCAGGGCTTTAAAAGATTAAGAGACATGTCAAGTTTACACAGTTATTCAGTCTAACAGTCCAAATTTGAAGCCAATTTTGTCTGACTACAAAGCCCACATATTTTACCACTACCTGGGAGAAAGTAAAAATAATGTTTCATGGAAATCAATGTCTTGCCATCTGAAAATGTTTAAGGATCACAGTGAAATCATTTTCCTCCTGCAGGGACCCACTTGCAGTATTTCCTGTTCAGAAGGGCTGAATACACAAGTGTTGGTCAGGAGGCAAATATTTAATTTCTATATTCTCTGATTTGTGAAAAATCAAAAGGGTAGCATTTGCTTCAGACAGTCACAAGGAACCCAAATGGAACATAAAAGTCCTTCACGTGATAGCATTCATGATTCTTTTGATAAAGGCCAATACCATGGATCCAAAGGAAGGTGTGAATAGTGTAAGATCAGAAACAGTTGCATATCAGCTACGATATATAGACCCAGAAATGTTTCATTTGGAAAAATTCTTCTTAGGCTGTATGTACTGCTTAGAATAAGGGAACTATATTTGATTTTCAATACCAGTCTTAGATTACTCTATCTTTATGGTTTATTATATTGAATTGGAACATTTTGTTTATATAATTGTCTCCCTGCCCTCCTACTGCACAAACCTCATCCTCGATATGGACTCACCTATTCTAAAGTCTTTATGCCCTTGGGAGGCTGTGATAGAATTCTTTACTGTTGTACGCATGGAGCCCTGCAGTAGTGGGCATCCGATAAATACTTGTTAAAGGCTTTAAATAAATAGGAGATTTTATAACTGTTACAAAACTTTAAAAGACTGTCCAATGAAAGGAAATAAGTCTCTTTATACAATTACAACTAATTGTAAGATTAGTTGGGGTACAAGCTAAATGGCTATAACAAAGGCATCCTAAAACAGAGTAGACTGAACAAGACTGAAGCTTATTTCTCTATCATCCCAAAGTAAACACTCCAGGACTGATGGAATAGCCCTGCCACTTTGAGTATGTGGCTTTAATCTCAGAGTCAGATAGCTCCTTTAGTCTCAGACATCTCTAGCCAGCAGTAAGGAAAAATTTGATGCGACAACACACACTCAATTGTTTTAATGGCAAGTCATGAATGTGGTGCACATCACTTATTCTCCATCTACTTGCCTTAGTAGTCACATGGCCAACTTAGTCACATGGTCAGCCTTGCTCACTACAAAATATATCTTCAGCCTTGTGGTGATGCGTCAGTTAAATCTGTATTCCTGCAAGATTGCAAGAGAATGGCTATTTGGGCAAACAGCCGTGTGCTATAACCATCTATAACAAACCACCTTCTAACCAGAAGAACTGAATTAGAAACAAATAGGTCAGCAGTGAATTAGCAAGCTATCTATTACTGAATATATTTAAGCAGAAACATAATTATCATTTGCAAAGCAAAAATCTAACATCAATACTATTTTTTCCCATTGGGAGGTTCAAAGAGATGACCATTAAACTCTCCACTATGTGATTTTATGATTTCATTTTAGTTCTTATACATTGTAGAATATATTGTACACAGTAGACACTTGGGCAACCTGTTTCTTTTCACACTGTAAACTTTTTGAGGGTAAGGACAATGTCTGCCTTGAAGTCAGCCAGTACTTGGAAAATTACATGGGAGACAGTAGAAAAATAAGAGGTAAATATATTGTTGTTGAGCAAATGAATTAATGACAATTAAAAATCCTGGACTAGAAGCTAAAAAGATGAGGAAATGTACCCATGTTGCAACGGCAGGAAGTTTGGATTGACATTTAATACTTAAAATGCTCAGATTTTATAGTGCAGAATATTTTTACTAAATCTGTGAAAGATATTGCATAAACATGAAACATAAATATATGTTGAGTGTATTTTTGGCATTTCTCAAAAGCTGATAGCAGTTATTTCTCTTATAGAGTCACAGAAATGATGAATGTTATTTTTTTTAGGTACAAAATGACTGTAAACTCATTGTTATACACTAGTATCCCTCACTTTAATTTGAATCTTTGTTCGGCTTATACATTCAAACAGTTATTATTTAAGTTAAAAGTTGTCCCAAATAAAATAAGTTAAAGTAATGTCAGTGTCCCTAGAGGTAAATGTTTTTAACCTTCTCTATGCAACTCAGTATCTGGAAATTAAAATTCTTATCACTTCTAAGACTTACAATGGGGGATTGGGTGGCAGAAGATAAATATTACCAATTGTATATTTTCTCTTTCTTCCACTCTCCCTCACTCCCTCCTTTTATCTGTCTCTCTATCTCTCTCACACACACACAAACACACACACACTCCTCTCTCACACACACACACTCCTCTCTCTCACACACGCACAAACTCTCTCTCTTCCCCCCTCCCAACTCTCTTCTTCTCCCTCTTTTTCTCCTGTCTCTCTCTCTCCCTCCCCTTTATTCTCTCCACCCCTATGGATACCCTTCTATTTATCCTATTTGTATGTTCTCTGTAAACCTTCCCTAGGATTATTACCCTGTCTTAATTTATTCCTCAAGCCTGGTTTGGTCAAGTACCCTCTATCCCCAAAGAGAGCACTGACAGGCTATACAGGATATAGAAATCACACGGAGGCTGGACACAGTGTCTCACTCCTGTAATCCCAGCACTTTGGGAGGCCAAGGCGGGCAGATCACGAGGTCAAGAGTTCAAGACCAGCTTGACCAACCTGATGAAACCCCATCTCTACTAAAGATACAAAAATTAGCCAGGCATGGTCGTGGGTGCCTATAATCCCAGCTACTCAGGAGGCTGAGGCAGAAGAATTGCTTGAACCCAGGAGGCGGAGGTTGCAGTGAGCCGAGATGGCGCCACTGCACTCCAGCCTGGGTGACAGAGCAAGACTCTCTCTCAAAAACAAACAAACAAACAAACAAACAAAAAACAAACAAATCACATGGAGAAGCAAGGAAAAGATGAAATCGATGTAAAGGGAAATAATGTCAATTCTTCTATATTTAATAACTGACACAGTCATCCAGAAACAATGTTCTAGGTAGATCTCTTGTTAAATTTTGACTAAGCATATTATAGTGTATCGTATACTCATATATAAATACATGTATGATTATTATATTAGTTATAACTCACATGCTGTCTGTTATTCTAGGTGTAGAAGAAAACCATCTCTATGATATTTTATGAAAAATGCATTCTCTGCACAAGTGATAATATCAAAGACTCAGATACAACCCAAAGCAGCAATTCTGATTTTTACACCAAAATCTGTTTAAGATTTTTAAATGATGTGTCTCTTCCAGAAGAATAGGGTATTTGCTCATATATGGGTAATGCTGAATAGTTTTTGGAGAGGTCTCTTGTGAAAAGTTAGAGGATTACTTTGATGTCAGTATCATTCTGAGCAGTAGATGAAATCAGAGAGCAGAACCCATCATCCCGTGATAGATGGGGAGGCTACCTATGGCCTAGTGAGTAGATAAATTGGTTACGTCATTTAATGTGCACCACTGATGTCCCAAGTCACTGTTCAGAGATACCCTATTTTTCACCACGCAAACTTGACTTCCACACTTACTTAACATTACCCTACCAAGACCAACACTTTACTTTTGTCAGACTTGACCCATTAGTTTGATAATTCCCAGATAAATCAATGGCAGAGGCACATGCATCCTGAAGATTTGCTCTCACATATAATCTGCAAGGATTGCTTGTGTCTAAAATCAACATCCCTCTGCCTGTCCATGTGTGGTATCTGCCGCAACTATAAAACATTTCCTAGGACTGCAGGTTGGCCTTACACATCCAGCTGTCAATTAATAATGTGACCTTAGCTAAATGATTTAATTTTCCTGAACTCATTTATTTCTCCATATGAAGGGGGAGTAGAAACACGTGATCTATAAAGTTTCTTCCAACTGTTCCACTCCTTAAAGCACCCCCCATTCCAGGGGCCATGAAGCAGGTCACATGTGATACAACCTCATTATTCACTGCAGTGGCATTCATTTCTGATGAATGAAATAAGAATTAGAAGGATATTTTTCTCTTCTCCTGCAGTTGAAAATTCTCCTGGAGTCTCCAACAATGGTTGTGATGTGGCATTGTGTAGAAATACAACAAAGGCAAACCCTCTTAGACATAGCCTACACCGGGGTGCAGGACAGCAGCTTCTCACTCTGGAATTCTCTAAAACTATAGATAAGCCCCATCCCACTCCTCCCTCTTCATTAAGATGTCCCACCTTTATACTCCCAGACAACCTGTCCCTTGATCTTAGCCTCAGTCACACTGCAGAGTAATTTTTATGTTGTTTTCCTTCTTCTGGGTCAGACTGTGAACCCTATGCAAGCAGGAAACATGCTTTTGTGGAATTTTTTCCCAATGTGAATAAACTCTGTTGCTTACCTTCCAATAACCTCTTTAATGATCTCTTTAATGGATGATTTTATGTCACTAGTTATCAACCATGACTGAATGGGGGCCAGGCAGCCCACAGCTCATAGTCTGTTCTGAGTTTCCATTCCTAAAGAGGAAAATTCCATTGGCATGATTCAACTTCAAAGTTCTGCATTTGATACCTCTGGCCAGCTAGCTATTATTCTTGACCCAGTAAGCTGTGTTTGAGATGGCAAAGAGAATGAGTCTTACATTTGTTCCTTTAAAATAGTGGATACATACACTACATATTGTAGTTTCTTGCAACTAAAAGAATAATGGGGTTACATCACATGTGACCCATTTTATGACCTTTGGGATGATGGGTCCTTCAGCAAAAGCAAAAGGTAAGCAATGAGATTAAAAAGATAAGGAAATACATATGTGACCTGCCCTCAAGTAGTAGATAGTCTAGTTGTATGTTTTGTTATCTATTGCCCACTTATTAGGAGCAAGGATTCTTCCAGAGAGTGAGGAAGGGCCAGAGACCCCTGAATTGTTTCTGGCTCAGTAAGAATTTCTATTATTTGGGGGATATATTTTTTCCCCTAAAGCCTTCTAAAAGTAGGCTAGATTTCAGCGTCCTAACTGAAAAAATGCCCAACCCGTATCCAGCACCCTGAAACCTGAAGCAAGTGGAATGGTAAGCCTCGTGGGAAAGATAACTCCAGGAGTGCCAGGTCTAACAGAATAGCATCAGTGAGAGCCTGGTACTGAATTGTAGTTCAGTAGTTCAGTTGTGCTTACAAAGCACAACTATTGAAGAGAACACTGGAGGTAAGAGACAGCTCTCAACAGGACATGTAACTCAAAATCACAGAATGTGAGAACCAAAAGGGACTGATAGTTTACTTAGAAATGCCATGCAGTTGGAGGAAAATTAAGAAGGATTGTAGTTGGGTCTTTCACCTGAGCTCTCCGAAGACCACTGAGGCAAATATACATATTGCATACTCAGTTTTTTTGTTGACATGTTTGCAATATAAAATTCTTTTTTTATTTTTTTGAAACAGAGTCTCCTTCTGTTGCCCAAGCTGGAGTGCAGTGGTGCAATCTCAGCTTACTGCAACCTCCGCCTCCTGGGTTCAAGTGATTCTCCTGCCTCAGCCTCCCAAGTAGCTGGGATTACAGGTGTGCACCACCACACCCAGCTAAGTTTTGTATTTTTAATAGAGACAGGGTTTTACCATGTTGGCCAGCCTGGTCTCGAACTCCTGCCTCAGCACCCCAAATTTCTGGGATTACAGGTGAGTCACTGCACCTGGCCTGAAATTCTTTTATTTTTATATTTCTTTTTTTTTTTTTTTTTTGAGACGGAGTCTCGCTCTGTCGCCCAGGCTGGAGTGCAGTGGTGCAATCTCGGCTCACTGCAAGCTCCGCCTCCCGGGTTCACGCCATTCTCCTGCCTCAGCCTCCCGAGTAGCTGGGACTACAGGCGCCCGCCACTGCGCCCGGCTAATTTTTTGTATTTTTTAGTAGAGATGGGGTTTCACCGTGGTCTCGATCTCCTGACCTCGTGATCTGCCCACCTCGGCCTCCCGAAGTGCTGGGATTACAGGCGTGAGCCACCGCGCCCAGCCTATTTTTATATTTCTTATAAATTTAGTTTGTAGCTAATAAAATTAAGTGACACAGACAAGGAATTACAAAATATCCAAGTCACCACACCAATTTATGTGAGAATGAGATTAAAATTCTGTCCTTTTTCCACTAAGGTACTTTGTCCTACTTATATTTTGTTATACCAAGGACAAAAAAAAAAGTTTCTTTTTCAAATATTTGCTTGGCAGTTAGACCTATAATTGGAGTAGAAGACACAATATTCATACAATTCCTTGGAGTTAAGAAATGAGGTATTCAACTTCTATTTTTTTATTTCTGGTCAAGCCATTCATTTTCCTGGGAGAATTCTAAAGTCAAATTCCATCTAAAATATTATTAACTTGCCAGTTGGTTCTGAGAAATAAGTTTTTAAGCAATTTGACTCAGAGCATGTTCCCACGACAGAGCACTGTCCCCGACCAAAGGTGGTCACCTACTCAAATTCCTGATATCTGGAAGCTAACACACCTGCCCCAGTTTCTCTTGAGACCAGGTTTCTACCGTGCTATGTGGTGCAAAAATTGGATATTTCATTCTCTGCAACATGATCCTTTAGATAAAATTCTGAAAGTCTTTCTTTGTCTTCCTTTTTCTTACACAAGTCCTTGCTTTGCTCTTGTTAGTCTCGTCAATTTCTGACATTATCCGTTTTGGGGCACTCTTCCTACCATCATTGCAACAAAGGAAAGAGGTTTGTTTGTGCAAAGCTGAATCTGTGAATGCCTCGCAGTGGTGCCTGAACGTTCTCTCTCTCATTCATATAAAGTACCCAAGTATTTCCCTTACTGTCAAAAATCAATCCAACTGGGGAATATCAGACAATATGTTTGTGCAGAAAATGATTAAAATTCAAATGATTGCTTGAATGATATAAATAAATTCAAAATTATGGTCTTACTACATTTATTGAGCTATATAAATGTGTATCTAGTAAAAATACTTCAACAATTCTTCCTTCAAGTATAGAGGCCTTCTTATTTCCCTTTACATTCTATAACAAAACTCATTAGGTATAGTTTCTGTTATAATATCTTTTTCAACTACACTGGCAGCCCATCAGTCCATCCTCTTTTTTTCTTTTCTTTTCTTTTTTTTCTTTTTTCTTTTTCTTTTTTTTTTTTTTTTTTTTTTTTAAGACAGGGTCTCACTCTGTTGCCCAAGCTGGAGTGCAGTGGTATGACCATGGCTCACTGCAGCCTTGAACTCATGGGCTCAAGCAATACTCCCACCTCGGCCACCAAGCAGCTGGGACTACAGGTGCATACCGCCACGCCCAGCTAATTTTTTTTTGTATTTTTTGTAGAGATATTGTTTTGCCATGTTGCCGATGCTGGTCTTAAATTCCTGGGCTTATGCCACCTGCCCACCTCGGCCTCCCAAAGTGCTGAGATTACAGGCGTGAGCCACTGCACCTGGCCTTTATTCTCCTTTAAACCATTAACACGTATCTCTCTTAAATAGGCTTAAAATCACAAAGAGGGTTCAACAGGAGATATCAGGGGCTGAAAAATAGTCAGGAAAGGTCTTTCCTTTTAATGTACCTATAAATCATTCTGAACTTTCTACAATAGCAGTAAAAGAGATCACCCTCAATCTCGGTGACAGGCCTTTTTAATCCCTGCATCCAGTAACTACCCATTCATTTAAGGAAGAGTGATGAAAGGATGTAAACACTTCTCAACTATGCCACGGAATGAGAAGAGTAAAAAATCAACAGCAAAACGAAACTACCAGAAACTTATGGAAAAATACACTTAACATAGGAGACATAACTTTCACATTATAGTCAGGTGCAAGAAAAGGTTGCCTATTTTCACCATAAGTACTGTATATTTTACTTACAATAATACAAAACATTATAAAATGATATTTTAAGTTATAACTTTAGAGATAATACTGATATTTCTATGATTGCATACATATAGGCAATTCACTACTGGACAAATGATTTTCAAAGAGTATTCAGTAAGGTGACTGGATGCAAGATCAATTTTAAAAAACCAATAGCTTTCTTTATTACAGCAAATCAATTAAAATATATAAAGAAACATAACAGTAAAAAATTATAAAATACATGAGCATAATCATGATGTCAAAAAATGTGCAAGACCTTTATTTAAACACCCACATAATATGACCTGAGAGTATAAAATAATATTTGATTACATAGAAAGAGAAAATGCCCATGGTTTGGAAAATATGATGTTTATAAGGTTTTAATATTTTCAAATTATACTAGGAATGCAATGCCACTCAATTCAAAAATTCCAAAAATTGTTCATGATATTGAAAAGATGAGTCAAATTTTATATGGATTATTAAATGTGAAAAGCTAATCAAGAAGATTTTACAAACTAGCATTTTGGGAGACCAAGGTGGGCAGATCACTTGAGGTCAGGAGTTCAAAATCAGCCTGGCCAACATGGTGAAACCCGTCTCTACTAAAAATACAAAAATTAACCAGGCGTAGTGGGGCAAGCCTGTAGTCCTAGCTACTTGGGAGGCTGAGGCAGGAGAATCGCTGGAACCCGGGAGGAGGAAGTTACGATGAGCTGAGATTGTGCCACTGCACTCCAGCCTGGGTGACAGAGCAAGACTCCATCTCAAAAAAAGAGGAAAAGAAAGAAAAAAATAATAAGGCAGTGATGGTTCTGCCAGATGTAAAAAAGCCTGATAAGGCTATAGTATTTGTAGCTATGATAAAGCGTAGTATTTGTCCAGTAGACAAGTACATCATTGGACCAAAATAGGTATTTCACAGGTAGCTGCAGCATTTATGGGAATCTGAAATATAAAAAGATCGCATTTCAAATTACTAAGTGACAATGGCCTAGTCAATAAAATGCATTAAGACAATTGATTATTTAAGATAAGGAAAATACATAATTTTATGTTGTTTTTTCCAAAGACAAAATAAGCTTCAGCTAGAACTAAATTCGCAAATAAGAAAAATAAGACAGCTTTGAGATTATGAGAAGAAAATATGGGATATCCACAACATGAAAATGACAAGGAAAAGACTGATACATTTTTTTCATTGCTTGTCTTCCCTAATCAATTTGGTATATTTAATGGTATCAAAATATAAACATCTTTGTAACAAAATATGCCATAAGTATAATTAAAATATAAGGAATAAACTGGGAGAAAATATTTTATAACATATAAAGCAGATAATATTGAGAATTTGTAAGTTAATAAATGTATGTCTGTTAATTATATATGAAAGATATGTAAATTAATGAACCTGTGAAACAGTACATTAGCAAACAGAGTAGATATATAGAAAAGCAAATAATAGAAGAAATTTATAAAAAAGTGTTGAAAACCAGCCAGGTGTGGTGGTCCATGCCTATAATCCCAGCACTTTGGAAGGCCAAGGTGGGAGGATTACTTCATTCCACAAGTTCAAGACCAGCCTGAACAATACAGTGAGACCCCATCACTACAAAAAATTTTTAAAAAGCCCAGGTATGGTGGCACAAACCTATAGTCCCAGCTATGTAGGAGGCCAAGGTAGGAGGACTGCTTGAGCCCAAGGAGGTAGAAGCTGCAATGAGCTGTAATTGTGCCACTGCACTCCAGTCTGCATGACAGAATGAGACACTGTCTCAAAAAAAAAAAAGACAAAAACTATCCTCAACTAAAAAGACCATCAAAGACATGGAAGAAAAATAAAATCATAGAGTAACATTTGCAAAAATGGAGAATAAATGAAGTTTTATAGAAATGAATCTACATTATGAAATACTGTGCTTCATAGCTTTAAAGAGTGAAGTATGTTTCCACATTCAGACATGAAAAGATCTCAAGGGCAAATAATTTAATCTCTAACATATCAGATCCCATATATTCTGTGTGAAACTTTTTTCTACTACATATTACACTAGAAACATGAACCAAAAAATGCTGGAGCTCCAAGGAATTATTTTATCTGGAGAGGATGACACATGTGACCCTGCAGCCAATCCCTAAAATATGACTGAATATTTGACAGTAAGAAAAGTGGTGAATAGATCTTTTCAGAACAGGATATAGTCTGTTCCAAACTTCTCACAATTACATTCCAGTCTTCTTTGTCAACCCCACCAGTTTATCTGTGATCAGTCCCCAATCACCCACTTCACCTGGGCGGAGCTCTTTGATGCCATCTTGCCTTGTACCAATCTGTTCTTCTCTACTAACATCTCCTCCATTCTCCCCTCAGTCTCTCCCTTTCCATTTGCCCAGCTAATTCCTTCTTTTTTTTTTTTTTTTTTTTGAGACAGAGTCTTGCTGTATCACCCAGGCTGGAGTGCAGTGGCAGAATCTAGGCTTACTGCAACCTCCGTCTCCCAGGTTCAAGTGATTCTCCTGCCTCAGCCTCCCAAGCAGCTGGGATTACAGGCGCACACCACCAAATCCAGCTAATTTTTGTATTTTTAGTAGACGCAGGATTTGACCATATTGGCCAAACTGGTCTCGAACTCCTGACCTCGTGATCCACCCACCTTGGCCTCCCAAAGTGCTGGGATTACAGGCGTGAACCACAGCACCCAGCCTTGCCCGGTAATTCCTTCTTTTAGCCTTAGCTAGGCCACTACCTTCTTTGTAAAGTCTTTTCCAATCTTCATCTTCTCTCTGAGCATTCTTACTTCCTCATGCTTCTTTTCTCAAATAATCTATGCTACTGTTTAAGATCCAGAATCAAAATTGAACAAAAAAAATGATTTCTAAACTAAAGTCGGCAAAATATTGATAACAAAAAATTAAACTCCCCACATGGTGCATGAGTTTCAATGCACACGTATGGAAAGTAAATTACCAATGAAAGAACCTGAGCAATTCTGTAATATATATGTTCGTTATGCAAATAATAACATGTCAGAATTAGTACAGAAAAGTTATTTACCACCTAACTTTTCACTTGCAGATGAAGTAACTCCACATAAATGGTAAATTTCCTTGATGTACATGCATCAAAATATAAAGACTTTTTTTCTTCTTTTGGAAATCCTGGGAGACTGCTAATGTCTCTTCCCCTTGGTCACATTTACAAATGTCAAAAAAGTAAGTAAATTTATTTTGTAAAACTGAGAATATTTTCAATGTCAAGCACAACCATTTAAAACATGCTGCTGTTTCTCTTTGGACGTTTGACTACAAAATTGAGGCTGAAAATGTCCCACAAGTTTCAAATAAATGACAAGCAGAGTCAATATATTTTTTTTCTTCTGTTATTGAGACTTGAAAAGAAATCTATTGCTGAACTGAAAAAAAGAAATCAAGATAACTGATCACCAGTTAGGAAAAAATGTTCATCCTAGTTAATAATACATGTGATATATCTAGTATAGTTATTATTGCATTGTATTGCAACTTAGTGAGGAACATTTCATCCAAGCAAAGGAATTGCAGAGCCCATGTGAATAGGGACTATGAGTAGACAAGGCAAACAAGGAAACTGTATAAGAGAAAAGGAAAACATGAATATATTTGAATGGCTTATATATTCCAGGCATTATCAGGTACTTTCAATCACCTTATTTAATTTAATCTAGGTTGAGTTTAAATTATTGAAACACAAAATCAATCTATGCAGACTGGGGCCATTGTTATAATTTATGGGTTAGTATCTGATATCTAAACTCTGCAAATCTAATAATAATGCCTTATTCCCTCATGCCCTGTTTACAAGGAATGGGATGAAACTCGGATTCCCAACTGCCAGGAAATAGCCACCAGCTGCTGAAGCAATAACAACGTTATCTAGATTTAGACGATGATTGCTGCATGCAAGACATATTTGGGGCCTGTCATATAACAAAGCAGTTGTGTTTGTTTAATTTGTTGGTGGTCTCAGGGTCCCCTTTAGGTGCCTCAGTGAATATGTCACTGGTAGAGACACTTTTCAATCCAGATGGATGGGAAATTAACATGTTGTTAATGAATGACATCCATGGTTTAGCAAGAAAGCAACAGCAGCAATTCCAAAACAGTTATTTGAAAGAATTATATATTGATTGCTGGTTGTTAAAGTGGATTTCAATGTACACAATACTAACAACAAAAATCAGTATCTCCTTTCACTTCACAGTATGCCTTTAAAAACATCATTCAGTTTTTCGAAGACTGGCCATTGAATTCAAGACACGTTCCTAATGGTTACTGCCTTAGTTAAGAGTACACAATACAAGTTGGCAGAATAAAGAGCGGAGATTCTAACTAACTGTGATGTTTGTGCATTCTGAAATCTATTCATTAAGCTTCTCCTGACAGTGAACTAATAAATGAAGACTACTGAAGCTAACATTGTCTTTTACCCCCAAGCTCCAAGCCATATGAAAGTGTCAACCCTCAATAAAAAACAAGTTTGTCAATTTTAGCTTCAATATTTTAGTGTGGGGAAGCTAAAATATCCGTAAGACAAAAGAGTATTCTTTATTATTAGGCCAGTAAGAAGCTAAAGAATTCAATAACTCTGGCTTACTAGGAACCCCAATCATATTATGAAACAGCTCACCACCTACCTGGTTCTGTTCTCATGGGTCAAAGTGAGACACTCATCACTTGTCATGGGATTGATGCTATGGATGCTTTTTCTACAAAGCCCTTCTTAACGAAAGGCATTATAAAAATACAACTTGTTAGTAAAGAAGTTCTATAATGTCACTCATAATTATGTTTCTACATTATCAGAAAGTTATTTTACCTTCACAATATATCTGAAATATTGTTTAGTCGTAAATAACAGAATTAAGAATGTTTCATATTCAAGAAATACAATAGATCATCAGTTGTTATTTTATTGTTACAAGTTTCATAAATATGAAAACACATAGTTTTGGGAATTTTTGTTGTTGGTTTGTATATTTTTTGCTAGCTCTGGTAGCTTTCTTTAAAGAATTTAAAAGGCCAATCTAATCACCCTGAGAGGAAATGTGTTTTATTTTTATCTACTCTACAATTTAAAAATTCCTTCAATTTTTCTCCTGCAAGGGAAGTTTAATGAGCCATATTTGCTTGTTTCCATGGTATTTCAAAGGAGGATTGCTAGCTGAAGCCAAGAAGATGTATACAAAAAAAAAAAAAAAAATTAGGGAAATAACAGCCCTTGCAATAAGACAGAAACTTTACTTTTCAAATAAATTCCATAGGTTAGTAGTTATTTATAATCTTTAAATCAGTGCCAATCAATTTTCATGTTATTTAAAGATTGATTTTCGCTCAAAAACAAAAAAAGAATGGTAACAAGAGTACTATCTTATAACATGGTTTGTCACTGCAAGTGCACATATAACCCATCATGATAATGGACCAAAATTCAACTCTCTGTACAACTATGGAATACCTAGAAAAACAAGGATGAAGTCCAGCTTGCATTTTCTTAGATCTGGCTGATAGTATGCTGAGTTTGTGTGTGTGTTATAGAAAGCATCATTATGTTCTGTTATCTCCGAACACTGACACCTGTAAATCCACTCTCACTTGAGGGAGATTTTCCCAGAAGCAATTGGCCAACATATATTGCGTTACTCTCTTTCATCTCCAAAGTACATATTAATGACTTGCCTTTCGATTTTGTTCAAGTATTCTGATGATATCTGATGTTTAAAATACAAAGCAATTAAATCAAAGATTTCTATGGTGTCTCATGCAGTGACATTACAATGTCACATTTATAACTTGTGATAATTAAATTCTATTCTGTAAATATTCTCAATCTCTCTTTTACATGTTTAAGACTAGGTAGGTGCGTTGGCATGTAAATGGGAGAGCAAGTCCTGAAGTCACATGTGTTGGACGTCACAGGGCCTATTCTAGCATTTCTGAAAAAGAAATGTCAAGGAGAGGAAATGTTACATTTGTAGACAAAACGAGTCAAACTCTTTACAATATTCGAAAAGATTTTTTCTTACCCAATTATGAGTAACCAATAGCCCATGATACAGACACAGGATGCTGTGAACATGTGCCCCAGATGGTCTGGCACATGTTCACAGCTATGAATGTATAAATGTATAAAGCTTTGGTTTATACATTTTAGGGGGATTCAAGACATCAACCAACACATGTAAGATGTACTTGGGTTCAGTCTGGAAAGGTAGGACAATTGATAGCAGAGACTTCCAGATTATAGGCAGACTCAAAGGTTTTCTGCTTGGCAATTGGTTGCAAGAGTTATTATCTAAAAACCTGGAATCAATAGAAGGGAGTGTCTGGGTTAAGATAAGGGGTTGTGGAGACCAATGTTCTTAAGCAGATGAAGCCTCCAGGTAAGAGGCTTCAGAGAGAATAGATTCTAAATGTTTCCTATCAGATTAAAAGAATCTGTTCTGTTGGTCTTAAGGTCTCTGTTTGGATGTTAATGCTGGTCAGCTAGGTCTGAATTCCAAAGGGAGGAAGGTATTGTGAGGCATGTCTGACCCCCACTTCCCATCATGGCCAGGACTAGTTTTTCAGGTTAATTTTGGAATGCCCTTGGCTGAGGGGAGGGTCCAATGATCAGTTGAGAGGCTTAGAATTTTATTTTTGGTTTAGACTTTCTTAAAGGTAATTCAATACCATTGACTATGTAATATCCACAAAACAAAAAAAAAGTAGAGATCATTAGAAAATGTAAATTTTATGAGGTAATGTTGTGGGAGGGCAAGGTTCTTGGCACTCTGATAGTTTGCTGAAAAAGCAACTGAAAATAAGGTGTTAAAAACAGAAAAGGCATATGAATTTCTTTAACCAAGCACCTGGAGAGAATTAGATAGTGATTGCCCAATATCCCAGTGGAGCCCAGAAGCTTGTATGTCATTGTGAGGTTGCAGAAAGAATGGGGGCTTGGATCCTGGACAGATAGGCTGTGGGACGGGAAGAAGAGGAATTGGATGATTGGATCAGGCAGCAGAAATTAATTTGTAAATAGTTATCTTTGGAATTTAAATGATCTGTGTAGACAGTCATTATCTTGTAAACAAGTCTGTTCAGGTGTGGTTGCATTCTAGGTCTTCTTTCCTGTCACGGATTGTAAGATAACAGGCAGAGGAACAATAATAATCATTCTAGGTGGGAAGTCCTATCTTTATGTAGATAGTGGTCCGGTCTCTTCCAGCACTTGCTGATTTTGTCTAAGTGTTACCAGAAAGCGGTCTGGATCCAGACCCCAAGAAAGGGTTCTTGGATCTCACTCAAGAAAGAATTCAGGACAAGTCCATAAAGTGAAAGCAAATTTATTAGTAAAGTAAAGGGATAAAAGAAAGGCTACTCCATAGGCAGAGCAGCCCTGAGGGCTGCTGGTTGCCCATTTTTATGGTTATATTTTGATGATATGCTAAAGAAGGGGTGGATTATTCATGCCTCCCATTTTTAGACCACATAGGGTAACTTCCTGATGTTGCCATGGCATTTGTAAATCGTCATGGTGAGAGATGACAACGTGTTAGCAGCCCTCGCTCGCTCTCAGCACCTCCTCGGCCTCAGCGTCTGCTCTGGCCATGCTTGAGGAGCCCTTCAGCCCACCAGTGCACTGTGGGAGCCCCTCTCTGGGCTGGCTGAGGCTGGAGCCAGCTCCCTCTGCTTGTGGGGAGGTGTGGAGGGAGAGGTGTGGGCAGGAACTGGGGCTGCACGTGGTGCTCGCGGGCCAGTGTGAGTTCCAGGTGGGCGTAGTCTTGGTGGGCCCCACACTCGGAGCAGCCAGCCAGAGCCACCAGCCCTGGGCAGTGAGGGGCTTAGCACCCAGGCCAGCAGCTGCGGAGGGGGCGCTGGGTCCCCCAACATGGCCAGCCCACCCGCGCCATGCTCAAAATCTTGCTGAGCCTCAGCTACCTCCCCGCAGGGCAGGGCTCGGGACCTGCAGCCTGCCATGCCCAAGCCCCACCTGTGTTGAGCTCCCACACGGCCCAAGCCTCCCTGACGGGCGCTGCCCCCTGCTCAGTGGCGCCCAGTCCCATCAACCGCCCAAAGGCTGAGGAGTGCAGGTGCGCAGCACGGGACTGGCGGGCAGCTCCGCCTGCGGCCCTGGCACCGGGATCCACTAGGTGAAGCCAGCTGGGCTCCTGAGTTGGGTGGGGACTTGGAGAACTTTTATGTCTAGCAAGAGGATTGTATATGTACCAATCAGCACCCTGTGTCTAGCTCGGGGTTCATGAATGCACCAATCAGCACTCTGTATCTAGCTAATCTGGTGGGGACTTGGAGAATTTTATGTCTAGCTAAAGGATAGTAAATACACCAATCAGCACTCTCTGTCTAGCTCAAGGTTTGTAAACACACCAATCAGCACTCTGTGTCTAGCTCAAGGTTTGTAAATGCACTAATCAGTGCTGTCTAGTTAATCTAGTGGGGACTTGGAGAACTTTTACATCTAGCTAGAGGATTGTAAATACACCAATCATCACTGTGTGTCTAGCTCAGGGATTGTAAATGCACCAGTCAGCACCCCGTCAAAATGGATCAATCAGCTCTCTGTAAAACGGACCAATCAGCTCTCTGTAAAATGGACCAATCAGCCCTCTGTAAAATGGGCCAATCAGCAGGATGTGGGTGGGGTCACATAAGGGAATAAAAGCAGGCTGCCGTAGCCAGCAGCCGCAACCCACTGGGGTCCCCTTCTGCACTGTGGAAGCTTTGTTCTTTTGCTTTTTGGGTCTGCACTGCATTCATGATCTGTAACACTCACCATGAAGATCTGCAGCTTCACTCTTGAAGCCGGCAAGACCACAAGCCCACTGGGAGGGAAAAACAGCTCCAGAAGGGAGGAAGGAACAATTCCAGACGTGCCACCTTTAAGAGCTGTAACACTCACCGGGAAGGTCTGCAGCTTCACTCCCGAAGTCAGCGAGACCACGAACCCAACAGAAGGAATAAACTCCGGACACATGTGAACATCTGAAAAAACAAACTCCAGACACACCATCTTTAAGAACTGTTAACACTCACCACGAGGGTCTGTGGCTTCATTTTTGAAGTCAGCGAGACCAAGAACGCACCAATTCCAGACACAACAGCACTGGTGGGAGTATAGCACTGTCTGGTCACCACCTTGGTTTTGATGGGTTTTGGCTGGCTTCTTTACTGCAACCTACTTTGTCAGGAAGGTCTTTATGACCTGTATCTTGTGCTGACTTCATATCTCATCCTGTGACTCGGAATGTCTTAAGCATCTGGGAATGTAGCCTGGTAGTTCTCAGCCTCATTTTACCCATCTCCTACTCAAGATTTAGTTGCTCTTGTTCACACACCTCTGACATATCAAAATATTCTTTATACCAGGGAGCCATATTTTAAGGTGAAATTGGCTGCACTCCTTCAATGTGCTCTAGGGGAAGAAACCTTGAATTGAAATTAAAAGGAGTTGGTTTCTAATCATAAAACTGTCATTGAGTAGAACTACAAAATCTTGAGTCTCAGTTTATTCTTTTGGGAAATGGTGTTGGGTTAGGTGGTATTAGAATTACCTTTAAGTTCAGGCTAACACAGATGATGGGAGTGAGGGGGAGGAAGTAGCCAGTAAGTATTCTGTCTCTGGTCTTTGAGTACCTGTTTCTCAAACATTAGTGTTGAATATAAAAATGTTCTAGGAATAAATGCTCAGTGCTGCAAATTGAAACCAGCAATCAGCCAAAAGTTCTCTTAGCAAGGCAATTTATTTCTGCAGAAGGGTGCCACTCATGTCAATCAAGATGGCAAGAGCACAGGGAACAAAGGAGAGCATCAAGCTTTTATCTGTGATGGTAGTCCCTACCTCTGTGTCATTCCCCCATAGACTGGGGTCAGACAGCACAATCTGAGCTAACCTGATTGACTTCTTGCAAATATTTTTCTAAATATGGAAGGGAAGGGGGATGTGAGGTACAGTGGTGAAGCATGTGAGATGTGTAGTTTCGGGGGAACAGTGGGTGCAGGTAACCAAGGGAACAGATGTGAGTTATTCATTAAAGCTGATGGGAAGGGGGTAGTCTGTTTAACAGTAACTAGGGGCAAGGAGGAACAAGAAAGTTGAGTTTGGGGACAAAAGACAAGGAAGTTAGCAGGCTAAATCTTTGAAGAGAAACTCAGAGAAATTAATGGTATCTTACATTAGGTAAGAAAAAGCCATGAAAAGAGGAATTAATCAGAGTGAACTATTGTACCTTGATCTTTTCCTTATGGGCAATCGGGCCACAAAATCCAAAAGAGAGGAGCTGAAGCCTGACTGGCCAGCCACACAGAACTTCGTGAAGATCCCTGCAGAGGCTACAACACAAACAAACAAAGGCATAAAGAAGCCAAATTCACTCAAGAGTATGATGGCCTGTGAGGACATTAAAGAAACCCAGAACCAGATAGTTATTCAAGTGGTGAAAACAGATTTCATTCAGGAACAATTACAGTTGGGGAAAATACTTCAGTAGCATATGAGAAAGGAAAATAAATCTTGGGTACCCCAAACTCATAAAGCCAAGGGGAAAAGTTAAGCTGGGAACTGGGTCATGCAAACGCAAACTTGCCTCCCCCTTTTGGTTCCTAAATAAGATGGCTACAAGATGAAAAGTTACACACCTCCCCGAAATATTTTGCCTACAAGGAAATTGCTAGTGAGCTCCAAGATCTTTACCCTAAGGTGTTTCTGTTAAAAATTTCACTGTGACAATGTAAGTTGATAGCTTATCTCTACAGATGCAGTCACCCCTGCCCACTTGACACAAATGCATATCTGATCGTTGCCCTGCCGCATTTTATCTATCTTGTCTTATATAAAAAATGCAGATTCTCTGCATTTTTCCTCTGTTCCATTTGCCTATGTCATCTTATGTGTAAAAAAAAAATGCAGATTCACTGGGCCAGACAAAAGCATGAATGACTATTTTTCCCTACCGCCCTTACATGAAAATTGTATGCTTCTCAATATCCCACCCTTTCCCCTTTAAATTGGGAGCCCTCAAAATTATATTCAGAGAAAGGCCTATACTTGTCTCCTGGAAGTGCATCCTTAACTTTAGCAAATAAACTTCCTAAAATAATTGAGACTTGTCTCATCATTTTTCTTGATTGACACATAGAACTGGGATCAATTCCAAATATATCAAGAACAAGTGGGGGCTGGGTGCAGTGGCTTGTGCCTGTAATCCCAACACTTTGGGAGCCAAGGCAGGAGGATTGCTTGAGTTCAAGAGTTTAAGACCAGACTGGGCAAGATAGCAAGACCCTGTCTCTACATTTTTTTTATTATTATTATTAGCTGGGCACATCCCTGTGGACTCAGCTACTCAGGAGGCTGAGGTGCAAGGATGGCTTGAACCCCAGAGGTTGAGGCTTGAGGCTATTCTGAAGCATAAAAATGCCACTGCATTTCAGCCTAGGCAACAGAGAGAGACTCCATCTCATAAATTAAAAAAAAAGAAAAGAAGTGGGAATTTACAGCCAAGGAGCAGGTTGAGGAGTGGTTGGTAGACAGAAAATTACTATTACAACAGAGTAGGAAGAACCTTGTTAAATTAACCTAACAGGATTCTCTTTGAAGGCAGGCCAGGGTGATCACATGTCACCTGGGGCATGGTGAGGGATAAGGAATTGGATCAGATATTAAAGGTGATCAGATGTCAAGGGTGGGGAGTTCTCTCAATCTGAGGTAACAGGATTCTTGCTTCAAGTGGGCTAGGGAAGCTCAGCAAGCACAAAGCCCAAGTGAAGGCCTAGTGGAGAACAGGGCTCAGAGAAGTCAGACTAAAGTCTAGTCAAGGAGAGATGATTTGTTGCTGACAAGTAGTGCAAACAAAAGAGGACATAGGGGCACAAGAATCGTTGATGTCAGCCTCTCCAATGAGGGCAATTCCAACTTCAAAATATCGACTTTGTTATAAGAACGTTCAAAAGAAAAGCCTTATGCAAATATGCGTCTATTAACAATTATACACAACAAATATATAGCTGTATATTTCAGTTATTTATTTATTTTTTTCTAGCAGAAGCAACACGTTTCTGGGCTTTAAAGCTCTGTGGATTATACACATTTAAACAAATACCCTCATTAAAAACTCAAATTCCAGAAGCTCTTTGCAAAGAGGACCAGTGCCTATTTGAATATTTCATAGACTATAATAAACTGGCTCAGATTTCCTTGGCTGGTTGAAAGGTTCTGAAGAAAAAAGAAAGGAAAAAACATATTCAATGAAAGTGTTAAATATCCTCCAATATCTGGAGCTAGCAACTTCTCTGCATGGGTTGAGCTGAATTTCAAAACCATTGTCATTCCTAAGACAACCTGTAGTTTTAAATGACTAGGTTGTCAGCCTTTAAGTTTTCTGCATTTGCCTTTTCTGCTTTAGTGAATAGTAACAATTACATCGCAAACAGCATGTTATTTCCAACTGTTTTTTGACAGAAATCTTTGTGTTACAAATATTGCAAACTTGAGTTCATTTGCATGATTCATTTTTTATGTAAATCTTAAGGGTGGAGTTTTTCTTTTAAGACTTCAATAAATTTGGTCTTTAAAATAGTATTGATTTGTCTTTCTCACACACACAAACACATACTTGCTAAGCACAAATGTTAAGGGTTTGTATAGATTTGGAAACAATTTTTAACATACAGTTGTTAGGTTCATATAGCAAGACTTTTTAATAGCTGGAATTCACTGATTGGGGGAAGGGAAATGATGCATTTAGAAAAAGGAACCAGGGAAATTATATATTCTTTTTTTGTTTTTTGTTTTTTTTCAAAGAACTTCTTCCAACACCCTCAAACTGAAAAAGAATGGATTGAATTTTCTTATATGTAATCAACTGAAAATGTCATTTCTGGTTTAGAGAGAAGACAGAATTTTTGTGTTATGAAGTGCAACGGGCTTGGGGATAGCACAGGATGACCCAGACCCTTGAAGATGTTTATCTTTCAAGCTGATTTAAACATTTAACAACTACCGAGTCTTTGAAGATCTAAGGAAAAACCAGTAGGATTAAAGCCTATGTTCCAACATTTTAAAATAACTTTAAATATCTAAAGTAGCACAAAGGCATTGTTTATTAATTATATCTAGCTTTTGTAGAATATATGTAGTAACATATTTATAGCAATTTATCCATATATATGTATGTGTGTATATACATATATGTGTATATATGTGTGTGTGTACGTGTATATATGTTTACTGAACACTAGATATGCAGAAGGCATTGATCTTTGCAAAGAGGAATAAGTGAATGTTAGCTACAAAGGTTTCAGCCCTTGATGAAGAGACTTTAACATTTACCTTAGATTGGCTAAACTTGAGACAGGTGTGTTCATGACTACACTCCCATGACCTACTTCTTCGTAGAAGATTGACTTTAGAAGACTCATAATTGTAACTTCTTTCTCTGCCTCTTTGAGATGTAAATCTTTTCTAAGACTCTTGAAGTTTTATAACCCAGGAATGTCTTTCTCAAGGACCTGGGAGCCATTTTTTGAAATGTAATCATTGAAGGAGATGGTGCCTCTGTCTCTTTGTGGGAGGGTAGGTTTAATATGTGACCATTAGCAAAGAGATGTCCTAAGTACATTGACTAACCTCTCCCCTAACATCCTCTTGGACCTTTGCACTAGCTCATCCCAGTGCTTAAAAATCCTCCAGTCCAGGCTTTGGTTTGCTTGGCAGAGATTAGTTCAATCTCTATCCCCTGTTGCCATAGTTTTGAATATAGTCTTCCTTGCCTGTTTAAATCTGTCTGGTACAGGTTTTTGTTTGTTTATTTTTCATCCTCAAGGAATATAAAATCTAGAGAAGTAAAAGTCACAGTTAACTTAACACAAGAGCCTTCAGTTAGTTAATACAGGAAAAAATCACCCAGGCAGTCACAAAAGAGAGATTTCAGTTTGTAATCAAAGATACAAAGACTTCACAATAAACATCTAAACTGTACAAATGACTTGAAATGTAATGCATCCAAATTTGTTTATTTTTATTTTGTTAAATATACCTATTTTTTCCTAACATGATTTAACATGACTATGATGCATTTACAATTATAGTAGTGAGGATGCATAAAATTGTGAAGAGTTAATGAATACCTAAACAATACCATTTAAATCAACAGCATTTGTCCTCAGTGTTTTTCTTTGTGAATTCTTTTTACCTAAATTCTAAAATTAAATTTTGCTGAGTGTTTTCAAAATGTCAACTCCCTGATCATCCAAATTTGCCCTTTTCATTTTATCTCTATAGAATTGGCTGCCAAATCCTATTGTTTCTTAGATAATCCTTTCTTCTACTTAACTATTAATATTACCATTGTTGAATACCAAAAACCACCACCAATTATAATGTTTACTGTAAATGTGAATGTGTTATACTATCCAACTATGTACATTAACATGCCTTTATTATTTTAAGACATTCTTAAATAGATGAAGTTGTAAATAACTTCATTTCCAGGATCTCTGCAAAATTCATTTACCTAATCAACAAAGAACTTTAAGAAGCTCTCAGGCCAATAGATTTCTTAACGAAGATCATCAAAAAACTTTGTACTTTACAGGAGTGTTTTAAAACCCTCACTGGCTTCATCCATTAATTCCAAGCTATTATGTTCATAATCTATACTCAAGCCCTATCAGCCCCCAACACCACTTACAGACCTGCTTTACCAGCACCCTGCCCAAGACAACCTCTTAAATATCTATTTCTTTCCTTCCTCTCAGATGCTACTAAGAATCTTGTCAAGGTAGTGGCCTCTCTTAAGGCAGTCAGCAATAAAATTACCTTTGCTTTATCAATGTATTGCTTTGATGGTCTTTTGACGGAGTCAGCAGTTGATACCACTAAAGACCAGGCCTTTGTCAGTGCCTTCCTATCCTGGATTGCTGTTGTAGCCACTTAGCTAACCCCTCATCTGCAGCCTTTCATCTCTTTAGGGTATTGTGCACACCCTAGCTAGACATCTTGTGCAAGAAATTGGGAGAACATTAACCACCAGATAAAATCCAATTTCTACAGTCTGACCTGAAATATATCCCAAGTTCCCTTTTCAGATTTACTGCCTATCATACCCAATAGTCAAACTCAATTTTAACCAGAAGGGCCAATTCAATTTTCTCTCTCTGTCTTCCTCCACCTCATTTTCTGATGTTTCTACACAATTTGCTCTCAATCCCTATTTGTATAAATACTACTCAAATTTTAAACATTATTCAATTCACATTTCTAATAATAAATCCCTTATTTTATCTGTTTGCCTTTTCTGTGGTCTGAATTCTCTACTGTTTTGAAAGTCTGGTGTACAAATCATTGTTGCCACACAATTGGCCCTTAACTTATAACTGCCTTGGACATTTTACTTGTATTTCTCCTGACTGATTGCTTGCAGGCATGAATTAGGCTATATATTGCTTTTTAATTTCCTATGACAAACGAGCAATTCACTTTTTGACCTTTGCCTGCTCACACCTTCAGTATCTTCCAGTTCTCTCTGGTGGAACTCTTGGTGGCAGCCATACATAGAGGATATAGCTCAAGATTGACCTCCAGAGCTAGTGATGGTCTCTGACCTACTTGTCATGCAAGTCAATGTTATCAAATCCATGAATGATACAGAAGGATGTAACTTCAAAGCGTATTATTTATGTATCTTTTCAGACATTCTAATGAACTTTTTTAGCTGTTACATACAATAAACTAAATGAATTTAAAGTGAACAATATGATAACTTTGGGTATATTCATACATCTTGAAACCATCATAATCTATTACCATAATAAACACAATGAACATTTCCACCACACTGAAAATTTCCTCATGCCTCTTTGCAACCTATTTCTACTTCTTCGCCTCATCCTCATGCAGCAATTGATTTCTTTTCTATAACTATAGATTGGTTTGCATTTTCTAGAATTTAATATAAATGAAATCAAAGAGCATGCACCTTTGAGAAGGAAGGGCTAACTTCTTTCACTCAGCATAATTATTTTGAATTTTATCCATATCATTGCATGTGTCTGTAGTTCATTTCTTTATACTGCTAAATAGATATTTATAAATATAGAAGTTTTACCATTCACTTGCTGATGGACACTTGTATTATTTCCTGTGTTGAGCTATTTTAAATAAGGCTGCTATGAACATTCTTGGGAAAGGCTTTTTATGAACATATGATTTCATTTCTCTCAGTCAAACAACTAGAATTGTTTGGCTGAATCACATAGTAGATATATGTTTAACTTTTTAAGGAATCAACAAATTATTTTCCAAAGTGGTTGTGTCATTTTCATTCCCACCAGTAAAATATAAATGTTCTGGTTCTTCTAAATTCTCATCAACATTTCGTTGGGCCACAGTTTTCATTTTAGCCATTCCAATTAATGTGTATGCAGTGTTATTGCATTGTGGTTTTAATTTGCATTTCTTTGACCACCAATGAGCTGAACATCTTTACAAGCATTCATTTTCAACTCATCTTTTTTAGTCTCTGTCTGTATAGGACTTTTACATTTCTTAGCTGAATTGTTGGTGTTTTAATTACTGAGTTTTAGGAGTTTTGTATATATTTTGGACATAAGATCTTTTTGATCACATGTGAATGTGATTTGCAAAACTTTGTTCTACTCTTTACCTTGACTTTTTTATTCCCTTAGGAGTACCATTGAAAACACAGGTACTCTAATTTTGATAAAGTACAATTTGCCATTCTTTTCTTTTATAGAACATACTTTGGGCATTGTACTTAGAAATTTAGCCTTACCCAAAGTAATGTAGATTCTTTTCTCCTGTGTTTTTCTTTTACAAGTTTTATACATTTAGCTTTTCTTTTTGGGTCTAGGGTCCATTCAGAATCAACTTCTGTATGTGATGCTAGGTATGGATCAAAGTCAATTTTTTTTTTTTATGTAAGGATATCCAAATTTTCTGGCACCATTTGTTGAAAATACTATCCATTTTTCTACTGAGATGAATTTGTGTCTTTGTCAAAAGTCAATTTACCATATATGTGTAGGTCTATTTCTAAACTCTCTATGCTGTTCCATTGATCTGTGTGTTACTCTTTATACCAATAACACATTCTCCTGATTACTGCAGCTTCATAATAAGTCTTAAAGTCAGGTAGTGTGTATTTCTTCCTACTTCATTCTTCTTTTTCGAATTTGTGTTGGCTATTCTATGCTATTTGCATTACTATATAAACCTTAGAATTTCCTTGTGAAATTCTTAAAAGAGAAACTTGCTGGGATTATGATTATTATCACATTGAATTGATATATCGCTTTGGAGAGAGCTGATAACAGATTGAGTTTTCTAACCTGCAAACACAATCTTTCTCTCCGTTTGTTTAAATCATCATTATTTTCTTTCAGCAAGGCTTTTAGATTTTAGTACACAGGCCTTATACATCTTCATCATATTTATTCCAAGTCTTCTTATTTTAAAATTCTATTTGGGATAGTATTTTTTACTTTGATTTCCAAATGTTTGTTGCGAGTATATAGAAATACAATTAATTATGTATATCCATGTTCTATATTGTGACCGTGATAAATACACTTAAGTCTTGTAGCTTTTCCCCCTTCAAACTGGATATCTTCAATTTTTCTTCAAGTCTGATTGTACTGGCTAAAATGAGAATTGGTGAGAGTTCCTTGTTCCTGATGTTAGAAAATAAGCATTTAGTCTTTCACCATTAAGTGTATTGATAGGAGTATACTTTTTATAGATTGTCTTTATTAGATTAAAAAATTCTACTACTCTTAGTTTGCTGAGAGTTTCTATGAAAAGCAGACATTAGATTTTGTCAAATGATTTCTCTCATCTCTTGAAATATTTACATGGATGTTCCTTCTTAATCTGTTAACATGGTGAATACCTTAATAGATTTTTTTAGTGTATTTGTATTATTTATACATCCTACCTGGTCATGATGTGTTATCATTTTGACTTATTGTTTGATTTGATACACTATGATTTTGTTTAGGATTTTTGCATCTATGTTCATGACAGACACTTGTCTGCACTTTTTTTTTCTATTGATATGCTTTGTGTCTCAGAATAATGCTGGCTTTATCCAATAAATTCAGAAATACTACGTTCTCAATTTTCGGGGAGTGTTTGTGCAGAATTGGTCTTTTCCCTAAAAGTTCAGTAGCATTCAAAAATGTAACCATCTGAGTCTCGAATTTTGTTGTTGGAAAGGTTTTGAAGTACAAATTTAACTTCTTTAATACACATGGGGGCTATTGTGGATCTCTATCTCTTGATAAAGCTTTTGTAGTTTAAGACTTTCAAGAAATTTTCTCATCTATGTTGTGAAAGAACAACTCTAACATGAAGTTGTTCATAATATTTAATAATTATCTTTTTTTAAAATGTATCTATCAGCTCTGTGGTGATGGCACTACTCTTATTCCTGATACTGTTAATTTGTCTATTCTCTCTGTGTTCCTGCAGAGAAGTTAATCATTTTTATTGCGTTATCAAAGAGCTACCTTTTCATTTCATATATTTTCTTTATTGTTTTGCTGTTTTCTATTTAATTAACTTCTGCTCTATATTGACTATTTCCTTCTCCTTATTTTGGATATAATTTACATTGGCTTTTAGCTCCAATTTGTCCTTAGGTAGATACTGAGAATATTGCTTTGAAACTTTTTTTTTCCTACATGTTTTGTTTTCATTTGTATTGACTTCAAAATACTTTCTAATCTCTATTTTTGTTTTTTAATTTACATTTAAATAATTTAGAAGTATGTTGTTTAGCTTCCAAACATTTGAGGTTTTCAAGGTTTTTTTTATTATTTCTTGTTTAATTTCATTGTGGTCCGATAATACGTTTTGTATGATTTAAGTACCTTATGTTTACTGAGACTTGTCTTCTGGCCCAGACTATTTTGTTTTTAGTAACTGTTCCGCTAATATTTGGAAAAACGATACTGATTCCTGTATTCTGTTATTTTGGGGTGGAATATTCTGAAAGTGTCAACTGCGTCAACTTAGTTGAATGTTTTTTGAGCCTTCATTATTCTCACCTATACCCTGCACACTTAATTCTATCAAATATTGAGAGTGGGGTATTAAAATCCCTGACTTTAATTGTGTATTTTTCTATTTCTCTTTGTAGTTTTATCAGTTTTTACGGAATGACTTGTAAAACTCTGTTATTAGGTGCATAACCATTTAGAATTATTTTGTCCTCTAGATGAATTGACACCTTCGTCATGTTGAAATTTATCCTTGAATTACTCTGGAATTTATTTCTCTGATCTTAATACAACTATCCCTGCTTTCTTTTCATAGGTAATTTTTTGGTATATTTTTTCTTACCCTTTTACTTTCAACCTATTCATGCCTTTATATGTAAAGTCAGTTTTTAATGAGGACTTGCTTTTTATGCTATATGACAATTTCTGCCCTTTAGTTGGGGTATAGAGAGCGCATCATATAATTATTGATAAAGTTGGAATTACGTTTTTCTGTTGGTTTTAATTTGTCCTCTCTTTTCTTTTTTTTTTTCTTTTCTGTTGGCCTTCCTTTGAATTAAATGAGTATTTTTTGTAATTGCATTTCATTTCACTTGTTGCCACATTAGCTACAACTGTTTGTTTTGTTATGTTAGTGGTTACTTTTGGATTTGTATAATATGTAATTCATTCCTCACATTCTACATTCATGTTATATCATATCACTTCGCATGTAAGAATCCCAGGACAACATACTTCCATTTTTATCTTCCTATTCTTCGAACTAGTCTTACCATCAATATACCTATACATGTGTTATAAATCAAATAATTATCTTTATTTTTAATTTTTTCTGAATACAGAAACACAAGTGGAAATAATTATCATTTTTGACTTAAAGAGTTCATTCTCTTTTTAAAAAGTAGGCTTATTTTTAAAGAAGATTTAGGTTCACAGCAATATTAGCAGAAAATGCAGAGCTCCCACATACGTGCATAACTTCCTTCATTATTAACATCCCCTACATGATAACACATTTCTTATTATTGATGAGCCTACATTGACACATTGTCGTTACCCAATGTCCATAGTTTACATTAGGATTCACTGTACATTCTATGGATTTGACAAATATGTAATGACATAGATCCCCCAAACTAGCATCATACAGGATAGTTCACTGCCCTAAACAATCCTCTGTGCTCTGTCTCTTCATCCTTCCTTCCACACTACTCCTTTGCAACCACAGATGTTTATATTATCTCCATAGTTCTGCATTTTCCAGAATGTCATTTACTTGGAATCATACAATATATATCCTCTTCAGATTACCTTATTTTACTTAGTGATATGCATTTAAGACATTCCTCCATGTCTTTTCATGCCTTGATGGCTCATTTATTTTTACCACTGAATAATATTACATTGTCTGGATGTACCACAGTTTGTTAATCCACCTACTGAAGGAGATCTTGTTTGCTTCCAAGTTTTAGCAATTATGAATAAACCTGCTGCAAACATTTATGTGTAGTTTTTTGTGTGGACATAAGTTTTCAACTCATGTGGATAAATACCAAGGAGCACAATTACTGGATCATATGACAAGAGTGTGTTTAGTTTGTGAGAAGCTGAAAACTGTCTTTTGAAGTGGCTATCACAGTTTGCATTCCCACCAGCAGTGAGTGAGAGTTCCTGTTGCTCCACATCCTCACCAGCATTTGGTGTTGTCAGAGTTTCAGATTTTTGCCATTCTAATCTTTTGTAATTGTATCTTACTGTCATTTTAATCTGCAAATCCCTAATGATGTATGATGTTGAGCATCTTCTCATATGCTTATCTGCCATCAGTATATATTCTTTGATGAGATGTCTGTTCAGTTCTTTTGCCCAAATATTTTTGCCCAAATATATTTGCCCAAATATTTGGGCTGCGGTGGTTGTGGGGCTGATGAGAAACCACTGAAGTTCCTGGGGAAGCAAAGTAGAATTTCATAAGAACAAAATGGATGGAGAGGAGAAAACCTGTGGTGGCTGTGAAGGCCCTGATGCGATGTATGTGAAATTGATATCATTTGATGGCCATGAATTTATTGTAAAAAGAGAACATGCATTAACATCAGGCACAATAAAAGCCACATTGGGTGGCCCAGGTCAGTCTGCTGTGAATGAAACCAATGAGGTCAATTTTAGAGAGATACCTTCGTGTGCGCTATCAAAAGTATGCATGTATTTTATGTATAAGGTTCGCTACCCTAACAGCTCCACCGAGGTTCCGGAGCTCCCAATTGCACCTGAAATTGCACTAGAATTGTTAATGGATGTGAGCTTCCTAGATTGTGAAATAAAATAAATTATAATAAATTGTTAACTCTTTTCAGTATTTAATACCTGTAGTTCAGTTAGTAATTTTTTCATATATAGCATGTTGCTTGTATGCAGTTGAACTATATAAAATTCATTGCAAAGGAGATTATCTTCTGTTTTTTGCATAGCAATCAAAGTTGAAATTTGTTTGCTACATCAACAAATTAAGGATATTTCCATAAACTGAGAAATAAAGATGCCAATTTGTAAAAATAATAATAATAATCATAAAGATAGTTATTTATATTTACCAATGTGATGACCAATTCTGGTTCTATGCATTTCTTTGTAAAGATCTGTTATTTTCCTCTCAAATTATTTTCTTTTAGCTCTTCTATGTGTAACAAGTATTTATTTTATCTTTAACTCCAAATGATATATTTATTAGCTATGGAAATCTAGGCTGACATCTTTTTTTGTTTGTTTTAGTCATTTCAGTAATTTGGTTTTGTGGCTGTACTTTCTGGCATTGTTTCTGAAAAAAAAAGTCTGCTGTCATTCTGATCTTTGTTAGGTGAATCATTCAGATTTTCAATCTAGGAGATGATTGTTTTTATTAACTTTGGAAATTTGTGCACCATTTCTTCAAATATTTTTCCTAGGTCAGCCCTCTTATCCTTTTTCCTGACACATTCTATTTAAACTGCTTGAAGTTGTCTCACAGACAACGATGTTCTGTATATTTTTTAGTCTTTTTTTCTTTCTGTATTTTATTTTATACAGTTATGACAGCTATATCTTCAAATTACAAATCTTATCCACTATAATGTATGATATACTATTAATTGCCCCTAATAGTAATAATAACCATTTTAATGTCATTATCTACTTAAGACCTGTGTCTTTTTTTTTTTTTTTTTTTTTTGAGACAGAGTCACTCTGTCACCTAGGCTGGAGTGCTGGTGGAGCTATCACAGCCACCACCTGGAGCTCCTGGGGTCGATTCTCAACCTCAGCCTTCAGAGTATCTGGGACTACAGGCACCTGCCACCATACCTGGTTAATTTTTATTTTTTGTACAGATAGGATCTCACTATGTTGCCCAGGCTGGTCTCAAAATCCTGGGCTCAAGTGATCCTCCCACCTCAGCCTACCAAAGCACTGGGATTACAGGAATGAACCACCGTGCCCAGCCTCACCCTGTCCTTCCTGAGTTGGTTTTGATGGCCTAGTATTTCTGTTAATTATATTTTTCTGCTTAGTTGCATGTCTAGTACATTTTCATTGAATTTTACTGATTGTGTGCTAGATATTTTTGTATTCTTATAAGTTTTCTTCAGCATTTTTAGCTGGGCGTGGTGGTTCATGCCTGTAATCCCAGCACTTTGAGAGGCTGAGGTGGGCGGATCACTTGAGGTCAGGAGTTCGAGGCCAGCCTGGCCAACATGGTGAAACCCCGTCTCTACTAAAAACACAAAAATTAGCCGGGCATGGTGGCACGTGCCTGTAGTCCCAGCTACTCATTAGGCTGAGGCAGGAGAATCACTTCCACCCAGGAGGCAGAGTTTGCAGTTAGCCGAGATAGTGCCACTCCACTACAGCCCGGGTGACAAAGCACAACTCCGTCTCAAAATAAGTATTCTTAAGCATTTTAGAGTGATTCAGTTTTACTGGGAAATTGATCCTTTTGAGACTTGCTTTTACAAGTTTGTTAAGTGGTGCCAGAGCAGTGTTTAGTCTGAAGTTAACTTCCCCACCACCCAGACAAAGCTCTTCCAAGTGTTCTGTGCGATACTCTGAATTATGAAGTTTCTCACGTTAACTAGTGGGAAAAGGAACGATTACCAGCCATGACTAAGTCCCAGGGATTGCTCCTTCTTCTCTTTTTAATGATACTTTTTGCAGCCTCAGTACATGTGCCCAAATGTATGCATTGATCAGTACTCAGCTGAAGGCGTGAAGGAGATCAACTGCAGATCTTCACGTCTCTGTGTGTGCAGCATTACCATTCTTTCTTGTGAATTGTGGATATTTCCATAACCAGAATTTTTGCTTTATCTCAGAGAGCTCTGGGCTCTACAGTGCTTCCCCTTCTTATGTCATAACAAAAACTCTCCCTTGGCCATCAGCTGTGGAGACTGAAGACTCCTCTCATGAAGTTTTGTGTCTCTCATGAATCATTGTCTTTTGTTGCCTGATGTCCAATTTTGTTAAAATATTTTTTTAAAACGCTTACATTTTATCTGGTTTTTTTTTCATTGTTTCTGGTGGGAACTTAAATTCTGGCCTGTTGAAAGTGTAAGTGTCTCCTTTTTAGTTTAAGAGCCAATTCATATTGTATTTCTGATATTCTATGGGAATTGTCTTGTTCAGGGTTTTACAGAGTTTGGACATTGATGGAAATAAAAAAAATAAAATTCTAAAAATGCAACACCTTTACATTCAGATTGTAACAGCTGTAATTCAGTCACCTATTCTTTTTTAAACGAGCATTTATATGTGAGTATAAAAATTATTTTAAGTAAAATTCATGTACTTGTTGTTTTTCTCCTTTTAGATGTCACATTTTGAAAACAATAATTTATCAATAGGTCGATGCAATAATAACAATTTTACTGAAGAGTATATTAGTCGCCCTTCTTTTGTGGAGCAGTTTTGATGAAGTCCTCTCTCAAGACAAAGTCATGATTTTTGAAGCCTTTTCTGAGATCTTGTCCAGTGTGTAATATTAAAACGTGCCTTCATTGCTCATTTGTATCATCTTATACCACGTAAAATTTTTCTTTGCCATAACAACCCTAATATATTTTTAACTTATGTCTAGGTCTATGTGAAACAAATAATTCCAAAATTTTATTCTTTTAAACTACTAAAAATTCCCAATATTTATATTATTATGGGGACTTGTTATATATATAGTAAAAATAGGGGAGAGTTCAGTAATTACAATGCCAATGCCCCCAAATACATTCTAATAATTAAAAAGTAAAAAGCAAACCCAACCTTCTTTCCATTTAATAGATACTCGATTAATGCAGAATAGCAATCAACTTTTATGAGCATTTTGATCACAAAGCTGCTTCACTTCTTACCAAATCAGCTTCACTGATTCATTATATTTTTCCTCTTTCTGGCCTGCCTGCCTGCCCTCCCTTACTCCTTCCCTCCCTTATTTCCTTCCTTCCTTCCTTCCTTCCCTCCCTCCCTCTCTCCCTGCCTTTCTTCTCTCCCTTCCCTCTCTTCTCCTTCCTTCTCCTTCTCCTTCCTTCCTTCCTTCCTTCTTTCCTTCCTTCCTTCCTTCCTTCTTTCCTTCCTTCCTTCCTTCCTTCTTTCCTTCCTTTCTTCCTTCCTTCCTTCCTTCTTTCCTTCCTTCCTTCCTTCTTTCCTTCCTTCCTTCCTTCCTTCCTTCCTTCCTTCCTTCCTTCCTTCCTTCTTTCCTTCCTTGTTTCCTTCCTTCCTTCCTTCCTTCCTTCCTTCTGCTTGCTTTCATAATATTATTTGGGGAGCACTGGAATAATAGCATTGAGTTATCATGAGCGCTCATGATAAAGTGGTATGTAGTACATTTGCGTTCTAACATAAATACAAGTGGTATGAAACCTTCAGAGACTTAGTTGAGATGCTTTGTTCCTCTTTGCTTCAACTGACAGTGCAAGGAACAATTTTAGATTTCTGCAGGTTTATGTCTCACAAACATGTACACAGTGAACAAAATTTAAAGCAATTCTTTAGATAACTGAGACCTTAAAATGCCTACTTCCATCTGACATTTCAAGATAATTTTTTTAACTTGTAAAAATTGATTTTGCTTAAATTATCTAGATATATGCCTCATCTGCACTCTGCTTTTTGCCCACAAATGTATCTTGTTTATTTCTCAGGTCTTTTTTCACTCCAGTCAGGTTAAAGTTTTTGAATTGATTTGACTGATGACCTCACATCTATCTTTACATATTTACATCCAACCAATTATCAGATGCTAAAATGAACTTTGACAAATAAGAAAACTTTTCTCTCTTGAATAGTGGCTGAGCTGTAACAGACTTGTGAATTTAATCAGCCTTAAAATTAGTATGAGCATGTGTGTGTGTATGTGTGTGTGTGTGTGCACGTGTTGATATGTCTATTTAGAGAGTCTCCGGTCTCATACTTTTCTCAGATTTTCATCCACCAAGCAGCTTTGTGAAACAGATGCTGTTTATCATGTCTTTGCCTTCTCCAAGTTGATGTTAATTTTAGAAGTCAATGAGAAACATGGAAAGCTTAAATTCTTCGTCAAATTAAATGTGGCAAAGAAGACATCAGAATGTTACAAGAGTCTATTGGAAATATATCTGCTCATTGGTTCTTGTATAGTCTTCTTTCTGCAGAGATCTATATTTATGCATGTTCCTTGTTTGCTTCCTTAGAAATCTATAAATTATATCTATATCTGTCAGTCTGACAAATGTATTACCTTATACACCCATGGAGAATTTTATCAGGATAATTTTAATGGCCTGTAGCTATTGAACACAGCTGGTGACAAACCCTTTCTTCTGTTATTGACCACAGCATTAAAACCGTTTTCAAAACAGTATTCAAGAAAGCCAGAAAATTGGGTACATTGTGTATCTTCTATTGAAATAAGATACTGTTTGTAAACAAAAATATACATGTTCTTATCTTTATAACTGAATTTAAATTTCAGTTAATTAATAAATGCTTTATTATTATGTTTGACTCTGAAGAAATCTTTAAATTTAAGCTTTGAAAAAAAGACATTATAAAATTATATCACTCAGGGGAATGAAAAGGTTAAATAACCCTTATTCCTAACTTTTCACATTCAAAGTGCAACTATAATTTCAAAGTTTTTCAGAATTTTAATCTCTACTGTGTGTCTAGTACTTTAATATGTAATTTAATCTTCACCAAAAAAAACTTCATGAAGTAGGTAATCTACTCATGATAGATTCTATCTATCACTATTTTACTGATTAGAAAACTGAGTCTTGAATACAGTGAGTATATTGATCAAAATGTATACAGTTGGCAAATGTCAACTAGGACCTTTCTACTAACAAAGTTTTTTTTGGTTTTGTTTTAATTAGGCAATATGCACTCAGTTATATAATAGAGGATGATTATATAAATGGAACTCTGATTTGGTAAATTGTTTTTAAAAACTAGGGATTCAAAAATTCCTAGAGTATCTATTTTCTTTCTCCTCTTCCCTTTTCTGCTCTGTAGTATTTAGTGGTGTATTATTCTAAGAAAATAAAACTAATATGCAAGTTCATAATAATGTTCTTCAAGCACCCTATGTAGCAAAAGCCATAAACCCAATTTATTTCAGAGTAGTTTTCAGATCACTATGTTTGAGAAATTGCTGTGTAATTTCAGAATCAACAGCTAAAAGACTTGGCTTATAGGTTTTATTTTTTTTCTTATGAGAAGAAATACCATTTAATGTCCACCATCAATTGTAACATTGCACTGAGGTTTTAGTAAAATAATTTGCTTTTACTTTCTATTATAGTCTTTAGAGTGCTTTAATTGGAATCCCATTATTATCTTTTCATTGAATTTCAGTCCAAGGTAGATCATAAAGGCAGCTAACTGCATTAATAAGAAGTACTTTTACTATTTCAAAAGTAAAAATATTTCACTATTTTTGTGTCTTGAATATGAAGATTAGGTATTCTTATAAGAAAAGAAAAAAAATACTGAGTGACTTCTTTAATCTTTTTCAGTCTTATGACTAATTCTTTCTTTTTTAATTAAATATTCATTTTAGGATTAATGATTCCCTTAAAATAATAAAATAATTATAAAATGTATTTGCTCAGGCCTATCGTATTCTACAATTTCCAACATTACAAATATTTTTTTATTCATTCATTCATCCATAAAATATTATTTAAAACCTACTGTGTGCCACCTCTTTTGCTAGAATCTAAGAATAAAATGGTAGAACAAAACAGTGTATTGGCCTGGAAGTTATTAAACAAATAATCATAAAAATGTATTATGATAAATTATATTAAGTGCTTTGAAGAAAATGTGCAGGAACTTCTAGGAACATGTGTTAAAGAGACCTGATCTGGGGTGGTGAAGTGAGGAAGTTGGGATAGGAAGTCTTCTCTGAAAAAATAATGTTAAAACAGCTTTTTTTAAAGGAATGTGTAATAATTAGGCAGAGAAGAAGGGAAACAATAAACTAAAAAGCTTTTGCACAGCAAAAGTAGCTATCAGCAGAGTAAACATACAACCCACAGAGTGGGAGAAAATCTTCACAATCTACACGTGTGACAAATGACTGATATCTAGAATCTGCAACAAACTCAAATTAGCAAGAAAAAAACAATCCCATCAAAAAGTGGGCTAAGGACATGAATAGACAATTCTCAAAAGAAGATATACAAATGGCAAACAAACATACAAACAAATGCTCAACATAGCAAATGATCAGGGAAATGCAAATCAAAACCACCATGCAATATAACCTTACTTCTGGAAGAATGGCCATAATCAAAAAAGTTAAAAAATAATCGATGGTGTGGATGTAGTGAAAAGGAAACACCTCTACAGTGCTGGTCGAATGTAAACTAGTATAACCACTATAAAAAAACAACGTGGAGATTCCTTAAAGAACTAAAAGTAGAACTACTGTTTGATCCAGCACTTCCACTACTGGGTATCTACCCAGAGGAAAAGCAGTCATTATACGAAAAAGATACTTGCACATGCATGTTTATAGTAACACAATTTGCAATTGCAAAAATGTGGAACCAGCCCAAATGCCCATCAATCAACGAGTAGATAAAGAAACTGTGGTATGTGTGTGTGTATATATGTGTGTGTATATATACATATATACATATATATATAATATATATGTATATATACATACATATACATATATATACATATATACATATATTATATATATGTGTATATATACATATATAAATAAATAAATAAATACTACTCAGCTATTGAAAGAATTAATGGCATTTGCAGCAACCTGAATGGGATTGGAGACTATTATTCTAAGTGAAGTAACTCAAGAAAACCAAACATCATATGTTCTACTCCTAAGTGGGAGCTAAGCTATGAGGATGCAAAGGCATAAGAATGATACCATGGATTTGGGGACTCGGGGAAAGGGTGGGATGAGCGTGAGGGATAAAAGACTACAAATTGGGTTCAGCGTATACTGCTTGGGTGAAGGATGCACCAAAATCTCACAAATCACCCCTAAAGAACTTACTGGTGTAATAAATACCACCTGTTCCCGAAAACCCTATGGAAATAAAAAAATTAAAAAAATTACACAAACAGAAGCCCCTGAGGTGAGGAAGAGCATTGCTGGCTTAGAGAGAAAAACATGCAATAAGCCAAGAGTGTAGTTACAGGCGAGACTGCACAGGGCCTGGGGACCATTCTGTTTTGGAGTCTCTACCCCATGAGCACTGGGAAATCACTGAAGGATTATACCTAACTGATATTAAATATTTAGACATGATTGTATATCCAGAAAACCCCATTGTCTCAGCCCAAAATCTCCTTAAGCTGATAAGCAACTTCAGCAAAGTCTCAGGATACAAAATCAATCTACAAAAATCACAAGCATTCTTATACACTAATAACAGATAAACAGAGAGCCAAATCATGAGTGAACTCCCATTCACAATTGCTTCAAATAGAATAAAATACTTAGGAATCCAACTTACAAGGGATGTGAAGGACCTCTTCAAGGAGAACTACAAACCACTGCTCAATGAAATAAAAGAGGATACAAACAAATGGAAGAACATTCCATGCTCATGGGTAGGAAGAATCAATATCATGAAAATGGCCATACTGCCCAAGGTAATTTATAGATTCAATGCCATCCCCATCAGGCTACCAATGACTTTCTTCACAGAATTGGAAAAAACTACTTTAAAGTTCATATGGAACCAAAAAAGAGCCTGCATCACCAAGTCAATCCTAAGCCAAAAGAACAAAGCTGGAGGCATCACGCTACCTGACTTCAAACTATACTACAAGGCTACAGTAACCAAAACAGCATGGTACTGGTACCAAAACAGAGATATAGATCAATGGAACAGAACAGAGCCCTCAGAAATAATGCCGCATATCTACAACTATCTGATCTTTGACAAACCTGACAAAAACAAGCAATGGGGAAATGATTCCCTATTTAATAAATGGTGCTGGGAAAACAGGCTAGCCATATGTAGAAAGCTGAAACTGGATCCCTTCCTTACACCTTATACAAAAATTAATTCAAGATGGATTAAGGACTTAAACGTTAGACCTAAAACCATAAAAACCCTAGAAGAAAACCTAGGCATTACCATGCAGGACATAGGCATAGGCAAGGACTTTATGTCTAAAACACCAAAAGCAATGGCAACAAAAGCCAAAATTGACAAATGGGATCTCATGAAACTAAAGAGCTTCTGCACAGCAAAAGAAACTACCATCAGAGTGAACAGGCAACCTACAAAATGGGAGAAAATTTTCACAACCTACTCATCTGACAAAGGGCTAATATCCAAAATCTACAATGAACTCAAACAAATTTACAAGAAAAAAACAAACAACCCCATCAAAAAGTGGGTAAAGGATATGAACAGACACTTCTCAAAAGAAGACATTTATGCAGCCAAAAGACATATGAAAAAATGCTCATCATCACTGGCCATCAGAGAAATGCAAATCAAAACCACAATGAGATACCATCTCACACCAGTTAGAATGGCAATCATTAAAAAGTCAGGAAACAACAGGTGCTGGAGAGGATGTGGAGAAATAGGAACACTTTTCCACTGTTGGTGGGACTGTAAACTAGTTCAACCATTGTGGAAGTCAGTGTGGCGATTCCTAAGGGATCTAGAACTAGAAATACCATTTGACCCAGCCATCCCATTACTGGGTATATACCCAAAGGACTATAAATCATGCTGCTCTAAAGACACATGCACACGTATGTTTATAGCGGCACTATTCACAATAGCAAAGACTTGGAACCAACCCAAATGTCCAACAATGATAGGCTGGATTAAGAAAATGTGGGACATATACACCAGGGAAGACTATGCAATATAATATATTATGCAATATAATACTATGGAATATAAAAAAATGATGAGTTCATGTCCTTTGTAGGGACATGGATGAAATTGGAAATCATCATTCTCAGTAAACTATCGCAAGGACAAAAAACCAAACACTGCATGTTCTCACTCATAGATGGGAATTGAATAATGAGAACACATGGACACAGGAAGGGGAACATCACACTCTGGGGACTGTTGTGGGGTGGGGGGAGGTGGGAGGGATAGCATTAGGAGATATACCTAACGCTAAATGACGAGTTAATGGGTGCAGCACACCAGCATGGCACGTGTATACATATGTAACTAACCGGCACATTGTGCACATGTACCCTAAAACTTAAAGTATAATAATAATAATAATAATAATAATAATAATAATAATAATAAAGAAAGAAACATGAATCCTTAAAATAAATAAATAAATAAATAAATAAATAAATAAATATTTAGACATTTCTTTCTTATAAGGAGAACTTCCTCACAAGCTAGAAGAAGAAACACTCCCTTTGGCTGTAAATTTTAAAGTTGAACATTGTAGACTGTATATCCATTTTGGAGTACAATGCTATCTTTCTATAAGGAAATACTAGTTTAGGATGCCCAAAAAGACCAATTACAATATTCATTGTTTGCTAGCATATGGCTTGGTAAGTCTTTACCAAGAGTAATCAGAATTTATCATAGAGCAATCCGAATTGCTCCTTGATGGCTGTTGAACACACACATTCTAAGCTAAATTCTCTACAGATAATCCGTTGACTTTGTTCACCGTTACTTTGGGAAATCTGACATTCAGGGAAGTTAGATGGAGAGGCTGATTCTATTCTGAAAGTGTAAGTGTTGAGAATCTGCTGTCTGCAAATACTTAGGCTTTTTCTTCCTCTTCCTTTCCCAGTTGTCTTCTGTTTCTTTAACTTGTCTTCAAATCATGTTTTCCTTATTCTTTCCTTTTTAAGTTATATTATCTTTATGTTTTGCTATATTTTGGTATGATTTTTACTTCTTGTTTCACTATCTTCTCACTGTAAGTATACTTTAATCAAAATATCATTAATACATGCAAATGTAATGATAAAGATATGTTAAAATGTCATTTAGCACCAAAATGTTACAATAAAAAACAAATCAGTCCCTTATTTTCACTTTTCTATCTCATCTTTCCATTCCCCAAATACAAGAACTTTTGACCATTTAAGTGTTCTCTGGGGGAAATAAACCTGCCAAATATATAAGTAATACACATATTATAATCAATATTTAATAACTTCCAACATAATTCCTATTGCAAATAAGGACGTTAAGCAACCTATTCTGTTTTCTTTTTGTATTATCCTACTTACATAATTATAACTTTTAAGTGTAATAAATACTTGCTTCATGCATTTGCTTATTTTTTTAGTTAGTTACTAAACCTTTTCACGTATTTTGATGGTTTTGTCAAATACCTGTCAACAAAATTTTCCATAATATAAAACATCAGGTAGGAGTTTTTTAAAAGTTTGTTTTGGTTGTTTACCACAGCCTTCCTGTGTAGAGCTATGCAACTTCCTGATCCATTCCAGATGGCTACTTTATGGTATTATTACATGTTTTTCACCCCCCACCACCCCGGGAATTTCCTTTGTGGTCATATAGAAGCTGACTTCACCTAGCATCTATATTGGATTCCAGATTTCTGAGGCACATATGTTTCTTTGTCTTGGCTTACTCCTTTTTTATTTTTAATATGGTTGCTTTCTGAACAAAGAGTGCAAGTGAGATGAAGTGTTTGAGACTCAAAGTCAGAAAATACAGTTTTTGCTATTGTCACAGTTGATTGTTTTGCTAGGTATAGAAGCCTAGGTTTAAGATTATTTCCTTTCACTCAAAAATAAAGCATTAATTTCAAGAGAAATTAAAGCATTGTACATTATCTTCTGCCTGCCAATGTTCTAGTTTAAAAGCTCCATGCCTATTTTGTGGCTGATTCTATTCATAAAGCCTTTTTATCACCTTTAGATGGTTTTGGGACTTTTATTATGATTTTCTGATACATCCTGATGATATGCTTGGAAGTAAACTTTTTGACTTTTTCTTTTTAAAATATTACAAAGTAATAGTTGCCAGTCAAATAGCAATAAAAGACTATAAACTCATCTCTCCCTTTCTCAATACTCATAGGTGGCTATTTTCTTTTGACATTAACTTCAGTATTTCTAAATAATAGGTATGCAGTCATGTCTCTTGATCTCTATGATTTTCAATTTTAGAATACATGTGCTAATTTTGCATTATTTTCTCCTATTTTCTGTGAACATTTTTAAAACTTCTATTAAGCAAATGTTAAACCTTTCATATTGATTCCCTATTTTTCTATTTTTCCCCTATGGTTCTTCGTTTGTTTGTTTTCTTCTACATTTCAGAAGAAGAATTTATTTACTATGTCTTACAACCTGGCCTTACTACCATATTTAGTTTGTACTTAAATTATTATTCCTTTTGCCTGGGCATGGCGGTCTATGCCTATAATCCCAGCACTTTGAGAGGCCGAGGTGGGTGGATCATTTGATGTCAGGAGTTTGAGACCAGCCTGACCAACTTGGTGAAACCCTATCTCTACTAAAAATACAAAAAATTAGCTGGGCATGGTGGCAGGCACCTGTAGTCCCGCTAAGCAGGAGGCTGAGGCAGGAGAATTGCCTGAACCGGGAGGGTGGAGGTTGCAGTGAGCCGGGATTGCACCACTGGCATTCCAGCTTGAGCCACAGAGTGAGACTCTACCTCAAAAAAAAAAAAAAAAAAAAAAAAATTCCTTTTAAGATTTATTCTGCTTATTGGAGTTCCTTTATTCTGGAATTTTCCTTTTTAGGTATTGCGGATTTGAAGCATTCCTCAAATGTTTCATGGCCACCATTTAGTATTTAAGACTGAAAATTTCCTATTTCCAGCAGTGACATTTTTGTTTGAGATATAAGTAGGAACTTGAGGTGTTTACTGCTATAAGTACAGACTTTCATTTTCCTCTTTTGAGTCCCTAATTCACTTCACTGCATTCCAATTTTTCAGTTTCTGGAGCATTTCTGGCTGGTTTCAGAGGTAATAGGTTTGTTTCTACTTCTTTGGAATCTTTAATCTATGGACACATAGCTCTAACTTATATTAATACACACACGTATTAGCAACCCATATTCATTTTCACTCCTTTTACATCTTCTTCTTAGCTACCAAAGGCTAGAAGCCAGCTGGGAACTGCATGTTTCAGAATTCTTTAGGAGTAGTGTTCTAATTTCGATTCTACCAATAAAAGCCACATGTTCAAGGTTTGGAAGTAGAGAAAAAAATTACCTTTGCAGGTACATGTGTTTTGCATATTACAGACATGAAATTTAGCAGGTAGTTTCCTGGTATTCTATTACAATCCTCCACTTTTGTGCTGAAGTCAGTTGATTCCTGATTTTCTCTCATTCCTGCAATTTTCCGATTTCCTAAAAAGTAGTAATGACTTTCTTTGATCTTCACTTCCTATACTGTTAAACATTTTGTGACTCCCAATTATCTCTATTAAATCTCTCCCTGCTTCAAAAATAGAAATGTTCCCGGGGGTGTGAAGTCATTTCTCTGTTATTCACCTGCCTTTTCATGTCATACACTCTACTTCATTAAAAAAAAAAATCTAATTTCATCAAATACTGAGTTCATTTATCTGGTTCTCAAACTTTTAAAAGTTATGTCTTTTTTTCATTTTAATCTTACGCTTTTATTAATTTTTTGGATATTTTATTATAAATTTTTTTATTTTTTACTTCAAATTCTGGGATACATGTGCAGAATGTGCAGGTTTGTTACATAGGTAAACATGTGCCAGGGTGGTTTGCTGCACCCATCAACCTGTCATCTAGGTTTTAAGCCCTGCACGCATTAGGTGTCTTTCCTAATGCTCTCCCTCCCCTTCCCCCAACCCCCAACAGGCCCAGTGTGTGATGTTCCCCTCCCTGTGTCCATGTGTTCTCATTGTTCAACTGCCACTGATGTGGTGTTTGGTTTTCTGTTCCTGTGTTAGTTTGCTGAGAATGATGATTTCCAGTTTCATCCATGTCCCTACAGAGGACACGAACTCATCCTTTTTTATGGATGCATAGTATTTCATGGTGTATATGTGCCACATTTTCTTTATCCAGTCTATCATTGATAGGCATTTGGGTTGGTTCCAAGTCTTTGCTATTGTAAATAGTGCTGCAATAGACAAACGTGTGCATGTCTTTATGGTAGAATGATTTATAATCCTTTGGGTATATACCTACTAATGGGATTGCTGGGTCAAATGGCATTTCTGGTTCTAGATCCTTGAGGAATCGCCACACTGTCTTTCACAACAGTTGAACTAATTTACCCTCCCACCAACAGCGTAAAAGCGTCCTTATTTCTTTTAGGAATTATTTATTGATTCAAGGAATAACTGAATACCACATTTAAGCCAATTCAGGGTGCATATAAAAAGGTGTTAAACCCTTCAAGCACTTATTGTAGTGATTAAGCCTCACATGGAATAAATAGTTAAAGTAGTCATTCAAGTAACAATTTCAATAAATATCAAATAAATATATGGAAAATAGAGAAGTCAGTATATTCAATATGACATGGAGAGGAAACTGCAGGGGGAAGGGAAGAGTCAAACTGGACCCTTGATAAAAATGCTTTTGGGAAAGGTAGAGAGAAGGAGGGGCAAGAGAAAGATGGAAAAGAATATACTTGCAAAGCCTTGGAACTAGAAATAATGGTAGCAACTTAGAAGCAGTAAGAATGAAACGGCATGAAATGTAAATGATAAATCAGTTAGATTTATGAGCACAAGATTACTAATGGCCTCAGAAACCAGACCAACATCATTTTTATAAGACATGGGAGTGGAGAATTATCAATCAGAGAAGATGGCATGATTACACTGTATTTTGAGACAACCAGTTTAGCCTTTGATTTAGCTGGCATGAATGCTATGAGCCTCCAAGTTGCCAGTTGAATTTAAAGGGGATTAAGCTCTACAGCCAAGGGAGGCTCATTAGTAAGGCGGTGACAGGTACCCAGAATGCCAAGGGTGCAATTATAGAAAATAAAATGTGCACTAGGAAGGTGAGCAAAAAGCAGACTAAAAACAATGACATTTGTCTTTGTCAAATGATGTATCCAGAAAGTCCATAGAACTTCAGGGATCGGAGTCTGAGAGCTTTCATAACTTTTGTTCTTGATTCCATAGTAGAAACTAAAATGCTGGTTGTTGTGATACAGTCTCTTAAACATGAGTAGTTCTATCTCTATTTCTTCTGTCTTTAAAGATTCTTAGCCAGTCTCTATGAAATCTATCATTGTCAACACCATATTTACCAGCACAAAAGATGGAAGGCACAGACAGTCTGAGCTACAACCCTGTTAAGACTCAGATAGAAATTAAAAGTGGAAAGGGATATATCGAAGATATATCAACAATTCTGAGCCTAGATAAGAATGAAAGAAAAATTCAGATTGGAGCTACCAGCTCACTGAAGAATAAGGTCATCTAGTTTTAAACATGTTTACTTGGAGATTTTAAAAATCTTTTAAAACAGAAAATCTTTTAAAAACTATTTTTAAATTTTATTTTAAATTTTTAAGTGACACATTACAATTGAACATTTTATGGGGTATGCTTTGAGGTTTTAACACATATATGTTGTATAATATCACATCAGGTCGTTAGCATCACCTCATGCATTTATCATTTCTTTGCAGTGAGAACATTCAAACGCTCTCTTCTGGCTATTTTGTAATATATATTACCTTACTGTTAACAATAGACACCCCCTGTGCAATAGAACACCAAATCACCCTATTACTCCTAATTGTAACTTGTACCCATTAACCAGTCTCTCCCCATTCTTCCCTTCCCAGTCTCTGCTAACCACAGCTCTATTCTCTGCTTCTATTATATGAATGTGTTTTCATTTTACCTTAGATTCCCCATATAAGTGAGATTGTGCAGTATTTATCGTTCAGTGTCTGGTTTTTTCATTTTATATGATGTCCTCCTGATCCTTCCATGTCGTTGCAAATGAAATGCTTTTATCCTTTTTTATGGCTGAATAGTTTTTCATTGTGTATATATACTACATTATTAAAAATCTGTTCATCTGCTGTTGGCCACTTTGATTCTATATCTTGGCAATTGTAAATGGTGTTGTAATAAACATAGAAGTATAGATATCTGTTTGATACATTGTTTTCATTTTTTCTGGATTTGTACCCAGGAGTGGGATTGCTGGATTATATGGTAGTTCTATGTCTGATTTCTTTTTTAAGAGACAGGGTCTCACCCTGTTGCCCAGGCTAAAATGCTGTAACATGATCATAGTTCACCGTAACCTTGAACTCCTGGGCTCAAGTGGTACTCCCACCTCAGCCTCCCAAGTATTACAGCTGAGAATAAAAGCACACACCACCATACCTGGCTAGTTATTATTATTTTCATTATTATTTTTTGTAGAGACAGGGTCTTGGTTTTTATTTATTCTGTCAAATTTTTTAATTTTTTTTGTAGAGACAGAGTCTTCTTATATTGCCCATGCTGGTCTCAAACTCTTGGCTTCAAACAGTCCTCCAGCCTCAGCTTTCCAAAGCACTGGGATGAGAGGAGTGAGCCACCGTGCTCGGTCCTGTTTCTAATTTGTTGAGGAATTTTCATGTTTTTCAAAATTGCTCTATTAATTTCCAATCCCACCAAAAGTGTGTAAGTGTTCCCTTCTCTACACATCGTTGCCAGCACTTGTTTTCCTTTGTCTTTTTGATAGCAGCCATTCTAACTGGAGTGAGATGTTTCATCATTTTGGTTTTGGTTTTGATTTTCCTGATGATTAGTAACGGTGAGCAGTTTAAAAATACACCTGGCAGCCATTTGCATGTCTTCTTTTGAGAAATGTCTATTAAGGCCTTTTGCCCATTTTTAAATCAGCCTATTTATTTATTTATTTATTTTTGCTAAGTTTCTTATGTGTTCTGGAGATATACCTATATATTTATTTTGAGACAGTGTCTTGTTCTATCACTCAAGCTATAGTACAGTGGTGCAATCATAGCTTACTGCTGCCTCAAACTCCTGGGCTCAAGCAATCCTCCTGTCTGAGCATTTCAAGTAGCTGGGACTACAGGCGCTTGCTGCTGTGTTCAGTGATCTTTCAGTCTTCATTTTTTGTAGAGATGGAGTCCTTATTTGTTGTCTGAACTGGTCTCGAACTCCTGGACTCAAGAAATCTTCCAATCCCAGCCTCCTAAAGTGCTGAGATTATAGGTGTGAGCCACTACACCCAGCCTCTAGGTTTTTCATACTTGTTCATTATACATTTTGACCTTGGTTAGTTATAGTATCTTTGTTGGTGTTGGTGATTATTTGTAAATTATATCAAACCAAAATTTAATTTATTTGCTGTCTGGCAACTCACAATACTTTACTTCTTCAAAAGCTTTTGTTAACTTATTTCCCTCATCTTGTCCTTTCATATTATGATCTCTTTCCTCACCTGGACCCAATTCTTGGGAGCAATCATATAAACAGAGTTCCAGAATTAGGAGAAAGAAATCAGTGTATGATGGGGTCATAGAACCGGGAATAACAGCATATAGCCTGCTATTCACAATACATGCATACCTGTACATGTATATCCATGTATGCATGCATGCCTATATATAAACACATACATATATATGTACCTCTCATATATATGTATGCATATAGGGGTGTTTTTATTTGTGTGTGTGTATAGATAGGTAGATAGATAGACAGAGGGATGGATGGATGGATGGATGAGTGGGTGGTAGGGAGGCTTTATGTCAATGTTTCTGTTTCTAAATCATCTAATCTAAAATAGTGTGCATTTGAGAAAGAGCCTAAGTGATTTGCAGGGACACAGAGTAATAAGATTAGATCAGTCTCAATTCTGCTACCGACTGGTATCCAATGCTTTTTCAACTAGACGAAGAATTCTGAGAAGCTGTCTGATCAGACTTGTTGGGTGGCACAATATGCCCCAGGAGGGTTTTTCACTAGAATAAATTTTAATAGAAAATTGATTTAACCAGAAATCTGCCTCCCAATATAGACATAAAGTCAAATATCTAAAACTTCTGAGGAAGAGCCGCCCCTCTTACTTCTACACTAGCAAAGAAACTTCTGCATGAAAAAAGGAGACTCCAGTTCAGGACGCTTTGTTTTATAGAAGCATATCATGTCTATAATTTATCTTGATCTCAGTTGTAAAACAGGTTTGGGTTTTCTCGTGTTTTGTTTCCCCTTTTCTTCTTCCACCTTTGCTTTTGCTTCCATATTTTTGGTTACTTTGGCATTTACTAAGAGTGAATCACTTACGCTGTTTCTCAAACACACACTATTTTAGATTAGATGATTTAGTAACAGGAACATTGACATAAAGCCTTCCTATCCATCTATCTTTCTATGTATGTATGTATCTATCTATGTATCTATATATGTGTGTATGTGTGTATCTATCATCTATCTTGGTATCTATACACACATATACACATATATAAAAACACACTTATGTGCACATTTAATGGATGTCTCTATGATCATAGGAGAAGCTGTGATATTCACATCACACCCACTGTTTGCCAGACTGGGGTGATTCATCAAAGTGTCAAAATAGTGTAGGGAGAAATAAAAACACAGCCTATGTAAGCTGGTAGCTCTAAACATCAAATTTCCACCCAACCCACAAACCCTACCCAGAAAAAACTTCAAAAGGGTTTTGCTTAAGATGTTCCCCCACTCCATTCAGAAGGTGTACCCTTAATGATACTGTATTGATTTTGTAATGTTTAATTTAAAAGGGCGGTCAGGCTAGTACATAATCTTGTGTCGAATAAGACAGGTCATTTATATGGCAATGCACCAGATGAAATGTAAAAGTACCAATTGACTAACAAGTACATAATTCAAGCCAAATCACATTAGGAGTGTTTGTGTAGACTTAAACAAAAAGCATACCAAGGGACGGTGGTGCATCTCTCCCTGGAAATCAAACTTGCACAAATGATATGGAGTTCTTAGAATTGGGATTAAGAACTGAACCACTGTGGGAATTCACTCTTGCCTCCTGACCAGTGGTAGAGACTACCCTCCCATGCTTTCTGGTTCTGTAATAGTCAATTTTTAAATTTGGAAAAGGCAATAATAATTAGCCTGTATCATAGACTAATTCTGAGTATTCATGAAACAGTACACAAAGTCCTTATCATGCTGCCTGACATATTACAAATTTAATAGATGACTTTCATTCTTGTTCTTCTCCCTTATTCATTCATCCAGCAGATAATTGCTGAGTGTTTACTTACTGCTAGGTGCTGGGTGCCAGGCAAACAATAGATAAAGTTCATGTTCTAGGTGGGAAAAGGGCCGGGGCAATAAACAAGGATATTTATATGTATAATTGTATACATACATAAATTATATATAAATTATAAATCATATATAGTTATATATAAATTATAAATCATATATAACTATAATTATACATGTAACACATGTAAAATTGTATGTATGTATAATTATATATTATGTAATATAGTACACATATAATTATATACACATATATGTATACATATGTAATAGGTATAATATACATATATTATATGTCATATATTATATATGTATAATATAAATATATGTATTATATATAATATATAACATATATTATATATGTATAATAAAAATATATGTATTATATATAATATAATATATTATGTATAATAAATGTATAATATGTAATTATATATAATATGTAGTATATATAATACTATATATACTATTATATACTCTAATGATATATACTATATATTTGTAACTTAAATTTATATATAATTATAACTATATCTGTATAATATATACACATATAATGTATAATATAGTTATAATTATATATAAATTTATATTACAAATATTATAAATAATATATAATTATATATCTATACTATATAGTTTATGTATGCTATACATATATTATATGTATATATATATTATATATACATATAATATATGTATTATATATAACTATAGCTATAATATATAAATTTGTAGTGTTACAAATTTAGATAGTATATATTAATAATTGTACATAATTATGTTATTTATATATAATATCTATCTTTGTATCTATGTATCTTTTATATTTATATATATAATTATAATTGTTTATTGCCCCTGCCCTGACTATATGTATATATAGCCAGGTAGTAAAAATGCCATAACAACAACAAAAACACTAAGCCAATACAAAGGAATCGGTGTGCTGGGTGATGGTAGGAGGAGTACGCTGCTACTTTGATAGGGTAATTAGACAAGTCCTCTCTATGGTGGTGGCCTGTGGACAGAAACCTGAAAAGTAGGAGCGAGCAGGCCCTGTGGATGCCTGAAGAAAAGCAGTTCAGGCCGACAGGGAAGTAGGTGTAAGGCCCTGAGGCTGGAAAGTGCATTCTTTCTTAGAGTTCAAGTCAAAGTCACATATAAGACAAAATGAAGAAATAATGAGAGGGAAAGAAGAAATTGAAGGATTTTTTTGTTAGAGGAGAAATGGAATTCAAAAGTAGCCATGCTATACTCAGCACTTACTATATATGCTCACTTGTTTCAAAATAGGTGCTCAGTAAATGTTTGTTGAGTGGATTTACAAGCAGTTACACTATATTGCTACAGTTGATTGCTGTAGATACAGTTCTAAACACATTGTATGTGATATCACATGTAATCTCCACTATATACATTAGTAAGCAACAGTCATATCATCAGTAAAATGTTAAGATAAATTATTAAAGATAGATTGTGAATATTTATGAAATAGCCAACAGTCTAAGAGTGTGTTTATTTACAGGAATACAAACATTTCTTTCTATTGTTGATAGTCCCTAAATAATCAAGTCTTGGAATTGCAGATGATATTATAATTTCAGGTTGCATAAGAGTCTCATATTATCCTACCTCCATAAGCTGAACAAGTCAGGACATTTTTTATCTAATGAACAAGTTGAAATAGAGCTACTTCAAAAAAAAATGCATGGAATCAGATTCCACAAATCTAAAATGAAATTCTCTGCTTTCTCTCTAAGCACTTTCCCTCTTCAGCTTTTGTAATTTGTGAAATAAAAAGGAAGGGGTCCCTTATATTTCAGGTGCCCAGAATCAACACTGTAATGTTTAAAACTCTTCCGTCTTCTTTATTCCCGTGGAAGTCCCAGCACACCCAGTGCTTGGGTCCTCCCAGTCATTCCCCAGACTATCTCTTTGAGCTGGCCTTTCCTCGCCACGCTGAGGTGTCTATATTTCATTTCTACTTTGACCTTGTAAACCATCACACTTGTGACCTCAGAGAGCAAACTAGTTCTAATTCACTAGTAATCTAGTCAATAAAGATAACAGTTTCCAGTTTTCTATTGAGTTATATCTAAACTCTTTGTTCACCCATTTCTCAATCAGGAAGCTATGCTAATTTTGTAACTGGCATGGTTCAAGGTTCAGATGTAGGTGCAAAGATAAAGGTTTTATAAAAAGTTGTGACAGAAAGAACTTTGATTCTCAGACTTATAACTAATAGCAGGATGCATATTCAGTAGATATAGTAAGAGATTTAGCTGAATGAGAAGTTAGGATGCTCTTGGAAAAGTTCTGGTATCAAGTGATATTTTCTGATTTAATAACCACATAATAAGCACATTTTACGTGCCTCAGAATTTACCTGCTACAGCTTTGGTAGGTTCCAATAGGCAAGTGTGGGGTTCTTGCCTTGAAATTTACATTTTGCCACAACACCGATCACGATATGAAGCTTACCCTATGCACCCAGTAAATAGATAGTTGTGGCTCTGTTGCTAGTTGAGTTTGTCACCTTGAGGAAATATATTGAGCTCTTGCACATTTTTTGGATTAGATCTTCTCTAAATTTTCATGTAGCTCTTAAAGTCCATGGTCAAACTTGAGTTAGATAATCAGAAAAGTTCCCTGTGTGCTGAATATGTTTCCTTAAGGATTGTTCATAAGATCAAACATTAAGTATCCAGTAATAGAAGATTGGTTAAATAAATTACGGCATATTATTATGGTGGAATAACATGTTATTTTTAGTGACTGTAAATCTATTAGTACCTATTAACCGCCATTCATTGTTGAATACAAAAACAGCTTGTATTCTCTGTGTTACTTGTATTATATATTTAAAAACAGTTAATCATACGTAGTATTACCTCATTGATATTACATATTTATGGAAGGATATTAACCACAATTAATTTCATTAATTTCTGGAAGAAAAAATTTCAGGTAAATTCTATTTTTGCCTTTATATTTCCTTCATTGTTTGATTATTTTCACAATGTTCTTGGATCATCTTAAAACTCAGATAAAAAAGCTGAACAAAATACTGGAAAAATAAAATTGACTACCATTGATTACCAAAATAAACATAAAATACAACCCTGTGATTATGTAAATGAATGTGTTTTCCTTCTAGAAATTTCAGAGATTCCTCAACTTATAATCAGAACAAAAATCCCATTTCATTCAAATATTAGAACATTCTAATGGTAGAAGGGAGAGAGGATAATGCAAATGTAGATGTCTAATATTATGATTATAGCCTTCTTGTCTGAATTTTAAAAACAATACAGTCATTTTCTGAGGCAATGTAATGAGTTCATGAAGAAAAATCAAATTCTCAATATACAGATCTCTCACTTTCTTTTTATTTATCGGTCATAACACGCAATTAACCCATTAAAAAGATTTCCCTTCAATGTCTCATGTGAAATGTGAACTGCTTCATTTCTTCCCTCTATCCCATGCGGTAAAAACCACAAAAGAATCATTGTACCTGAATCCAATTGGCAGAGCCCTTTTCAGTTTCAAAGTGGAACAGTTATTGCTGTTCTATGCCCCCTGCTTGAAATTCTGTATCCCAATTTAGAGTGTCAAAAAGCAAGGGCTAATTATTCTCATAGCAAAGATAATCACACCAATTATGATTTTTAAAAGAACTGGGGAGACAAAAGTATAGATAAGATTCACAAAGACAAGTTAGGGGGCGGGGGAAAGAGTGATTTTACATGTTACCAATATGAACCTGCATAGTCTTTTCCTTTTGGAAAGAATAACAATATAAAATGTATGAAAGGATCACATTATCCTTATTAAATCCTTTGGAGGCGGAAGATCCGTCATTCGTATCATCTTACTTATTCCCACACATAAGGACCACTGCCAGCCTCCTGTTTGTAGCTGTCAAAACCCCACCTTCTGCCCACTCCAAAATGTATTTAAAAAAAAAAGATTAGTGACAGCTCTAAGGAAATGAAAGTTATGAAAGAAAATATTTTATTCAATCAAGAGAGTTTATCTTTAGATGACTCAATGGAATTTAGTAAAAGTTTTTACAGAGAAACCATGAGTTGTAGATAAATTCCTAATCACCTCCCAAGGGCCTCACTTCTTAATACCATCACATTGTGGGTTCAGGTTTCAGTATATTGAATTTTTGAGGGGACACAGAATTTTAGTCCATAGCACCCTTCAGTGTGCTATCTGGAATTAGGCAAGAAACAAATTAATGAATAATCAAAACACATATGTGAACTTGTTTCTATTTTACTTCTAAACATAGGGAAAACTTATGCTACGTGAATAATAGTATCACAAATATTAATACAGTTATCTAGATTTTACTTTTAATACCTATCTCAAATATTTGACAATTCACCGTGAGATAGATTTTATTTTAAAATTTTACCTCACATGTTGGATCGTGTCAATCATGGTGATCAAAACAAGGTTGCATTTAATCTACAACCTACTAAGCCTGCAAAAAAATTCAACAAACAATTCATATATAAGCAATATTGTGCTAGAATTTAAATGATAGGATCCCAGAGAATCTGAAGACTCTAAAACTTGCTGACACGGTAGAATATATTGTCACGACAGCACATCTTTTTTCCTGTTCTTTGTTCTTTATTTCCATAGGAAGACAACTCATTTTCTCAGACAATTTGAGAAAACTGCCATGTTAGAAATCCTTTTTTAGAGAAGATAGGTTATGTAAAAAGCAGTAGAAATGTGTATCTTTTTGTCTTAGTTCAAACTGTTATAACAAAGTAGCATAGACCGAGGGGCTTGCAAACAACAACGTGTGTCTCACAGTTCTGGAGGCTGGAAGTCCCAAATCAAGTTACCAGCATGGTTGGGTTCTGGTGAGGACCCTCTTCCAGGTTGCAGACTGGAAAATTCTTGTATCCTCGCATGGCCAATAGAGGAAGAGAAGAAGAAGCTGTCAGGCCTTTTAGGCACTCATTCCATTCATGAGGGTTCTACCTTCCTGACCTCTTCACCTCCCAAGGGCCCCGCCTGCTAACATCATCACACTGGGGCTTAGGGTCTCATTATATGAAGTTTTGAGGGGACACAGACTTGCAGTCCATAGCACCTTTCAGTTTACTGTTTGGAATTAGGAGAGAAATCAATGAATGAATAAATTAGTAAGAACTTACTGCCTGTAACAAGAACACACAGTATGGGTTGCAGTGAACACAGGTGGAGAGATAGGCGCCTGGCATCATTTTAAGCATCTCTGTAAATGAAGCAAGTGTGTAGTTGATATGGGGGACATTAGTTGACCTCCCTGCTGTCTGAGCTGCAATGATTTCATCCCATTTTCTACGAATACTCTAGATGTCATCAGAAAATAATGCCCAGAGCTGCCACATGGCTGAGATGCGGGCCTTCCTGAAAGTGTCACACAAAGGGGTTCTCTGAGGACTCCCAGCCATGCACAGATCTCTTTTTCTCTCTCTGCCTGTTTCTCCACTCCCCCTCATGCCCACCCTCCTTCCACCCTTCCCTCAAATGTTCTGTAGCTGTCAGGTTTCTTTTATAGAAATAAGTGAAATTATAATGAGACAAGAGTTAGACGTGCTGGAGATGAAAAGAAAGACTTTAAGGAAATAAAAAGGAATTGCCATGCTATTTGAAAGCCGTAAGGAGGAGGAAGGAGGGTAGATGAAGGATGTTACCCTGCTCGGGAAGCTCTCTTCTTGCACATTTGACTTTCAAAAATGCCTCTGATCATTTCCCAGGGAGCTGGTGATGAATTGAGTTGGATCCAAACAAAGCCTTCACAGCTGGGGCTGGAAAACCTCGGGACCCAAAGACCCTCTCCTTCTGGCCCAAATGGTCATAGCCTCTTATGAGGAGCTCACTAGGTGTGACCTCTTCAAGAAGTCTGTCATTGAGAACAGATGCCTTCCCACTTCCGGATTTTTATAACATTAGCCAGTTGTCTGTCGTATCCACAGGGGATATTCTGCTCAGGATTGATAACTGAGGTTGATGCTCTCTGTCCCGGTAGAAGCAGAGTATTAGAGCTACAAAAATTTAGAGACTTATTGATTATAATAGCAAGCAAGCATTTGTATAGTACTTTACATTTTACAAAATGCATTCATGGACTTTATCATCTTCGTTTTTGTTTTTTGGGTTTCTTTTTTTTCCCTAAAAATTGTGTGGGTCTTGTGTCCTTATCATCACCATTTTACAAATTAAAAAGTGGTAAAAGTCACATACTTTGTAAGTAGTAGAGCTAGATGTTAAACACAGACCTTTTATTTTAAAATATCTCATTTTATAGCTGAGGCAATTTATGCTCAAAATGTTAAGTGACTTGCACAAGATCTCTCTCAATTCTAAATGCAGAAGCAAAGCAGACATCGAAATCCTGAACAAGCAGCCATGACTCCCTATGTTCTGTATGAAGGAATTGTTTTGGTGTGAAATCTGTGTATTGTTTGTTGAGATAAGGCAGGTCTGGAGTGGAATATTGCAGCTTTAATTCTGAATATGATGAGGTTGAACTGTCTGTAGTGGAGCTGAGTGGAATTCCCTTAGGTATCTGGAACTGGTGTTCATGGAAGATACCTAGACAGGAGATACACACTTGGAATTCACTGGCAGTCAGACAGAAATTTAATCCAGAGGAATGGATAAAAATACCCAGCAGGAGTGCATTGAACTAGAAGAGAAATGGATTTATAATTTAGTGCTGGAAGATGGCAACATTTAAGTCATAGGTAGGAGGTAATATTTTTGAGCAAAGATGAGAAGAAATAACCAGATAATTGGGTAAACTGGAAAAGAGTTTTTCCCCGCAATCATAAAAATTTTTTAAAATCTGCAAATTAAGTTTAGTAACTCATTTGGCAGCAAAGCTTGGCCTCACTGGCGTGAGGATGCATACTGAATTCAGGGCCTTCCTTGATTTACTGTAATAAAAAAAAACACCTCAGATTAGAATCATGATCTGATTAAGTGAACCATAATTCTCTGTCATTCTAAATCTACCCATCTTCGGCAACAACCAAACTAGAGACAAAAGGGGTTGTGATGTTGTTACCTACTTTTGCCTCCGCCGAGACCAAAATAGGGCATTGTCTTCAGAAGTTCTCTCAGCAACAGGTGTTGTGTGTGTCCTTGTCTTTTCCTAACATAACTCTTTGACGGAGAAAGCAAAAAGCCAACACAGGTAATCTGTCAACTCCTGAAGGCAGCCTTTCCAACTCTACACAAATTCAGGAAACAAACATGGAATGGGTTTGAGATAAGCCTGAGCCTATTGTGAGGTTGACTTTAGCTCAACTTTTGTTTACCAAATGACTCCCTTGAGTCTCATGATAAGGTTCAGGACATGGCACCCCAAAATATGGTGCCTTGTCATTTGAGAAAACAGCAGAATACACCTTCCCCTAGCTCTTTCTCCCCTGAAGCAAGTTACAAGCACCTATGTGAGAGATGCTTTCCGTGTATCCAGAGAAAGGGAGTGTCCTTATCTCTGAAAACACAGGGACACAGAGAAGAATCTAAACAAATGGACATTGATAAGTCCCCCAGCTTTGTACCATTAGATCATACCCCCTTAGTACAATCATACTTCTGCATGCCTGCCTGCTTTTTCATCAGATTTACCATAAAAATATACAGGTTTTCCTGTTTCTTTGGGTTAATTTCCTTATGAAGTCTTCTGTGGCATGTAAAACATATGAAACAAATCTCTGCATTTCCCTTTTGCTAGTCTGTCTTTTGTTATAGAGACCTCAGCCATAAGCCTAACAAGGGATGAGGAAAACCAACTTTTCATCCCTTACATTCACCCTAAGAAGTAGATCTTGGTGGCATTCTAGATCCCCGGAAATTACCATTCGCTCAGGGACACACTAAGAGCTCTGGCTGGATGTTTCCTTCTTACTGGTACACTGTTATCCTGGGTGTCGGTCACAGCTTTCACAGAGTTTTTACTAGAAGTTACCCAATACCTCCCTCTCTTCTGTCCTGGGTTTGTAAATTGATTCAGGTCAGAGTGAAGTGAGGAGTTGTGACTTCAATAAGGTTTCTTCAACCAGGCTGCTCTTGGGCTGGCCTGAACTTTTCTCATTATACAAATTTGGTAGAAGAAAGACAATGGTGCTATGCACTTATGTGACCCTAGGGATCCATGGGAATGCAGTCATAGGTGGGGAAGTGCTAGGCTGTGTCCTGTTATGGTTATTACACACACTGTGCCTCTGCCAGCTAAATGCCAAATGTTGGTCTCCAGCAGCCTGGGATCCTGCCATCCCCTCTGAAAATCAGGAGTCCCTTCATCAGCAAGGGTTCCCATTCAACAGCAGCTCTGAGCTCCTAGATACAGCTACGAGGGCTGGCTCACTACCTTCACTTGCCCTGGGTATTTCTCAAGATTGGAATGGTCCCATCTTTCTGGTTCCCTCAGAGGCCATAGGCTAGTCTCAGGTGAGTGGTGGAATATAATATGATAAATCCATTCCACCACCCCTTTCTCGATGGATGTTTGGACTATTTCTTCAATCATATTCCAAAATATTTTGCAATGTTGCCTTCATTGAGACATTTTTAAAAAGAATGCAACTTGGATACTGTTTTGGTGGCACCAGGTTTCATGATGGGGGCTTGTACCTGGTTGTGAACAGGGTATTTTGATCAGGGCATGTATAGACTTACGTTGAGTCAGACAGGTTCTTAGAGTTGTACAGTTGATGTAAAACTGCCATAGTTTGTGTATAAGACTCTCAATCAGCCATGGGTATTTTGACCCAAGGGCTGGTTAGAGTTAGTACTACACAAGTCACTGCTTACTTCTGTACAAGAAAAGATCTAAGCAAAAACATTTGGACCTCTGCAAAGCAAAGGCCACTGATCAGAGACAAAAGGCAGGTGATCTGAATTTAAAAGGGCACAGGTGGGTGGGTGGTCTTAGAGGCTTTGCCCAGAAAAATGTGGCCTATCAAGGAAAAGATGGCTGCATGGGTCATAACCCTTCCTTCTGGGATGGGACCTCGAGGTGAAGATGGCCTGTGCTAACCACCTTTGTTTTCTCAAAGGACACAGGCTTAAAACCAGTATATTTGGTACCCAAAGCAGATCTTTTGTTAACATCTCCTCTACATGATGAAAGTGTTTTAAGAAAAAATCATGTAACAGTAATAATTGTTTTCATTGTTCTCTAGTTGTAAAACAATTCACCAGTCCAAAGAAAGAATACATTTATATTTAAATATATTTAAATTCAGTAAGATATTTCATATATGAACTAAAATTTGAACTTACCAATCAAAAATATTTCAACTCTCAGTGGGTACTCTCTCTTCATTCTTTAAAATCTTAAACGCAAATGGAAACTTCAGGAATTGTGTAGACAAAATTGAAGAAACTGAAATTACTCTCTTTGTCTTTGCAATCAAGGCATTGTCACTGTTTATTCTAATCTACCGGAAGGGCTGGGAATATAAATAGCACCAGAAACAAGCTCCAACAGTTGCAAACGTTTACAGGCTTGCTTTAAAAAAATAATTGACAAATAATAATTGTATATCTTTAGGGGGTACAATGTTACATGTTGATATGTATACGCATTGTGGAATGATTTCATCCAGCTAATTAACATATCCTTCATCTCACCTGTTTACCATTTTTTATGCGTGGTGAAAACATTTAAAATCTATTCTCTTAGCAATTTTGACATATACAATATATTATTAACTTTGCTCAGCTTGCTGTGAAATAGATAACTAAAACTTACTCCTCCTCTCTATCTAAAACTTTGTACTCTTTGAAGACACTTCTCTCCCCTCCCCAGCCTCTGGTATCCACATTTCTGTTCTCTACTTTTAAGAGTTTGACTTTTCTAGATTCCACAGAAATGTAAGATCACGCAGTAATTGCCTTTTTGTGACTGGATTATTTTACTTAACCTCATGTCTTCTAGGTCCATCTATATTGTAACAAATGACAGGACTACCTTCTTTTTTAAGATATTCCAGTGCACATATATACCACATTTTCTTTATCAATCTGTTGATGGACACTTAGGTTGCTTCCATATCTTGGCTATGGTGAATAGTGCTGCAGTTAACATGAAAGCACAGATATCTTTTTGATGTACTGATTTCTTTCCCCTGTATACCCCAGATTGGGATTGCTGGATCATGTGGTAGTTCTATTTTTAGTATTTTAAGGAACTTCCATATGGAAGTTTCCCAAAATGGCTGGACCAATTTACATTCCACCAACAGTATACTAGAGTTCCTTTTCCTCTACATTCTCACCAGCATTTGTTATCTATCACCTTTCTGATAATAGCCATTCTAACAGATGAGAGGTGATATCTCACTGATTTTAATTTGCATTTTGCTGATGATTACAAATGTTGAGCATTTTTTATATATCTGTTAGCTATTTTTCTATTTTGGGGAAACCTCTGTTCAGGTTCTTTGTCCATTTTTAATTGGTTGTTTTCTTGCTATTGAATTGAGTTCCTTATATATTTTGGATATTAGTCCCTTTTCAGATGAATGGTTTGCAAATATTTTCTCCCAATCTGTGGATTGCCTCTTCAGTCTGTTGATGTTTGATACAATCCCATTTGTCTATTTTTGCTTTGGGATTCTATCGAAGAAATCATTGCTCAGGCCTATATCATGGAGGTTTTCTTCTAATAGTTTTATATTTTCATGTTATACATGCAAGTCTTTAATTTATTTTGGTTTGATTTTTTATATGGTGTGAAATAAGGGTCTAATTTCATTTTTCTTCATGTGGAGGTTTCATTTTCCTAACATCATTTGTTGAAGAGACTGTCCTTTCCAGATTGTATGTTGTTGGCACCTTTGTAAAAAATCAATTGACTATGAATATGTGGGTTTATTTCTGGGCTTTCTTTTCTGTTCTATCAGCCTGTGTGTCTGTTTTTATGCCAGTACCACACTGTTTTGATTACTATAGCTTTGTAATATATTTTGAAATACAGTAGCATGATGACCCCAGCTTTGATTTGTTTGCTTTTTGCTTAAAAGAAATGAAAATTCCCTTTGTTATTATATTTAGGGTCTTTTGTAATTCTCTATAAATTTTAGAATCCTTTTATTTTTATTTATGTGAACAATATTATTAGAATTGTGATAGAGGTTACATTGAATCTGTAGATCACTTTGGGAAGTATGAATATTTTAACAATATTAATTCTTCCAATAAATGATCATGGGATATATTTCCATTTATTTGTGTTGTATTAAATTTCTTTCATCAGCGTTTTAAAGTTCTTAGTATACAGGTCTTTCACTTCCTAGTTTAAATTTACTTCTAAGTATTTTATTTTATCTTTTGATGCTATTTTAAATGCGATTTTTAAATAGTCAATTGTTAGTGCATAGAAATGCTGCTACCTTTTGTATGTTGATTTTATATCCTGCAACTTTATTGAGTTTAGCAGTTTTACCTGTATTTTGGTGAAATCTTTAAGGTTTTCTATATATAAAATTAAGTTGTCAGCAAGATCATTTCACTTGTTCCTGTTCTATTTGGATGTCTTTTATTTACTTTTCTTGCCTAATTGCTCTGGCTAGTATTTCTAGTACTATGTTAAAGTGTAGTGGTGAAAGTGGGCATCCTTGTCTTATTCCTCATCTTAGAGGAAAAGCTTTTAACTTTTCACCATTCAGTATGTTGTTAGCTATGGGCTTGTTGTGTATGGCTTTTATTGTGTTGAGGTACTTATTTCTATACCTAACATTAGAAGTTTTATGAAAGGATGTTGACTCTTATGAAATGTTTTCTCTGCACCTATGGAGATGATTGTGTGGTTTTTATTCTTCATTTTTAATATGATATATTGCATTTATTGATTGCCTATGTCAAACCATCCTTGTATTTCAGGTATACAGATTTGCTTTTGAAACATATGTATGTAGATTAGTCTGCATCTGTCAGGGACTGACTGTATACATGGGGATATTCAGAATTAATTTCTAGGCAAAACAGAATATTTGTTGAAGAATAAATAAAAATTTGCTAATTTAAAACATATATTATTAAAATACTGCATTTGCAATTTTAGTTTAGTACCTAGACTCCAAACAATTTTATTAAATGGAATAGTTTATCACTGACACTGTTTAGAATAGATGATAAATGGTGATGATACCAAACAGACCACCTTTTAGTAAGTTTTATTGTTTTACATAATCTTCTTAATGCATTTTTTGTTGCTCAAAACTGGATGGGCTGTTCCCACTTCTCTGTTCTTAGTATGTCAGTGGTTAGGCAATAATTCCATTGTAGAGAAAGGAAAGTATATAAGTCTTTTAAACATTAAGAAGGTAAAAAAATACTTGCTATTTTTGCTAATTTATATAGCTAGATTTTGAGTACCATGGCAAAAATTAGTAGAATTCTAGTTTCATATTATTAATGTTTAGCCTAGGTAGGAAGTGTGAATGGCAGATAGCTTTTGGAAGCCTACCCTGATCCAATACTTGTGAATATATAAAAAAGCATCCCAAGTCTGGGATTTAATATTAGCAAACGTAATAGACTTAAAATTATGTTTTTCTAAGGGTCTCTAACAGTAGGCCACCTATCTGGAGAGGTGATTTTTTTTTCTTCACCTTTACCCTTGCTTTCTTTCTGGGGTTATTCTTCAACTGGCCAGAGAATCCAGAACTATTTTACATGGGACCCCTTAGAAACACAAACAACCACTCTTAAGTCCAAGTTCATTCAACTAATCATGCAAAAATGTAGAATCAGCTCTACCTACACCAGTCACAATGCTGAGTCAAGAATCTCCTGATGCAAAACAATGTTTTTCTCTCTCTTTGTTTCAGTCTGTTTCCTCATGTATTCCCCCAGACTTTTATAGAAGTTAAAAAAGTGGAAACTTTTATAACTTGAGGGTTTTGTTGGCTTTGTCCTCCCAAGGTGAAATTTGCACTTCCTTTAACTTCTGGGGCATGCATGCTGGGATCTGTTTCTAATCACGTTTTGAAACAATCAAGGTTGATGATAGACCACAAGGAGAATTGGCTTCCTCTTGCAGGTCCCCATGGACAAGGTCATTTCTAGGTCTCTGGAAAGGTCAGTCAGTCACTTCATAAAAGAGAAGCAATGCTGCTTCACTTGACACAAAGAATTAATGAGTGTTTTGGTGCAATAAAGGGTAGGGACAGGTGTAGTTCAGGAAATTCTAAATTTTCCAAGGTTTCCTTAAGATATCATTCCAATTTTTTAAAGTCATACTTTTTTAGTAAATGTCTTAATTCTCAGGGAAGACCTTATGAGACTATAAATTTAAGTTAGCATATAATCATGAAATCTATTAACCAGTCTTTCTGATGCAGTAAAAAGAAAAATATCTTAACCTTCATGCTGCAAGAAATGAGAGATTCTTTGGACACACATATATGTATATATGTTGTGTGTGTGTGTGTGTGTATATATATACACACACAACTATAGCACAATCACAGACAAGCAGTCTATAACTTCTTTGGAGAATTTAGGAACTTTGCCATGGCAGTCTTTTTCCATTAGCTTTCCCAGCATTGTTGGAAACATTCCCCCAGATTCATAATCCTTGAATCCCCTCATCCCTTTGTGCAACTCCGCTGACTTCTCCAATGCTTTGCTTTCAATGGGCACTCCATTTTAGGTGACCACAGGTGATAATTAAATTAGTTTCTTCACTGCTGCTTGCTATGAAGTGCCAAGGTCATATTCCCCAAGACTAGCTGATGTTTATTACCTTCAGCTCTAACCAATTCCAGATACCCTCCATAATTTGTTATGTGTGACCACTCCTGGAACCAATTTTTATGTCAATCTAAAAAAGGATTTTTGCTAGCAAGTGAACCGACTATAGATGGTTCAAGTAGCAAATAAATGTTTGAAAGAGCTGTTAGGGTGTTCATATGCTTACTGGGAATGCTGAAGAAACAGGCAGAGAAAATTGGATAAAACAGAGCTACTCATACTGAAAATAACATATAGATCCTGTTTTGTGGGGACATATATGCTGCTGTCCCCATGCCCAGGAAACCAGAGGTTACTTTGCAGATGCTCTTAGCTTAGATGCTTAGTGGCCCCTACCATGATGAGATCTTGTTGCCTTATATTTCTAGTTCCAGTTTCAAAGTATATCCAATTGGTCTGGCCTAGGACTCATGCTCAGGGCCTTCTGTGCACCAGGTTATTTGGCGCTGACATAGAGAAGTTTCAAAAGCAAAACAATTAAGTTATTAGTTTCTATATCAGGAGACACATTCTGCTTCCCACCAGACTATGTAAGGTGAGAAATTCTCTAAACATTGGGAAGAGAGCTGCCAAAAACTGGCCAGTGTTTACCACATCTTCATTCTCTGAGTCAGCCATGGCGGCCACTCTCCTTCTTTACTTGGGACATTCCAAGCTCCTTTTCTTCTTAAGACCCCCACTCTTCCCCAGATCTTATATTTGGCTGGCTTTTCCTAATCATGTAGGCCCCACCTTAAATGCCACTTCCTCAAAGTGGCCGTTCTCAGCTCCCGTATGTAAAGATTCTGGCTGCCTTCTCCCAGCTTCACCAAACATGCTTTACCCCATTACTCAGTTCTCTTTTTTTTGCATCACTTATCACCCTTGAAAATGATGTCATTTAGGTGTTTAAATGCTTATTACCTGCCCTTCCCATGTAGCATATAAGTGTCACAAGGTCAAAGACTTTGTCTATGACTTATTCATTTTTCTTGCACCATTCAATCCCCAGCATCAAGAATAGCGACTTGTACCTATCAGAGGTCAATTGATACTTAAGGAATAAATAAATTAATCAAAGTGTAGGTTTGGAGCTGGCAGAGATTCCAGTGGAATCAGAGGCCTGGACTGAGCTGGGATGCAGGACCTCCCGTAACTCCAGTGTGTATTATTACTGGCATGCATTCTTCCCAGCAGAGTGCTCAGCGTAGGGCGTCAGTGCCGGAGCTCAGCCTGAATCTAAATAGTGCGTGATTCTGAGAGATTTTGAAAATAGAAAAGACCACATCAATTCTAAGTCTTATTCTCAACGCATGTGGATTTTTCTGCAGGCACCACTTTCTGGCCAATCAGACTACACATTTTATGTGATATCAAGGTCCTACTGAGTAAATCGTCATTGCAGCATACACTGATTTATGGCAATTTTTGTTGGAATGATGAACTCTGCGTGCCTCTCTGATATATGCATTTGACATGAACTGGGCAGTGTTACAAATGTTAATCACTGGGGTTTTTATCTTTTGTCTTAGGGAGTTGAAGACGTTTCCCAATGTCTCTGAAGGGGCCAAAAAACATGCAAACATCCTAAAAGGCAAGTCCCAGGAATTCTTGGACATGAGACAAGGTGTTAAGGAGTACCTAGAGAAGGCAATTCCCATATCCTGTGTCTAAAATGGCATAAAATACAGTTTATGCACACACATGTCAGTAATTCAACGGTCATTTCTGTTCGAAGCAATTATATTCTGGCTTTGGATTGTCAGCTTGACCATAAGGTAGAAATAAATTGTCCAAACCCGCAGAGCTGAGGTCATAAAACATAAAGACTCCTTTCATTTCTGCCATTATCTTAATTTTACGACCTTGGGAAAGTCACTTTACATTCTGAACTGCCGAATATTGTATAAAATAATCTCCAGGGTCATTGTATTCATATTCCTGCTCTTGGAGTTCCAAGAAATGACCTCTCAATGGTCTTCATGGTGATGTTGGTGGGAACCACCACATGATTCTGAGATAAAGTTTAATTTTGATGCATATCATGTCTAAATGCTGGATTCTATTTTTTAAAAAAGTATATATATATATATATACCTTCCCTGTGAAGTATGAGGGAAATATTTTTCTAGGTTTTTCCCCTCTCAGAGAACTGTTGTATATGACTAGAACCAGGTAAATATTTCAGACTTCCATTCTGGATGTGTCTTTGCCAGTGTATAAGAAGCCAGGGCTCAGAATGCTGGCAATGCCTTTTGAAAGCTGCTTCTGATCACTGACATTTTTAGCTTTGGCACGGGGAGACTTCCCATCATCATTCCTTCTTTTTTTGTTAGTGCTACAGAAAATCATCTCCATTCTTACTGCTTTGCTTTCTCAGTGATTGCAACGTCACCCCTGATGTCACTGTATGAAACTCCTGATCAGCTCTGGCTGACTGGTTTGCCTGAGAAGAGGGGTGAGTCGATGCAAGCAGCTCTGGTTTTGCTTGAAGGGGACAGCAGCTGGGGCTCAGCTGCCAGTTTGATAAGGAACAGGAACTGTGCGCCATCCAAGCAGAAATCTCAAAGTCTCAAGGACTGCTAAGGCAGAGAAAGGCAGAAGACACATATGGCTGGGTTCTGAGCATATGTACTCAAGCCAGGGGAGAAAATTTAGGAGAAGGACAGTTTTCCTGTGCCAATTAGGCATCTTTATATCATTCATTTGACAGGCAAGCCTATATCACTTGAGATTTCTAAAGGACAACACGTCTCTCACAGATGGTATAGAATATTTTTATCTCGAAATTCACATTATCTCAGAAGACTGATTATAAAGATGGAACTATAGCAATATTTCTGGGATAAATATCAGTCACACTGAGGGCAAAGCTCTCTTGTGCCCCTCCCTACCCCACTCCGATTGGCTCCATGGAGACCTGAGACCTCTACTCCCCCTGGATCTGCTCCTGATATTTATAAATCTTTATTTAATTAAAATCATCAAACTCATTGCAGATGCATCAAATGGCCATTTCAGTAGAACAAAAAAAGGGAAGTATTGTTGCAGTTAATTTGCATACTGCAAAGTTTTCAAAATGGTGAGGCCCAGAGATACTGTAAATTTCTACCACATGCTGTTATTATAAAAATAAAAACCTAAATGGACATGAAAAGATACATTGTCCCTCTAGGCATAGACTCTTTATGATGAAGCTGTTCAACTTAAAGCTAAGGTCACATCCAGCATTAGTATTCTATGATTATACATCTTTTCCACCAAACAAATGGCAATTTAAAAATGTGTTCAACTTGCTGCAGAAACACAAACAAAACTCAAGCTTCTTGGTGTCAACTGTAGTCTCACAACAGATTCTTCAAGGAGACAGTGACTTACCTTAGCTACTTTACTCTCAGTAAAATAGCTTTCAGGCACAGCCATACCCACCCTGGAAGTCTCTTCATTTCATTCTCTCTCATATGTTTTTGTTTTTGTTTTTTGGTTTTTTGTTTTTTGTTTTTTGTTTTGAGATGGAGTTTTTTGCTCTTGTTGCCCAGGCTGGAGTGCAATGGCGCGATCTCGGCTCACTGCAAACTCTGCCTCCCGGGTTCAAGTGATTCTTCTGCTTCAGCCTCCCAAGTAGCTGGGATTACAGGCATGCGCCACCACACCTAGTTTTGTATTTTTAGTAGATATGGGGTTTCTCCATGTTGGTCAGGCTGGTCTCAAACTCCTGACCTGAGGTGATCCACCCACCTCGGCCTCCCAAAGTGCTGGGATTACAGGTGTGAGCCACTGCACCTGGCCTTCATATGTATTTTTAAGTCCCTGTTTTCCTGAGATATATCTGAATTTTCCTCCATGAGTTGATCAAAAACCTGCTTTGCTGGGTTTGGAATTCTAGAGTCTCTTCCACATTTGCTGAGTTTGAGGAGCAGATTTAGAGAGTTCCTCAGGAGGTCTACTTCAGTGGTGATGAGATAAAGGGCTAGAAGCTCTTGTAGTGTGGGTATTGGGAAGTGGAGCACCTGCCCACCATTCCATTAAGCTAAGAGAAAGGTGAAATGAGACAGTGGCTAAGCGCTTGTACGGGATGCCCACTTTGAGTCTAGCTCTGTTGTTCAGTACCTTAGGAAGGTCCCTTGAACCCTCCGTGTCGCAATTTTCTAAAGGACGAAATAGACATGATAATAATAGAAACTACCTCAAAGTGGTGGTGGGGGAATTAGAGGATTAAAACATGCAAGTGTTTATAACTATATCTGCCATGCAATAAGCACAATGTATATGGTATTATTATGTGATATAGCAACATTTTACTTAAGTGAGTGATTGTTAGGAGCTGAAGCAATTTTAATATTTTAAACAATGTCTATGTGAATAGATATTTCACTCCATTTGTAACCTTCCTCTGTAAAGGTAGTAGGAAAGATAATTTCTCCCTATTTTATTAGTAAAAATCCTGATATTCCCTGTTGTAACCTATGAAGTTAGATAGAAGCAGGAAAATTATACCAATATTCAATAGAAGTTTAGTGCCTACAGTTGATCAGACATAGTTCTCAGTCCAAGGAAAATAACTGAAAAAGCTCTTTTGAAGATTATACTTTTCAGAATTTTATAAGCAGATATTTGATTAAAATCCATTTGATATTATAGTCATGGTGGAAAAATAGAGAGTGTAGAGGGAATAAGGACTTTTGCTTGGAGAAATCAGGGAGGGCTTCACAGAGGAGGTGATATTTTTGGATGACTTTTGAAGGAAAGGTCAGGTTTTTCTAAAAGAAGAAAGAAACAATGGCCCCAGAAGGATATGTCTGATGATTTCCAGATAGATTTTTGTCTCACAGCTAGTCTGTCCTCATCAGTTAATAAACAATGCCTACCACCTCTAGGAATGCTGAGACCTAGATCCAGCCAAATGCACCCTCAGGGTCTGCTCTCTAGGTGTCCTAATCATGGTATTCTGAAGGCTCCATGAAAACACTGGGGTTGTGGTTAGGGAAAAGCTCTGTTACCTAAGGGAGCAGTTACATTTTAGTTCTGTGGCCCCATCTAATATTTGTACAGCAAGGAAAGACATATTAACTTCAACCCCACACAGTGACAGCAAGGCGGGTGATCTCTTGCAAACTAATAGGTAACATGAATCGAATTCCATCTGCAAAGACTTTAAGGTCCACCTACCACTGACTTTTAAAGAAATGTACTGGCTTCTATTGTTTTCTTCATGGTATTAATGAAGCTCCTTTACATCCATTTTCAGCCTAAAGTGTTGAAATTCACCTAGTAATCCAAGAGAACACTATTGGCAATCAACCCTGTTGCCTGATAAACAGAAGTGCTTATGCTGGAAACATCCTGACCATCATGGTCTCCAAAGTTTTGTTCAATCTGCCTTCCCCAAACACTATATGCAAAGTAAGACCATTGTGGAACTACTTTTAAAGTATCAAGAAAATTGTTACCGTCACGACTCTATCCTTGTGAGATAGAAATACATAAGAAACAAAGGCTAAGACTGGATTTGTTTAAAATAGAATTCAGACTACTTTCTCATTCTTTTTTTTTTCTTCTTAGTATGGAAATGGCTCAACATTTTCTCTTTTCCTCTGGTTTTCTTACGATTTTTTAAATAACAGTTTAAAGCTATGCTGTCCAACACAGTAGTCACTAGCCATGTGTGCTTAATGAGTTCTTGGAATACAGCTAGTCCGAACTGATATATGCTATGAGTATGAAATACATACAGGATATTGAAAACTTAAGCTAAACAGGCCAGACACGGTGGCTCACGCCTGTAATCCTGGCACTTTGGGAGGCCGAGGCTGTTGGATCACCTAAGGTCAGGAGTTCGAGACCAGCCTGGCCAACGCGGTGAAACCCCGTCTCTACTAAAAATACAAAAAATTAGCTGGGCATGGTGGCGCATCCTTATAATCCCAGCTATTTGGGAGGCTGAGGCAGGAGAATCACTTGAGTTCGGGAGGCGGAAGTTGCCGTGAGATGAGATTGCACCATTTACTCCAGCCTGGGTAACAAGAGTGAGATTTCATCTCAAAAAAAAAGATAAAAACAATGAAAACCATGATTGTTTTTATATTGATTACATCTTGAAATCACTATAATTGGTATATGTTGGTTCAATAAAATATAGTGGTAAAATTATTTTTTCCTTCTGACTTTTTAAAAACATGGCTACTTGGAAATATAAACTTACCTATGTAACTCATATTATGTTCGTATTGCACGGCAATGCTTTAGCTGTACTCTGCTCTCTTTCCTAATGCCCAGAGAGAGTTGACGAATGCTGTCACTACTGATGCAGCTGATTTGTGGGACATCTAGGATAGTTTACAGAAAATACTTTCAGTATATACCTGGAAGTCCTGTCAGCTTTTTTCTAACCTGTTAGAGTCTCAGGTATCTCTTAGTCCATGCTGTTTAAATTATCATCATCCCATGAAAACATCTTAAACCCAAATCTCTTATTTAAACTTAAATAACTGTGGTAGACTCTGTGGTCTATCTAACTGAACTTTCATTTTCAATTCCCTTCTCCCTGTTACTGAAGCGGCGTCATTGTCTGGGGTAAATACCCAAGGTTTGTCATCTCACGCCAGGGAGATCAAGGACGAGGACACACAAGAAGTGAGTTTAAGAGTGGAAGTTTAATAGGCGAAAGAAACAGAAAAGAGAATAGCTCTCTCTCCTGCATTGAGAGAGGGTCCCAGTGGGTCTTCCAGTCCGTGGTGAAGTGCGCAGGGGTTTTACAGACTGGTTGGAGGAGGTGGTGTCTGATTTGCATAGGGCCCAAAGATTGGTTAGACCAGGTGTGACATTTACATAGCACACGAAGAAGCTGGACACTCCACCCTAATCTTTTATTATCCAGATGGGTTCTCTACCTGCCGGACAACACGTTGTCTGTTCCTTACTGTACACATGGTTGACAAAGAAAAGGGAAGACGAAGCCATCATGTTGAATATGTCTAGGCCCCAGGTTGCCTTTCCCTACTGGCAAAGCTTCTGGCATTATGCGTGCAAGCTTCCAGCTTGCTTTTCTCTGTCTGCAGCTCGAATTTTCAGGCTGCTGTTTGTTAGAAAAGTAATGATTTGGGGGCTGCTTTTCGTTAAAAGGAAAACCTTACTGAGGACTCTCTTACCTTCACTATCTGCCTAAATAATTTCTTTTTATCTCCTAAATCATTACCTTAAACTTTGAAGACTATAGATTTTTAAAACTCTCTTACTCAGTCTCCACATGTAGCAAGATATGGCCAGATAATACAGTTTTAGACAATGAGACATGGTTGAAGTCAGCTGAGGTATTGATTATGATAAAGTTCTTTTGTATCTGCATAAAAAGGACTGTTGGTGCTACTGGAATGCCTTTCTCCCTTCTCCTTGTGTCAGATGCAGATGGTTGCCTAACACCAGCGTCCATCTCTGCTTAGCAGGAAAGACCAGGAGAATCACATAGATTCTGAGTCTCTCTCCTTGTTCAGCAACTGAATCAATGTCAAAAATCACTCGACTCAGACTTCTTGGACTAAGGGAAAGTAAGCTGCCAGTTGTTAAAGCTGCTGCAAATTAGGTTTCCTGTTACTTGCCGCTGAACATATTCCCAACTGACACACCAAGGCAGTTATTTTCTGAGTGTCCAGAATTGGAAACTTGGTGTCATTGTTGACTGCCTTCTCTTCATTAAAAAACAAAATCAATCACTAAGCCCTGCAACTTATCCCCTTTGATATCTGTCCCATGCTTCCTCCCTTTTAATCTTATTCTTGACATGTAAGTACAATCTCTCCTTACATAATTCCTAGAATCATGAAACTAGAGACGCCACTTTCCTCCTCAAAACTTGTTCAATGCCATCTCCATTTCTAATCAAATGATGGCCAAATGGCCTAACCTGGTAAACAATTCAAGGATCTCGACAATCTGCTCATAATCTACCTTTTCGGACTTATCCATTCCCACTAACATATATATACCTTTTATCCCATTCACACGATGTTTCCCAAAGCCTCTTTACATATTTATTCTCCTCCTGCACACCCTTAAGTATACCTTTCCCTCTGTCTGAAATGCATTGCCTCCTCCATGCCACTGTAGAAAACCAGCCTTATCTTTTCAAAGCCACGTGATCTGTTTTACTTTCCTACTCACATTCTTGGATTCCTCTCCCTTCTTGAGCTCTTTGAGTCATGCATACATTTTATTAAGACCCAGGTATAAGTAGCAAACATCATGTTAGGTACTTGGAATTGAAAGATGAGTAAGACACAGCCTTTGCCATCAATAGATGGGCGGAAGAGGCAGAAAAAGATAATTTCAGTCTGCAAAAGTCACTTAGCTTGATCTTGAAGGGTTAGCTGAGAAGGTGATGCCTGAAACAAAATGAAGAGTCAGTCACCAAGTGAAAAAGCAGGCTAAGTTGTTCCAGGCAGAAAAGAAATACTATGAGCAAAAGCCAAGAGAAAATAAACACCATAATACATTTAATGAGCAGTTCACCATCCCTCACGTTTTTTTTCAGTTAGTGACCAAACTTGATAGAAATGAAGGCAATTCAATGGCTAAAATGTCCTCAAATTTCTTTTGGTAGCAAAACTGGCATCAAAACACTTGTTACAATACCAGATCTTCCCTACGACTCTCCCACTAGTAATGCTTTTTTTTATTTAAAAGAAAATAAAACACATAATGACCAATGCACATAACTCGATGAAACTGTCAATCTCTCTTCTTTATTTGCACTGTTCCTCTGAATTTTCTATGGAATACAGTCTCCAGTGGGTGTTTGTTGCAAGAAAATAAGAAAAATAAAAAATAGGCATACAAAGATTTTAATTCTGAGTTACTATACAATGAAATAATATATACTTTAAAAAAGACTTTATGTTTTAGAACAGTTTTGGTGTCACAGAAAAATTGGGCCGAAAGTAGAGTTTCCATATATACTCCTGCCCCCCATATGCACAGTCTACCCCAGTACAACATCTCACAGCAGGGTAAAATATGTGTCCCAATCAGTGATGCTATATTGGCACATCATTATCACCCAAAGCTCATAGTTTACATTAGGGTTCATTCTTGGTGCTGTTCATTCTATGGGTTTAGGCAAATGTTTATTTGACATGTATCTACTATTCTAGTAATAAACAGGATAGTTTCGCTGTCCTAAAAATGCTCCATGCAGTGATGACTCATCCCTTTCTTGCACATCTAACCCCTGGCAACCACTGATCATTTTACTGCCTCCATAGTTTTGCCTTTCCCAGATGTCAATATATACATATTACAAGGAAGAGATCAATGGCCTAATTCTTACACTATCATATGAACTCGTTTTTGAGGAATGACCTACTAGGAAGGTATCAGTGCCAGCTGTACCAGATGAAGTCTAAAACCTCAGTTGCTTAGCACAGTAAAAGTCTGTTTCTGGCTTACTTAACAAAGGCAGATGTGAGCCTTCCTGCTTAAATGAGACTCCTCCCAGTAGGGATTTGGAGATCCTCTCACTCCTCTGGCTGGTTCCATCTTCTTCAACACACGGCTTCCAGGTCCACCTTCTTACAAATCTAGTGGTTAGAAAATGAAAAGGGGATACTGAGCCTTGTGTAGGTGGCTGCTTCTACGCACCACGTTATTTCTGTCCACATTGCTCTGATTGGAACTCACTAAGCAGAAGGAAACTATGGAAGTATGAGCCACATGGAATGGTTAATGAGTAAATTAATTTATCCCAGTGGACATGTGATAACTTTGCACTACAAATGTAAGAGGTTAGCATACTGGTTAGGAAAATAAAACTACATATAGAATTTGTATTGGTTTTTTCTTTTAAAGGCACTTAATTATATTCATTTATTGATTCACTCATTAATTTCTGTGTGTGTGTGTGTGTGTGTGTGTGCGTGTGTTTGAGATGGAGTCTCACTCTGTCACCCAGGCTGGAGTGCAGTGGCATGTTCTCGGCTCACTGTAACTTCTGCCTCCCAGATTCAAGCCATTCTCCTACCTCAACTTCCCAAGTAGCTGGGATTACAGGCATGTTCCACCACACCCAGCTGATTTTTGTATTTTTAGTAGAGACAGTGTTTCACCATATTGGCCAGGCTGGTCTTGAGCTCCTAACCTCAATTAATTTGCCGGTCTCGGCCTCCCAAAGTGCTAGGATTACAGTCACTCATTAATTTCAACAAGCATCCACTGAGCACTTACCATTAAGCTAGGCATAATACTAGGAGTGATCAAAGTGATGCATATCAGAGAATCTGATATTGTCATTCCATCTGGTAGAGCGTTTGTCTCAAAATAGGTGTTCACTAAGCATTCACTGAATTAATTATTCAATAAATAATAAATGCAACATTGAAAAACGCTCTGTCGTAGGGCTACAATAATTGCCACAGAGGTGAGGGGACTGACAGTGTTTTATATTGTATTGGGCTATCTGAATTCCAAAAAGCTGCCCTGGGTACATTTTGGCTATTTCTTGGAGAGAGAAAGACCTCATGTACTGATTTGCTTCCACTGTTCATCAATTCCTTAGCTAAATACTAAAACACCTAGAACAATGCCAAACACCAAAGGAACACTCAATTATATGCTTTTTAATGAGGGTGATGACAATAAAAGTTACAAGTCTGGAAAATGAATAGCAATACTGTGATCCCATTTTAACAAGCTGGATGGTCCTTCAAATTTGCAACATTTGGGAATTTGAGCTTTTTTTTTTTTCTTTTGCTCTCCTCTTTTTTTCCTAAAGAGTGTTTCCTAAAAGAATCAGAGGGCTGTTACCATGGAGTATGGCAGTTATAATTCTTTATTGATAATTGATTATTTCTGAAAAATAATAGATTTTTTTCTGGGTGTTAGTAAAGTGACCCTAAAGAGGAAAACCTGTGAATTTGTGGCAAGGGAGCATAGATTGGTCAATTTATCAGATTACAGGATTTTACGAGGTAAGAAATATTATGATATTAACCAATCAATAAATGCTTGTTTTAAATATAACACAATGAATTTAGTTTTGTCATATCTTTTCTTCCCTGTACTATAAACATAGAACAATAACAGATATAATCGGCATGAGATAGTCAATAGGATATGTCTAGCCATGTGAACAAGGTAAACATCTCTGTAGACGCAGAGCACAGAAACCTTAAATCTATAAGAGATGCAGGAAGTTGCAGCCAGGAACGTGGCTCCTACCAGGGAACAAGATCTAAAAGTGTTTGATATACACTGGCCTAATATGATGTAGGCCTATGCCTAAAGTCAGGCCTTAAAAATGGACAGGTCCTTAAAAATATTCAAGAAAGGCTGGAATAACTGAAACTGCATGAGTTCGCAACTTCATGAGGAGCTCTGGGCCTATATAAGCCAGGAAACAAAGACAAATTCTGATGACAAGAAACTGGGAAAAAGTAGCTTGTACTCATGAATAGGTGTATAGATATCCCCATATCTTCACAGAACAGGCTCCAAAACCTAGTTTTTGACTGGGGGCTACAGACAATCAATTAGATGAAATATCCAAATTTTTAGATAGGAAAGGGGGATAATGAGAGAAAGAAAAAGTCAAGCAGAATTCAAAACATACATTTCTTTATTTTAAGAAAAATAAGCCTTTCTAAACAACCATTTCAAATATATAGGAAAAATATATATTTTATGTATTTGAAAATTAATGTACTAAGAGAATGTAATTGCAGTATATAGCTTCTCAGATAACAGAGGCAAAAGCTTGGAGTATAAAAATAACTTTATTAATTCAACAGAATATAAGAGAGAAGAAAATAAAGAAGCAAAGAAAAACAGGTAGTAATCTAAAGATAGAATAAGAAGTTAGAAATGAATCTAGATAAAACAGTAAAAGTAAAATATAAATGCTTTCAAAGTCATACCCAGCAGAAAATAAAATTCAAATATTAAATAGAAAAAGTTAGTAAAACATTAAACCAAGGATACCTGTGGCAGAAATATTAATATCAAGACAGATAATTACTGAAAACACATTATTAGGGATAAATTAGAAAGTAAATTATATAATAATGAAAGCAGTTACTTTCAAGAAGATATGAACTTTTATGAACTCGACAACATAAAGAGAAATTTTAAAGCACAACTGATAGATATACAATGTAAAACTGTCAAATTTACCACCATTTTGTATATTTTTAAATACCTATCAAACAGAAACAAATTAATCCAGCACAAAAAATTCTTAAGGATACAGAAAATTTGAATGAGAGGATTAGTGACCTTTATATAACAAAAATATATAGAACCCTGCATGCAACCTACAGAGAAAATACTTTATTTTCAACAGTACATTCTCTACAATTTTTATTACATGTTATATATTATTTATTTCATAATCGCATAAGCTATAATTACAGAATAGTGCTAAAAGTGATTTTTTTAGTTGATGTTCTCTTGTTCTTAAATTCAGTGTGAATGCTTTTATGTCTAACTTTGCCTTTAGGTTTTATATAATCATCTTAATAGTGTGACTGTTTTTCTTTCATTAGATTTTTTTCTTTGAGAAATGAAAATTAATATATTGGTATGATATGTTTTTCTCTTGTGACCTATTAGTTATTTCTGCAATGGATTGAATATTTGTATCCTTTCAAAAGTCATGTGTTAAAATCCTAACACCCAGTGTGACGGGATTAGGAAGTGGGGTGTTTGGAAGGTGATGATTAAGTCATCATTAATGGGATTAGTGTTTTTTAAAAGAGACATCACAGATCTCTCTTGATCTCTTTCCATCATGGGAAAATACAATGAGAAGTTAGTTGCCAGTCTAAAACTCCAAAGAGGGTCTTCACCAAAACTCAATCATACTGGCACCCTGATCTCAAACCTCTAGCCTCCACAATTTTGAGAAAGACATTTCTATTTTCTAAGCCTCCCAGTCTATGGTACTTTGATATAGCAGCCTGGACTGACTAGGGCATTATCTTATAGTGTTTCTCAACATTGATCTATCCTTACATTTCTCACATGAAGCCCATGTTATTGTGGACTTTTCTCTTTAAACATTTATTTATTTATTTTTGAGATAGAGTTTCGCTCTGTCGCCCAGGCTGGAATGCAGTGGTGAGCAGAGATAACTGTAACTTCAAACTCCTGGCCTTAAGCCATTTTCCAGCCTCAGCTTCCTAAGTAGGTGGGACTATGGGCGCACACCACCGTGCTCGGCTAATTTTCATTTTTTTTGTAGAAACAGGGTGTCATTATGTTGCCCAGGCTGGTCTTGAACTCCTGGACTCAAATGATCTTCCCGCCTCTGCCTCCCAAAGTGCTGGGATTACAGGTGTGAACCACCACACCCAGCCTGCACTATTAATTATATATATATATATTTTTTTTTTTCAGATTTTTTTGCATTGATACAAATTTCTTAATTCAACATATGTTGATTGCATTCTCTCCTTTCACTGAGAGAGCTAAACTTGAGCTTTGGGCATGTAGGAGAAAGTAACCCTTACGATGTTAGGATATCACATTTAGGAGCATCTCCCTACTCAATGCCAAAATGAGAGGGACGCAAATCGGAAGCTGTTGGTACCTCACTAAAATCTCTCTGTCACCTGGCAATACTGTTTTCTGGTGAGCAGATACATTCTTCAGTTTTATCTGGACCAAACACAGCCCAGTCTCCTCCAAACACTTTGTAATGGTGAAGATGTGAGAAAGCATAGTAATACTATCCATTAAGTGTTCAATTCTCCAATTACTTAGTCAGATTGCTGATTACTGGGCTCTCCGAAATTCTTGTTTCTGCCCCTGAAACTCTTCCTTAAAAAAAGTGGATTGCAGGTTTCTCTTCTTGCCTCTCTGGTCTATAACCTTTTCTTACTTGATCCATCCCTTAATTTGGTCTCATTCACTTTAAATGTACAGAAAAGAATAAGATACTTTATCTGTTAGTCTTTCTTATTTCCATTATCTGTGCCAACACACATTCATTTTATTATGTATTTCTTTATTGTCATTTTAGTGAGATTTTCTGAGGAATGGTAGAAAATTGTAGGTGCCTATTTCAGCACTTTGAACACAGTGCTTCTCAATGTAAATTGTAAATGATTGTTGACGAAATAATTGAGATCTTATTCATCACAAAGTTTCTCAATTTGTAAATGGTAGTTCAGAGACCAGAGTATGAGTTGCACAGATATAGTTCCCTATGTTTAGGAAATTTTTTCAAACCAGAAATTTGTCTCATGGTTGGATTTGAAAGTCAGTTGAACCTAGCTTTTGGCAGTAACAAATAGTTTTAAATAATATATGAAGGTGATACAATTCATTTGAGATAAACATCTGGTTTTTAGTTCCAGGAGCAGTGATGGACTGTTGTTAACTCAGCCATTTTCTCCTACCACCAAAAATTATTTTACATCGGTGACATGGTAGGAGTTCTTAAGAACACTGTTGAGAAAGAATGGGAGATGGCACTTTGGGAGGCCAAGGTAGGTGGATTGCTTGAGCCCAGGAGTTCAAGACCAGCCTGGGAAACATGGTAAAACCCTGTATCTAAACCCCCAAATACAAAAATTAGCCAGGCCTGGTGTAGAAATTCTCTACATTTTAAAAATGTATCCTTTATGGATAAAGGCTTTGAGGACTTCTGGTTTATGGTCTAACAGATAATAAGCTTGGAAGTTGCCACTCCTAACAAAAAAATATAAAGTTGAACAAACTGAAAAATCACCAAATCTTCTTAGATCCACCAGTGAAGACAAATCCCTGGCCCTCAAATTAGAGACACAGGTGAATACAGAGAACTGTAATTTAATGGAGCAGAAAGCCACAAGCAGAAACTTCCAAGGGAACAAGTACAGGGGTAGGGAAATGAGAACCATAATGGACAAATTGCTGCAGGCTCACTGGACGAGCCTGAGGGTTACAAACTATAGAGGGACTCAGTCACTTGTAAGTTTTTCCTCCAGGAGTACTACCAGGTCCTCATGGAGAACATCAGAAAACCCCCCACCTCCACGATTAATGCAGGAGGAAGGAAAGGGAAACAACTGAAATACTCGAGAGCATTATGTTCTTAACAATGCCTGCTCTCAGGTGAAACCAGTTAATCACAGCTTCTCTTGCTGGGGTTTTATCAGAGTAGGATGATAGATGCCCAACTTGAGCCCCCTCTAGCCATTCTCTTCCACCTAAGGAGAAAGGGAGGAACCAAGACGTGCTTTTGAATTCACTTTTCAGAGGCAAAGTCTCACAAAATACTGAGACCAAATCACAGGACTATAGAATGCTTCCTCTTCCCCCACACCCTTTCAGCACATTACTAAAGGCCTATTTGTGACAGCAATACCTTTTATCCAGTACATCATGTCTGGATATCAAAAGAAAAAATTACAAGGCACACTAAAATGCAAAAAACAAAGCTTGAGTACACAGAGCATATTAGGCCATTCTTGCATTGCTGTAAACAGATCCCTGAGACTGAGTCATTTATAAGAAAAGAGGTTTAATTGGCTTATGGTTCTGCAGACTATAGGAAACAGCGGCATCTGCTTCTGGGGAGGCCTCAGGGAGTTTTTGCTCATGTCAGAAGGCAGAGCTGGAGTACATATTTCACATGGCAAAAGTAGGAGTCAGGGAGAGAGAGAGAGTGGGAGAGTTGATGGGGAGGAGGTGCCACACACTTTGATGAGAGCTCAAGTATCAATGAGGGGATGGCCCAAGCCATTCATGATCCAGACAACTCCCACCAGGCCCCACCTCCAACGCTGAGGATTACATTTTCACATGAGATTTCGGTGGGGACAATTATCCTATCTATATCACAGAGCAAGTATTGGAACTAAAGTCAGATATGACAGGAATGTTGGAATGATCAGACCAGGGATTTTTTTTTTTTTTTTTTTTTTAATCAAAATTTTTTTTTTCTTTTTTTTTTTAATTATACTTCAAGTTTTAGGGTACATGTGCACATTGTGCAGGTTAGTTACATATGTATACATGTGCCATGCTGGTGCGCTGCACCCACTAACTCGTCATCTAGCATTAGGTATATCTCCCAATGCTGTCCCTCCCCCCTCCCCCCACCCCACAACAGTCCAGGATTTAAAACAACTCTGACTAATATGCTAAGGGTTCTCACGGATAAAGCAGTCAGAGTTAGCATGCAAGTGTTACAGGAAAGGGGTCCAGATCCAGATCCCAAGAGAGGGTTCTTAATCTCTCATAAGAAAGAATTCAGGGTGAGTCTGTAAAGTGAAAGCAAGTTTATTAGGGAAGTTTAGGAATAAAAAAATGGCTACTCCATAGACAGAGAAGCCCAGAGGGCTGCTAGTTGTCTATTTCTGTGGTTATTTCTTGACTGTATGCTAAACAAGGGGTGGATTATTCATGCCTTCTCTTTTCAGACCATATAGGGTAACTTCCTGATGTTGCCATGGCATTTGTAAACTGTCATGGCGCTAGTGGGAGTGTAGCAGTGAGGACGACCAGAGGTCAATCTCATCGCCATCTTGGTTTTGGTGGTTTTTGGCCGGCTTCTTTACTGAAAGCTGTTTTATAAGCAAGATCTTTATGACCTGTATCTTGTGCTGACCTCCTATCTCATTCTGTGACTTAGAATGTCTTAACCATCCAGGAATGCAGCCCAGTAGGTCTCGGCTGCATTTTACCCAGCCCCTACTCAAGATGGAGTTTGTTCTGGTTCGCCATACCTCTGACACAAGCACAGATGAGCAATGTAACTGAGTGCATTCTTTCTTCTGCTAGCCCTGTGTGTTTCTGACTGTGGAGGCTGTGAGCCCATGAACTTAATCATTCATTTACTCCTGTTGGTCCTGATGTTTGGCTGATGCTTGAAGACCTAACTCTGGCAATTAAGATTTCTTAGCTCATTTTCTGTTTTCTGCCATGGCATTCTCCCAAACTCTTTCCCAAGTTTGCCTTTAAAATTACTTTTAAAAAAATGTAGTTGTGGCCCACTAGGCTGATTTTAATGCTAATTAACCCAGTTTTTGTTTTGTTTTGTTTTTAGCTGGAACGGTATTTGCAAATTTGCAAGATGACTGGCCAGAATTAAGGATGTATTCTGTGGCCATTTAATGAAGATTTGTTGCATGTGAACAAAATTTTCTTCTATTGTATTGTCCAAGATCAAATAGGAAATTAAACTTCTCGCTGTATTGGCATTCACAATACAACTGATTACTACTTTCTTCTTATTACTTTTTAATTTGATGTCATTTTAAAGTGCAACCAAGTTCATGATGGAACACACAGATATCATATAGCTCTAATAAAATACAGTCTCCCATTTTTTTCTTTTCATTTTGTGGAAATACTCAGTATTATCCAACAATAACCTATAAGTCATGCTTCATTGCCACTGTATTTTATAATCTTGTGCAATGATATTTTTATTCTAAGCCGTGACAGCATGGCTGAATCTGAAACCAACAGGGTTATATTGCAAATGTGGCCATTTTTCAAAATAGCTGTAGTATAAAAGAGAAGTTGGTGAGATAGAAAAAGGGACATTTAATTTTTTTAAAAAAAGGGCTGTGTATAATTTGTATTTTATAAACTGTAATTTAAACAATTTACTATAAAATTATCTTTGATTTCCAGGTTTCTCTGTTTTCTTTGGGATAAAGTCAAAGAAATAGGATATAGGGGTGTGTGTGTGTGTGTGTGTGTGTGTGTGTGTGTGTGTACGTGTCTAGGAAATAGGTTGTGTTTTTGCAGTAATCTGATCTCAGAATGCAAATTCAGGTAGATCTCATTTTAAAAAGCATGATTCAACATATACAAAATAATGTAAATGAATTCCCCAATTCATTTTCTTTTCTTGAGTGATATAAAGGGTTCCAAGTCATAAACCCTGACGATTCTTCTCTCACTCGTGTCTGCCCACTCACCAGATCCTCAAAGGGTTCCTCCCAATCACCTCTGGCTCCTTACCACTGCATCCTCAGGCACAAAGTCTGCCACCCATCAGGCTCTTTCAGAGTCCTGACGGTCCCTCCTGAGGGAATATTTCCCTTTCTGTGCCTTTCTGTTTCTTCTGAGCACTCCTGGGTGTCTTCTTCTGAGCACTCCTGGGTGTCTGTGTTCATCCTGCCACTCCCCATTGCATTCTGCATCTTCTGAGGATAATGGACTTATCAAGGATTATGGAATGTGGAAAATAGACCTTGTTTCCATGTGGCCCACTTTCAAAATGGCACCCTTGTGAAAGAAAGACAATGGAATAATCAAAAAGCAACTTTGAATGAACTTACTGAATTTCATGGACATTTTCCACGTTTAGACATCTCTTAAAATCTATTAATAGTGTGTTTTAAAAGTTTAAAGGGCAGCCTTTGCTTTTTTTAGTGATATATAATGTGATTTCTTTTCATCAATGGCCCCTTAGATTTGATGAAATTTAATGAATGCCTTCACCATGTTTTTCAAACACTCAGAAGATATCATTTACTAGAGCAATCATCCTAAAATTCCTCTTTATATATTTCAGCTCTTGCTTCTGACTGAAATCCTCCTTCCCCAGGCCTGTCCAATACACCACTTTTCCTCAAATACTTTCCCTTTTTTCTATACTACAGCACACAACCTAGAGAAGATGACTTGTGAGAGAGGAGAAGGAACCACACTCTATCAGAGTTCAGTTTGGGGAGGGCAGAGGAAAGAGTAAAGCTTTCAACACTTCATAGGAGTCATTTATATTCTACTACATTTACCAAGAAGAACGTTTTGTAGCAGGACATCTAATATCCCTGCAATTGTTTTTGCGCTTATACTGATATAATTCACAAAGTTCATCATCATATCATTGATTCATTGCTCTGAATTCCTCAAATAACATGGTACTATCAATATAATGAATGGTTTGCTTGCACAAAGGACTGTGGAACACATTATAACTCTGGTTGCATCGTTTGTTGGTTGGGGAGGTCAGTCAGGGTGTTTCCTTTTAACTAAAATCTTCCTCAGAAACTTGACTCAATTTTAATTCTTGCCAGGAAAGTCTTGAATTCCCTAAGAAAAACTATGAGCTTTTGGTCAGTATTTTTGGGAAGTGCTTACTCTAGTCTAATGAAATAAGTTAAAGGAGAGAAATGTGTACCCCTGTATGGCTCAGCAAATAAATGCCAAAAAACCCCCCACATTTACCACAGATGCGTAACAAATAACTTAAATCCTCTTTTAATTCCATATGGCTATGATGCTTCACCTCAGGGAATTTGTAATTTGTGCCATCGAGGTAAACAGTAAGGTTTTCTTCGGTTTATTTTCTTCCTTTAAAATATATCTCATAGGTGGGAATTGAACAATGAGAACACACGGACACAGGAAGGGGAACATCACACACCAGGGACTGTTGTGGGGTGGGGGGAGGGGGGAGGGATAGCATTAGGAGATATACCTAATGCTAAATGACGAGTTAATGGGTGCAGCACACCAACATGGCGCATGTATACATATGTAACAAATCTGCAGGTTGTGCACATGTACCCTAAAACTTAAAGTATAATAATAATAAAATTAAAAAATATATATATATTATAAGTAGCAATGTGAAATTTGCTACTTCAGTATTACAGCCATTATGATAAATAAGAACATATGTATCTTCTATGTTTATTCATGAAGAAATTAAGTGGCATTATACTAAGATACACTAATATGGCTATTCATCAAATTGTATTTTCATGAACGCATCCTCCAAGATATCAAGAGAAGCCTTGCAAGTTACCTCCTAGGTTGAAATAATGACCCCAAGTCCTAAAAAAAAATGCTCTTTTCCTTCTTATATAGTCTCTTTGCTCAGCTCTTATTTCTCTCTTGAATCTTAGCTGTATACATTGAAATTGGAGGGATAATTGATCATTACATTAAGCAGATATCTCCTGAGGTTAAACGTACTTCAGGAACTTTGATTATCAGATAGTTTTGGATTTAATATTGTCAATGTCTTAGCAACTTAAACGATAAAATTTACTCTAGAGCTGTGGCCATTTAAGCATGTAGATGTGTACTGTATTGTCATTAGGCAGCCCACTGTTTTGATAAATAGAAGCGTTCCTATTCCTTCAGTAAAACCTACATTTTTTCTATATATACTAGAACTTTGTTACCATACACATTCTAGATAATTTCATCTCATCTATTTTTCTAGTTCATTAACTTTTTCAATATTTTAAATCTGTTATTTAACTATCCACCGACATTTTCATTTTATTAGCTAAAATTATTATCATTTTTTCTTTTTTGAAATAAATTTGGTCATTTGATGTGTGAATCGTTTTTCCTCATATTATAATACTTTATGTCTGTGCTATTTAACATTTATTTACTATCTTTATATTGCATTACGTGGGGTTTTTGAGTTATAATCTTGTTGTTTCTTATGTAAGATCAATTTTAAGTAACTGTGAGGCCTAGCTTGAACGTTTTCCACTTATGAAAAGTTTTTATTTCCTTCTGCTAATTAATTATGAGAATTGTAAGGCTGGGACCACTTTATAATGTTAATTTCCAGCCCAGAGTTTTCTGTGACTTGCAGATAGTACACATTAGAACCCGAAACTTCTGTAATAGCACGTCTAAGACCACACATTCCCATGACAGACCACGTGGCTTCTACCTAGAGAGCAAGTCAAGATACTCAAGTCTTCCTGTTGTCTTTATCTGCTGAACATGTGGGCAGCTTTTCTAGTCTACCTGCTCATTGAGGATGTAGCCTCAAAATCCTGGGTTTTTGTGGAAAGTCTAAATGTCAACCAGTCATCTCATCTGGGACCAAATCCTTACCTCGTATTCCCCATGGCCATTAAAATGCTAACTACTTGGTTATCAAGACATGCAGTGTTTTCATTAAAACCTCTTTCTTAACTCATTTTGCTACTCTGTTTATTTTTTCATCCCAGAATATTATTTCCCTAATTTTATAAGCTTAAATCTGCATCTTAATAAATGTTTATTATAATTTATTCAGAATTGCTCTTTGCTTTGTATTGGAGCTTCATCAAATTTTCCAGTATATCACATTATCATAAACAAATATATATTCTTTATTAAGAATGTTCTTGATTTCATTTCTTTATATTTAGTTCTCATAGTCTGGTATCATCATTAATCATCTCATCTCCTAAAACATCTTCTTTCTGGCTCCAAGAAATATGTATACTATTATTCTATGGTGTGGAATTTTTTTCCTATTTTTCCCCCAGTTAATCTCTGGTCTACTAAAAGTGTAGCATTTGTGGAAATCATAGCTGCATACATAGATGCAACAAAAGGCATGATTTTAATCCACATATAATGAAAATTGGCCTTATTCATTAACATACTATTATACATTAGAATGGTTAAAATTTTTAATGCTGCCTAATTTAAAACTTTTTACTTTCTTCATCTGAAATGTTTAAGAGCACACATAACACAACTTCTGGGTAATGATTCAATATGTCTCTTGACATTTTTTAGAAATGCCACTTGAATTCTTAATGTTAAGTATATTGTTGCTGAAAGAAAGGTTAAGAATATGTTGAATATCAAGATGCTGGTGTTCTAAATAATATGACACAGGCTATTATTTTTCATAATTGCTGTTGAATCTAAATTGGTCAAATAATATATTCAGAGATTATTATAAGATTATTTTCATTTCTGGCCATATTTCATGACCATAGCTATTCCCACAGCTATTTAATTTAAGTTAGATGTGCCAAGTTAAGGATTATTTAGACTCAGATATAAGAAGAGCCCATTGAAATGCACCAAGTGTGCCATGCTGTAAAACTAGTATTAGTAGCAAAGAGGAGGGCAGAGTAGTGTGAGAGGAAGGTGAGAGTGGATAACAGGTGGAAATTTAGTGAGCATATCTGTGTTAGAGTTTAATAATATTGGCAATAATTAACTAACTGTCCTTGCATTGTGCAGCCAAAGCCAATCAGAGAGTTAGAATTTTGTAATAGAGATCTAGCTCAGATTTCAGATTTTGAAAAGAATATGGAAATCAGTAACGAAGAGTGACATTACTTCTAGGTCATGGTTATCACTGGCAAAGAAATCAGAGAAGTGTGTAATAAAGGTCAAAACACAATGAACCAGGTACTTAGAGTTCAATCTGGGCAAGAATCTGGCTGACTGTTTTGGTGGACAATTTCCTGCTGTAAGATTATTTTTGTATTCCTTTGGTCAGGGACCAAACTGATAACAAAAACCAAGACAAATCTGGAAAGTTAGGTGTTTTCCAACAGAAATGGAGAGGGGAAGGACCAAGGGCAGAGCTATATAGATAAAAGATGAATGTCTTAGAAGAACTGTTGGAGGATTAACTTGGAGGAAGTTAATCAGACAAACTTCTGGGTCAGCAGGTTTTCATAGTATTGTTGGATTTCCCCATAATCATAATGGACATTTCAATTCATGTAGTTTAAATGTTAAGTCAGCTCATTCAGTTTCCTTTCAGTTACTGTTAGAAAAGGAAATTTTTGCTAATCTATTTTCATGATAATTGTGACATAGCATAAACTGTAGATGAATGTTTTTATAGAGTAAAATGTTCATTTGAAAATGGCCATGGCTATTTCTTAAATACTAAAGAAAGATATAGCTAGGATATATTAGATAATATAGACTAAATACATGGAATGTATTTTCATGAACAATTCCTGAACTTTTTAAATTAGTACCTATTTATAAAGGTGGGCTTTATGGTTTACACACTATTGTTATAAGAGGTCTATTTTTTTCTGAATATATTACACAATTTATGCTTTTCAGGATTTTGCCCCAATTATCTTTGCTACTTGTAATTATTTTAAATTAATATATGAAGGTAAAGTTTTACAATGGAAACTCAGTTTGGAAAGTTATACCCAAAGCTTTCTAGAAAGCCTTCTATCTCACAGTTGTATGTAAACAATTATGTCATAGTCCACTTTCTGCTGTTATAATAGCATACCACACACTAGGGAACTTGTGAAAAACAGAAGCTGATTTGGCTCATGGTTCTAGAGGCTGGGAAGTCCAAGAGCACAGTGCTAGCATCTGCTTGGCATCTGGTGAGGGTCTTTTTACTGTTTCATAACATGGTAGAAGGGCAAGAGAGCAAGCAAAAGAACAAGAGAGGAAAACGAGGCCAAACTCTCATGATAACTAAGTCACTCCGTCAATAAAGGCATTAATTCATTCATCAAGATGGATTCCTCATGATCTAATCACCTCTTAATACCATTACAATAGCAATTAAATTACAAGATGAGTTTTGGCATGGACATAAAGTCATAGCAAATTAATAATCAAATTTTAAAAGAAATGAAGGTATCGGCTCTACATTAATTTGAATAACAGTTTTTTTGCATTGTGTCAATCTCAATAGGAAACAGAAATCTCCTTATCTGCACAAATCATTGTTTCACTCCTTTTTCCTTGTTTTCATTAATTGTGAGTTAAAATTAGCGTATGAATTTTAATAATAATCTAGGAGGATATTGCCATTTATATTAATAGTCAGGAGCTAATTTTTTAATTAAAATTTTTCTTGCTTGGAGAGGCAGATCTATGAATTGTTCAAAACTTGGGCATAGAAATGCCCTGAATCTTCTTTTGACTTGGTCTCTGCACATGGAAGGCGTCAAAAAAAGCCACTGCCTGCTAGGCTGCCAGCTAGTCTTTTTCCTGTCCATTCAAATATATTACTGTTCTATCTTGGCAAATGACTCTGTGACTCACACTAAGAACGTTTAGACCTAAAAAACCATCTTCTTTATGATATGTGATTTCAATGTCATATACTCAATATCTAATACCAAATATTAATTATTTTCACATTTGCTAGCGGTTGTTGATCTCTAGGAAATGTCAAATCAAGTGTCTCACATGGGAATTCTCTTTAGTTTTGTAGCATATTATTTGCTGGTTTCATGATCAAAAGACAATAATACATGATTATATTGTTCTTCCTAATTATATTTGTATGAGAGAAATGCATGTCACTAGCCATGGCCATGGAACTTGCAGTGCCTCCATGCCGGAGAATACTTCCTAACTTAACTGTCACCAGGCTTTGCCATGACTTGCTTTGCCTACCTGCATATGACTGGAAGTAATGCAAGGCACCCTTAGGACTTTATGTGGGAGCGAGGAGGGACACCGTGGGCTTGGCCACTCATCTTTCTGTCCTTGATACTGACAGCTCTTTTAGCCTGGATACAAATATAAAAAAGAATTGCAAAACATTATGAAAGAATAGACTATTCTACCTACCCCCTCCCCCAAAGGGTAATATTTTCTTTATTATCTTTAAGGGTAAAGGTACACATTTTCTCAGGTCATTTGGAGGGCACTAGGCTGAGTAAGGGAAGAATGAAGACATATTTGGTGAACATTTTGCAGATTTTAAATAGAGAGATTTTGGCCTTTATCCTCTGTCCTCTTGTTTTCCTGTTTTAATGTTTGTGCTAATAATTCTGCTATTAAATAATGCTAACCTGAAAACTTAGTCACAGTTCACAAAGTGTATGTTGCATTTTTATTTTGTTTTCAGGAGACAGTTAGCTCTAATTTAAAGCCAATGTCCCAAATCAGTTTAAGAATCCAACTTTGTAAGACAAAAGGTCAGCTTTTCCTACTTTATATCACCGTGGAAGAATAATTCTAAAAGAATAAGGATTGAACTGTCTCTGGGCTTTAATATAAGCTACTATGCTTCAACTGAATGGTTTGAGGCACAGTAAAGTAAGATTATTAAAGGCTGCCACATGCTCAATATATAAGTAATGGGTACATAAGAACATTCTGGTGAAGGGGAAGTTTATTTTGGGAGCAATAAGTTTTTCTTCCCTTTGTGATTTGAATTCTATTTCAATTGTTTTGGTGAAAATAAAAATGCCAGAAAGAATTCATGTGTTTAGCTTGGGAGGCTGGTGTTTTAGAAACCTGATGGCTGATTGACAGAATATTTTTCTACTTCACAAATGTCACATGCCCTTATGGAGTGTGTATCAAATGCATGAATTACCTTCTTCATCCTCTCCACCTCTAAGAAGGAAGGGGTAGGTGAGCAGAATCCAATGCAATTACATCTTCCTGGAACACTCTATTTAGCAGATCTGGTAGAATCTTCCTCTGATGAGGTTTAAGGTTGACTGCTTAGAGATGTTTTAGTAACTTTTCAGTCTTCATAAAAATAAATAAAAGCCCTACTCACAAAGGAATGATGTTTGAGAGTCAACTCTAATATTAATAAGTACTACTTATTAGTAAAATAAAATAAGTATTACTGTTTAATAAAATGCAAACTATAAAAGTGAGACTTAACTGTTTGTAACCTTAGGATGAGAATCCAGACCTTCTGTGAGAATGCTTGCAAAGTTTGTTTTTTTTTTTTTTTTTTTGCTATTCCTAGCTTCACCCAGCATAACCGTATTACAGCGTGAAACTTCAAGAGGTGAGGAAGGAAAGAGCTACTTTCATTCTGACTTGCTGGGTTGTTGAGTGCAAACATTTGTATTCACCCTTGGTCCTAAAATTTTTATGCACAGCCACTGTGCTTCATCAAGATTCTCCTCTTTATGAATAACTTTCTTCTAGTAAACTTCCAACTATATGGGAAATTTAAGGCATTTCTGCATGTAATTATTGGCAAAATCACATATATTAATGAACACATAAATAGTGGAGAACGTGACTTATAACCATCAAATTGACATTATCTATTTAGGGCTGACAAATAACTATTAAAAACTTGAAGAAAGGTGTAACAATCATGTCTATCTGTCTGTATTACCAAAACCAAAATTTTTCTTCTTTGAAAAGGATAGATGAGTTAACATTTTTCATTTTGCTGTTCCAGACCCTCTACAATATGACCTTGCTTGCTTCTTCTTCTTTCCCTTGCTACATTTTTTTTTTCCTTGAATTTAGCAAATATTGCTCAGGTAGCTAATAAATATAAAACACAGCTGGTCTGAGTGCAGTGGTGTTTACAACTAATTGATCACAACCAGTTACAGATTTCTTTGTTCCTTTTTCATTCCCACTGCTTCACTTCACTAGCCTAAAAAATAAAAATAGAGAAATGAAATATATATATTAATACAACACTACAGTTGACATTAAAGGTAATATAACAACAAATATAAAAAAGGAGAAGTCTTACAATTTATATCTTGTGATGAGAAAATATATATATATATACACACACATACATATATGAAAAACAGGCTTGCTTACTCAACTTACTCAGTTATCTCACATTTGTCAAATTACACATAGTCAACTTCACACCGATGCATCTGTCCTTCACACTCGCTTGAAATGGCCTAAACATGTTCTACTCCTTCAAGCGCCAGGTCACATCTCACTTTCTCAGCTAAGATTTGCTTTTTCATCTCATAGTGATCTCTTCCTCTTTTCCACAAAATTAAATTGTTTTTGTATTACTCTGTTCTGCCTTCCATCTTTTATGGATAGACCATCTTTATAGATGGATTATTAATTACATACAAGAAAAAGTCCTATGTCTGCTTCTCTGTAACCCCAACTTTTGTCTTGCAAATTTATCATAGTAGAAGATAATTTAACAACAAAAAGTAGAATCCAAGAGGGCAGAAAAGATGTCATGTAAAATTATGCTCCGTCTTCTTTCATGTTTCCTTGGTAACAGAAATGTCTTGTCCACAGATTTTAACTTCCATTTAACTTCCATCTGTGATGCTATTTTACAGTGTTATATACAATTTTGTAAATTTGTGCTTATTCAACAAATCTAAAGTTTTAACAATCTGTCACCAGGTGGTGACAAAATCACAGTGGTACATAGTTTGAGCAATACCAAATGATAAATCATAAACACGTCTAATGCATAATAATGTTACACAATATTATATACATGTAACTTCAGATTCTTCTTGAGTTACCTCCTGTTCTAAATTCTGGAAATACACAAGAGATTCTAAACTCAGGTTTAAAGACAGACTCTTTTCTATTCACAGATATCCACTTTTGTATATGTTTTTCCCTGGCTCAGGGGAAGAGAAAGATACTGAACTCCAAGATTAAGGTGCACCATTCATATATGTGTCAGTTTCTCTGACTGCTCAGCTCTCAGGGAGACCTGAATGTGTCAAAAAGGTTGGCTTCCATTTTCCCTCTCAGTTAAAAATTACTGGCATTCACTTTCTTGGTTCTGGTTAAAACCAACCTTCCTGTCTTTCAATGCCAGGAGGAAAGACGCAGCAAAAACCTTCATTCAAATTTTCCAACAATTTTTTTAAACTCCACAGCTATAATCTAGCAATTAAAAGGAGAAATTGGGTCTCTCATTCCAGGTGCTTTCTCTGATCATTTTTTCTTACTTTTTTGTACTTAACTCCCGTGCTACCTTACATGTACCAATTAAATAGGGCTCCGGTCCCTGTCCTTTAAACATACTCCATATTTTTCAGACATGGTATCTTTGTCTCTCTTGCACATCTCATGCTTTTTCTCCTTGTCAAAATCAGAGCATCATTTTGGTACAGCCCAAAATTTACCATTACATAAAATATTTCCTGATGTCTGCTGCTGTTTGAAATTCTTTCCTCTCCTAAAGACTTGTATGTATTCATTCAGTTCTTTAGGACATTTGTATGCTGCCAAGTATTGTATTTATTTTCATAGTCTTCTTTTGAAATCAAAGGTATCTTAGAGTATAGACAACGTCTAATTATCTTGATGTTTCCTAGTAAAACTCACTGCATCTGGTTTCTTATTTCTCAAAGAAGACCATCTTGAGTCAATATGAAGAGAATTTATTATGTTATATACAGTATGAGTTAGCATTTGAGTTGTGTTGGTTATAGCCACAAGATTTTTTAAAGCAGAATTAAACATTAAAGAGAAATTAGAAAAGTATGTGTTATGCATATGTACACACATACACATATATATCGTGTTAAACTGAATATGTTTAGATACAAAGATATGCATTATTGGGCAATTAATTTTACTTTTTTTGTTATCTCTGACACTAAGCAAGAAAATACAGAGAGGAAAACTATCTTTCTTTTAGATTTTGGTCTAATTAGGACTTTATTAATGTTTTGGGGGTAGAATTTAGAATATATTGTGTCAATGACCATATTACATGAAGAAAGAGACATAAGAAGAAATTTGGCCGGGGGGGAAATTATGAAAGCACTGAGTGATTGACTTGAGGAAAAACAGGAAAAAATGAGTGCATAGAAATCAATTAATAACTGAAGTTAATTATTAAGGGCAGACTCAAGAAGCTTGAATGTTTATATAGAAGGCAAGTGGGTTCAAGTGGAATGATTCCAAGAGAAAGCTACGTAAGTGGAGTAGGATAAATGTGTGATTTTACAGTAAAACATTTTAAATACAAAGAAGTGAAAGGAGAAAAAAAATGCCTATCCAGCTTTTAAAAAGTTTCTTTAATAAAAATGTGAACAAATCACACAGAGAAAATGACTCATTGCAGAATGAAGGGTGAGCCTCAGATCTGTAGGAGTCATCTCAGTGTGTTGACCTTCGTAGATTGAAGAACAAATAGGGAGTGCCAACGGGGCATTCACAGGCAGCACAAAAGGAGGCCAAGAGAATGTAAGAGCCATAGCTTTAAGCTACTATTGTGCAAAAACTGCTTTAAAACGACAAGAAACATGGCACTAGGAAAACAAAATCCTGGGCATGATTTGTAAAATGGCTGAAATTACATTCATCTCCATTGTGAAAATTCTTCAAGGCTGCTGAAAACCAAAGAATACGTATGTCAAATATAAGGTTTTTTATCAAGTTTTTTATTGCCCAAAAATATACTTAAAATTATTTTTGTAATTATATACTTACATTTGTATATTAGAATCAGACCAATCTTGCTTCAGGCACAGCTCAGTCAATGCTTACTTTTGTGATTGTGGGCAAATACTGAAACTTTCCTATTTTGATGTTTTTTGTTGGTAACATAGAAGCAATACTATGCTTGGTGGTGGTGAAGTTCTTAAAGAGTCAGTGAAGCGAATAAGGTAGCGTTGTGTACAGATCTGGTCAAGAAATAAGCCTTCAATTAGCTCTATTATACCTTATAGTGCTTTGCAATTAAAAGTTTTAACTCCTGCTTTATAAAGAGAGTTTTTAAGTATATAACTATGTGTTAATTTAGTTTTATTTATTTTTTATTATACTTTAAATTCTGGGTTACATGTACAGAACGTGCAGTTTTGTTACATAGGTATACACGTGCCCATTAATTTATTAAATATGCTTCAGTCCAACTGATTTACTCCATGACTTGCGTTCAGCTCAAGCTCAGAGAATAGACCCCATGCAAATTTAAAGGCCTGGTTTCTTTGGAGATCTATGCCATTTCATGCAAGTCCTTTTACTCACCTCCCCCCAACACAACCTCTACACCACCTCCCAACATTTCCACGAATTAGTCAAGAACTCAGACAGATTTTACTATTCAACAACAAGGTGGAGTTGATTGTGTCAAGACAAAACCCATCTTCTAGAATAGAAAGATCTAGGATACAAGCCAACAAACCAAAGTGGAACAGAAAGAGATCAACAAGGAAAACGTTTGGCTTTCAGAGTCGATGTGTAAGATATTGTGCCACAGTGAATTACTCATTCTTTGAAACCTATGGGATGTTTGAGCTCTTCTGAAAGAAATAACACCATTATATAAAAGTTAAGTGCTTAAAGCTTCATCATGTATTCCCACACATGTGCACCAATAAAACTGATGAAATATTCCACAGTGGCAAGTTTCTAGTAAGGCCCAGTCAACTCACCCATTAAAATTACATTTGCTGAACCAAAACTTAGCAGCTGGGATGCCATCTTGTATATGCCTCAGTGATTCCATGAACAATATTTACCTCTCTTTAGCTTCATTCATTCAAAATATTATTTTTTACTGTCTGACATATAGTAGATACTCTATAATTAGATAAGATGAATAGGAACTAGAAGAGTTTGAGGAATCATTTTGAAATGTATGTGCTATTTCAGATATTTAAATAATTTGAATTCAAATAGATTTCATTCATTAAATTACTTTGGTATTCATTATTTGCAAGGCATTCTCACAGGTATCATGGGGTATGCAGAGAAAATGATGAAATTCTTATAGTCACCAAGGTAAAAATAATAAAAACAGTGTATCATAACTAGATATGGTTTATCAAAGGATGACTGGAAGGGTTTCATGTTAAGAGACTTCAGAAGTAAAATTATATAATTATATTGAAACAGGCAAATAAAACACAATTCATTAAAATTTTGTGTTTTTTTTTTCAATGAGAACACATGGACACAGGGAGGGGAACAACACACACTGGGGCTTGTCAGGGAATGGGAGGCAAGGGGAGGGAGAGCATTAGGACAAATACCTAATGCATGCGGGGCTTAAAACCTAGATGATGGGTTGATGGGTGCAGCAAACCACCATGACAAACCACCACATGACATGTATAACCTATGTAACAAACCTGCACATTCTGCGCATGTATCAGAACTTAAGTAAAATAAATAAATATATATTAAAAATTTCTTTCTTTTTTTTTTTTTTTGAGATGGAGTCTCACTCTGTCGCCCAGGTTGGAGTGCAATCTCAGCTCACTGCAATGTCTGCCTCCCCGGTTCAAGCAATTCTCCTGCCTCAGCCCCTCGAGTAGCTGGTATTAGAGTCGCGCACCACCATACCCAGCTAATTTTTGTATTTGTAATAGAGACAAGATTTCGCCATTTTGGCCAGGCTGGTCTCAAACTCCTGACCTCAGGTGATCCACCCGCCTCGGCCTCCCAAGTGTTGGGATTTTAGGCATGAGACATTGTGCCCAGCCTAAAATTTCCTAACAAATACAAAATGGAAAGGAATCACATGAATAGGTCATGATCACTACCCAAAATATACAACAAACATCCTGTTTATTAGTGAAACATAAAAGCATTCTCTTTAAAAACTGGGTAAGACTCCTGGCTAACATGGTGAAACCCCGTCTCTACTAAAAATACAAAAAATTAGCCAGGCATGGTGGCAGGCGCCCGTAGTCCCAGCTACTTGTGAGGCTGAGGCAGGAGAATGGCATGAACCCGGGAGGCGGAGCTTGCAGTGAGCCGAGATCGTGCCACTGCACTCCAGGCTGGGCAACAGAGCGAGACTCCATCTCAAACAAACAAACAAACAAAAACTGGGTAAGACAAGGATGTCTGCTTTCACCACTGTTGAGGAGATAAAACCAAGAGTTCCGGGAGACCAAGACAGCTAGAGATTGCAAGACATGTTCATAGAGAGGAAAGATCAGCTGAAGGAGTTGTAGAGATCAACTAAGAGTCAGCCTCAAGTGTACTGCTAAGTACCAATCAGTGTGTGTGTTCAGGGAAACGATCTTAAGATGGAATAAGAACCATCTGAAAGTAGTAGTCTTTCACCAAAGAGCTTATCCTGGACAAAATACACAGGATATCAGGTATTATATTTTAAAATAGTGACTCAGCAGTGGGACAGAATTAGCCCTAAACTCACATCTGCTGTGGTTCATCTAACAAAGCTTAAAAGCAAGCATCAAAAGGGTGGCTATATTTTTGGAAGTTTTCTCCGTCAATCTTCATGTTGCAGTTTGATCCCCAATGTTGGTTGTGAAGTCCAATGGGAGGTGTTTGGGTCATGGGTGAATCTCTCGTGAATGGATGAATGCCCTCCCTTAAGGGTGCATAAATTCTTACTCTGTTAGTTGCCTTGAGGGCTGATTGTTAAAAAGAGTCTGGCACTCCCTAACTACCTTGCTTTCTCTCTCACCATGTGACCTCTCACACTCTTCCTCTTCTTCGTTACTGTGAGTGGTAGCAGCCTGAAACCTTCACCAGGTGCATATGCCAGTGCCATACTTCTTGTACAGTCTGCAGAACTGTGAGCCAAATAAACCTCTTTTCATTATTAATTACCCTGCCACAGGTATTCCTTCATAGCAACACAAAACAGACTAAGACAAATATCAAGCTGTTTCCAAGAAACTTGGTGCTATTACACAAAAAAGTTCAAGAATTTTTTTAAAATATGAGATTATCCAGGACCCAATAATTTAAAAATACACAATTTATGCCATAGTTTCAAAAATTCATAAGCATGCAAAGAAGTAAAAAAAAAAATGACACATAATGAGGAGAAAAATAATCAGAACTGACCCAGAACTTTAGTGGTCTGACATGTAATGAGCTTAGAAGTCACTCTAATACTCACAAAAAGAAAAACCTGAATAAAATGAAAATCAACAACCCTTATATTCAGCAGAAAACTAAAATCACTAGGCAAACTTTAGCCCCCATATTGGAGACACGGGTAAATACAAAGATTTACAGATGACTGGAGCAGAAGTCCAGGAACAAAATCCACCACTAAAGCCAGTACTAGATTCATTTTACCTGGGAAATTATGTCCAGCTTTCCAAAAAAAGTACAAGGCATACTAAAGACAAAAACAATGTGTGAAGAGACAAAGAAAGCATGAGAACCAGGCCCAGATATGACAGATATCTTGGCATTATCACACTGAGATTTTAAAATAAGTATAATCAGTATGCTAACGTGTGCAATGGAAAAAGTAGACATTATATAAGAACATATGTTTAATATAATCAGATAGATGAAGACTCAATAAACAATTAAAAGAAAATGCTATAAATAAAAACCATAACAACAGAAATAATGCCTTTGTTGGTCACATCAATAAGCTGGAAAGAGTGAGAGAAAGAATGAGAAGCATGACTGAACTTGAAAAGACGTCAACATGAATTTCATAACTGAAAAGCAAAGAGAAAAAGATAGATTTAATAAAACATACAAGAACTCTGGGACAATTCTGATTAAGTATATGTCAAATAGGAATACCAGAAAAAGAAGAAACAGAGTGAAAACAGAAGAAATATTTGAAGGAATAATGGCTGAAAGTTTTCTAATATTAATGACAAACACCAAACTGCAGACGAAGACATTCAGAGATGACCACTCAGGATAAATACCAAAAATATATAACTGGGCATATTATCTTTAAATTTTGGACATCCAAAATGAAGAGAAAATCTTGAAGGAAGCCAAGCAGGGTGGTGAATACTACCTACATAAGACCGAGGATAAAAATTGCACTGGCCTCTTCAGAAACCATGAAGGCAAAAAGAGAATGCAGTGAAATATTTAGTTTTACAGAAAAACCCAACAACTGGAAATTCTGTATCTGGTGATTTCTTTCTGAACCAAACAAAAATAGAAATTTGTCACCAATAGACTTACTTTTCAAGAACTGTTAAAGTAAATTATTTAGAGAGGAGAACTTCTGAATCAAACAAAAATTTAAAAATTGTCACCAATAGGCTTACTTTTCAAGAACTATTAAATTTCTTAGAGAGAAGAAAATAAGCTATGTTAGAAACTCAAATCTGCATAAAGAAAAAAGATCATTAGAGAAGGAATAAATGAAAGTAAAATAAAATATTTTATTGTTCTTATTGATCTAAAAGGTTTTTTCAAAATAATAACAGAAATAATATATTCAGTGATTACAGCTTATGGACAAGTATTACTCATTAGCATCGTTTTCTTTTGGCTTGAAGAGCTCCCTTTAGCATTTAAGACAGGACTGGTAGTGATAAACATCCTCAGCTCTTGTTTGCCTGAAATGTCTTTATCTCTCCATTTCTCAAGAACACTTCTGCTGAGTACAGTTTTTCTGGTTGGTGGTTTTTTCTTTAGCACTTTGAATATATTTCCTCATTCTCTTCTGGGCTGTAAAGTTTCTGCTGAGAAGTCTGCTACTGGGTGCGCTGGAATTCCTCTATGTTATTTGCTTCTTTTTTCTTGCTGCTTTCAAGACCCTTTCTTTGTCTTTGAATTTGGACAGTTTGATTATATAGTCATCCCTTGGTATCCATGAGGGTCATTTCTAGTATGCTTCCTTGAATACCAAAATCTATGGATGCTCAAGTCCCTGATATAAAATTATGTAATATATGCATATAACTATGTACATCCTCCCATATACATTAATCTCCTGATTACTTATAATACCTAATAAAAATGTAAATGTTATCTAATTAGTTTTATACCATGTTTTTTATTTGTATTATTTCTGTAATAATTTCTATTGGTGTTTTAAACAGTATATTTTTTTTTTGAGACAGAGTCTCGCTTTGTCGCCCAGGCTGGAGTGCAGTGGCGGGATCTTGGCTCACTACAAGCTCCACCTCCTGGGTTCACGCCATTCTCCTGCCTCAGCCTCCCAAGTAGCTGGGACTACAGGCGCCCACCACCACACCCAGCTAATTTTTTTGTATGTTTAGTAGAGACAGGGTTTCACTGTGTTAGCCAGGATGGTCTCACTCTCCTGACCTCAAGATCCACCCGCCTCGGCCTCCCAAAGTGCTGGAATTACAGGCGTGAGCCACCGCGCCTGGCCTTAAACAGTATTTTTAATCTGCAGTTGGGTTGAATCAACAAAGTGAAACCTGTGGAAGTAGAAGTTGGACCATAATATGTCTTAGAATAGTCTTATTTTGATTTAATCCAGTTGGAAATTTTCAGCCTTCCTCTACCTGCATATTTCTATCTTTCTCTAGGTTTAGAAAGTTTTCTGCAATTTTTTAGATAAGATTTCTATCTCTTTATCTTTTTCTTCTCTTGATTTACCTGTGATGACTTGAACATTTGATTTTTGGGTACTTTCCCATAAGTCCTGAAAGTTGCTTCATTTCTCTTTATTCTTTTTGTTTCTTTTTTTCCTCTTCTGATGGTGTATTTTCCAATAACCTCTCTCTGGGTTCATAGATTATTCTGTTTGATGAATTCTGCTGTTGATGCTGTCTATTGAATTTTTTATTTTGTTTATTTAGCTCCAGGATTTCTGTTCATCATTATTGTTGCTGTTGCTGTTGTAATGTTTCTGTTGAATTTCTCATTGTGTTCAGTTATTGTTTTCCTAATTTCTTTTAATTGTTTCTCTGTATTTTGTTGAAGTACACAAACCTTTCTTAAAACAGTTATTTTAAGTTATTTGTCAGGCAGTTGATATATCTCCATCTCTTTAGGGCTGGTAACTGGTGCTTTATTTTATCTTTCTGGTGATGTCATTTTTCCCTAATTGTCCTTGATCTTCATTGCCATGCATCAGTGCCTGTGCATTTGAAGAAGTAGGTACTTACTCCAGTCTTTATAGACTAGCTTTGTCTGGAAACACTTCAATGTTAAGCCCATTTAGAGGGTCTGGGTAGGCCAGTGGGCATGTTCCTTATGCCCAGCACCATGGTGGCCATTACAGCACTACGCCATTGGAACACTTTAAGCCTGGGATTACTTCAGTCAGCATGGCTGCCAGGCTATAATCCCATAGCTCCTGAGGCAATCCCATCACTGTGACGAGGCATGCCCAAAGCCCCATATCCAATGACGTCTGCCTGTTTGTTGAGGTCTGTTCAGAGTCCGAGGCCACTGCAGACTGCATATGTCCACTTCATAGGGGCTGTGCTTTCCCACTTGGTGCCAAGGGAAGTTTGGAGACTCAATCCGCAGATACCAGTTTAGAGTCAGGAGCCACAGTAGTCTGCCTGGTGTAGCACAGTGTTAGTGTCCAAGGCAAAGTATTATGTTTATGTCCTTCTCTTTCCCCCAAGTGGACAGTATCTCTCTCTTCATTGTGCTGCTTGGTCTTGGGAGAGGAATGATATGGGTAACATAAAACTGACCTTTCAACCCTCATCAATAAATATTTTCTTATTACTATGTTATAACCACATACTGCAGCATTCTACTTAGTTTCCTTGGCTCTTTTGAAGATGTTCTTATGTGTGGATAGTTGTTCAAATTGATGTTGAGGGATGATTGCTGCAGAGTCCTAAATTGCCATCTCACTCTACTCTCCTTCAGTTCATGGGTAAGTAACATGAATGACAGTAATGGTATGAAAGAAAGGAGAGAACTTGGAAATATTCTGTTAAAAAGTACTTGCAGTACCTATGACATGTATAGTAATTTCAAAGTGGATTTATATTAGTTTTAAATGTATATTGCAAACTCTAAGGTAGCCACTAAAGTTCTTTTTAAAGAAGTATAGTTGATATGCTAGCAGGGGAGAATAAATGGAATCATATAAAATGCTCAAGTAAAATTATGAAAGGTAAGAAAAAGGTGAAAGACAAAAATTAGGAACAGAGAATAAGAGCAACAAAGAGAAAACAGTAACAAATATGGTACATATAAATCCAACTATATCAATAAGCACTTTAGACTTGAATAGTCTAAATCAACTAATTAAAAAACGAGAACCAGCAGAGTAGGTAAAAAACAATACACAACTATACATTGTCTACAAAAGACATACTTTAAATAAAAAGGAACCATTTGATTTTTTAAAAGGGATGGAGAAAGATACACCATGTTAGCATTAATCAAAGGAAAGTTAGAGTAGCTATCTTAATTTTAGGCAAAGCCAACTTCAGAGCAAGGTTAATTGCTTGTGAGGAAAACGGGCATTAAATGATGACAAAGGTTCAACTCTCCAAAAACCTTAACAGCCTTTAATGTGTATGCATCTAGCAGAGTGTCAAAATATGTAAGGCAAAAACTGATAGAACTGCAAGGAGAAAGAGATAACCCTCTATTGTATTTGGAGACTTCAATGCCCCTCTATCAGTAACTGACAAATGCAACAGACAGAAATTCAGTAAGGACGCAGTTGAACTCGACAGCACCGTAAATCAACTGGATATAATTGACATTTAGAGAATACTTCACCCAACAGCAGAATACACATTCTTCTCAAGCTTCCATGGAACATTCACCAAAATAGCCTACATTCGGGGACACAAAACACATTTTAAGAAGTTCAAAAGAATAGAAATCATAAAAGTATTCTCCCAAACCATGATGCAATTAAGCTAGAAATCGATGCCTGAAAGATAGCTTAAAAATTCCAAAACATTTGCAGATTAAACAACTTACTTTTAATTAACACGTAGGTGAAATAAATCTCCAGAGTAATTTTAAAATATTTTGAACTAAATGAAACTGAAAATGAAACATCAAATTTGTATGACACATCAAAAGCAATACTTAGGGGAAATATATAGCATCGAAGGCATATATTAGAAGAAAGATCTAAAATCAATAATCTTATTTTGCACCCTAGGGAAACCATAAGAAGAAAACATTAAAACCAAATTTAATTTTAATTCTAATGCTCGCTAAAGTAAGCAGAAAAAAGGAAAAGATAAAAAAAGAGCAGAAATCAATAAAATTGAAAACAGGTAATGGAGAAACTTAAACCAAATACTTTTAAAAATCAATAAAATTGATAAATTTTTGCAGGGAAAGAAAGGATAAAAGAGAGAAGACACAAGCTACTAATTTCAAAATAAAAAGCAACTATCACTACTGATACAATGGACATTAACAAGATAGTTAAAAATATTACTAACAACTCTAGAACCATAAATTGACAACCTAGATAAAATGGACCAATTTGTTGAAAGACACAATCTGCCAAAACTCACACAAAATGAAACCGAAGATCTGAACACGTCCTTATCTATTTTAAAAATTGAATCAATAATTAATAATCTTCCAAAACAGCACCAGTTTTAGATGGATTCACTGGTTAATTCTATAATACATTTAAGGAAGAGGTTTTATCAATCCTTTACAATATGTTACAGAAAATAGAAGCAGAGAAAATGTGTCCTAATTCCTTGTATAAGACTGACATTATCCTAATACCAAAACCAGATAATGTTATTAAAGAAAGGAAAACTATAGATCAATATCTCTCGTAAACCTATGCAAAATTTTCAACAACATATTATTAAGTTGAATTCAACAATATATAAAAAGAATTATGCACCATGACTGAGAGGAATTCATTCCAAGTACACAAAGGCAGTTCAACATTCAAAAATTAATTAATGTGATCCATCACATCAACAGAAGGAAAAAGAAAAAGCATATGCTTACATAAAAGATGCAGAAAATGCATTTGACAAAATTCAGCACCAATTTATAATAAAACTTTTCAGCAAACTAGGAATGAAGAGTAACTTGCTTAATAAAGAACATCTACAAAAAGCCTATAGTTAACATCAAACTTAATGATGAGAAAGTAGATACTCTTGCACTAATATCAGGAACAAGGCAAGGATGTCGCTGCTCACCTACCCTATTGAAAATTATGCTAGAAGTTTCAGGTAATGTAATGAGAAAAGGATGTAAAAATTGTATATATTGAGAAAGAAGAATATAAATCTTTGTGTGCAGATAAAATGTCTACCTAAAGATCATGCCACTACCCTCCAGCCTGGGTGACAAGAGCGAGACTCCGTCTCAAAAAAACAGAACAAAACAAAACAAAAATGTCTGCCTAAATAGAAAATCTCAAAGAATTGACAAAAAAAAAAAAAAAACCTGTTAGAACCAAAAAGCAATTCAACAATGTTCCAGACTATGAGATTAAAATACAAATGTCAATTCATTTTCTATATACCAGCAATAAAAATTGGATTTTAGAAATAGAAAAGCAACACCATTTACTTTAACACCAAAATTGAAATATTTATATGTAAATCTAACAAAATATGTAAAAGACCTATATGAGGAAAACAACTAAACTCTCACAAAAGCAACCAAAGGACTAAATACACAAATATGTTCCATGTCCATGGATAGGAAGAGTTGACATTGATAAGACATCACTTCTTTACAATTTAAGCTATAGATTCAATGCAATCCCAATAAAATCTCTGCAAGTTATTTTGTGGATTGACAAACTGATTCTAAAGTTTTTGTGGAAAGCGATTGTCCTAGAATAGCCAAGACAATATTGAAGAAAAAAGTCAGAAAACTGACACTACTATACTTTAAAACTTACTATATGCAGTATTCAAGACAGAGTGGTATGGCAAAAGAATAGACAAATATATTAATGAAACCAATACAGACCTGAAAAAATATAGTCAGCTTATCTTGAACAAAGATGCAAAGACAATTTAATAAAGGATAGTATTTTCAACAGATAATGGAACAAATGGAACCCACGTGAAATACACACTTTGCACCTTTCACAAAAATTAATTCAAAATGGATTATAGACATAAATGAAAATGCAAAACAATAAAATGCCTAGAAGATAACAGGAAAAAATGTAGGTAACATTATATTTGGAATTTTTTTATTTTTAAAATAAAGTTATTAAACGTATTTTACTTATTTATATTAAACTTAATAATATGGTTATATAAATTAAGGAAGCCATTTAACATTAACAGTTAGCCCTTTATTTATGGACTGAAAAATATTTCTAGGCATGTTAAAGGAAATAAAAATGTCATTACATCTTATTTTAAATATTTATTTATGATGATAATTACTGAAAAATATTATAACACAAAAAATAAACTTCTACCATTATTTCTAATGATTACACACAAAACCTGTTGAGAGCCCCAAAATTTCTGTGTTTTTTGTTTTTGTTTGTCTTTTTTTTCTATTACTGTTCCAACTTCCTATTTGGGTTACTTTTCTTTTTTTTAAGTTCAGGGATACATGCACAGGTTTGTTACATAGGTCAATTTGTGTCATGAAGATTTGTTGTACAGATTATTTTGTCACCCTGGTATTAAGGCTAGTACCCATTACTAATTTTTCCTGATCTTTTCCCTCCTCCCAACATCCACCTTCCACTAGGCTCCAGTGTCTGTGATTCCCCTCTATGTGTCCATGTGTTCTCATTATTTAGCTCCCATTTTATAAGTGAGAACATGTGATATTTGGTTTTCTGTTCCTGTGTTTGCTAAGGATAATGGCCTCCAGCTCCATCCATGTTCCTGCCAAGGACATGATCTTACTCTTTTTTTTATGGCGGCACAGTATTCCATGACGTATATGTGGCACATTTTCTTTATCCAGTCTACTACTGATGAACATTTGGGTTGATTCCATGTCATTGCTATTGTAAATGGTGCTGCAGTGAACATATGCATGCATGTGACTTTATGTTAGAACAATTTAAATTTCTCTGGGTATGTGCCCAGTAATGGGATTGCTGGGTGGAATGGTAGTTCTGTTTTGAGGTCTTTGAGGAATCGCCACACCGATTTCCACAATGGGTAAACTATTTCCACTCCCATCAACAGTGTATAAGAGTTCCTTTTTCTCCACAACCTTGCCAGCATCTGTTATTTTTTCACTTTTTAGTAATAGCCATTCTGACTGGTGTGAGATGGTATCCCATTGTGTTTTTGATTTGTATTTCTCTGATGATCAATGATATTGAGCTTTTTTTTCATGTGCTTTTGGCCAAATACATCTTTATTTTAGAAGAGTGTCTGTTCATGTCCTTTGCCTACTTTTTAATGTTTTTTTCTTATAAACGTGTTTAAGGACCTTATAGTTGCTGGATATTAGACCTTTGTCAGATGCATATTTTGCAAAAATTTTCTCCCATTCTGTAGGTTGTCTGTTTACTCTGTTGATAATTCCTTTTGCTGTACAGAAGCTCTTTAGTTTAATTAGATCACATTTGTGTGCCCTTATCATGAAATCTTTGCCCATTCCTATGTCCAGAATCGTATTGTCTAGTTTGTCTTCCACATTTTTTATAAGATTGGGCTTTACATTTAAGTCTTTGATACACCTTGAGTTAATTTTTATATATGGTGTGAAGAAGGGGTCTAGATTCAATCTTCTGCCTATGGCTATCCAGTTATCCCAGTACCATTTATTGAATAGGGTGTCCTTTCCCAGGCAATGACTTTTTAGATCTAATACTGAAAACATAATCCATGAATTAAAAAAAATGAAAAGTTAAACCTTATTGGAATTTAAGAGTTCTGCTATATGAAAAAAAAAAAACTGTTAAGAGATAAAAAGACAAACCACGTACTAAAAATCTTTGAAAACCACATATCTCTTAAAGGACTGGTATTCAAAATATGCAAAGAACTCATAAAATTCAACAATATGAAACCAAGTAACCCAACTGAAAAAAATTTGCAAAACATCTGCCTAGACACCACTCCAGAGAAGATACACAGATGGCAAACACACATTTGAAAATATCCTCGATATCATATGTCATCATGAATACAAATTAATACAATGAAATATGACTACATATGTATTAGAATGGCTAAAATCTAAAAGACAGACAACGCCCAATGCTCGTGACGATGTGAAGCAATAAAGCTCATTCATCACTGGTGAGAATGCAGAATGGTAAACCACATTGGAAGACATTTTGAAAGTTTCTTACACTAAATGTGTTTTCCGTACAATCCAGTCTCATGCTCATTGGTATTTGCCCAAATGAGTTGAGAACATGTCTACACACGAGGATGCATACAAATGTTTATTGAAGCTTTAGTCATAATTGCCAAAACCTGGAAGCAACTAAGGTCCTTCAGTTGGTAAATGGATAAACAAACTGGCACATCTAAACAATGTAATATTATTCAGTGTTAACAAGAAATGAGCTCTCAGACTATGAAAAGACATGAAGGAAGTAAGTGTATATCACTAAGTGAAACAAGCCAGTCTTAAAGGCTACGTACTGTATGATTCCAACAATATAATACCCCTGCAAAAAAAACTCCCACGAAACTATAGAGACATTAAATAGTTTAGTGGATGCCAGTGGTTTGAGGGGAAGGAGGGATCAATATTTGGAGCATGGTGGGTTTTTAGGATTACATAACTATTCTTATATGACAGTCTAATGGTGGATACATTCCATTATACATTTGTCAAACCCATAGAATGTACAACACAAAGTGAACCCTAATAAAATGTATGGACTCATAAGAGTGCATCAATATTTGCTCATCAATTGTCTTAAACATACCACAGTAATGCAAGATGTTAATAATAGGGGAATTTATGTGGGGGAAGAGGAGTTATATGGAAACTCTGTAGTTTCTGCTCAGTTTTCTATACATTTAAAAATGTTCAAAAATAGAGTTCTTGAATTTTTGTTTAGAAAATTGACCCAAAATATTATTGATGGCACTTGGTAGACAAAAACATCTAAACAGATTTTGTACTTGTATTTTATATGTTCTGCAAGGTAGAGAAAGATTGATTGTGTTAAGTAGAAACACAGACTTTATAAAAATAATTAAACGTAACTGCTGTAGAAAAAATGCAATGCATGGGATGAACAAATATACTACATGGAATTAATAGGAAATTTAACATTGGAAAATAAAAGATTAGTGAATTTGAAGACAAAATAGAAAGACTATCCAAAATTAAACAGAACAGAAAATGTTTAAAATATGAATGAAGCATCATTTAAGCTGTGGAACATCTTAACTGGCTACAATATATGTAAATTGAGTATGAAAAAATAAGGGAGAAAAAATTGAATAAATGCCCAATAATTGTTTACAAGTTTAATTAATACTACCAATACACAGATCCAAGATGGTCAGTAAGCCCTAAGCAAAGAAACATGAAGAAAACGATACCAAGGTGTATATTAATGAAATTGCTTAAAACAAGTTTTAAAGAAAAAATCATGAAAGCAGCCAATGAAGAAAGGCACATTATATACAAGTGATAAAAAGCAATGTAATGGTTTTTATTATGTTTCTGTTATCAACCAATGCAACCAGAATAGAATAAAATGACACCTTTACTGAACAGCAACAAAAAAGCTGTCAACTTAAAATTTTCTATTCATGAAATTATTTTTCAATAATGAATTTGAAATAAAGACTGTCAAACACACAAAAGCTGAAATTTTATTAGGTTTGGACTGCAAAAAAAAAAGATACAGGAATTCCTTTAGCATAAGGAAAATAATACCAGATAGAAATATGATTATCCACATAAAGGAAGAAAGACTCTAGGTATGATTCATATGTCAGTAAACATTTTTATAATGATTCTTATTCTTAAAATAAGTGTAAAATAATTGTTTTTAAAGGCAATAACAATATATTTTTGTTTATAATTAATGTCATAATAGCATGTATGACTAAAATGGCACAATGATCAAGAGATGTGAAATGGGCATTGTGTAATTCTTCTACTATACATGAAAGTAACCATCAAAAATATAGCTAATAAACCAAGGAGATTAAATAAAATCATAAAAAAGGAATAAAGGCACCAAAAGACTACTGAAAAAATAACAAACAAATAGTAAAATAATAGACTTAAGCCAAACCATATTAAAAATAACATTAAATGTTAAAGGTCTAACTATTCCAGTTAAAAGGCAATGATCCTCAGACTGGATTTTTTTTTATAAGCAAGTCCCAACCATATACTGTCTATAAGAGATTTACCACAAATATAAAAACCAAATAACTTAATCAGAAAATGTATATATCAGAGAAAATACATTATTATTAGGGTAAAAGGAATTTTTCATGATTTAAAAATCATTTCATCAAGAGGCATAATAATCTTAAGTGTTTATGTACCTAATAATAGAAGTTCAAACACATGAAGTGCAAACTGATAGAACTGACAGCAGAAATAGATGAATTCTCAATTACAATTTGTGTGACTACAAAACCTCTTTCTCATTAACTGATTAAAGAAGAAGGAAAAAAAAATCAGTAAGTATATAGAAGACCTGAACAACACTACCAATCAACTAAATGGAATAAATATTTTTAGTACAGCCCACTCAACAACAGCAAAATATGCATTCTTTTAAAGCATACAAATAACTTTTGAAAGTAGGATATATTCTGGGCCATTAATAAAGTCTCAACAAATTTAAAATTATTCAGCCCTGCAAGTATGCACTATGACTACGATAAAATTAAATTAGAAACAAATAGCAGAAAAATATCTTGAAACTACTTAAATGTTTGAAAACTAGCATACTAGTATATAACATATAGGTTAAAGAAGAAAATCAAAATGGAAAGTAAAATATGTTTTGAACAGCTATAAATTGAAAATACAATATGTCAGTATTTTGAGGATGAAGCTGAGGCAGTACTTGGAAATTTATATGACTACATACTTATGCTAGAAAAGAAGAAAGATCTCAAATCAATGGCTTAACTGTCCATCCTAAGAAACCACAAAAAGACGAGCAAATTAAACCCTATATAAGTAGAATAAAAGGAAATAAGTTCAGAAAAATAAGTAGAAAACTAATACAAAAGTTAATGAAACAAACTATTATTTTTTGAGAAGATCAATAAAATTGATAAATGTCTGGTGAGATTGATAGGACAAAAAGAAGGCACAAATTACCAGTCTCAGGAGTAAGAAAAGTAATATCCTTATTCATTCCAGAAATATTAGTAAGGAAATATTATGAATAGCTTTGTGTCCATAAATTCAACAACTTAGATGAAATGTACAAATTCCTTGAAAGACCCAAATTAGAAGAACTTTATGTCTGTGAAATAAATGAAATTTATAGTTTAAAACCTTCCCACAAGACGGACTCGGAACCAGGAGGCTTCATTGATTAATTCTATCAAGTATTAAATATTAGGCCAGGCTCAATGGCTCATGCCTGTAATCCCAGTACTTTGGGAGGCCGAAGCAGGCGGATTACCCGAGGTCAGGAGTTTGAGACCAGCCTGGCCAACATGGCGAAACTCTGTCTCTACTAAAAATACAAAAATCAGCCAGGAGTGGTGGCAGGCACCTGTAATCCCAGCTACTTGGGAGGCTGAGGCAGGAGAATTGCTTGAACTCAGGAGGCAGAGGTTGCAGTGAGCCGAGATTGCGCCACTGCACTCCAGCCTGGGTGACAGAGCAAGACTCCATCTCAAAAAATAAAAGTAAAAAAAAAAAAAGTAGAAAATAGTAGTTATTCTGCATCAACTGTTTAAGGAACTGAAAAGGAATACTTCTCAACTCATTCTATGACGCGAGCATTACCATGATACAAAAACCATATGAAGACAGTTGGGAAAAAAAAACAAACTAACCTCCTTCATGACTTTCTTTAAATGTTAGCAAATTTAGCTACACACATAGACACACACACACACACACACACAAATATAAAGGACAATACACTTTGACTAAGTTTAGTGTATTCTGAGAATTCATGATGGCTCAACGTTAAAATTCAATTGCTATAATTCACCATATCAAAAGTTAACAAAAATATCACTTTAATAGATGCAAAAAATAATTTGACTAAATTCAGCATTTATTAATGGTAGCAGTTCTCGGAGGATATAGCTTCCTGACCCTTGTATCAAATTAGGCGCCTCTGCTCTGTTTCCATAGCTTCCTATTATTTTCCATACCATAACATTTCTCACACTTTTATTGTTCAATTGCATTTGTCATTCTTCTGTTGTCTGGTAAAATTACTTATATATGACTGATACTCAGTTGATAACCTGTTAATGCAGGTTTGGTTCTTGGCTAACTGGGAGATTCATGATCATATTAACATCATGAGAATTTATAATAGCTAATCGTTCATGGGTAGTTTGATGGGCCAGGCAGAGTACTAAATGATTCCCATGCAAAAATTTATTGTTTTACAACTACCACATAAGGCAGGTCATATTATTAAAGTTCTAGTTTTGTTTTATTTTATTTATTTTATTTTATTTTTTGAGACAGAGTTTCGCTCTTGTCACCCAGGCTTGAGTGCAATGGCACTATTTCGGCTCACTGCAACCTCTGCCTCGCAGGTTCAAGTGATTCTCCTGCCTTAGCCTCCCAAGTAGCTGAGATTGCAGGCTCCTGCCACCATTCTCAGCTAAATTTTTTTTGTATTTTTAGCAGAGACGGGGTTTCATCATATTGGCCAGGCTGGTCTCAAACTCCTGACCTCATGTGATCCACCCACCTTGGCCTCCCAAAGTGCTGGGATTACAGGCATGAGACACTGCACCTGGCCTAAAGCTCTAGTTTTAAAGATGCGGAAATAAAGGCACAAAAAATGATTGGCAATGAACCCAAGGTCACAGATCTGTTAAATAATAGAGCTGTGGCTTGATCCCAGATAATGGTTCCAGAGCTCCTACTTTCAACCCCATCCTTACTGCTTCTCAGACAGAATAAAGTGCTGATATGGGAAAGGTTACAGAGGAGAGAGGATGTGCTTACCCCTTGCCTTAAGTTTAAACTTCTACATAAGTCAGTCACATAGCTGCTGTGTATAAATAGAACATTAATTGGCTACTGTGTTTGCCCTCAATAAGACCAGAGAAAGTACACAAATGCAGTGATTAAGCCAGCACACGTGTTAACAGCTTCTTATCTGCTATAACTGGACCATGGGGGAGGCATTCAGAAGATGAATAAACCATAATCTCTTTCTTAAAAGGTCTCACAATCAGTACAAAACCTGAAAAATTAAAAAAAAAATTGCACTCCTTTATTCTTCCTGTATTATTTCTTTTTTTTTAATTTTCTTTTTTTAAGAGTCAGGTTATCACTCTGTCACCCAGGCTGGAGTGCAGTAGCACAATCATAGCTCACTGCAGCCTCTAACTCCTGGGCTTAATCCATCCTCCTGCCTCAGCCTCCCAAGTAGGTGGAACTGCAGGGGCACGCCACCATGCCTAGCTATGACCTTATTTTTGTTTTGAATTTGTAAACATTAAAATGACAGTAAGAAAATAATAGTGTTCTAGTTGTCATTTTTCCCAGTAAATAAAAACAAAGTTTGTTTTTCTTTTGGAATTTGTGATAATTGAAAATTTTCAATGTGAGAAGGATTTAAATTGGTGTAAATAAAGCACAGTCACTTACATGTAGATCTTGTGACAATCACGTTATATCCCTGACCTTTTTTGAAAACGATACATCTATTCAAAATCTCACACATATGCTAAAATCTACATTCCAAGCTCAGCTGTATCACTTGTTAAGAGTCGTAGGATTCCATTTGCCAATAATTTTGCATAATATCCTGTAGACTAGTTAAATATCAGGTGACTTTTTCTACTGTTGCCCTTTTAAAGACACTTGTATTTCAGAGAATATATTATAGACAACAGACCTAAGAAAATTACTTGGGGCACCAAAAATAAAAATATATAAAATATTTCTTAATATTTTCTATATTTCTTAAGAATTGTGAACACCAAAACCCATTGAATACTTCCTCACATTAAGAGAATAGGGCTATGGGAGTCAACACCCACACTGGTATGTTGTATTTCATTTCTGTCAAATGAAGCAGTTGGGATGATGGTGCTAATTTATTTGATCAGAGGCATGCCAATGTAATTAGATTAAAAAGTGCCCACATTGTCACTACACGACACAAAAATATCTGTATCTGTATGAATGCAGAATGACAAATGAAATATTTTTAATAGCACAAACAACAGGACAGGCAAAATTGCCTGAGATGCCCAAAATAAAGACATTTTTCTGGGGCTAAAAGGCCAGAGACAGTATTTTTTTTTTTAGAGTTTTGAATCATAATCAGAATGAAGTGACTTCCTAGACACCACAAGGATCTTGATATGAATGAAAGTAGCTGTAGAGTTGCTGCTGGACACTGATTTCAGAGTTGGCAGAAGATCTTGCAAGAAAAGTATATGACTTCTATTTGTAGGGGAGGGTCTAGCCAGCAGGCATCTAACTTTATTTTATGGCAGGGAAGTTTAGCAATCTAGAGCACTTAGCTAGTGGTTTCATGGAAAGAAGAAGAATAGATATAGGAAGAACAAAGGATACGAAATCATATTAACATTCTGGCATAATAAATACAGTTGGCACTTCAAGGCTTTGATTTTAAACATGGAGAGGTAATTTAGTGTTAGGAAAAAATATTCATCATGTAAACATGACTATAAAGTGGAATTTATTTGACTGCACATATCTAAAGTAAAAGGCATGCTAAAATTCACTTATGCCTATTGTACAGGTTCACATTTTTTAAAGGAGGTCTTTGTTTCATTACATGCACATTTTACATTTCTGTGCCTATGTGTATATATTACATATATGATTACATAGTTAAAATCTAGCACCTTCCAGTTTCCAATCTAGCATGTAGAGAGCCTGGAAGGCATCACTCCCATCCTCATAACAAGAAAAAAGCTAAACTGAAAACCAACAGCCCTCTTTAAATCCATTAAAGAATTTAGGTCACAAGGCAAACCACCACCCCCCAATCTAGAAAGACAGGTGAACACAGAAATCACAGCTCTCTGGAAACAGAAGCCACTCGCAGACCTTAGTGAGAACATATACAGGGTAATTGACTAATTCCCGGAGACTGAGCATGGACTTGCTTGAGAGATTAAAAATTCCTGGGGACCCAGCTTTAGGGAGGTCCCCATACTTTGATGACAGTTACCTCCGGAAACCTAGTCAGGTTGTCAGATGAAGATGATGAAGATAGAAAAATCCTCTCTCACTTTCAGCAGTTGACAGGATTGGCAAGTCCAAAATCTGTAGGGTGAGTATATGAAAACTCTGTACTTTCCAATCAGTTTTTCCATGAACCTAAAACTGCTCTAAAAACCAAAGTCTATTAAATAAACAAAACAAAATGCAATAATACGAATAGAACGTCAGGTTTGGCCTATTCATAGCCTTCTCTCCTGTAGACTCTGATGGTGAATATCCTTATTGTCCTCGTTTCCAGAGGCAAGAAAAGTCATCAAGACAAGATTTAAAGCTACAGGAATCACCAAAGTGCAGGAAGTGAAAGGCAGCCTTACTTCCTTCTTGAGACTGGCAAGTCAAAGTGGCAGCCCTCTGTCGCTTACGCTCTCCATCTCAAATCAACAATAATCACTCCACTGAAAAATTATTTTAATACTAGGACTGTATTAGTCCATTTTCATGCCACTGATAAAGACATACCTCAGACTGGGTAATTTATAAAGAAAAAAAGGTTCAATGGACTCACAGTTCCATGTGGCTGGGGAGGCCTCACAATTATGGCGGAAGGTGAAAGGCATGTCTTACATGGTGGCAGACAAGAGAGAATGAGAGCCAAGCAAAAGGGGAAACCCCTTATCAAACCATCGGATCTCATGAGACTTATTCACTATCACAAGAACAGTATGGGGGAACCACCCCCATGATTCAATTATCTGCCACCAGGTCCCTCCCACCACATGTGAGAATTATGGGAGCTACAGTTGAAGGTGAGATTTGGGTAGGAACACAGCCAAACCATATCAAGGACTAAATGCTTACTGACAATTTGTTTTACACTGGCACTGTGATAATTGTTTCATATGCATTATTATGCTTGTTTCCTTTTAAAAATGTTATAGAATATAATGGACGCATAGAAAAGTTCACAAATCCTATGTGTACACAGTTAGATAAGCCTTCACAAAATCAACATAATTCTGTCATCATCACCAGATCAAGAAATAGAACATTACCAGCATCCAAATTCCCCTCTCTTTGTCATTCTTGTCCCTAGTCCTCCAACTACTTATCATTACACACAACTTCTAGGAAGGTAGATTAGTCTTTTGGGACTTTGTTATGTTTTTTGAATCTCATATACATGGAATTTTATGTACTCTTTCATGTCTGGCTTTTTAAATCAATATTATGTTCATAAATTTCATCCATGCTTTATGTGTGCATTTTATTCATTCTTATTACTGTAGAGCATTCCACAGTATAAATATATGATAATACATAATTTATTCTACTGTTGAAGGAAATTATAGCTATTTCTAGTTTAGGATTATTGCAATTAGTGTTATGAACATACTTTGTCCTTTGGGGAATACACATATCATTTTATGAATATATGTATACATTTTTTGATATATACCTGGGACTAGAATCTGGAGTTATAGAGTATGCATAGATTCAGCTTTAGTGAACACTTCTGTGCTGCCTCCAAAGTACTTTCATCAGTTTGCACTCCCACTGGAAGTAAATGAGATGTCCTCATGGTATATCCTCTCAAAATTAGGTATTATCTGTCCTTTCATTTTACAGTATTAGTTAAGCAGTATGCTATTTTATTTGACAAATGAAGTTGAGTAGCATTTTTAGATGCATCTTATACATTTGGATATCCTCTTTTGCCCACTTTCCTATTCAGTTGCCTTTTTTTCCTATGGAAATGTAGTGGGGGGAAAAGATGTGGAGTGCCTTTATTTCAATTTAACAGACAGGGAAAATTGAGGTTCTAAGAGGCTAAGGGAAGCTCTAAGGGTTCTAAGAGGCTAATCTCTAAGGGTTCTAGGAGGCTAAGGGAAGCCTACACCACCCAAGCAAGGAAACAGCTGAGAAAGTGATATTCCACAAAATAACTCAATGCCTGTCTTCAGGCTGGGCAGAGGAATCAGCTGCCAGAGAAACCTTATGTGCTGAGCGTCCCTCATGGGACCAGGAGCTGGTAGATAGGAACCTCTATTGAGAAAAACCAAAACCAAAACCAAAACCAAAACCAAAAAAACAAACAAGCAAACAAACAAAAAACACCACAAAGCCACAAAAACACACTCCCAACATTATTAGTCGTCTTTCTGTTTTGTTTTTGCAGCCCAGGCACCTCACAATGAAATAAATCAATAGCAGATGGCCCTTGGCTTGGAAGCTTTTCAATACAAAAGCCGCCATCTATCTCTCTGATTTTCTCAGGTACGTTTTTCTTAAATTCCTGGCAGAGTTTAATTAAATGTTTATGAGAATGTTCACCCTCCTCCTGCTGCACAGACAGCTCGGTAGGGATGGAGTTAAGCTCCTTTTCTGTTCAACAGTCTGGAGACCACTGTCCCAACGACGTCACTCTGGTTTGGCTCTGCAGACCTCCTGCTGTCAGGTTCACTGTGGCCCTCCATGACCTTCCAACTTCTATGTTTCCAGGCAGCCGAAGGAAACATGTCCTCCCCACTCAGACAGCCAGATATCACGTTTTACTAATAAAACAGCTGATAAGCCCCAGGAGTTCTTTACATATCCTGGAAACCAGTCTTTGTTGAATACAGGTATTAAAATGTATGTCCTTCATCTTGCTCTATGGTTTGCCTGTTCGCAAGTATAATCATATCTTTTGATGGAGAGAGGTATTTAATTTGAATATAGTTAAGTTTACTTATTTTCTTTTTCATTATGGTTATGTGCTTTTGTATTGTAACTTAAGAATACTGCCTACCACACGGCCTTGAAGGAGTTCTATGTTTTTGTATAAAAGTTTTAATATTTAATCTGTATGCTTAACTCTGTATTCCATTTGGAACTGATTTTGTGTATGGTTCAGGATAGAGATCAAGACTCATTCTTTTGTATATGGATAATCAATGGCCTCAGCAATAATTATTGAAAAGAACATTCCCTACTTTACTGAAGGACTACCTGTACATAAATTACCTAGCTTTATATGTATGGATTTCTTTCTAGACCTTTTTTTTTTTTTTTGAGACGTAGTCTCGCTCTGTCCCCCAGGCTGGAGTGCAGTGGCGCGATCTCAGCTCACTGCAAGCTCCGCCTCCCGGGTTCACGCCATTCTCCTGCCCTCAGCCTCCGGAGTAGCTGGGACCACAGGCACCCGTCATCACGCCCAGCTAATTTTTTGTATTTTTAGTAGGGATGGGGTTTCACCATGTTAGCCAGGATGGTCTCGATCTCCTGACCTCATGATCCACCCACCTCGGCTTCCCAAAGTGCTGGGATTACAGGCGTGAGCCACCATGCCTGGCCTCTTTCTAGACTTTCTATCCTGTTCCATGAACCTCATTGTCTACTCTTACAACAACATTATAATGAGCAATCATACTTTATTAAAGGTCTTTATGTCTAATATTATGTCCTACAGTCTTTACTAATTCTTTACTATTGCCTTGCCCATTCTTCTTGGTCTTTTGTTTTTGCATGTACATTTTGACATCAGTAGGTCAGTTACCATAAAAACTATGCTGTGATATTGACTGTGATTGCATTGAATCTGCAGATAAATTTGAGAAAAAAATCATATATGCAAAATATTTATCTTGAAATCCAATATATTCTCCTTTTTTAATTTAAGTGTTCTTTAATTTTTTTCAAGACTTTTTTTACTCTTTTCTCATGTGTGTTTGATCTCACATATTATTTGTGTCTGCCAGGGTGAAATCAGGAGACAGGAACCACACAATAATTTGAACAGAAAAAGTTTATGTACATATATATATATATATATATATATCTGTGTGTATATATATACACACACACATACACACACACATATATACACATATATGCACATATATTTAGATATAGACACACATATCTAGGAATATATATAAATTATTAACTATAATAGAATTATTAACCATAATATGGGATTGCAATAATGGGCTAATAATAATTACTAAATGGTGAAGAGACTTCCAAAAAGAATATAGAAAGATCACATATGGGGAGAATACAGTAGGCCTAGGACGACTGAGAGACAAAGCACTCAAAGAAAGAACAGATCTGAGAAAGTCACTCCTCACAAAAGGGCTGAGATGCGGACCTCATTTGAGGGTGTGTCCTTGTCTCACTGGATGTTCGAAAGGTCCACTAAGGGGCTACATCAATGGGACTCATTGCGACACCGCCCTCTGAGTGTAAGGGAGACCATCCTCTAGGAGGTGCTGTGCTGAAGGAAGATAACCTAGCCAATGCCTCACTGGTGGGGCTCAATGGAAAAAATTCTCTTTGTGCCAGGAGGAGCATCCCCTGGTTGGGGGTGAGGAGGTTCAGTGTCTCAGGACTGACTGCATAGCAACCTGAAAGGGGATTTGGAATAAGCCATCTGCAGGGAGAGGCTGCACCTCTCTCCATCAAACCCTCTTGGGAACCACTGTCAGGTGCTGGGAAAAGTTGCACGGGGTGAGGACTACATGCTGTTGGCCAACACATGTCTGCCCAAATAACCACACTAGATTCAGAAAGGATCAAACAAACAAACAAAACACACAAAAAAACAGCCTTTTTATCCTTCAGGATCCATTCAGAGCCCTCTAACGGACAAAGCTTAATATCATGCCCACTGAAAAGAGGAAAATGTTCTAGTATAACAAACGGAGCAATGGCAGGTGGATCGTGCTAAGTTCTCCTAGTAATGCCACTAGTTTTTTTCTGTAGGTGATTTAGGATTCTGTATCTTAAACAACAATGTCAGCAAATAGTTGTATTTATTCTTTTCCAGTTGTTATACCTTTTATTTATTTTTTTCTTGCCTTATTTAATAGGCTAGAATTTCTAGTATAACATTGAATGTTGAAATAAAACCATGACTGTGAACTTTTTTGGTCTTATTTCTGATTGCAGAGATAAAGCTTTGTATAATTGAACATTATCTCTGAGATTTGCTTTATGAACTTAAGGACATCACCAGTTCCTGGTGCACTAAGACTTTTAGTCATAAATGGGTGTTGAATATTATTAAGTTATCTTTTTGCATCTATTGAGATGATCATAAACTGTTTCTGTTGAATGGGTTCATTGATTTAATTGCAAAAGTAATTTCAACTTATATTCTAAAAAACAAAACAACTTGGTCATGGTGTATAACCAATTTTACATATAACTGAAATTACTTGTTAATTTTTATTTAGTATTTTGATTGTTCATGAGAGCGAATGCTCCTTCATTTTCCTTTCTTGTAATGCATTTGTCTGATTTTTATTATCAATATGTTATGTTGTCTTTGTAAATGATTTAAAAATATTCCCTTAAATTCTATGTCGGCAGCCATGAAGGAATACCACTTGAGTTTTCTTTTTAGCGAATCCACTGTGTGGCGCATAGTTGAATGATAACCTTTGGCTTTCACAGCATTAAAACTATCACGCACTTGTGCCAAAAAAACATTATCCCCCATCTACTTCCAGCAAGTGATTGATTACAGGAAGGGTACTATAGCTAGGCCATTCCTATATGAGGTGGGGCTTCTCTAATTTTGCTTAGAGAATCCCCATCCACCTGGCCAAGACTTTCTCAGAATTTCTCTGCAGTCCTGAAGTTCTTTTTCCCTAATTCTCCTTCCTTCCTGCTCTCCTTTCACAGGGATAAGACCAGTATCCCAGTCTGAAGCCTCTCCTAGCCTATTTCTGTTCCCTCCCCCTCTATCCTTAACAAACATGTTTTTCAAATAAAGTTCTTATAAATCGAATACTGCCTCACCATTTGCTTTTTATGGGACCCAAACCAACACATCTATTCTCTGGAAGAATTGGGGTAAGTCTGGACTTACCTTATTGACAAGTGAAGTCAGTTATTCTTGGGATTCTCATTATGGAAATGTTTTTGCATAATAGATTCCACTTCTGTAATAGGTTTTGTAGTGTTCAGATTTTCAATTTCTTCCTCTTTCTAGTATGGAAAGTTGTATTTCCTGAGACAATTTTTAACATTTATAAAAAGTTTCAAATTAATTGACATGAAGTTGTTTATAACTTTATGTGTTTAATACCTGATAAAGTGATGTCCAGTTTTTCATTCTTGATTGTTTGCTCCTTTTTCCAGCCAGCAATAATCTGCACATTCCCCTTCCCCACTGGTAATTGTGAAGTGCTATAAAAGTTTTTTCTTTATATTTTTCAACAACTAACTTTTGATTTTGTTTATTTTCTCTATTATACATTTATTTTCTATTTCATTAATTTCTCCGTATATTTCCCTTCTTCTACTTTCATTGTTGTGAATTTGCTGTTCTTTTATCCAGCTTTATTTATACAGTAGAAACTTAGATCATTCATTTTTCAGACTTTCATTTTCTAACAATGTTAGATTATGAATCCCCTTCTGAGTATTAATGTATTTTTTCTTATTCAATTAAAAATGTTTTTGAATTTCCCTTCTATTTTTCCCCTTAATTCATGAGTTATTTAGAAGTATATTGCTTAATTTACTGGAGATTAAGAATATCCTAACATTTACTTATCCATTCTTCTTTCTTTTGTTAATAATTTCCGACTCAGTTCCACTAGACCTAGAAAATATAATCTGGAATTTTGTGGGTTTTGTTGTTTTGTTTTTGTTTTTGTTTTGTTTTGTTTTGACATGGATTCTCACTCTGTCTCTCAGGCTGGAGTGCAGTGGCACGATCTTGGCTCACTGCGATCTCCGCCTCCCAGGTTCAAGCGATTGTCTTGCCTCAGCCTTCCAAGTAGCAGGGATTACAGGCATGTGCCACCATGCTCGGCCAATTTTTGTATTCTTAGTAGAGTTGGGGTTTTACCATGTTGGTCAGGCTGGTGTCAAACTCCTGACCTCGTGATCCGCCCACCTTGACCTCCCAAAGTGCTGGGATAACAGGTGTTAGTCACCACGCCCAGCCGGAATTTTGTGTTTTTAATATTTGTTGAAGTTTGTTTTATGACCCAGCATATCATCCATTTTAGTAAATACCCCGTATGTTGAAAATAGGTAAATTCTCTATTGTTAGATGCAATGTTCCATAAACAGACAATATTTCATAATTCTATTAATCTTTTATAATTAGGTAAACTCTTTAGATTCTATTTGTTAGATGTTCTCTGTTCCTTCTTATAGTTTTCTCTTTGTTCCATTAGCTATTGAAGGAGATATATTGAAATCTCCATAATCTGAAGATTTGTTTGATTGTGAATTCATCTGTTTCTCCATATAAAACTTTTGTTTAATATGTTTTGAAACAATGTTTTTGTGAATGTTGATTTTGAAATGTTAAATATATTCATTTATATATTTTTCTTTACATCTCATAGGTTTTTTTTTTTTTTTGGCCTGAACATCTACTATGTTTATAGTATTACTGCAAATTCATGTCAGCTTTGTTTTGGTTAGCTTTGCATGACATATCTATTTCTATCCTTTTACTTCCAATATTTCTGTGTTTTGTATGCAAGTTTTGTTTATTGCGAGAAACAAATAATTTGGTTTTGCTTTTCAATCTAGTCTAAAAATGTTGATCTTTTTCTTGAATAATTTAGTTCATTTAATGTAATGACAGCATAGTTGAGTTTTATGTACCATCTTACTATATTTTTAAAAAACTTTGAACCAGTAGACATGTGTTTCAATTTCTTTCCTTGCTGTTTGGCGACTAATGAAACTTTTAAAATTATTTTATTTTCCCTATGTTTATTATATATTTTTGGACCATTCTGTTAGTGCTGTTTTGAGATTACAACATATGTTCTTAATATATTATATTATAAATTTTTTTCACTTTCCTATGAATATTAGAAACTTAGAAAACTTTAACTCCATTTAATTCTTCCAGTTTCTTGCGTTGCTCTTGTCAGGAAATTTTTACATAATTTTAAATTTCATATTAATTAACCATATTATTTTGTATAGTCAAAATTCACTTATATTTTACTTGGATATTTGTCCTATTACTGTTCCTTTTCTATATTTTAGCCCAATTAACTACTATTAGTATTTCTTCAAGTGCAAGCATGCCAGTGATGACATCTCTGAGTTTTTACTTGCCTTAAAACATCTTTATTTTACCTTTATTTTTGGAGACTATTTTTCTTTTGTGTAGACGTTTGAAAAATAATTTTCAGTTATTTTATTACACTATGTGAAAGATATATATCCATTGTCTTCTGGATTCCCATAATTTTTCTTGGAAAGTCAGGAATTCTTCTATTTAAGGCAACTTTTTTGATCCCTCCGGCTATTTTTTTTTAATTTTATTATTATTATACTTTAAGTTTTAGGGTACATGTGCACAACGTGCACATTTGTTACATAGGTACACATGTGCCATGTTGGTGTGCTGCACCCATTAACTCTTCATTTAGCATTAGTTATATCTCCTAATGCTATCCCTCTCCCTTCCCCCCACCCCACAACAGTCCCCGGTGTGTGATGTTCCCCTTCCTGTGTCCATGTGTTCTCATTGTTCAATTCCCTTTGTTCTCATCAGTTTTACTAAAATGTGCCTAAGGGTGGTTCTCTATTCTTCATTCACAGTTCACTATGCGCTTACTTTGAATATCTCCTACAACCTGTTTTTCTGTTTCCCAGTTTTGTGTTCTGGTGGTGTGCCATGCAGTTAAACCTGTCCATTACTTCCTTAATTTCTAATTTTGTACTTTTGAGGTCTAGGATTTCCATTTGATTTTTAAAAAATATTTAGATTCTCTTGGGCAAGTCTAATCATTTGTTCTATTTTTCTCTTTTCCTCTATTGTCTTAAACATATCAGTAATAGTTATTTTAAAATTCTTATTACTTCAATATCTGTATCACCTATTAGCTTTTTCCCATTCTATGTTTTCTCCCCTTGGTATTAAGCCCTATGATATTCTTTCTTAATGTCATAGATTAAAGATATCACAGATGCTTTCCTCTTTGTCCCACTGATCAAGGAAGTCTGATTCCTTTGTCCCTGAATTCAGACTGGCCCTAGTTATTTGCTTGACCAACAGAAGGTGGTGAAAGTGATATTCTGGACTTTCAAGATTAGGTCATAAGAAATATTTCAGTTTCCTCAATCTCTTCTAACACTTGTAAACTAGCGATATTTTGTGAGGAATCCCAAGCAGCCCCTGGAGAAGCCTATGTGTAGAGAAACAAAGACTCCCATCAAACTACTACCATTGAGTTCACAAGCAACAGCCAGCACTATTTGGTGTACATATGAGAGTCACCTTTGATGCACACCCTCCAGCCTAAGTTGATCTGCCCAAGCTGAAGCTGTGTGGTTACATTGCTCATGCTGCAGATAATAGAAACAATACATGATTCTTGAATGATTTTAAACCCCTGAGGTCTGGTGTAGTTTGCTAAATACCAAGAAATAACTGGAACATTTGGAATTCCTTATAGCTATTAAATATTGCACATTATGTAAGAGAAAATACAGAGGCTCATGGTAATATATTTCACCAGAAAGGAGTCAGTCTTTACCAGAGAATAGAGAAGAGGACTAGGTACATTTTTTAAGTGAAGGAATGGGCTGTGTTGAGATTAGATTGCAGTTTTATAAAGCTGTTTCCTCTAGCTCAAACCTGTTTGTAAGGCACAGCCCTCTACAGTTCTTAAGCTCCCATTCAACATAAATTTAGGCTTCTGAAAATGAGAAAGAAACTGTCTGTGTGTTGGTATTTTCAAGTGTCAGCCAAAAGTTCATCTGGTTTTACTAACTTATCAATGTCCGTGTTGCTTGGCTGAGCCTAGATTCCCAGTTGGTAGTCCACATCAAGAATCACAAAGTGCTTCCCAGAGAAAATCAGCTGTATACCCTTAGCTTGCTTTTCAGAGGTTGATATGGTTCGGCTCTAAGTCCCCACCCAGTAATTACAATTACTGGGGAATTGTAATCCCCAGTGTTAGGGGAGAGGCCTGGTGGAGGCGATTGGATTATGGGGGTAAATTTCTCATGAATGAGAACCACACCCCCTTGGTACTGTATAATGAGTGAGTTCTCACAAGATCTGGTTGCTCAAAATGTATAGCACCTATGCACCCCCCACCTCTTGCCTGCTTTCTCTTCGCCTTCAGCAATGGCTATAGGTTTCCTGAGGCCTCCGCAGAGGCAGAAGCCACTATGCTTCCTGTACAGTCTACAGAACTGTGAGCTAACTAAACCTCTTTTCTTTATAAATTACCCAGTCTCACGTATTCTTTTATAGCAATGCAAGAATGAACTAATACAGAGGTACTCTCCACTCCATAGCTTTGCCCCCTTGCTGTGGTCAAAATGACTGGGTCTTCCCTAAATTCATATGTTGAAATCCTCACCTGCGATGTGGTGGTGCTAGGAAGTGGGGCCTTTGGGAGGTGATTAGCTCATGGGGATAGAGCCCTCATAAATAGAATTAGTGCCCATAAAGAAGAGGCCCCAGAGAGACACCCTGCCCCATCCAACACATGAGAACACAGCTAGGAGGCACGGTGTATGAACCAGGAAGCGAGCCCTCACCAGACACTGAATCTGCTGTGATCTTGTACTTCCTAGCCCCCAGAACTGTCAGAAATAAACTTCTATTGCTCATAAGCTACCCAGTTTTTAGTACTTTGTTATAGCAGCCAGAACAGAATAAGACCATCCCTCTAGTCCTCATTACTTACACAGATTTCTGATGACTTTACATAGAGAATTATTGTCTTTCATCTGGCTTTTCAAGTAGTTCTTAAGGGGATTGTTGTTTTACAAAATTCTACAGCGTAGCCAGGAGTAGACATTCTGTTAACCGATTTTAATCCTTATAGTAATTAGAGAGAAAGATACTGTCGTTTTTCACAATGATGGCTGAGAAAATATCCTCTGAAAAATTAAACAACTTACCAACAGATGCACAGTAACTTGATCAAGGTTCTACAGAAAGTGGGCAAGTCTCAATTCTAACTCATATCTGTCTTCAGAATCTGTGTTTTTAAGCAATAAGTTATATTTTTCTAGTATTTTATTCAGAACATAAAATTCTAGGTAGGCATAGAGTATTTTTTAATAACCAAAGGAAGCTTCTCGGGGGTCTTGGCACTAAGAAATAAAAGAAAGTAAAATATATATGGTAAAAATCCCTCCTAGGTCTCTCATGATACTTGGTGTTCATGACCCTGGTGTTTGTGTCCCTGTTGTTCATGGCAATGGTGTTCAGGACCCTGGTGTTTGTAACGCTGGTGTTCGTAACGCTGATGTTCATGTCCCTGGTGTTCATGACGCTGGTGTTCATGTCCCTGGTGTTTATGACGCTGGTGTTCCTAACGCTGGTGTTCATGTCGCTGGTGTTCATGACGCTGGTGTTCATGTCCCTGGTGTTCATGACGCTGGTGTTCATGTCCCTGGTGTTCATGTCGCTGGTGTTCGTAACGCTGGTGTTCATGTCCCTGGTGTTCATGACGCTGGTGTTCATGTCCCTGGCGTTCATGACCTTGGTGTTCATATCTAATGTTACACTGGCGCTTTCTCACTGTTTCTTTCTGTAAACAAAAGGGTCTTGTTGTGATTTCTACATTTTTGTCAGAATTTCACAGATTAATGTGATTTTCTATGCCTTTTTAAAATCCCAAATACAAATGGGCTTTTTAATGTAATATACCTGGAATTCTTTAAGATGAGGTTTATCAAAATGAGTGCAGGTGTAAGGCATTTGAAATAGCTTTACTTAGATCGACCCACAGCCAGCTATTCTGTCTTTTTATGAGAAAAATACATTCTGTATTATAACCTCTCACTGTCAGTATTCGGTGGTCACATAATTTAAGAGGTATGTATATCTCTTATATTTGCAATGAAACCCATTGACGTTGTTTTGTGAATGCAAGGACACTAACGGCACATATTAAGGACTATAATATTTGACTATTTTCTGAAGTCAAAGCTAAAACATAGCATATAAATTTAATACAAATATGCTATTACAAAGCTCATATACATCATCATCTTTTTGATTTTAAAATGAGAAGTTACTGTGTGTAGTGTAAAAATATATAAAACAATACTTTGGAAATATATATATAAAAATACACACACACACACACATTAATGGTTAGTCTGAAAAGCTGGTAGCTTTCTTTTTACTAATGCAGGACTTCTAAGACTAGTTCCTCTTTGCCTAGACACTTTTCATTTATCTTCACAGATATTAGAAATTCTTTTGACAAGCATTTTTTTTTTTTCATTTTACTGTTTCTGGGAAAATGGACCTTTAAAGGACTGTGTCACCTATTACATATATTTGCAACATATTCCAAGTATATTCATGGTGTAAGTTGTAAATGGCAGATATCGAGTGAGGAACAGGATAGCATTCCAGGTATTCAGAAACTTACCTGTGCACCATGATGCATTTGTTATCTCAGACATTTGTCTTGTTCTGTGTTTGACGTTGTAGGGGAAACAGAAGAGAATGCAGGGTATTCCACCCATTGCCCTAGTTATAAGAGACTGAATAACCCTTGTTGCAAAAAGCCAATATCCAATGTATTTAAGTATCCTTTTATCTAGTTGAGAGGTCAATTACAAAGCAATATATTCGCTCAGAAGAATTTAATTGAGAAATAGAATTGGATTAATCAAGGAGAAAAATTATCCAGGAGAAAAATCAAGTGAGATTACCAAGACAAATTACTGAATAATAGATGCTAAACAAGGAAATGGTCATACGGTCATGGGTCAGAAATGTACATGTATCTAGTTTGAAGCTCTGCCAGCAAGAAATCAATAACTAAGTGGCAGATTAGGTTCTTTAGGGCAAGAATCTAAGGGCAGAACCAAGGATTTACCTAAAAGAAAGAGTTTGCTAAAAGTGACACATGCATTTATTAATTAAAAAAGGAATCTAACAGAAAATTTTCTCTCCCTTAAAAGTTATTTTAAAATTCCACTTTTTAGTATTGGCAACTACAGCTTTACCTATCCAGACTGCTAGAATTTAGATAATGTAATATTCTTGTCCTAGTCCATTAGGGATGTTATTAAAAAATACTATAGACTGGGTGGCTCATGAGCTATAGAGATTGATTTCTCAACGTTCTGGAGGCTGGCAGTCTGAGATTAGGGTTCAGCACCATCAGGATCTAGTGATGGCCCTCTTTTGAGTGGTACACTGCCAACCTTTCATTGTATCTTCACATGGTGGAAGGAGTGAGGGGTCTCTCATGAACCCCCCACCATTTTTTTTTTTTTTTTTTTTTTTTTTGAGACAGAGTCTCACCCTGTCGCCCAGGCTGGAGTGCAGGAGTGCAGTGGCACAATCTCAACTCACTGCAAGCTCTGTCTCCTGGGATGAACCCCTTTTATAAGGGTGCTAATCCCATGATGAGGACCGCCCTTATTACCTAATCACCTCCCAAAGGTCCCATCTCCTAACATCACTTTGGAGGATTAGAATTATAGTATATGAATTTTGCGGGATATAAACATTCAGATTTCTTGGCATTTTGTGAGTCTCTATGATTGGATTCAGATTCTCCATTAGTCTTTACGGTGGTAGTTCTCCAGTGATGGTATCAGTTTCCATATCTCTGGTTTATCCTCTACCACCCTGTTAGGTCTGGTCTTATGTCACTCTTTTTGTTATAGGTAGAAGCTTTAGAAAAGATTCTAATAATTTGTACAAGCAGAAATCCAATTGTACTGTAATCTAAATATCTTAACTTTGCTTAATATAGCCAAAATCCAACTTAGCTTATAATGATGTCTCTCTTCCTTCTCTGCATCCTAACAGAAATTTCTAACATGTATATAGTTCTAATGCACAAGTTGATTGTAGTTAAATATTTCCATATCTTAGCACTGCTCTAATATTGAATGCTCTTTTAAGATACAGCCCTTAATTATCATTTTATTCTCTTCCAGACTTATGCCCAGTGCTTTGACAATAGCAGACCCACAATAGGTTCTCTAAATGAATAAACAACTCCATTATAGTTGCTCAGCACACCAGACATACCAGAACCTTCTATCTTATTGTCAGAGTTTTATATACTGCCTTTGTGATGACTATGGAAAAGGCAAAAACAATGCCAAATTTGTTTAAGTAGCAAAAACTTAATAAGCCCTTCATGTATGTTCGATACTGCACTTGGGCTTAGGAAACCAAAATTAAATAGGAGAAAATTGAAATTAGGATAAGGTGTAATGAAGTAATTTTAAAAGATGACCATACTATTTCAGGCCAAAGTTAGAACCCAAAATGTTCCAAATACTTAATTTCTTTTTCCCAAGCTTTCTATAGATAACCTCATCCAAAATGTATTAACAGATTTCTTTTTCATAGTACCGTCACTGGGGAAGGAATTGAGTGTGTCTTATTACTCCAGTTAGGAGGAGCCGTCCATGACGGAGAGGCTTTTGCTGTGCGTGTGCTGATAAAAACGTCTGGATATTGCAGCAGGAACAAAAACTGAAAAAGAAATGGGTGATACAGTCTTCAGCTTCCAGAAATTGAGCAAGTTTGCCCTTCTTTGTGTGTTTCAAAACTTTGATTACAAAACAGTGTCCATTTTTTGTTTTCTATGTTATTCTTTGATATTTACTCCAGCCATTTTTTAATTGGATAAAAGCCATTTTCTCTCAGAGAAATGCTTAGTTAAGTAGCTTGAATAACATTCAAGTTCATGGTTGCTGACTCTGCTGCAATTTAAATAACTCTAGTGGTGTTACGTTCTTTGTTTTCTAATGCTATTGTGATCTGTTGGAGATTCATATTTCATATCTCACTAAAAGTCAGATAGCCATGTGTTTTATTAAGATTGTTACAATATATGTTTTAACATTTAATTTGAATTGAAGAATAAATATGACAAACGATAAGGTTCCTAGGAACAAAATGAAATATTTGGCTAGCTCTATAAGCTTACATCATTTGCAAAGATAGATATTTGGGGAATATTTACTGTTTGGAGAGTTATTTTATGAGACATTTAAAGGAAAGCACTAAAATTTGAGAGGCGTGCATGACGATGTGAGTCTAAAACTGAGTATGGACCTAAAAGAATGGTGTTAGGAAGGTTAGAAACCATACTAAGCCCTGGGGAGAGGCCAGAGAAAGGATTATTTAGAAGAAGAAGATCCCCAAATATTTAAATATCACCTCTGCCAAATCCCAAACTGGAGCTAAAACTCCATATCAGCGTCGATCCCTTCATTTCCTTTACCTACAGATTACTTAATCATCATTGTTTTCAAGGTTTAGAACGGGTTTTTTTCCCTCTTTTAAAAAATCGTGCTGTACTGTCACCTAGCAGACATCTATCAGCAATGCAGCATCTGGTGTATTATAGTAATGACAAATTCTCATTACTGACCCGGCCAGACTCATGGCTTCTCAACCAGGCCCCCTTATTGCTTCCAAATGCATTTCTCTAAAACTCAAATCCAGTATATGCTTTGCTCTGTTTAAAAATACTGACAGCTTTTTCTCTTCCTTTTTATCTTCTCCTTCACCTTCCCATTTGCCCACTGTTTCTGTATTAGTCTGTTTTTACATTGCTGATGAAGATATACCCAAGACTGGGTAATTTATAAAGAAAGAGAGGTTTTATGGACTCATAGTTCATCACAGCTGGGGAGGCCTCACAATCATGGTGGAAGGTGAAAGGCACGTCTTACATGGCGACAAGAGTGAATGAGAATGAAGCGAAAAGGGGAACCCCTTATCAAACCATCAGATCTCATGAGATGTATTCACTACCATGAGAACAGTATGGGGAAAACTGCCCCCATGATTCAATTATCTCCCACCAGGTCCCTCCCACAATATTTGGGGATTATGGGAGCTATAATTCAGGATGATATTTATGTGGGGACACAGCCAAACCATGTCAGTTCCCTTCTTGAAAATTAACTCCAAACCCATTGGGTGGAACCAGGCAAGGTGCGGATCCCTTGCGGGAGGAGAGTGCTATGAAGAGTGAATGTGAGAGGGCCCCAGGGCCCCACAGGGGTGTTGAAGGCTTGCAGGTGAGGACAGTGCTGACTCTGTAGGGCAGCTGGTTGTAGATGATAGAGCACAGCAGGCCAAGGCATGTGACCACACAAGGAGTGAAAAGGAGGTGGGCCAGGGTGAGGTGTGGGAGCCCAAGCTAAGTGAGAAGGCTATCTGTGCAGGGCTGGTGTGTGAGGCAGTCCTACACAAGGGTCGGAACAAGGTGAGAAAGGCCACCCTGTGGAAGGCTGTGCACTGCAGCATTCAAACCCAAGAGAGAGATGGAGGCTTCTTTCCCTAGTGATATCTGAGCCCCGGCAGGGTGAGGAGGACTTTCATGTTCAGTAGGAATGAGGGTGGACCATGCAGGGTGTGGGAGCCAGAGGAGGGCAGAGGAGGATGCTGGTGGGGTTGGTGGAGGCAAGCTTGATGGTGGCAAAAAAAAAAATTGATACCTATAGACGGATTGAGTGTGTAAGTAAGGGAATGGGAATCATGTTTATTAATGTCAGAGGAGAAAACTGCAAATAGACACAGGGTAGAAAAATAAGCCCTGTGTTACTGAATTGGAGTTAGAGAGGTTGGTATGAACTCAATATATATGTGTAGATAAAGAACAGATGGAAATGTGTGTGAGTGTGTGTGTGTGCATATGTGTAAGTATGTATGTATGTACACAGATATAGTCACACATATGCTCCCTATCTCTGTCCACTGAAAAGACCTGGGGAAAGAGACACCCCAGCAGCAATGAGAAGACCTAGTACTCAGGTCTTGGTTAATAAATAACATTGTCCTCTAAGAGGAACCAGGTTGATTCCAAAGATGGGGCAGGGAAATTGTAAGATGGTCTCAATATATCTCGTTTCTAAGACCGACGAGGTGTGTGCTCAAAAAATGGTAGTAAGGCATAAAAGGGCACAGGGACCCGTGTGAAGGGGCTCCCGCTGGTCAACTATAGGACAATTTGGGTATCTAAATGAATACTAATAATGCATTATAACTCACTGAATAAGACTGCATAAAATAGGACTCCAGAAATGAGTTAAAATTCAACAAGGAATAGGAAATACACATCTACAAACATGCCGCCCTACGAAATAATTACTGATTGCATAGAAGTCAAAAAGTAACTTTACAGTGACAAAGCCTAGCAGATCCCACCTTAATGAAGGGATCGACATTAACATCAAGAGTTTAGGGACAAATCAAAACCTCGTGAGCTGCTGGATAAGACGGAATGAGAAGAACCCACATATTAGGTGGGTGCAAATGTAATTATAGTTTTGCCATCACTTTTTTTTTTTTTTTGAGATGGAGTCTTGCTCTTTTGCCAGGCTGGAATGCAGTGGCGTGATCTCAGCTCACTGCAACCTCCACCTCCAGGGTTCAAGTGATTCTCCTGCCTCAGCCTCCCAAGTAACTGGGACTAGAGGCACGCACCACCACACCCAGCTAATTTTTCTATTTTTAATAGAGACAGGGTTTCACCACGTTGGCCAGGATGGTCTCAATCTCTTGACATTGTGATCCACCCGCCTTGGCCTCCCAAAGTGCTGGGATTATAGGCGTGAGCTGCTGCGCCTGTCCTGCAATCACTTTTAATGTCAAAAAGCACAATTACTTCTGCACCAACCTAATATTAATAACTTCAGTAAAATTCTTATCAAAGATGCATCACTGAACCATAATCATGAAGAGATGCCAGGAAGAACCAACTGAGGAGCATTCTATATGGTAACGGCCCTGTGCCCTTCAGAAGTGTTCAAGTCAAGGTAAAGAAGGAGAGTCTAGGGAACCAGACTGAAGGAGTTGGAAAGGAAGTGGTAACTCAGTGCAGCAGATGATGCTGGACATGGTCCTTTTGCTCTAAAGGGCATTGGCAAAATTTAAATGGGGTTCGAGGATTGGTTGGTAGTAATGTATGAATCTTAATTTCCTAGTTTTTCTGGTGGCATTTGCAGGGGAATATCCTTGTTTGTAGAAAATGCAACTAAAGTATCCAGAAGTTTTCCCAAAAAGATGCTTTCAGTGACTCTAAATAAAGCAAGTGTGTTAGACGCACATGCTGGCCCAATTTACTTTTTTAAACTTACTTTAAACATGCACATCCTACTCTCCAGCCCATATTGCATATCTTATACTGTCACTTTGGCTTTGATCATGCAGTTTTACCTAATTTTCTTCAACTTTTTCACTTGGGAAACTTTTTGCTCATTAAAAATCCAACTTGATTGTGACTACTGTATAAAAACGGGACTCCACTGGTTATCTCACATTGTTCTTTTCTTATTACATACACTACATTCTCTTTCACAAAGTGGAAGTTAACCCTGAGATTGAAGTGTAATCATTAGTGTATGTTTGTTTTCTCCTTTAGAATGTAACTTTTCTTTTTTTATTATTGAGGTACCATTAAATTTTCAGTGCATAGTACCTATAATATCAGATATGTAGTATATACTAAAACATGTTTTGAACAAATGAATGTTCTGTGTCAACCTGAAGTGTTTTGTTTGCCACTGCTATCAGCTCCTCAATCTGCAACAGTAACATTTGAATTAGGTGAGTGTGCAGATATGCTGCTGAACAAAATTGTAGATATCAGTAAATGTTTTAACATAGGTGATATTTTAAAATATATTTTAGTATCTTATGCTTGAAGATCATAAGGGAATCCACTGTCTTATCCCTTTACTTGCTGCCAACAGCTGTCATCTCCTAGCATATCCCTCAAGTTTCCTTCACTACCACAAATAAATCGAGAGATCTCAGCATCCTCCTCACCAGTCACCCTGGGATTGTAGAGGCCAGTGACTCTCAAACTTGCATATATATCAGAATCACCTGAAAGGCTTATTAAAACACCTGGGCTCCAATCCTAGAACTTGTGATTTAGTAGATATGGGGCAGGGCCCCCAAATTTGTATCTCTAACAAGTTCACAGTTGATCCAATGCCACTGTCCTGGCAATCACCCTTTGAGGATCACTGACCTACATGTATTATCTTGAGGTCAGCTAACTCTGACCGTGACTCACATTATTAATCCTCTCAGTCAGTGTGAAAAAGGGAAGACTTCACCAAGGTCAATCCTTCTTTCCCAGGCAGTCATTTCCACTGGGGAAGCAGAGGTCATAAACAACATACAAAGCCTCCACTTTGTTATCCCCAGATGGTTTCATCACACCTTGCTTTAATCTCGTAACTGACTTCCTAGCTCTTCTACCTCACTGGATGTGGGTTACGTTCCCTGAACTGAAGCCCAGCACTCCTCTCCCTGTCCACTTCTCCAGACCCTGCTCTAGCGGAAGCTGACTTTTCTTCCATGGGCTCAGAATCTTAATATCCAGTGAGACTGTGGCATCCCAGGAATTATTCTCTAGTATTTTTATACAAATCTTGACTTCTTCAAGGCTCAAGGCCTCTCTAACTGTCCAGCTTGATCATCTACATACTGCCTCACTGAAAACGTTGAATTGCAGTATTTATTTTCACTGGTGTGTAGCTATCACAGAGGGAGACTTCAACACCTAGGCTTTTTGCTTGCTTCTCACTTTCATCGACAATTTCTACTCCCATTCAGTGATTCTAGAGAAGCTCTCCCCTACTTTATTTCAGATACTCTCTCCTAAAGCAAAGCACTGTGTCTCGTCATCTCTGAAATCATGAAATCATGCATATAATTCTTTGATAACAATCTTTCAATATGCTTCATTGCCACTTAGTATAAAACTCATTGATGCGTCTACCATCTTCCCATAGAGAGGAATTAAAGGACTTCTTTGATTTTATAGACCTTCCCCCTTCCCCTTGTTCTTGTCTTACTTTTTCTTCCCTCCGTGTATTAAATGCTAAATTCTCACACTTTCTTTAAGTTCACAGCTTTTTATTTTTCAGCATAAATTGACAAAGTATCTCATATATTTACGGGATAGAAAGCGATGTTACAATATATGTATACAATGTGAAATGATTAAGTCAAGCTAACTAACATTCTGCCATCTCATATACTTACCATTTTAGAAGATACAATATGCAATTATTAACTATAATCACCACACTTGGCAGTACAACTCAAAAAAGTTATTTCTCCTTTCTAACTAAAACTTTGCACCCTTTGACAATATGTCTTCATACCCCTGACTCCCCACACTCTGGTAACCTTCATTCTACTCTCTGCTTCTATGGTTTTCATTGTTTTAGGTTACACATAAAAGTGGGAATATGCGGTATTTATCTTTCGGTTCCTGGCATGTTTCACTTAACATAATGTCCTCCAGGTTTATCTACGTTATCATAAATCACAGAATTTCCTTTTTTAAGCCTGAAGAGTATTCCATTTTTAGTATACCAAATGCTCTTTATCCATTCATCTTTGGACGAACACTTAGGTTAATTCCATATCTTGGCTATTGTGAATAGTGCTGCAATGCTGTAATGAACGTAGGAATGCAGATATCTCTTTGATATATTGGTTTCAAATCCCTTGGATATATACCCACAGGTGGGATTGCTGTATCATATGGTAGTTATATTTTTAGTTTCTTAAGGAATCTCCTTACAGTCAGTTTTCCACAATAGCTGTACTAATTTACATCCCCACCAAGATTGTACCAGGGTTCTCCTTTCTTCACATCCTCACTAATTTATCTTTCATCTTTTTTTTTTTTCTGAGAAAGAATTTTGCTCTTGTTGCTCAGGCTGGAGTCCAACGGTGTGATCTTGGCTCACCACAACCTTCGCTTCCTGGTTTCAAGCGATTCTCCTGCCTCAGCCTCCCAAGTAGCTGGGATTACAGGCACGTACCACCATACCCGGCTAATTTTGTATTTTTAGTAGAGACGGGTTTTCTCCAAGTTGGTCAGGCTGGTCTCGAGCTCCTGACCTCAGATGATCCACCTGCCTCAACCTCACAAAGTGCTGGGATTACAGGCATGAGCCACCATGCCCAGCCTCTTTCATCTTTTTGATCACAGCCATTCTGACATGTATAGTGGTTTTCATTTGCATTTCCCTGGTGGTTACAGATGTTGAGCAATTTTTTTATATTCTGTTGGACATTCGTATGTCTTCTTTGGAGAAATGTCTATTCAAGTCCTTTGTCCATGTATTAATTGGGTTATTTGAGTTTTTTATATATTTTAGACCTTTGCCACATCTCAGATATGTGGTAGCAAATATTTTCTTCCAATCTGTGGGTTGTCACTTGACTCTGTTAATTGTTTCCTTTACTATGCAGAAGCATTTTACCTTTATGTAATCCGGTTTGTCTATTTTTGCTTTTTGTTGCCTCCAGTTTTAGAGTAAACACCCTCCCTGCAAAAAAATTGCCTTGCCAAATGTCATGTAGTTTTCCCCGTGTTTTCTTCTAGTTGCTTTTGAGTTTTAGATCTTACATTTAAGTCTTTGATTCATTTTGAGTTGAATTTTATATACTGTATGAGAAAAGGGTTCAATATTATTCTTCTGTAGGTGAATACCAGTTTTCTGGCACCCTTAACTGAAGACCCTGGCTTTTTCCCATTGTATCTTCTCGCCATCTTTGTCAAAAATCAATTGGCCATATATTGGTGGATTTATTTCTAGACTCTCTATTGAGTTCCATTGGTCATTGTGTCTGTTTTTATGCCAGCAACATACTGTTTTAATTACTATATTTTTGAAATATACATAGTATGATGCCTATAGCTTTGTGTTTTTGCTAAAGATACCCTTGGCTACTCGGCTGTTTTAGTGATTCTATTTGAATTTTAGAATTGTTTTTGCTATTTCTATGAAAAATGACACAATGCAGTTTTGATAGGGATTGTATTGAATCTGTAAATTGCTTTGAATAGTATGGAAAATTATAACAATATTCTTCCAATCCATGAATATGACATATCCTTTCATTTATTTATGTTTTCTTTAATTTCTTGAACAAAAATATAATATATCACATTAACAAAAATGTGATATACGATATTAACAGCATGAAAGACAAAACTGAATCTCATTAGATGCAGAAGAAGCATTTGGCAAAAATCCAACATCCTTTTATGAAAAAAAAAACTGTCATCAAATGAGGTGTAGAAGGAATGTACTGCAATGCAATAAAGGCCATAAATAACAAGTTTACAACTAACATTATATGCAATGCTGAAAAGCTGGAAGCTTTTCCTCTAAGATGATAAATAAGACAAGGATATCCACTCTTACCCCTTCTATTCAACATGGTACTAAAAAACCCTTGTCAGAGCAATTAGGCAAGTGAGAACAATAAAAGAAGTCAAAATAGAAAGGCAAGAAGTGTGCCGGGCACAGTGGCTCATGCCTGTAATCCCAGCTCTTTGGGAGGCCGAGGCAGATGGTTCACTTGAGCTCAGAAGTTCAAGACCAGCTTGAACAACATGGTAAAAACCCATCTGTACAAAAAACCACAAAAATTTGCTGGGCGTGGTGGCAGGCGCCTATATCCTCAGCTACTTGGAGGGCTGAGGTGGGAGGATCGCTGGAGCCTGGATTGCATCACTGCACTACAGCCTGGGTGAGCTGGGTGACAAGAGAAACACTCTGTCTCACACACACACACACACACACACACACACAAAAGTGAAATTGATCTTGGACTTCCTAGCCTTCAGAACTGTGAGATATAAATGTCAGTGGTTTAAATCTCCCAGTATGTGAATTTTTTTTTAGCAACCTGAGCTGATGAATGCAGTCCTATTCTTACACTGTGACCTTTATCTGGTCTCTACAGAAAGGCCCACGGTGCCCTGTGATGTCTTTCCTCTCCACATGGCTGCACCAGAACTGCAGTGGCACTCAGCATCATGTGGCCTCTAGTGTCTCCAGTTAGCTCCCAGGCCTGCTACAGTCCATCATCCCTGGCCTCACAGAATCTCACCATGTGCATGTCTTTGGGCACCAATGGGAAATCTACACTGAGAACACTGTCACCCCTCTTTTGTGGAGCACCATCTCTCAAGGGTCCTGCCTCACACATCCTAACTTTGCTGACAGCGGAAACTCTGCACCCACATAAATGCCTCCTCAGCTCAGGGAGGGTGCTATGACCTTGATAGGCTCTGCCATCCTCTGCTGCAGTCAGGACAGCACCCCAGCCACAAAGCCAAGCCAAATGGGAGATGCACCTCACACAGTTTCCTTCTCCCTAGAATCACTGTCCTGCTCCACAGGAAAATTGTGACTTCGTATATTTTGTCCAGGCTGAGAGAAAGCCCAGTATCAGTTACTCAGTCAAGTCTGGCTACAGAAATGTGTCATTGGATTCTAACCCTCCTTTGGCTCCAATCCTTCCGGTGTCCATTTTTGCAAATTTATCCTTTTTTGTAATTTTATTAATTTGATAGAAGAGAGATTCTGTACTCTGGTTTGTCTCTGCCATAGTCCACTAGATGACTCTAATTATTATTTTAATAAGAAACGTTGATGGTATTTTATCAAGAGTATTATTTTCCATGCATTCATAGAAAATGCCATCAAAGGTGTATACAATTTCATTTCCAATTTATTTTGGTCAAAATCTATAGATATTGCTTGCCTTGATTTTTTAAAAATTTAATTATGTATAAACGTTTGAGAAACCTGCCTAATTTTGTTTTCTTACATAGTACCTATTTTTGATGCCTGGCCATTTATAGGATTTTTTCTTTACCACATAACATTTGTTTTTAAACAATCTAGGCATATACGTCTTTATTAATTTTTTGGCAGATGATAACTCTTAACAACCTTCATATACCAATCTCCCTTTTACTTAGATAATGCTGAATCTATTAAATCTTTGACTATTGCTTTTTCTCAGATGTTTTTCTTTATATAGTTTAAACCCATGGCATATTTTTATATGTTATTGGTTCTTCAAGTTTTGTCCTTTAGGAGTTCTCTGAGTGTTTTCTGTGCATTCTGATTCCGTGTTTAATGAATAAGTCTTGTTTGTGACTGTCTTCCACATAGATCTTCATTCTACTATTGACCTTTTGATTTCCTCAGGTATACTTTCATCTCCTTCTTCGTTTCAACCTGATGACTTTTCATGTCTATATTTTACCTATTGTCAGCTGCATAGTTCTAAGCAGATAGGGACCTTGCTGTATAAGAGAAAGTGAAAATTTAAAGGCAATATAAATATAATAAATATAACAAAGTTAACAAAAATATACAGGTTATTATGCAGCAGACATACAATACGGAGTAACTTGAAATAGAGAATGTCTCCCATTACAAGAAGTAGAGCTGGCATTTAAACAAATGGAAGAAAAGTTCCAGCTGAAGTTGTTCAGCATACACTCGTTTTTGTTGCCTTGACAATTGGAGCTCCTAACACTTTAAGCATTGCAATAGCCAAGCCATGATTATGATCAGGCAAATAGAAAAGGAAAATGTAAATAAAGTAGACAGTAATAAGTGACTGAACAATATGTTGTCTAGAGCTCCTTTGGGATTTTTATTTTTGTATGTGTCAACTTGGCTGAGCTACAGTCTCCAGTTATTTAATCAAACACTAATCTAGGTGTTGCTGCTGATATAATTAAAACCCCTAATCAATTGACTTTAAGTAAGTGAGATTATCCTGTATACTCTAGGTGGGCTTCATTCAATCAGTTATATACCTTAAAAGCAAGGCTCAAGTTTTTCCAAGAAGAAAACATTCTGCCTGTGGACAGTAGCTCATACACATGGCCATGAGTTTCAGTCCGCACAGGTATTCCCTTCTCCAGATGGCATTCTCTGTGGATTTCAGATGCTCACAATTGTTCTGTAAGCAAATTTCTTGCTATAATATCTGTGTGTGTGTCTCCGTCTCTCTTTTATATATGTGTGTGCATATATGTGTGTGTGTGTATATATATATATACTATGTATAAATTTTATATGTACATTTATTTTGTATATATAAAATCAAGGTTATGCACCTGTCAGAATATATATACATACACACACACACACACGTATGTACTAATTTGTATCATATATTTCTGTGTATGTATATACATATATATGTGTGTGTTTGGGTGTGTGTGTACATAAAATGCTGCTTCTCTGGCTGAGCCTGTACTGATGTCTCTATCTTAAGACAAGATCTTGGGAGGAGGTATTTGGTTAGGCTTTTGGAAGAAGGGATGGTTATTCTGCAGATAGTTGAGATTATGAGGGAAAAATTAGGATTCATAATGAAAGAATTAAATTATAAATTATACCTGCACACTCAATATCTTCTTGAGGACAGTATTTATTATTTCACCCCCTGACTTTGATGAAGCCCATGTAAATAATACAGCAATTGCTGGATCTACACATTGGCCTGCTGGTGTTACATGAAAAAATGTTTTACAGGGAATAGGGCACTTAATGTTACAACACATTACTGCTTATTTTAAATGATGACACATCACATAATGCAATAGCTTTCTTTTGACTACAGGAAAGACTTCCATTTTTGTTGTTATAAATAATATGGGAAATGGTAGTCACTTGATAGATTTTCCCATGAGCCTTCTGTGCAATTTTTTGATGCATTAATGCTAGATTCGTTAACCTAAAACTTAATTCATGAGGCATGGTGGAATGAGCTCTAACTCTTATATTAATTGTCAAAATATGAGTTTGTATCATTAATTTTTGAAAGTTATTTAGAAATCCCCAGGGGTTCCAAGAAGCCCACACTGTAGCCATATTTTGTGAGCAATGAGTAGGGATCAAGCAGATCACTTCTATTGATGTAACTTGGAGGTTTGGGGTTAGACTTGAGTTTGAAGTCCAACTCTGCTGTTTATTACCAGGATGAACCATTTAGAAAACTATGTCACTGTATCATTATCTGCAAAAATGCACAAAATATTTTTATTTTTACCAAGGCTGGAGCGCAGTGGTGTGATCTCTGCTCACTGCAGCCTTGACCTCCCGGGCTCAAGTGATCCTTCTACCCCAGCCTCCTGAGTAGCTGGGACTACAGGCATGACCCACTATGCCTGGGTGATTCTTTTTTTTTAAGAGAAGGAGTTTATCCATGTTCCCCAGGTGGGTCTCACAAACTCTTGGGTTTAGCTAACCACCCGCCTTGGAATCCCAAAGTGCTGGAATTATAGGCATGAGCCACCACACACCACACCTGGCCACGAAATATTTTTCTAGATTCATGTGCTATATAGATTAAACACAGCACTGCAGGCAAAGCTTTAAAATAAGTGAAATATATTCCCTTTGTTTTCTGTAGGACTTCTATAAGCTTTTATTTGTAATGAAAAAGCTGTCTTTCTGGTTCTAAAGTGGCATTCATCTATGTAGATTTTTTCTTTTTTTCCATACAGACTTTCGCTCTTGTTGCAGATCTCAGCGCATTGAAACCTCCACCTCCTGGGTTCAAGTGATTCTCCTGTCTCAGCCTCCCAAGTAGCTGGGATTATGGTATAAGCCACCATGCCTGGATAATTTTTGTATTTTTAGTAGAGAGAGGGTTTCACCATATTGGCCAGGTTGGTCTCAAACTCCTAACCTCATGGGATCCACCCACCTCGGCCTCCCAAAGTGCTGGGATTACAGGCATGAGCCACTGCAACCGGTCCTATGTAGATCTCTATCGTGTGGCAAATCTGTCCATTTTTCCTGTGTTTTGTGTTTTCCTGATATTCCTTCAGTGGGTATTAGGATCACATACATACTGTTTCAAAGTTACAGTGGTGCATCCAAGATAGCTTTAGGCTCTTCCAAACTCTTGAGAGAAGAGTAAAAGGAAGAGAGCAAGGGAGGAAACAGAGAGGTAAATTAGTGACACAATAACAATAAATATTTTTCTCCATAAAGCAGAGAGAGCCCCACTTCTCTGTTGTTATCAGGGCCATGATGAATAATCTTTGGCCATATTGTAGAAGATAAATAGAGGTCTCATTTCCTCTTGAGAACTAACTACATAGGTTGACATCAGAGGGATTTGCTGGATCTGCATGAGAGAGAATTTCCAAGCCTGTTTGTTTTTAAGCTGTTTATGCAAAGCGAAGGTGATGTGTTCATCAGAATAGTGAGGCATGCTGCGTTAAGGCAAGGCACAAAGTTGCCGCAGCTCAGAGCAGCAAAATTTGCTTTCTTGCTCTTGCTCTTCTTTCCCATGCATAGGTTCTAGGACAAGGAGATTCTACGTGGTGGCTGCCAGTCATTCTCTTTATGAACAAATACAGGCACAATCTCCAAAGTAGGAGAGAAAGATGGAGACTTACTCACCATCTCCCATATTTCACAGTGAATATGACTCACAGAACACTTAACCTCAAGGGATCAGGGAAGGGCAATCTCGTGTGTCCACAAGGCACTGAATACTGTGGGCAATTGTAACACAATGGTAAATATTTGTGTATCTAAACACGGAAAACAGGTTACTAAAAATATAGAATAAAAGATAAAAAATGGTACACCTGTACAAGGCACTCACCATGAATGGAGCTTGCAGGACTGGAAGTTGCCGTGGGTGAGTCAGTGAGTGAGTGGTGAGAGAATCGGAAGGCCTAAGATGTTACCATATACTGCTGTAGACTTTATAAACACTGTATGCTTAGGTCACACTACATTTATTTTAAAAACTTTTTTAAAATAATAAACTCACCTTAGCTTAATATAGCTTTTTAAATATATATATTTCAATATATTTAGGGGTACAAGTGGTTTTTAGTGACCTGAATGAATTGTATAAAACTGTTACTGTATCCATAACCTGAATTGTGTACATTGTACCCAATAGGCAATTTTTCATCCCTTACTTCCCTCCTCCTTTCCCCTCCTCTGAGTCTCTGAAGTCCATTATATTACTCTGTATGCCCCTGTGTACACAGGGCTTAGTTTCCTCTTATAAATGAGAACATATCATATTTGGTTTTCTATTCCTGAGTTACATCTCTTAGGATAATGGCCTCCAGTTTCATCCAAGTTGCTGCAAAAGATATTATTTCATTCTTGTTTATGGCTGAGTAGTATTCCATGGTGTAAACACACCACATTTTCTTTGTCTGCACATTGGCTTATGTGTACTTAGGTTGATTCCATATATTTGTGATTGTGAATTGTGCTTCAATAAATATATGCAATTTTTATGCAACTACTTCTTTTCCTTAGGCAGATACCCAGTAGTAGGATTGCTGGATCAAGTAGATCTGCTTTTAGTTCTTTGAGAACTTTCTATACTGTTTTCCATACTGTGATACACTACAACATTGTAACAGGTATGATATCACCAGGCAATGGGAATTTTCCAGTTCCGTTGTAATCTTACGAGGCCATCATTGTATATGCAGTCCATATATCATCGACTGACTGACTGTATTTAACACTTTATTTTATCTCCGTGTGATAAAATATCACTATTCCATATTTCAATTGAAGGAATCCTTTTTTTCATCCTGCAATAACTTCTGAACACTATGAATTACTTTTGGTTGGAGGGCTTGTGAATGAAATCTTTACATTTCATTAATTCCAGTTGAATGATTCTAAGTATAATTCTTACCATTTTTGTTTCCTGCTTGTGTATTATTCAGTTTCAAATCAAAATAGCAGATAGTACCTATGGAATGGAACACAGAGAGAGAGAGTGCACTGGATATTTGTTCTGGTGATAAAACAGAAAATTGTCCGTAATGTTCATTTGATCACCACTCATTGACATGACAGTTCAGTCATTAAACATCAAAAATCAACAAAGTATATTCTAACTGTAGGATATTTTATTGTTTGGACAGTGATAAAAATAATTTTGGCCAGTGGCTCATGCCTGTAATCCCAGCACTTTGGAAGGCCGAGGTGGGTGGATCACGAGGTCAGGAGATTGAGACCATCCTGGCTAACACAGTGAAACACCGTCTCTACTAAAAATGTAAAAATTAGCTGGGCGTGGTGGTGGGCGCCTGTAGTCCCAGCTACTCGGGAGGCTGAGGCAGGAGAATTGTGTGAACCCGGGAGATGGAGCTTGCAGTGAGCCGAGATCGCGCCACTGCACTCCAGCCTGGGTGACAGAGCGAGACTCCGTCTCAGAAACAACAACAACAACAACAAAAAGCAACAACAAAAAACAAAACAAAACAAAAAAACTCACACTTTATGAATAATTTTACAAAAACTTGTAGGGGTCAACTTGTAGGTAAGTGTTTCTGACATGTAGATTGTGTTTTTTTTAATTATTTACAATGGCATTATGCAGAAAGCAGAAGAAAGTAAATCATAGTCTTCTTTGCATTAATATAAACATTTGAAGTCATAACAAGATTATCTCCCCCTGCCTGTTTAACTTTCTAGTCTATATGCTTATAGACTTTAAAAGAAAATTTCAATCTGATTAATTGAAGTATACATTTGTCTACAGAGAGTATAGCATCAGTGCCTGCATGGACTGGGATATAGTCTGGATATTTGTCCTTGCTCACATCTCATGTTGAATTGTAATCCCCAATGCTGGAGATGGAGCCTGGTGAGAGTTATTTGGATCATGGGGGCGGATCCCTCATGGTCTCGTGCTGTCTTCATGATGGTGAGTGAGTTCTTGCCAGATCTGGCCATTTAAAAGTGTGTGGCACCAACCACCCCACTCCCACTGTCTCTTACCTGCTCCTCCTTCACCTTCTACCATGATTGGTAGGTTCCAGAGGCCTCCCTAGAAGCTGAGAAGATGCCAGCACCATGCTTCCTGTAAAGCCTGCAGAACTATGAGCAAATAAACCTCTTTCATTTATAATTAACCTCATCATTAAAGGTATTTTCTAGTCAAATAAAGGTACTTCTTGTTTATACCTTTATATGATGATGGCCTCAAAGATGATAATGGAACTGGAAAATTCCTATTGCCTGGTGATGTCGTACCCATTGGACTGTGGTAGTGTATCACATTATTCATGTGTTTGTGGTGATGCTGGTGGGAACACAGTGAATACACCACCAGTTATATAAAAGCAAAGCACACACAATTATGTATAGTACATAATATTTGAGAATGATAACAAGTATTTAGTATTTTATAGTTAAATAAAGGTATTTCTTTACAGCAGTGCAAGAATGGACTAATAGAGACCAGGTGTGGTCTTCTTTCCCACAGAATCAAATATAAACACTGGTTCTAGTGTCAATTTTCTTAATCACCAACTAACACTGTGTGATGAGGGAAGCTCAGAGAATAGTAGAGCATTTAAATCTATCTCAGGTGAGAGAATTGAAGCTAAGAGATGATGCCCTGATTTACCCACTGAGTTCATGGGTCTAGAAGGCTAACTGTATCCTTTTGAAAATACTGATGCTGGAAGTGATTCCTAATTGCAAACTCAGGAAAGCCATAATGCCTGATTGCCAATAGTCTTTATTATTCACTCCATTAATGAAATCTGTATTTCTAGAATGTCAGACAGAAGAGTTGAACCCTACTTATATTTGCCAAATAAATTTTAATACATTAAAATAATTATATAGACTAGCATATTGTTTTTATGCTAATCTCTTCTTCATATTCACAAGTTACATTCATTCTCAAGCATATGAAAATCTGAATCATTGGTGCGTTTATTTCAAAACGAAACTTTCTTATGCACTCAGGGTATGTGTACAAATCAGATCAGATCTCACATTTTGTTTTGAAATCAACTCTATCTTTATGCTCTGCCAACATTAGCAGTGAGTGGTTGCATAGTCTTTCAATGATGTGAAAGCAGCGTGGTGAGATTGAAGGAGCAGTGGTGACAAGATCAATTAGAAAGGCACTATTGCATCTTTGTTCTAGACACAATATATCTTCCAAGGTAATCCCATACTGCAAAGGCATCACAAAGTCTTTGTCCACTTATTCAGAGAGGCAACATGGCTCAGTGGTTTGAAATAACAGGCTTGAAGATCAAGGACTGTGAGTTCGAATGTTATATTTAAAAAGAAAAGCAAAAAATGTTGCTTGGGCTTTTTATACCTTTAAAATGCTTCTTTAATATCAGGTCCCATTTATTCTTTCCTTTTCTGTTATTGCTCAGGTGGCATTTGTCATCAGGTCATGGATACAAAAGTAAAAGTCAGGGCTGTCCCAATGACTAAAAGACACCATACGAGCATACAGAGATGGAATTTGCAGAAGCATTGGCCTCCTCCTTGTTTGATTAGCACCTGGAAGATTTTCAAAATAGTTGAAAAGTAAGTATTGGTTTAGTAGAAGGAACTGGATGCAATTAAGAAAGAAGGATCAGAAATCTGTGGTAAAAACAGTGGGCTATTGCAAAATTAAAACTGTGGGGCTGTTTAATGCTAATCTAAATTGGGGGGCTCTGCCCCAAAGGAGATGTATATTTTCTTCTCTATTTCTCTAACATTTTTAGAATAAGTTATTTAAATATCAAATGCCTTTTTCAGATTATGTGCAAATTTTACAGTGTTTTACTAATATCTGTAATCATACATTATTTTTTCTTCTTCATGCTTGATGTGTTATTTCAACACTCTAAATTTCATCAAATTAATAGTGAAGAAACTACTCAGTAATGGCGTAAGTTGAAATAGAGCCAATAAATGCTCAGGAAAAATTAGGTTCCATGGTTTCTGATGGATCAGATTTGTAATACTACTCTATTTATAAAACCAGGCCAAAGCACTTTCTTCCTCCAACAATTCCTATAGAGGGTAGGTATCCTACTGATATCCTACAGATAGTTGGAATTGTTTACAAAATCATAACATGTATCGTGCAAGATACGAGAGGGGTCAATGATAGGAGGAGGAAGGCTTTGCATCTCCAGCCCTCTGGCACATACACCATCCTTCACACCATGGTTCTGAGGGCCCAGCTCTAGTCTGAGCTCAGGGAAGAGAAGAGTTGAGTTTTGAATTGATAATTACATAGAAGTTTTAAAACTGGATGGGACTGAAACTGATTATACCTTAATGAAATGATTACACTTGCCTGTCTGTTTCCCCACCAGACTGTTCATTCTTTATTGTTGGGCACCATATTGTTTGCTGTAAATCCACAAGGTCTTTCAAGACTTTTCAGCCTGTAAAAGTGGCAGAGGAGGGGGGAAAATGAGAGATTGTACGCCCTTCCTCTAGAGAGTGTTTGGAAACAAGTTGGAGGCTTTTAGTTTTCTTTTTGGTTGTCACAATGACTGGGGGATGCTCAAGGCATTTGGTTGGTAAGGAACAATTACTCTAAATGGCCTGCAAGGTAGTGCCTCACAGTGAAGAAATAAATGGATGAATGAGTGAATGAATTTTTCCATTGTTTCTATAATAAATATAATCAAAATTTTTCCAGTGATAGAAAATATGGTTTCCAGAACAAATAAAAAGATATTTTAAAGTCTTCAAAACTCAAATATTTAATATAAAAATAAAGCCTCTGGTAGAATTTAGCTGTGAATGGGAGAAAATTTTTGCAATCTATCCATCTGACAAAGGGCTAATATCCAGAATCTACAAAATACTTAAACAAATTTACAAGAAAAAAAACAAATAACCCCATTAAAAAGTAGGCAAAGGATATGAACAGACACTTCTCAAAAGAAAACATTTATGCAGCCAACAAACATATGAAAAAAAGCTCATCATCACTGGTCATTAGAGAAATGCAAATCAAAACCACAATGAGATACCATCTCATGCCAGTTAGAATGGTGATTATTAAAAAGTCAGGAAACAAACGATGCTGGAGAGGATGTGGAGAAATAGGAACACTTTTACACTGTTGGCGGGAGTGTAAATTAGTTCAACCATTGTGGAAGACAGTGTGACGATTCCTCAAGGATCTAAAACTTGAAATACCATTGTACCCAGCAATCCCATCACTAGTTATATTCCCAAAGGATTAAAAATCATTCTACTGTAAAGACACATGTACACATATGTTTATTGCAGCACACTGCACAATAGCAAAGACTTGGAACCAACCCAATTGCCCATCAATGATAGACTGGATAAAGAAAATGTGGCACATATAAACCATGGGATACTATGCAGACATAAAAAAGGATGAATTCATGTCCTTTGCAGGGACACGGATGAAGCTAGAAACCATCATTCTCAGCAAACACAAGAACAGAAAACCAAATGTGTCCAGAGTTAGTTCTTTCTGGTGGGTTCTCGGTCTTGCTGACTTCAAGAATGAAGCCACGGACCTTCGCGGTGAGTGTTACAGCTCTTAAAGATGGTATGTATGGAGTTTGTTCCTTCTGATATGTCCAGAGTTTCTTCCTTTCTCTGAGTTATGGTGGAATAATTGAACTCTTCCTTTCTCTGAGTTATGGTGGAATTGAATAATTCGTGGCTTTTTCCTAATTCTCCTTAGTTCTTCTAGAAAACACATCAACAGATGTTTGAGACTCCAGTCCCCATGATCTGAGTCGAGGTCCCAGTGGGGATCCATACTGGGGACGGCTTGCTGACTGGTAGGAAATTTATCCCTGTCTTTGGTTGTCATTCTATCATTTACTTGACTAAGATACCAGGTATCTCCAAACTCTTGGGCTGCAGCTAAAGCCACATTCTTTTCATTAAAGGCCAGGGTTTGACCTAATAACATGACATCTCTCCAAGTGAGATTGAAAGTTTCCCCTAGACCCTGTAGGACATCTATATACCTATCAGGATTATCTGAAAACTTCTCCAGGTTTGCCTTTATCTGCTTTAAATCAGAGAGGGAGAAAGGGACATGTACCCAGGTTGGGCCCAATTCCCCTCCCCCTACAGCTTGAAGGGGACACAACCGATAGCCAGGGGGGTTTTGTAGTCCCTTGGAGATTTCTTTGCTTGTTTCCTTCTGGGTGGGGGAGATTAGAGGAGGTTTATCATTAATAGGAAGGGGCTATAGGGAAGCTAGGATATGGAGATAAGCTGAGAGGTCCTCTTGTGGGATGTAAATTGCAAGCTTTGCATAGTTGTGGATTCTCCTTAAATGAAAAGAAAGCTTGGACTTAAGGTATTTCACTCTATTTGCCTTCTCTCTTGCAGAAAAGGTGAAGCTTCAGGATAGTATTGTAATTATACTTCCCTCAGGTGGTCATTTTTCCCCATCAGAGAGAGAATATTGGGGCCAGGCAACAGTGCAGAAAAAAAATGAGCTGCCCCTTTTTCAGGGTTTGTGGGTCAAATTGGTCCCAATGGCTTAGGATGCATTTCAAGGGTGAGCGTGTTAATGCCTGAGTGTTTCCCACCTGAAAGAAAAAAAATGGCCGTAGTTTTGGTATGTTTGTTTCCCACCCCCTGCCCAAGAACCTGCAATGGTCCCTGGACCCTGCTGATTGGAATAGTTGCGCTCACTGACACAGCAGCAGAAACACTAGTTTTCCTCCTAGACCATGAGGAGGACCGAGGAAGGTTGGATTTAGTGGCCCTTCCTGATGCATTCTTGAAAACCTGCACCCTTGCCCGTTCTCCTAGACCACAAAGAGGACTGAGAAAAATCAGATTTAGTGACCGTTACTGACACATTCTCAAATACCTGTTAGAGTCCTAAGCTTTCTCCTGTTAGCACTGGGACCTTTCCAGTGTCCTATAAAGATGTTATGCCCCAAAAAAGAAGTGGAGGGCCATACCCTGAGGGAGGGAAGGGATCTCCAGGGTTGGAAGAGTGATGCCTTTTGTCCTCACTTCTCATCATATGAATAGGAGGGATATCATTTCTGAGGCTCTCCATATCCTAGCTTCAGGAATATGCTTTTGTTAGGCCTGCTAGTCTAAGAAGGGATCCTAAAATTCGAGATAGTCCCCCCTCGATTGGGCTTTGGGCAAAAATTATGTCTTTCTGATTGGTGAGCCTGGGTGCCTAAAGAAGGGAACAGAATCCTGAGGTTCATACTAGAAATCATTCTTATAGGAGAAACTAGAAAAACACCAGAGACAGGGAGTGGTTTTTAGAAGCAGGACTGGCCTCAGAGAAGAGAGCCAGGAGGAAGTTTGTCTGACAGGCATTAGGACCCAGGAGGCAAGGGTCAGGATAGATAGGATAGATAGGCGAGTCTCACTTAGGTGACATGACTTTGAGAGTTCTGCTCATGGCTACAGGGTCAACCAACTTTTTGTTGGGACCCCAGAGCTGAACGGCTTTCCTCTCTGTCCACCCTTGGCTCAGCCCAGAAGTACAGGAAAAGCACAAGCTGGTTCCAGGCAAACCAATGCTCCCAACTCTGAAGAGTCAGGGGTTGTTAGAGAGCCCTTTCCTAGAAAGCCTGACACCCGTGTCTTTAGTCTGGTAGCCACACTAGTTGCTTTTAACTGGCTGACAGGTGCCTGGTATTTAGCCCCTGAATTCTAAGGAAAAATAGGACAGAATAGCAAGTGAAAGGGGTCCGATGGTCCTCACTGCTTGGCAATGGTCCCTTTGTGGTCAACAAGATGTGTCCAGATTTGGTTCCTTCCAGTGGGTTCTTGGGCTCACTGACTTCAAGAATGAAGCCACAGATTTTCACAGTGAGTGTTACAGCTCTTAAAGGTGGCATGGACCCAAAGAATGAGCAGCAGCAAGATTTATTATGAAGAGCAAAAGAACAAAGCTTCCACAGTGTGGAAGGGGACCTGAGTGGGTTGCCACTGCTGGCTGGGGTGGCCAGCTTTTATTCCCTTATTTGTCCCCACCCACATCCTGCTGACTGGTCCATTTTACAGAGCGCTGATCGGTCCATTTTACAGAGTGCTGATTGGCGCATTTACAATCCTTTAGCTAGACACGGAGCACTGATTGGTGCGTTTTTACAGAGTGCTGATTGGTGCTTTTACAATCCTTTAGCTAGGCACAGAGTGTTGATTGGTGCATTTTTACAGAGTGCTGATTGGTGCATTTACAATCCTTTAGACACAGAGTGTGGATTGGTGCATTTTTACAGAGTGCTGATTGGTGCATTTACAATCTTTTAGCTAGACACAGAGTGTTGATTGGCGCATTTACAATCCTCTAGCTAGACAGAAAAGTTCTCTAAGCCCCCACTCAACCCAGGGAGTCCAGCTGGCTCCACCTCTCGCAAACACTGCATGTTCTCACCCATAAGTGGGAGTTAAACAATGAGAACATGTGGACACAGGGAGGGGAACACAACACACTAAGGCCTGTCGGAGGGTGGGGGGGATAGAGGAGTGATAGCATTAGGAGAAATACCTAATGTAGATGACAGGTTGATGGGTGGAACAAACCACAGTGGCACATGTATACCTATGTAACAAACCTGCATGTTCTGCACATGTACCCCAGAACTTAAAGTATAATAAAAAAAATAAAGCCCCACCTTGTATGGATCAAAAAGGTAATCTACTTTGCCATCTTCTGCAGTCCCATTTAATGTAAATGTTTGTTTGTTTACTGGAAGACAGCATATTTTTAATCAACTAAAAATACAAATTCTGTCCTTTCACCGTACCTCTCCAAGGATCTCCTCGTAGTATCTCTCACACATATAACGTCCTAAGAATAAAACTGATCCTGTGTGCCCCTCCCTTTCCCATTTAACCTCTCTCTCTGTCACTTTCCCCCCTCTTCTGTGGTATCTTCAATAATCCCAAATCTAACACGCGTGTGTGGTTGCTATTAGGAGAGCACAGATCCAAATAGAAGCATGCTCCATGTTTTATTTTGTTGCACGACGCATTCAGCTTATTGCATCTGCATGATTGCTGGAGCCTCTGAGAATGCTAATTTTCCATCTTATTCTTCTTAGCAAAATGTGCTCAAGGAAGAATGTAGCTGCCCAACCCATGGGAAAATCAGCAGATAGAGTCGGGAAGCTGAGAGGGTTAATGTCTCTGTAGCAAAGTTGCTAGTATCTTCTGTGAAGTGTCAATGTCTTGGTATTCTTTTTTTCCCTACCAAAATTGTGCACGTATGTGACTCCAGCTTTCCTTACGAGGGGGGTTGTGACCCCCTGAGGGCCTCCATCTGTCTGCCTGGAACATGTGGTCTCATCAGTGTGGCAGTTCACTGTGGCTAGAGCTCATTAGAGAATGTGCTGACATTGACTACCGGCCCCTACGTTCAATTCTTTTCTTGAGGCTCCTTGTCTTATACATTGAGGGAATCTGGGGTATAAAAAAAGAAAACAAAATTTCATGTGCTTTAAGAGACTCTGATACAAAAACGTAAATCACAAGTGGCTCAGGGATAGGAGATGGTGTGACTTCTGAAGCTGAACTTGAATAGAAGACAAGTCTATTTTAAACATTTCTTTGTTACAAAATATTCAATAGACCTTTCCCCTTGACCAAAAGCTACCACCTCCAACTCCAAATAAATAGGTAAGTATCTGGGTATTCTCAAAGTATGTCAAGTTAAAGTGTTTTGTGTTTTTTTTTTGTCAGAATCTGAAAATCCATATTTTTAGTCACATCTGATTCAAAGCATGACTAGAAATAGCATGAGTGCTGACATACTGGGACATTTTAATTCCTAAAACTTCCAGCTGGAAATTCAGCAAAAACTGTTCTCTTGGCACTTCCCAAGAAACGTTGCAGTTTCAGAGCAGAAGGTGAATCAGAATAAAGATTGGGGGATGCACCACCACCACCACTAAAATGACAGTAACAAAAAACAGCTATTGAGATGTTTTGGTATCAAAGGTTCAGCTTTTATTTCATAGTGTTTTATTTTTTAAGTTGCAGCAGGAGAGCTGTCTCAGTTCCTGAGACTACAGATGGATAAAAACAGATTTTGGGAAAGGTGGAAACTTTCTTACTTCCTGGTTAGAAAAACCAGCACCAGAGGGAACATTTTCCATTATCCTAAAACCTTTCATTCCCTGCCCATGTGTCCCTGGACGGCCCTCACCAGTGAATTTGCATTGCCCCTTGGTGTGTAAACAGGCCTCCCCAAACACATTTCCTCCTCCCCCACAAAGCGTCCTACTGGAGACAGCACGTTGGCTTCCTTTACAGCTCACGAAAGCTCTCCTCCCAGCCTCCCTGACCGCTGGCTGTTCTCCATGCTCTGACAATTACAGCCCATAGCTGGATTTTCTAAGAAGAATCCAGGTTTTCAATGCTCTGTTCTCCTTGTTGAAAACTGTGTTTGTACATGGTATAGCACAAGCCCTGATGGTTACTTTGTATGCTAGACTCCCAATTCCAGTATTTATTAGACCCAGCTCCTTGCCTCTTTCGGATGCTTGAGAAACCTTCAAGTAGCACTGTACTCTGTAAGTTTGCCTTTGCAGTATTGTCCTGTCTGTGCATTTGGAAGCAGATTTGAGCCTGACCTCTGTGTGTGTGTGTGTGTGTGTGAGTGCATGCCTGTGTGTGTGTCTGTGTGAGTGTATGTGTGTGTGTGTCTATATGTAAGTAGGTGCATGTCTGTGTGTCTGGGAGTAGGTGCATATGTGTGTGTGTGTGTATATCATGAATGGGTGCAAGTCTGTGTGTGTGTGTGTGAGTGGGTGTCTGTGTGTAAGTGTGTGTATGTGTTTATGTGTGGTGAATAGGTGCGTGTCTGTGTGCGTGTGTGTGTCTATGGTGAATGGGTGCATGTCTGTGTGTGTATATATATGTGAGTGAGTGGGTGAGTGTGTGTGTGTATGTGTGTGTCTGTGTGAATAGACGAGTGTCTGTGTGTGTGTGAGACAGTGCATGTCTGTGTCTCTGTATAAGTGAGTGACAGCATGTCTGTGTGTGTGTCTGTGTGAGTGCATGTCTGTGTCTGTGTCTGTGTATGTGTCTGTGTGTGTGTCTGTGTGTGTGTGTGTGTGTGCGTGTAGCAGGGAGTAGAGGAGCTTGGACTGTGGGTGAAACATGATAGAATATAATACATGGAGGTGTCACGGGGGTTTTCTATAAGATTATCTGGTGAAGTGAAATGTCACAGAGCTCCCAAAACAAATATACTCCAACCAAACACATCAATTGTTCAGTGAAGTCCTATTTTCTGTCTAGGGAAGGGGGAACATTTCCCAGCGGGGTAAATCGTAATGGATCACATGACGAGATAGCACAGTGGTTTCCTTAGGAGGAAATGCTCTGGAAAATTAACACTTTTCGGTGATACACAGAACACGACCCCCCATCCTTTGCCCTAGAAGGGAGAAGGCTCTCTGCAGGCAATACAGGCTATGCGGAATCTCTCCAGTAACCATTCCTCTAATGTGGCAACGCTGCTGCTACCCTGGGCTCCCAGAGCGCAGGGCTAATTGTATGGTGTCAGATGGTAGGTGTGTCCGTGGTACGGTTTTAAGAGGCACATCAGTGCAGCTTTATACAACATAATAGGCGCTGATTAGGCAGCCGCGTGGCGTGGCATCAGCATGTGCGTCGCAGACTGTTAGCTGCCCGCGCTGGGGCCCACTTGAGCTGCAGAAACACACAATGGTGCCTGGGGAGATGGCGGCTGCAGCTCCAAATCTTTTCATACGGGATTAGCTCTGGCTCTGGGGAAGGGTGGGGCGGGAGCAATTGCAGAATTCCCCTGCAAGGCCTGGCAGACGACCGAGGGTGACATTCTGGTCAGCTCTGACTCCGACCTGAGTGAGACCCTTTTGTCTGCTGCACTCCCTACAGCGGGCGATTCTGCACCTGCTTGGGGTCCGGCAAGACCGGGAGGCCAGTCTCCTGTTCCCAGGCAGCCTGTATATATAGGCTGCACACAGTGTGTGATGATCGTGGAAAGCAGGGCTGTGGAGCTTTGCTGTTACTGCTGACAATATTTCCTGCCTCCCCGTCGTGTTCTAACCCCCCTGTCTCGCGTGGTACCAGTGCCCAGCTGCGGACCAAGGCTGGCTTTCCTCCTCCTGTTTCCTTTACGCGATGTCACCAATCCCCAGTGCTTGTTCTGTAAACGGTTGGGGTTTGGTTTTGTTTTTGTGTTTCTGAGTCACACCCTGCTTTCCATTTCCAGAGTTACACCCCTAAGCCGGCCCCCCACACCCTCATGCCAGGATTCCAGGCCCAGAACCTACAGCTGCCAGAACAAAATGCCTTCAACAGCAAGTGTCAGTTCTGCTGTGACCTGCACTTCAGGCTGTCCAGCAATGACCCGCTCCCCTCCACCACCCCGTCTCATCTCTCAGTAATTCCCCAAACAGAGCTTCTAGTGCTGATAGAAGGGGCTGTCTTTCTCTCTTGTACCTATAGTTTGCTTGCTTTCCATTTTGCACCTTTGCCCTCGTTTCTGTATTCTATCCTTGGAATATTCTTTATTTTACCTTCTGTAAAAGCTACGAGATGCACTATCTACTCAAGATCTGTCTCTGTTAAAATCATCTTTCCTGACAGTCATTTTGTTTAGATTACGGGCTGGAACCTTGTAGACTCTCAGTGCCTAAGTGGCTAAAAAGAAAAGCCCTGGCACTAGGTAAATCCAGGTTAGAATCCTGGGTCTGCAGGAGACGGAGGTTACAGTGAGCCGAGATCACGCCACCGCACTCCAGCCTGGGCGACAGAGCTAGACTCCATCTTACCAAAAGAAAAAAAAAAAATCCTGGGTCTGTGTTCTGGTCTATATCTCATCTTTCCTACCCAGAATATAGAGAAGATCCACAGTTCCCCTCAACAGGATTTCATGGGATAACGTAAATACCGTGCCTGACATGTGGTGCGCAATTAAGAATTGTTTTCATTTGTTTTTTAATAATTTCAACTTGTATTTGAGATTCCATGGGTCCATGTGCAGGTTTGTCCCATGGGTATATTGCATGACACGAAGGTTTGTGGGTGCAAATGATCCTATCAGCCAGGTAGTGAGCATGGTACCCAGCAGGTAGTTCTCAGCCCTTGCCCTTCTCCCTCCTTCACCCATCTAGGGGCCTCTAGTGTCTGTTCTTCCCATTTCTCTGTCCATGAGTACCCGACAATTCACTTTCACGTATAAATGAGAATATGAGCTATTTGGTTTTCTGTTCCTGTGTTTATTTGCTTAGGATCATGACCTCCGGCTGCTGCATCCCTGTTGCTGCAAAGGATATTATTTTGTTCTCTCTCTTTTTTTTTTTTTTTTTTTTTGATATGGAGTCTCACTCTGTCACCCAGGCTGGAGTGCAGTGGCATGATTTCGGCTCACTGCAACCTCTGCCTCCTGGGTTCAAGTGATTCTCATGCCTCAGCCTCCCGAGTAGTTGGGAGTACAGGTGCGCACCACCATGCCCAGCTAATGTTTTTTGTATTTTTAGTAGAGACGGGGCTTTTGCCATGTTGGCCAGGCTTGTCTTGAACTCCTGACCTCAGGTGATCCACCTGCCTCAGCCTCCCAAAGTGCTGAAATTACAGATGTGAGCCACTGTGCCCGGCCTATTTTGTTCTCTTTTATGGCTGTACATTATTCCAAGGTGTATATGTACCATTTTCTTTACCAAATCTACCACTGATGCACACCTAGGTTGACTTATCTCTTTGCTATAGCAAATAGTACTGCAATGAATATATGAGTGCATGTGTCTTTTTGTTATAACAATTTCTTTTCCTTTGGATATACACCTAGTAACAAGATTGCTGGATTGAATGATAGTTCTGCGTTCTTCGAGAAACCTCCAAACTACTTTCCATAGTGCCTGAAATAATTTACATTCTCACCAATGGTGTATAAATCTTCCCTTTTCTACATGGCCTTACCAGCACCTGTTAATTTTTGACTTTTTAATAATAACCATTCTGACTGTTGTGAAATAACTTCTTATTGTTTGCTTAGAAATTTTTACAGCATCTCTGAGCCTGGGTTGTACTTTGTTATTTATTAATAAATTATTTACATATGGAGATCTGTGTAAGCCTTAAGCAGCCCAATGACAGAAATCAGTGACCATACATCTCTATCCTTTGATGTTGTCGCCAAATCACTTAGCATTCAACTCTACACAGAGGCAACATTCAATATATATTATAATGCATGTCTGGCTGGTACTAAGAATTCACAAATAGAAAATCATGTTCTATTGCTTTCTGTATTAGAGAAGAGTTATTTTGCCCCTCCTATTTTTATTTTACCTCCCTAAAGTCTACACCAATTATGGAAAAGAGCTTATCTGTGTATGTGCTATAAAATTCAAGTGTCCAATGCAAAATTCAGCTACACTCCATTTTTGTTTACTCCTTCAACCTTTCTTCATCACATCTCTAAAATTAGAATAAAGGTGAGAGGACTTTAAAAATAAAACTAAAAAATACATCTAAACTAACTGTTAATTATAAATCAGATGTTGTTTTTATTGCTTTCTGTATTCATCTTCATTTTAAGTGATGGTATCGTAATATTCACTAAGATACGAGATTTTCTTAAGTTGTATATGTTTTTCCTAGTCTTGAAAGTCTACTCTAGGTTTACCTGACCGCTAAGGCTGCCACTTTACCATTGTGCTTATGGGATCTACTCTTTTATGAATAAAAATAATACAAATAAAAATAGTCAATAGGCATTAAGCACTTACCCTCTTGACAGGCATTGCGTTACTTTGGGTCTCCAAGATGGGATTAGACATGCACAAGTTTTACTGAGAACAACTAAATAGCTGTGAGGGATAAAAAGAAGGAAAGCAAAGAAAAGAGAAAGAACCTTTAGAGAGTGATGCAGATTGGGTAGGAAGAGTCTCAACCTGTAGGACAGTTCTAAGAAAGTTGCAACCAGGATGAGGGGAGGCCTCAAGCCAAGTTGCTCCTTGAAAGTATTCCTCTTCTTGCAGAAATTGGGCCTGCATTTAGACCTTTGTTGAACACGGGGAAAGATCCAGGCAGTCAGCCACTGGAGGCACCTGTCAAATATGTTTCCTGTTGTGGGAGATCTGAGAGCTGCATTTTCATGGCCACCATATGCATGCACTCACTTCATTTCACAACAGATAAAAACCAGAGAGTTGATGCAGCTTTCCCAAAGCCACACCACAGATGAGTGACATAACTAGATTTTAGCATAGGCTGTCTTATTTCAGAGCCCATAACAGGTAGGTAAGTAGGTAGGTAGGTGGAAAGATATAGATGAAAAGAATATGTAAAAACCAAATATTTATAGTGTATATAATATGCAAATATTGAATTCAAAATTTGATTCTATTTTTTTGTAAATGTCATAAATCATTCTTAATTCCCCAAATTTGTCATACAAAATCATGGTTATTACTTTGGAGAGTGCTTGACTTTTGTACCAAATGGTGACACATTTCAGAAGAACAAAAAACTTCAATCTCTTCTCTCTTTTTTTATATTTAAAGTCAGCACTTGCCTATATGATAAATGGTAATGTCTCATTTTTAAATACATGAATAACATAGGAATCTCCTGAAATGGAGCTACACTTTTATCAACCAATTTTCTATTGAAAATTCTTTTTTTCTGTGGAATGATACTTCAGGAGTACCAATAATTGCCTGAGGGTTTTTTGTGTGGGTAGTTGCTGTTTTCTGGCTTCATTACTACATTATATGCTTCTGTTGACCACTTGTGTTAGTTAGAATAAGGTAAGATGAGGTAACAAAGAAACCCAGGTATGAAAGGAGACAGGTGTACAGAAATGTCCTCTTGCATGTGATTATTAAAGCTCCTTACATCTTGTGGCTGTGGCAACTCCTATAGAAAAAAAAATCACTGTGTTCCGCAATTAGGAGTTTTTTATGGACCAGATCTAGATATGGAACATGGCATTTTTGCTTCCATATTAATTTATACGGCCACAAAAAACTGCATGGAAGACTTAGAAATATAGTCTAGCTTTAGGCACAAAGGAGGTGTCAACAAGTTTTGTCTAGCTAGCTGGGAGTCCCCACCAAGTCATGTGGAATATTCTTGTAATGTCTTCAGTACTCCAAGTTCTCCAAATTAAGATTCCTTTTCATCTTAATCTTCTCACTGTTAGGCAGGTTCTAAAGGTCCTTCTGCACATATAGGAAGCCTCACTTAAATATCTGGTTAAAAAGTCATGACTTTTTTTTTTTTTTTTTGGGACGGAGTTTCACTCTTGTTGCCAAGGCTGGAGTGCAATGGTGCAAACTCGACTCACCACAGCCTCCGCCTCCAGGGTTCAAGAGATTCTCCTGCCTCAGCGTCCCGAGTAGCTGGGATTACAGGCACACGCCACCACGCCCAGCTAATTTTGTATTTTTAGTAGAGGCGGGGTTTCTCCATGTTGGTCAGGCTGGTCTCCAGCTCCCAACCTCAGGTGATCCAACCGCTCAGCCTCCCAAAGTGCTAGGATTATAGGCATGAGCCACTGTGCCCGGCCTTAAAAGTCATGACTCTTACTAAGACCATTACTGCTCTACCCCGGAAAATCTGGTTCATTCAGAAACAATCTTCATTTTAAAATGTTCAGAATAGACAATTAGGGGCAAAAGCCTTATCTCTCTTTTTTTAATTACCATTTGTGTTCATAAGGGTATTTTGTAAGGTGGCGGTATGACTATGGCCCTTTCAGGTTAAGAATTCTCTGCTTCTCTTTTATCATCAGCTCATGACCTTAACTCCTTGAATGTTGGAGTGGCTATGAGTGATTCAGCAGAATGAATGCTGAATTGGAAGTTAGGAAAGAGGGAGCTAATTTCAGATCTGCCGTTTCTTTGTCACAGAAACACCAACAAGTAACTTATCTCTCTTGGCTTGTGTACCCTAATCTGTACATGAGAATCTTGCCCCTCTAATTTTATAGAGTTATGGTGGGTAAAGTATGAATGTGCTTCAGAAACCAGGGCTCAGATGCCACGGAGTGGCAATCTTTGTTATACTTTCATCAGAAGGCACTAGATGAACCATGCTTTTTTGTCACGGTTATGGACAAGGTACTATGGAGTAATAAACACGAGTTAGGATCCAGAAGTTAAATGTTGAAGATAAAAGAAACAACCATGAAAATATGATGAAAGATAAAAGATAGAGCTTCAAGGAAAATATGAAAGCAATCACAAACTAAGACCTGCCAGAGCTGAAAGGGTGTTAGAGATAATCTTTTGATTAGCAGGATGTGAAATGAATTAGAGGAGTGCCTTGCCGATCAGTTCTGCAGCAGTCTGTGGGCTATGCCTTGAAGTACCCAACTCTGCTGGAGCTCCCAACCCCACACTGAATTCTTTGTGTATATGCCTTGGGTTTCATAAGGTTAAAGGTTACCTTAAAGACCCCAGACCCTGAACCCTCAGGGAGAATCATGAGGGAAGCCATGATGCCAACTTATGATTAATTTGAAAACCAAACTTTTGCTGTAACTGAGACTTCTTATATTAGTAGCAACATATTTTAAAACATCCATTGGTTTGCAGAGGTTTTATGACATTGTGATGTGTGGGCACAACTTGCTTTGCATATGAGCTAACAAAAAGTTCATATGGTCATTAGAATGTGTGATAATTTGTCTCATGAACAAATACGAAAACAAAATGAGAGCACTGGCCAAGACTACACAAATAACTACACAGTGTTGAAGGTTGGCCAGCTGAACAGTGCATAGACTGCATGATTTAGGGGTGCTGGGATCCTGTTAAACCACAGGTGTGATTGCACTATAATTATTGCTGATTTGTACTTTTATCAGGTTTTTTTAATTTTTCAAGTATGATACTGACATTTTTGTATTTGAAAGCTGCCAGCACAGAGAGACAGAAAATCCCCACAGATATTGGAAGAAAATTACATTGTCTAACACTGAATAATACCACTTGCATTAGTTAGGATTATGCTAGATGCTGGTCCAAATAAACTAAAAATATCGATGCATTAACGCAACAGTAGTTTAGTTCCCACTTAGGTAAAGTCCATTTGGCAGCAGGATGGAATGAGGACTCTATTCCACGCAGCCATTCAGGTACTCAGACTGCTGAAGCCTCTACCATTTTTCAGTACAAGCTTCCACAATTACTCTGGGTATCAATATCTATTCAGCTGACAGAGAGAGACATGTATATGGGACATTTTTATGAGTTAGACTTGGAATTACTATCTTTTACTTTCTGCCCATTCCATTGGTCATAGATCAGTCAGATGACTACACCAAACTGAAAAGGATGCTTTGAAATGTACCATATTTGTACACTTAAAAGGGAAATGAACATTTCTGAAGATGAACTACCTGACTCTGTTTGATGCAGGAACTTACATTTGTATAGTTCTTGTATCATTATAGATCTCTTTCATCTGCTTTGACTCACTGGATTATAAAGCGCCCTGTGAATTATTTTAGTCTGCATCCTTATTTCAGCAAAAAGAAACAGAGGTCCAGTGGTTATGTGAATTTCCCATCATCACATACCTGGTAATTTGGGGATCTAGGATTCAGCTTCAAGTCTTCTAACGTCAAAGCCCATTTTCTTCCTTTATGTTGCCCTGTATACTTCTCTTTGCTCTGTGTTTTAATGGGAAAGAAAGAAAAAAACACGGGAATTAATGAATCTTGCCTTAATGTTGCTTACAAGAAAGCACACAAATAAAACTGCTGAGAAGTAATTACAGAACAGCATAGAGACAAACATAGCATAATATATTAAAGGCCAAAAGCAATGAGATTTGGTAGGGTAATTCATCTAAGGCTACCACACATATAGCATTTACTCAGTCTGAAACCTGAGCTTTCTATCTCAGTTTTCAATAAGCTTTCTTGGAAATAGAAAATATTCTAAACATAGCTCTGAAAGCTATTTCTTGTCCTGTTCCTAAACATGGATTCCACAAAAAACTGATTCAATTCCTGGGATCTGATATATTCTCAAGCAGTGATTCATGGAGCATGCTAAAAGAAGAACAGTTCTGGAGGATAAAAGAAAAAAACTCTTATGAAGTAAGAAAAAAATAGGTTTAATAGTTTTAGATTTAGCCAACGTATATTGAGTACCTAATACACACTGGACACTGCAGATGATTTCACACATATTATTTTGTTTGTTCAAATGCAATTACATAGAAGCAAAATAGGATTTGTATTGTCTGGAGATATAAATTATTTATGTTATCCTTGGATCTCTTTAGTATGAATAAATGATATTTGGCTTTTGTGTTTCTGCAGGTTATTGCAAACTTTCCAAAATTTTGCTGTATTTTTTCATAAAACCTTAGATCTTAGAAAAAGAAGAGATATCAAAAGGACATCTGGTTTACCCCTCTATTCTCAGGAAATGAGTGGTGTTTTCCTATTCACCAGCCGTGTTACCAGGAGCCACTCACTTTTCTAAGCCTCAGAATCTGATATGCTAAATGGTAGTTCTAAAACACCCTCCCTACCTTCTGTGCCGATAGCAATAAGCATCATATGTTGTGTTTTCTAAACTATAAAGCAGTATGCAAGGTATATATCAGATAGCGCTTGATCACCATTTAACAGAGGAGATGGCTGAGGCTCAGAATGGTGAAAAGGACTTCCTCGGTGTCACAGAGTCAGGGAGGAGGCCATGGAAACTTAGATTCTTTACTTCCAGGGCCACCTTTTTTGACATCAACTTTAACTGCTCCATATTCAAAAGACTTGAACAGAATTTTTGGTTTCTTTTGATCTTTCCCACGATTAAAGTAGGTAAAATATCAATGTGGAATCATTTTGTTCAGTGGATAAAAGAGAGAGAAACAGCAGCCTCCCCTGATATTGTAGTGAGGGGCTGGCTCCAGGAACCATTGTTTGTGCATTTAAATCACAGAAATCTCAAGAGTGCTCAACTGAGCTCTATTTGGTAAATCTCGAACAAGACTTGCAAACACTACACACATACACAATTTAGGAAATTGAAGACCTTGCATTATTTTCCCAGTTACTAGGAGAATGGCCCCAATTTATATTGGGGGGGTCAAGTTCTACAGGCTCATATGACATAGTTTTTGCCCCATAATAGGATAATTATTAACTCCTTATATTTTCATTGCAGCTAGTGTCAAATACATATATATAAAATATAATATATAATACAAATATATATATATGCACACACACACACACACACACGTCTAAGGGTCAACTTTGGGAATTGATTTCATATTCTAGTAAGAATGAGCCAGTAACAATTTGGAACACAGAATTTTGGCTGAACAAAGAGACACTCAGGGCAGGCTTTTTAAATAAATGGGGGGAATAGCAGTTGTTAAGTGTGCCCAGAATCATTGTGGCATCAGGGGCATTTTGATCAATTAAAATAACAAAGTAATTAACACCTGCTGTGTGTTACAGTGGGGAACAACGTAAATTGCCATTCTCTTGGAAGCTTCTGGTTTCTACAAATCCTGCTCTGAAGGAGAGGCACAGGGAAGGTCAATGTGCTCACAAGTAGGTCTCTTGCCAGAAAGAAGAGGCCTACAGAACATGTTCACAAATTTAAATATACATGTATATCTGTTCTTGCACCCTTCCAAGGAGATTTTGGTCTCTACAGGATGACATTTAAAGGCTAGGCCAAATAATACTTAGCTCTTCTGGACAACATCTTTTCACTCAGATGTGGTATTTTTATGTATTTCAAAAAATAGAAGTTCCTTCGATGTCAGTAAACAGTGTTTCTCGAAAACCTGATGTTAATGGCTGTGTGTGTACTGTCAGAATTCTTACACTGAAGTCTGAAATCCACAGAACCTCAGAATGTGACTATATTTGGAGACAATTGATTTAAAGAGGTAATTAAGTTGAAATGAGGGACTGAGGGTAGGCCCCAATCAAATAGGACTGGTGTCTTTCTAAGAAGAGATTAGGACACAGAGATGCACAGAGGAAAGACCATGTGAAGACAAAGCAAGCAGGCGGCCGTTCACAAGCCGAGGAGAGAGACCTCAGGAAAAGCCAATCTTGCCAACAGCTTGATCCTGGACCTCTGAACTATGAGAAAATAAGTTTTCTGTTGTTTTAGCTGCACAGTCCATGGAACATTGTTGTGGCAGCCCTCGCGAATGAACACACCTGAATTCCGAAGAAGGATACGGCCTCTGAAGCTACAATTGTGTAATTTTGGTTGAAATTATTGGCATTATTTGAAAGATTCCTCTGTGTTAGACACACAGGAAGATGTGTGGGTGCACAAGCGGAAAGACAATGCCCTGCTGCCAGGATGTTAGCAAGTTAAAAGAGTCTGCTATCTCCCTCCCAAAGGCGGAAAATCCATTAAACCAATGTACTTAAGAGCCCGTTGTTCTGAAAGCATTCATTACTAAAATTGTGGGATAAGAAGGGAAATGAAAAAGAATAAGAAACTATCAGTTTTACTAGTAAGCAAAAGACTGGATTTTGCATTATAGTTGAAAAATCACAAACTTTCTAATCTGAAAAGCTGATGTTTTGCCCAGACTATAGCATTATCTACTTGCCATGTTTTAGATACATTTTGTCGTCTTTTGGGCTCCGATTTTCTCTCAGACCCTTCAAGTGGTGATTGTCTCTAGCTTCTGCCTTTCCACCTTCACAAATGAATATTGTTATGAATATTATGGCTGGGTTTGTACACTCTTCTACCATTGCTCACCTGCTAGCTGACTGGAAGAGTATATTTTCCTGCAACTTGCAAAAATACATATTGACGTAAGATTGAAAATCATTAAAAGGGAGAAAAAGAAAAGTCAGCTATATTACCACTTTCTGAAAAAAAAAGTATGGTATTTGGGGCTGTTTTCTCTGTTGTAGTGTAGGTGCACAATTCTGTTTTATCTTCCTATATTGGTATCATAATTGTTTTATGCCCTGATTATCAATGGATATTGTATCACTCATACTTTCCATCTGTTGAGTAGTGATTAGGACAACTAACCAAATATTGCTAGTTATCCCAAATTCACGTGCATGATAAGATACCTGGTCCCCCAGGTTTGGGTGGGACTGTAGGTTTATTTTGGTGAATGAAGTGTCCGTGAAAATAATTTGTGTCATTTCTGGGCAAGAGCACTTATGACTGGCATCAAATCCACCAAAGCTGTTTTCCTTTCTGCCATGGAACTAGCGATGATCAAGGTAGTGCCTTTTCTTAGTCTCTGTGTTAATTTCTTATGGCTGCTATAATGAACCACCATAAACCTGGTGGCTTTAAACAACACACATGCATTCTCTTACAGTCTGGAGGCTGGAAGTTCAAAATGAGTATTATAGGGCTAAAACTAAGATGTTGGCAGAGCTGTGCTCCCTCTGGAGGGCCCAGGGAAGAATGTGTTCCCTTTTACAACATCTGGAGTTTGATTCCTCCAAATCCTTACCTTTGCATGATGAATCCCTACAATCATGGTCTCTTCCTCCATCTTCAAAGCCACCATCAAAGTATCTTCTCTCTCAGATACTGCCTCCCTCTGCTTCTGTCACATGGCCTTCTTCTCTTCTGCCTGTAGTTAAATTCTCTCTTTACTCTCTCTTAAAACAATACTTTTAGTTATATTTAGGACCCACCTAGATAACCCAAGGATAATCTCCTCATCTCAAAATCCTCAGTGTAGTCACATCTGCAAAAACCCTTTTCTACGTAAGGTAATATTTAGAGGTTCCAGGGATTTGGACCTGGTTATCACTGGGGGTCATAATTCACCCTACTGCAGCCTGCATCCCACAGTGAGGAGAAGTGGAACAGAATTTCCATCAGCCCAACGTGGACGTGTGTTATGAGCACTATATAAACCTGTATTTCTATAAGCCACTAGGATTTGGGAGGTTATTTTTTGGTGTTATTGTTACCACAGAAATAACTTGGTACATACAGACCATGAATGGTATAATTTAATATTTTTCTACAATTTTACTTTTAAATGGCTGTGTCTTTCTAAAGACTTCCATATAAACTATATTTTACTTAATTTAATTACTACACTATTGGATTTGGCATCATGTCTAATATTTCCATGAATATGTTAATAGATAAACCATTGAGTGCATCTCTGATTATCCTTTTATGGAAAATTTCTAATGAATTCCTGGATCCAAGAGTATATACACATCTAAGGATGTTTCACCTACGGTGAAAGGATTTCCAGAAATGATTATGTCCATTGACACCTCAAGAGTAGCATTTGAGCAGAACCATTGATTTTAACCCTCTCTCAGGGAAGGCTTTGGAAAAAGAAAAGTAAATAGCCTGTAAAAGTTTTAGCTAGTTCAATAAGATAAACTTGGGATGTTGAAGCAATCAATGTTATGTGAAGTTTCCAAGTTGTTTTAGGGGTTATACTAAATGAAGCAGAGGTCCTGTTTCATGGTTCTATTTCTAAACACACCTACCCTGACACATTTCCTGTATATAGAAATGTGAAGAATGTCAGGATGAGGTGGGGTAAATGGTGAGTACAGAAACTATCTTGGTGAGAAAGTAAACTTGCTCAGGTAGAAAGGGTCTGATTGAAGATGAAAACAGAGAGAATTAACATGTATTGATCACATTTCACGGGAAGGCCCCATGTTGCAGACTGTTGCCTATATTTTCAGTAGCTACTCTTCTTTTCCCAACCCCTTTGTAACTTTTGAATGCCTTCCACTTTTATTTGCGGGACTGGCTCTGTGTTTGGAGGGAGGGAACTGTGTCTGGCCAATGAAGTGGTGACTTTCCTACTACCCCATCCATCACTGGGGTGGAGTAACTGACAAAACACAGTGACGCAGCCCCTACCCCAGCAGGAGCTAGGCGTATCATCTGCCCAGGTACCTGATCTTCGCTCTCCAGGGCTGAGAAAATCCAAGAGCCCTAGAAAGACAGATGTCGACGGAACATGCTGCCAGGCAGAGACAGCAGTCATTTTTCCATAGATCGACTATGTCTGCTTCTGTCTGCCCCCCAGCCCCCCATCCCTTTCACACTTTCCAGTACTGTTTAGAGCCATCATTTCAGGCTTTGTCTGTTTGATCGCCTGTCCCCTTTGTCAGACCCAGGGAGCCATTTGGAGGCAATGGTGGTGGCCATCTGTGCTGCTAGAATGAGGCTCTTTTTTCATCACTTACCTGTCTTTCCCATTCCAGAGATTCTTGGCTTAAGGGAGGCAGGTACCTCACTATTCTGGGCACACTGCCACCAGCTGGGTGGGTTTCAAATCTTGGGCCGGCCTTTCAGGTAGGAGGCTCTACAGGGGATTATGTTTCCTTGGCATTTTTCCCCTCTATCCCCAGAGCACTGAAATTTTAACTTGGCTGTCCCCATCGGCTTGCTCTAGTGAACCCTCCACTTTGAGGGATTTACTCTTATCCTAAAAGTCAGGCCAGCCAAGGCAAATGAGATTCAGCATCATCTGAACAATAGGGAATGATGAATGGGCTGCTCTCCATTTCCTGGGGAAAACAAAATATAAATCCATGCTGAGGAGTGGAATTAGGATTTAGCACAGGGTTTTCCGGGTTTCAGAATACTCTTAACAGATACACACTCAGGCCTGTAGACAGAGCCTCCAGTTGGTGTGTGCCACTCACACTCTTTTAGGTTGTCTTGGGTCACATATGCTTTCACTTTAAGTAAAAAAACAAGCCCAGAAAACCAAAGTCTTTCACTTTTGGGCCAAATAGAGGGGAGTCTGTTTTCTAAAAATGTACCACCTGGGAAAAATGAACCTCACATAACCGAGAAACTACATGAGCGCAGCAGTTTTCTACCGTGGCTTAATTTTCTCTTTGAAAATATTGGCAAAGATGAGTACAATTAGTGGTAAGATTGGAATATTTTAACATCTCAAAGCTATTTGGTAGATAGAAGGACAGCATGAAGGTAAACTTTGCAGGCCAGATACAAAAATCCAAGTTGAAACTTGGGCTCATGGCTTGTCCCTATCTCATGAGCGATCTTAACAAGTTACTCAAACTCCCTCTCTCTTCATTTGTACTTAAACCAGGGAAAGTAATATTTTTCTCCTCCCTAGCTCATGGAAAAATCATAAGCATAAACGTAATTGGCCAGCTGCAGTGGGTCATGCCTATAATCCCATCACTTTGGGAGGTAGAGGCAGGCGGATCACAAGGTCACAAGACAAGATCGAGACCATCCTGGCCAACATGGTGAAACCCTGTCTCTACTAAAAATACAAAAGTTACCTGGGCGTGATGGCATGCACCTGTAGTCCCAGCTACTTGGGAGGCTGAGGCAGGAGAATTGCTTGAACTTGTGAGGCAGAGGTTGCAGTGAGCTGAGATGGTGCCATTGCACTCCAGCCTGGTGACGGAGCTAGACTCCATCTTAAACAAAAGAAAAAAAAAGTAATTAATGGTTATGAAGACCTTAGAAGCGTTGCAGTATCATAAAAATGAAAAAAAAATGTATTATATGGTAATAAATCCTTATTCATCTAGACAATTTTAATTTGAAATTGATGCATAACAGAAAGACACACTACTAAAGTTTACATTTGTACTATATGTGAAGAAGTAGTTCGCTAAGTAAATCTAAAGGATAAACAAATTTTAGAAGCATGTTTACATCAAATATATGTAATTAAAAGCTCATGAGTAATTATTTAAAATAAAAGGTGGGAGATCTCCAAATTAATCATCTACTGGCACAACCATAACTTAAAAAGATAACAATTCATATTAAATAAATGCAATAAGCTATCATATTAGCCCTAGATATTTATTAGGGTTTTTTCATCCCTTTTCCCCGTCTCCATTTTAGAACTTGGCTATAATATAACCTGTCAATTATATTTTTGTTTTTCACTGAGTGCAAAGGAATCTTGGCTCACATTTTAATGAAGGATGGATACCTATAAACATGCAATGACTATTGTTGTAAAACATGTGATGATCATAGAGAAAAAAGAGCATTTAATTCCCACAAATGACATTTAAGTTGAGCTTTATACATGAGTACAATTTTAGTAGTAGTGATGGGAAAAGAGCAGTTTTGTGGGAAAGCGTGAAAAGAAAGCTTCTAAGAACATGATGTTTTCAGAAACTGCCAAACAGCTCAACTCTGTTGGATAGTAAGATACAAAATAAAACAAAACAAAAAACAGATAAATAATAAGAGACAACTTTGAAAACCACAGAGCATGACATGGATCCATCTTTCAGTGCCATGTTGTGGAGTTTAAAATTTATTCTGAAGAGATCAAGAACATTTGGATATATTTAAGAAAAAGTATTCTATAATGAGACTTGTGATTTTGGAAAAGCTTCGGAATGAGACTTGAAAATGGTCTCAAACACAAAGAGAGATTTGGAGTTAGGGTTAGGTCAGGGAAAGCAGCAAGAATATCTGTGACACACTTAGTTGATCAAGTTTTGAGGCTAAATTAAAGAAACCCTAATATGAAGCCATTCATCAAAATAATGACATGTGGGATGTAGTGGCTCATGCCTGTAATCCCAACACTTTTGAGATGCTGAGGGGAGAGGATCACTTGAGCTCATGAGTTCAAGAGCAGCCTGGGCAACCAAGTGAGACCCTGTCTCTACAAAAATAAAAATAAAAATTAGCTAGGTGTGGTGACCTGTACCCGTAGTCCCAGCTACTTAGAAAAATGAGGCGGGAGGATCACTTGAGTCCAGGAGGTTGAGGTGGCAGTAAGCCCTATTCATACCATGGCACTCCAGTCTAGGCAACAGAGTGACACCCTGTCTTTAATAATAATAACTGCATTTTTTATTTCCTATAGTATGAAACAGAAATAATTGAGAATATATCTGTATAGATATAAAACAGAGCTAAACATAACTTGTGGTCATTAAAATTAAGAATGTTATTTAAGAAGTATAGAGAATCACAGGAATAAGGATTGAGAACACACCAAAAAAGCTTGTTAACAAATGGGAGGCAAAGAGGGAGAGTCAGTGAAAGAATCCAGGAAAAAAATCTTTAGGGGAAAATTAAAAGCACAAGGTGCCTGGAATGTTACTGACGCCAAGGAAAAAAAGCATTTAGGAAAAAAACAATTTTTTTGGAAACTCAGATACCACAGAGTCTGAATCCAGTGAGGCTTAGGCCATTAGCATAAACATAGAAACATTTATGACCTTTGAAAGCACAGTTTCAGAGGAGATAAAGAAAGGACAAAATGGACGGCATGAAGCAGAGAAAATAGTACAGGATTGCATGATAAGCACTGTGGATAGCAGGCATTTTCCTCTTAAAATCAAGTTCAGAGAATGGAGGATATGTGCCGAGGATAAAGAAAGAAAATCAGAGGAGAGGGTAGGACGAAGGATTGAAGAGAGCTAAGAGATCAAAGAGATGGTTCATAAAGACACGTCCTTCAGAAAGTGAGAGCAGGTGGTTTTACGTGTTCAGGTGCATGTGCATGTGGAAAGAAAAATTGCTTCAAATTTCTTGGTGTTAGAGAAAAATATATTGGTACTAAAACTATTGAGTTTTGAAGTAATGACAAAGGAAATTGGAGGACTTCACATCAGTTGTACTTGCTTTTCTTCTTTAAAATGAGAGCTAATTGGTAGGAAAGGATGCAAGAAGGGTAGTTTGGGCATGCCGGGATGATTAGAAAATACTCAGACAGTGGGCCGAGCGCAGTAGCTCACACCTGTAATCCCAGCACTTTGGGAGGCCAAGGCAGGCGGGTCACGAGGTCGAGAGTTAGAGACCAGCCAGACCAACATGGTGAAACCCCATCTCTACTAAAAATACAAAAATTAGCCAAGTGTGGTGGCATGCCTGTAATCCCAGCTACTCAGGAGGCTGAGGCAGGGGAATTGCTTGAACCTGGGAGGCGGAGGTTGCAGTGAGCCAAGATCACACCATTGTACTCCAGCCTGTGCAACAGAGTGAGAATCTGTCTCTGTCTCTTTCTCTCTCTCTCTCTCTCTCTCTCTCTCTCACACACACACACACACAAAAATAGATAAATAAAAGAAAATAGACAGTGGAATGGGCAAGGGAATTAACCGGGGATTAAAAGTAATAGTGACAAATAGCATCTAGCTCATAGCTGATGTGGAATCACATGAAGTCCTTGTATTTTGTTACCCATATCGATTTTTTTTAAAGTAAAACATGTTCGACATGAAAAGATGGAAAGGATTATAATACAAAGGAGAAAAGTGTTAACCGCAATACTACCAGATACAGATAAATGATCTTATATCTCAATGTATCTATTTATCTATCTGTATCTATCATTTTGTATACATGAGTGAGTGTATACTAATATGCTATTTTTTAAAAAAATTATATAAAGGTGATCTTCTATTACCCAGGGTCCTGGCAGGGAGAAGATGGCATATCACTCAAATGTGGTGATTGAGGAGAGTCTAAGAAAGTGTCCATTTATAACCATACTGGTAGAGTAAAGTAACCAAGAAAAATTGGTGAATTATCCAAGGCTAGTCACAGTTTGGGATGAGTGAGAGGCCTGAGGGAGTAGGGAAGAGCTTTCAAGAAACTCGTAAGACCCATAGCTTTACAGAGGGTCATTCAACAGGAGCCTTGGCCACTGGTAGTGATGTAGCCATTGCTGACCCATGCCTCTGGAGAGAAGGGGTGAGGATATAAGTATTCTGAGAGATTTCTCCTCCTACCCTCTCATCTACTGCTGATGCCTCATACTGGCTGACTCCAAAGAGAATTCAGAGCACAAGTGAGTCTGGGTGATGCAATCCATGAAGGCTGTCTCCAGCAGGGTGGAGATGGGTGGAGTAGATCTGGAGGGGACATCAGAGAGGCAACAAGTACCACATGTGTTTTTTAGGATTGGAATTTAGCATCCCTGAAGCAGAACCAAAAAAAAAAAATAGTTGGTTGAGAATCGATCTTGTGTCTTAAATCAGAAAAAAAAGGCAGATTTTTTTAAAGGATAAGACAATAAAATCTAGAGTACTCAGAGATAAGCTTGAATAATTCAGATCATAGCTCAACATTGTTCAAGAGAAAAGTGTTCAAATTCAATAAGACCAGCAATTTTTTTTTTCTTCTTGTCATTAAGAGTAGGGAGTTGAAATAGCCTGCTGGACCTAGGGGCTCTTTTCTGGAGAATTTCCAGAATTATTTGGAAGCAAATGTAAAGACAATTCTGGTATGAAGTCATTAAAATATCCCAGATTAAATGGAAGTAAGACCCTGAGTATTGTTGTAGATATACTTTTGTTTCATATTTTTACTTTTCTGAATCAAAATGTGTCTTACAATAAAAATAATGTTTCTTTTTTTCTTTTCCAAAATTGGTTTTTCTATTTATGTTTCCTCTTACAATCAAAGACACTTTACCACATAGGAAGTATGGTAGTGGTGAAGAAGTTATAGAAAAAGACAACCCAAAAAGTCTGAGATTGACGTGATAATTACTAAAGCAAACTTTCAATCAAAATGCATCTGAATATTCTTTTGGCAGGTGCTTATTGATGTAAATTGAATGGAAGATGAAGTAAGCAGATTGCCATTTAAATCTTAATTAAATTAAGACTTAAACGTCAGTCCAGTCTTTTAGAGTTCTTAATAAATGGAACAAAACTAAGCAAGATGAGAGAAAAAAATTAAGAAGCAGCTTTTCTCAATTTTTAATATATCACTTGCAGCCCAAATTAGAAGATGAGGAAAAAGAGATAAAGAAGGGTCCTCTTAAGATTCACTGGGGGCATTTTTGAAATTGCATCAGTGATATTTGTACCATCACCATCCACTCCACTATTATCTACAACATAACCCCACAGTTTTCAGGAAATTCCATGTCATTCGGCCATGCATCTATTAGGAATGCAAAGCATTCTTGCTAAGAGAACTCGGTGTAAAAGGGCAATGTTGGAATTGGTATATATTTGGGACAGAAACCTTCCTTTGAAGTCCACTGGGAATCGTGGGGTAGATGTCATAATTCTAGTCTCTTAACCTAATCAGGTTTCCTCATCCTATTCTAAATACTTGGAAACTGGCAGATTTTATGGTTGCCTTACATAAAATCTGTGGTAGTTTCTCCAGTATGACGGTTCTGTCGTAGACTTTAAGTAGCTTTCGAAGATATCTGTGTCAATCTTTTATATCTAAAGTTTAAATGACTTATGCTCAATAAAATGTATTCAGCGTTATTGTACACACTGCTTTATACAAGCCTCTAGGGTTACAGAGATAAAATCTGCAGTGTTTCCCTGTCAAAGAATTTACATTCTGTTATTAGAAGCAGTTATGTAAATAAATAAATGTCACACCGCGTACCACATGCTATAATTCCAGCAGAGTTCAAAGTCCTCCAGGAGAGAAACAAAGCAGGAAATGTCTGACTTTATCTAGGAATAACTGCAGCAGCTTCTTAAGTGAGATGACATAAATTGAGTCCTAAGGAACTTGAGTGAAGTATGATTTTTTAGTCTCCAATTCTAAGTACATATTGGATTTTCTTGTTTCTCTTGTGCGCTGGTAAAAATTCTTATTGAGTTTTTTGGGAAAAAAAATTAAGTCAGAAAATTACTCTAAAAGCATTTTCATATAAATAATTGCATAATACATTCAAATCATTTTTAATATAAATAACTTAGACATAGGTCTACCAATAACAGAGAATGGAGACATCTTGAGAAGCATTAAAATTTTACGTATTATTTTTAGTACACCTGAATTGGAAGTTTTTGTGCCGAAGTCTTATATTAGGACTTGTGAATATATGTAAAGGCACAGAGACTTTGACTCCTATGTGCTTTACATGTGAGAAAGGGAGACATAGACACCCAGGAATAAAGTCTGTATCTAAAGTAGTCTGTGAGAATAGTTAACACGTAGGCACAAAAGAACTATAATCTGGTAATGAGAGGAGAGAGAATTCTACGAAGGGGAACTTAAATGTTTCTTGGAGGAAGTGAGGATTTCTATTCACATTCACATTGAATTGTTTCCTCAACCATAGTGACAGGATAATCCTGGTGATAAATTGTTCTGATCTGCATGTGTCCAGGATCAACTGTGAAAGATCGCACATTTATCAATGGAATATCCGTGGTAATGTGCGCAAACTGTAAGAAATGCAAGGATGCGATGGTCTCATGCTGGGATCAATATGGCCTTGACCTCAATGAACCATAGAATCTGGCTACACTAGGATGCCAAGTCACACAGATAGGCCACAACCTTTAGGAGTGGAGAGAGAGCCAGGTCTTTGTGAATTATGCATAATTTGCAAATTATTTTATCTACCCCCAAACTTCTAATCTACGACAATGAATGGGTGCACATCTCTCAGCAGATATGATTTTTTTTTCAAGCTGGCATCAAGTGAAGAAGATGAGGTGGTATCAAATAAGATGCTGCTACTAGTTGGCTAAACTAAATAAATGCTGAGGCTTAGGTTTATCCAAGTCTTGGGTTTCTGCCCAAACCTATTTATAAGCATTAGTGGGAAATGCAGAGGCTGCGTATCTCAGAAAACTGAATTTACTAGACTAAGTATTAGGTTCCATACGACTCTACAGGAATGTCAAATCTTAACAGTATCCTCAACTGTAAAATGGATTCAATTGGTCTGTCAGAGTTCATGGAGTAGATTGAAAATGTCTGAACGAGTGACTTTTAGAAACAGCAAGTAGAAAGTGCCATATAATGCTAAATAATCTTATTAAATTTCAAGATGCTTGTGGCAAGTGGCAACAGGTAAATGCTTAGTACATTAGGGCCTATTGGATTTGCATTTAACTTCAAGAAAATACAGTTTTTGAAGTGATTTTGTTTCTATACACTATAGCTTCTAAAGAGCCATAAATCTTGTTTGTATCTCTGAGGCTCTATGAAACTCTTGATTGAAATGAAATGTATCATCCGGCTTCTGTGTTGATTGTACTTGAGCAAAGAAAGAGAGTGAGTAGATTCTCCAGAATGCAAAAAATATGTGAGATGTAGTTGCGTTTTTCTAATGCAAAATTTATTGCCTATTGCCTTAAGAAATGAAAGTATCCTTTCCTATAAAAATGCAGTAGGGTAACCTTCTTTTGTCTGGAATGAAAAGACACAGTTATAAAAGGCACAGTTATAAAAATAAACACACAATTATATTCACCAAATCTATTAGCAAATATTGTACCCTGGACCTAGTTTACCACTATGGAGACAATGAAGATGTGTTTAACTGCAAGATATTCACGTGCCTACTCTGTGTTCTAATAAGGAACAGAGATTACGGATTTCCTTCGTATACTTTTTTGAAATAAGTAGCTAATCTAGTTGCCACATAAATGGTACTTGTCCTGCAGTGCCACCTATAACTACAGCGAGTAAATGAGAAATGAGTCTTTGCTGTATCTAGCCATTGAAATGTAGGGGCTTTCTGTTTCTATAGCATAGTTCTGTCTATACTGACCAATACTTCACCACTCAACTACTTTTTTCTTTTCATTAGAAGATGAAATCAACAGATTTGAATTACTTACATTAGGCATGCAATTAGTTTATTGTCCCCTTCAAGAAGCTTTAAGCAAGGGAAGAAAAGATGAATGCTCTAGAAAATTTCCAATTAATTCTCTCCCTTTTTTGGAAATTACGCTTGCTTTCTTCTTCATGATTCTATAGAGAGGTCCTCAATGACTCCTTAAAACCCAAGTTTCAAATAGTGGCTTCCTGGACAGAACTGTAGGGACTGCTGGAAAATTCTGCCATTCACCTCCATTCCCAAGGACCTTGTAGACACTGAAGAATCCCACCTTCAGGTAGAGATGGGAATAGCATGAGCAGGGCCATTGCCACAGGGGTGTCATCTTTACAAACACATACGGTCCACCTAGACGAGGCCCATGAATGGCTGAATGCTCTGCTTTTGCCATTTTGAAATTCTCACTAATTTACAAGAGTATGTGTATTTTCAGTTTGCACTAGGATCCAAAAATTATGCAGCTGGTCCTGATTTGGGGCAATACTTTGCAATCATTGGCAGTGCGTTTTCTATGGCGTACAAGACATGTTAACATCTTTGACAGATCTCTGTCTCTGTTTCCAGGGATGTTGGCTGCATTTTGATATAAAGAAGCAGATTATTGTCTGCTCCAAAGAAGGTAGGGAACCTGAGGTTTAATACGTCCTGTATAAGCTCACTTCATCTTTGGTAGTTCCAACCTGAAGGAGAAAGAAGGGACTAATATCTGCCTTGCATTTGGAATTGCCAAGGCCTAGATATACAGATACAAATGGTTTTCAGGGACCCCACAATATGGGATTTCTTTAAGTTCTACCATTAGTGAGTACAGTATTACTCCGTGCTGGGCTCCTTAGCATGTCAAGCTGCCAACTCAGCAACCTCATATTGGAGCCCACCAGTAATTAATGGCGCTAATATGAAATACGCAGAGTGAATGAATAATCATTGTAAACAAGAAAAGAAGTTAATGCAAGTTTTACTTTTACTATACCAAGTGCATTTAAAATTGTTTGTTGTTTTTTCAACTCCATGTGAGTTTTTGCTAACTGCGTAGCCTCAAACTCATGTATTCAATGCGTCAGGTAGTTCCATCTGTTAAATAAAAGAAGGTCTATCCAGGTTGCAATGAGGCATCAAGTTTCACTCTGAATCTTACTCATATAGAGCTCTCTACATCGAATTTGTCCCTGCTCCTCCCCTAGCCACACCTAAAATGTTTTGCATTTCATTTGAATATTTTGTCTCTCTCAATAAACAATAAAAACATCAAATGTGTTAACATCTCTTGCTATCCAGTTTATTGAAGAGCAGGCATGCAATGAATGAATCTTTCCATTGTCAACTTAGGAAAACTCTGAGTTAATAAACAGTGAAACAAATCTATGAAACTTTGGCAGTAAAACAATATGACTCAGTTGCCAAGTCATCCCTGTATTTTGTTTTAATATTCCATACATCTGCACCTAAGAATAAATCCTATTTGTTAAAGTGGACTTAATAACTTTAAAGAGAGAGACAGGTAAATATTTTAGACAACAGAACAAAGGATGGCCATCTGCCCATTAGTAGGCACTAAGCAAATGTTTAAGGAATGAATAGCTGAACAGAAGTTATTGCCTTCACTCAGCAACTATGACTAAAAATAATGATGAATACTTCTATAGTGTACCACGTGGCGGAAGCATTGTTAAGTGTTTTCTATGTATAATCTCAATAATCTTTAGAGCAATCCTAAGAACAAGTGAATATAATTATCCTATGAGGAAACTGATATAGAGAGAGGCTTAGTAATCTGATTATTGGTAGAAATAAGATTTAAAGCTGGTTATTGGTGGAAAAAAGATTTAAAACTAGGCAGTCCCTTCAGTCTGTGGTCTTAACCACTGGGCAATGATATCTGGGTAGATTTTGTTGTTGTCAAAATATTCCCTATCCTTTCCCACCAGGTCCATTCCTGTAACATCATCATATTTCTCACTTCATTGAAGTCACACTGGCCATATGACTTGCTTTGGCCAATTAAATATAAATGGAAGAGATATGTGACACTTCTGATAATTTAAAAACCATCATATTGTTTCTAAAACTACGTTTTTCTTCTTCTTAGATACAGGCAGTGCCTTAAAGAAAAACTATTCCTTCATCTAGATTGGGTCCAAGAATAAAAAGTCAAAGATAAATTATGATAAACTTCTAATGTTAGAAAACAAAATAATTTTTTGTTTCAGGCCGCTGAAATATAGGGTATAGTTGTTATGATAGCATAACTTAGCTAAATAATGCATTGCATTTTTTAAGACTGCATAAAATTTTACTAGATTTACTAAAATTTTGCTAGACTTAATTGATTTTGCATAAAATCAATTGATAATTCTGTGTTCTGTGTGTTGTGTCCTACAGTCTGTAGAAATATTATTTTATACATAGAGATTAACACAGAGTCCACAGAAAGGGAAAACAGGTGGTATAATGTGGAAAAAGAGTGGACTGGAAATCAGAAATAAAAAATCTGACTTGAATCAATTGCATAACTTTGGGCAAATCACTTAACCTCTCTAATTTTTGGTTTAGTCATCTGTAGAATGAGAATGCTTCATAGGAAAGCCATATTAGGAACATTTTAGCCTTAAAATTACATGCATAGTAGATTCAATGCAAAGCCAATAAAAATCCCGGTAAGCTATACCATAGAAAATGACAAACTGATTATAAAGTTTCGATCATATGGCAAATGACCCAGAATAGCCTACACAATACTAACGAAAAAGTTAGAGAATTGGCACTACCCAACTTTAAGACTTACTAGATACCCATAGTAATCAAGATAGTGTAAAACCAGTAAAAGAATAGATGTATAGAACAATAGTATATAGTAGGTAGTCCAGAAATAGATCTAATCAAATGTAATCAACTGATCTTTGACAAACAAGCAAAGGTAAGTCAATGGAGAAAATGTAGTCTTTTCAACAAGTGATGCTGGGACAATTGAACATTCATATGCAAAAAGCACGAACTCTAGAAATAGATCTGACATTTGTCACAAAAATTAACTCAAAATGAATCATAGACCTAAGAGCAAAATGCAAAATTGTAAAAGTTCTGTAAGAAAACAAGAGAAAATCTAGCTGAATTTGGCTTTGGCAATGAGTTCTGAAATAGAATACCAAAATCATGATCCATAAAGGAAAATATTTGTAAGTTGGGCTTAATTAAAACTTCTGAAAAATACACTGTGAAGAGAATGAAAATACAAGCCACAGACCAAGAGAAAATATTTGTTGAAAAAAATATCTGAAAAAGGACTTGTATCCAAAATATACAAACCACTCATAAAACTCAAAAATAGCTGGAGCAGTTAGGCAAGAAAAAGAAATAAAAGGCAGCAAAATAAAAAATAAAAAAGGAAAATTATCTCTGTTCACAGATAACGTGACCTTATGTAGAAAGGTCTAATGATTCACCAAAAGGAAAAACTATTTAAACTAATAAAATTTAATAAGTTTTCACTATATAAAATAAACACCCAAAAATCAGTATTTCTATATACTGAAAATGAACAATCTAAAAATAAAATTAAATAAACATTTTAATTTACAATAGCATCAAAAAGAATAAAGTACCATATTTAGGAATAAACTTAGGCAAGGAGGTTCAAGACTTGTACACTGAAAACTACAAAACGTTTCTGAAAGAGATAAACTAATGGAGAGATAGTTCGTGTTCATGGATTGGAAGACAATACTTCTAAAAAGTCGATACTACTCAAAGCCATCTATAAATTTAATACAATTTTCATCAAAATTCTAACAGCAAGTTTTTTGCAGAAATAAAAAAAAATTCTAAAATTCATATGGAATCTCAAGGGACCCCAAATTGTGAAAACAATCTTGAAAAAGAAGAACAAACTTGGAAGATTTGCACTTTCTCATTTAAAAACTTATTACAAGATTACCGTAATAATTAAAATATTGTAGTATGGGCATAACAACAGACACATAGATGGATGGAATAAAATAGAGAGCCCGGTATAGTCCCAGCTACTTGGGAGGCTGAAGTGGGGGAATTGCCTGAGCCTTGGAGGTAGAGGTTGCAGTGTGCTGAGATTGCACCATTGCACTCCAGCCTGGATGACAAAGTAAGAACCCATCTCAAAAATAAATAAATAAATAAATAAAAATTAGCCCAGAAATAAACTCTCACATATAACTAAATAACTTTTGACAAGGGAGCCAAGACCATTCAATAGAGGAAGGAACAGTCTCTCAATGAATGGTGTTGGGAAAAGTAAATATTCACATTAAAAATAATGAAGTTGGACCCTCACCTTACACCGTATATAAAAATTAACGGATTTTCTCTTGTGGCAAGAGCAGCTAAAATCTACTCATTTATCAAAACATACTGAATGCAATACATTATTATTAACTATAGATCCTTGTGTTGTACATTTGATTTTTATACTTGTTCATCTTACATATCAACAATACCATAATGTTGTATGCCTTAGATATACACAATACATTCTTTTCAAAAGTTATCTCAAAATAGATAAAAACCTAGACACCTAAAGCTACAAAATCCTTGGAAGAAAACATGATGAAAAAGCTTCATGATATTGCATTTGACAGAGATTTCTTGAATACGACACGAAAAGCACAGGCAATAAAAGTAAACAAATTGGACTTCATCAACGTTTAATTGCATCAAAGGACACAATCAATGGAGTGAAAAAACAACATAGAGAATGGAAGAAAATATTTACAAATCACATATCTACTAAGGGGCTAATGTTTAGAATATATAAAGAACCCCTATGTTTCAACAAGAAAAAAAATCAAATAATACGATCAAAAAATGGGTAAAGTACTTGAACAGACCTTTCTTCAAAGATGATATACAAATGGATAATTAGTAAATAAAAAATGCTCACATTACTAATCATTATAAAAATGCAAGTCAAATGCAAGGTGTCACTTCACACCCATTTGGATGACTATTACAACCAAACAAAAAACAGAAAATAAGTGTTGGCAAGAATGTGGAGAAATAGGAACCCTTTTGCACTGTTGGTGGGGATGTAAAATTGTGCAGCTGTTATGGAAAAGAGTATGCTGATTCTTCAAAATTTAAAAACACAATCACCATATGATCCAGCAAATCCACTTCTGAGTACATACCCAAAATAATTGAAAACAGGGACTTGAAGAGATACTTGCACGCTCATGTTCATAGAAGCATGATTCACAGTAGCCAAAAGGTGGAAGTAAGCCAAGCATCCATCAAGAGTAGAACGGATAAAGAAAGTGTGGCCTGTACACACAATGGAATGTGACTCAGCCCTATACAGGAAGGACATTCTGACACGTGCAAGTGTGAACGTGAAGGGCATTATGTTAAGTGTAACAAGCCAATTACAAAAAGACAAAATATGGTATGAACCCACTTATATGAAGTATCTAAAGTAGTCAGATTCATAGAAACAGTAGAATGGTGTTGCCAGGGATGAGGTAAAGAGAAGTAGGAAGTTGTTCTTTAATGAGAACAACTATATAGAGAACAACTATATTGTTTAATGAGAACAACTGAAACAATATAGAGTTTCAGTTTTACACAACGGAAAGGTTTCTAGAGACTGGTTGCACAGCAGTGTGATTAAACTTAATCCTACTAAACTGTACACTTAGAATGGTTAAGAGAGTAGTTTTATATGTTTTTTATCACAATTAAAAAAACTAAATGATAAGAAAACAAATGATGCCATTAAGACATGGATAATGTTCTGAGCAGAAACCACTCCACCAAAGAAGATACACAGATAGCAAATTAGCATATAAAATATGTTCAACGTCATTTGTCATTAGGGAATTGCAAATTAAAAGAAAAACGGGATACCTCTGCAATGATTAGAATGGAAAAAATAAAATAACTGACAATATGGATTTCTGATGAGAAGATGGAGTGAGAACTCTCATTCATTACTGGTGGAAATGCAAAATGATGCAACAGCTTTGAAAGACGATTGTTTGTTTTGTTCATTTCTTACAAAGGTAAGCATAGTCTTATCAAAAAATCCAGCAATCACATTTCTAGGTATTTATACCATTCAGTGGAAAACTTACTTCCACATCAAAACTCTAAAAATGAATGCTTATGGCATTCATATTCATAATGGACAAAACCAGAAGCAAACATGATTGTCTTCAACAGGTGAATGGATACACAAAGTAGAATACACTTCTTCGATAAAATAGTATTCTGCAGTACAAAAAAAAAAAAAAAAGAAAGAAATGAGCTACAATTCCACAGAAGAAAAGAATTAGTCTTTTTTGTTTGTTTGTTTGTTTTTTTGAGATGGAATCTCGCTCTGTCACTCAGGCTGGGATGCAGTGGCGTGATCTCGGCTCACTGCAAGCTCCGGCTCCCAGGTTCACGCCATTCTCCTGCCTCACCCTCCCGAGTAGCTGGGACTACAGGCACCCGCCACCACGACCAGGTAATTTTTTTGTATTTTTAGTAGAGACGGGGTTTCACCGTGTTAGCCAGGATGGTCTCGATCTTCTGACCTTGTGATCCTCCCGCTTCAGCCTCCCAAAGTGCTGGGATTACAGGCGTGAGTCACCATGCCCGGCCCAGAATTAGTCTTAAATCCATATTGCTAATTTGTAAAAAAGCCAGTTTGGAAAGGCTACGTACTGTATAATTCCGAGGACATGACACTCTGGGAAAGAGAAAACTATACAGACAGTATAAAATCAATGGTTTTTCAGGGCTTTGGAGAACAGAGGTAAGGACTGCACAGGGAATTTTTAGGGCAGTAAAACTATTTGGTGAGATAATGGAATGGTTAACACATAACATTATACATTGTCAAAATCAATAGAACTTTCTAGCACAAAGAGTAAACCTTAATACATGCACATTTTAAAAATAGGAGGTTTGGGCATTCCAAGAAGGAATGCAGACTGTCATGAGAGAATCTAATTGTATTTCAAATGTATGAAACAACATAAGTTAAGGAGACATGAGAGAAAAGGATCAACCTAAGTAACAAACCTGTAAGACTAAAGCCAAAAGAACTGCGCGTAAGCACTACACTATAGTTAGTTGATAAAGTAGTTTTCCAAGGCGGTACTGGGGAATTGGTTAACAATTCTGACACTGCCATACATGTATTCTGGAATTGAAAGGTTAAGTAGATGGTGGATGGTGGGAGACAAGTTTCTTACTTTGGGAGTGGGAATTTAGAGAAAGACAATGGAACAAGGCTAGAATGATCCATATTGGAATGGATTAGAGTTGGAGACTTCAGGATGTGCTCATGTTTTGCTTAATTTAGATACAGATGGTTACAGATAGAAATATTTATAGATTCTGGGTATACATGGATTAATATACACACATGTATTTTCTTGCTGTCAGCTGAGAGAGCTCATTAGAAATGGCAACCCAGTAGCAACCAAGTCCTAGCACCCAAACCCAGATTCCTAATTCTGATTCTCCAATGAAATGAACCAGTGCTCCTTATAGAAATGGCTAGCCCTAAAACTATACAAGATGACCCTCGAACATGTTGTACTGCCAGAAAGTAAGGAAACGTTTTATCACACATGCACACTCACACACATATACACACAGACACATACATTCACAGTGATGGGTAGTACATCAAAGGACCCAGAAGCCAATGGAAAGACCCCCCAATGGCTAGCCCTAAAACTATATAAGATGACCCTCGAACATGTTGTACTTCCAGAAAGTAAGGAAATGTTTTATCACGCACACACACACACACACACACACATACACACACAGACACATACACACACAGAGTGATTGGGAGTACATCAAAGGACCCAGAAGTCAATGGAAAGACCTCCCAATGGCCAAAGTTGAGACAATTCGAACAATAAAATAAATCAAGTACCATTAGACTATAACCCAAAATATAAAATAAATATACAAGAGTCCACACTGATATACATAAGTGATTAAATAAGAAGTTTAGGAGAAGAGAAAATCTCATATGCAGAAGAATTTCAAATAATTAATGTAGACACCCTTACCTTCATGTAAGGATGCAAATGTAAATCCTCACTCTTCAGACGAGATTGGGCACATTCACGGTGGTATGGCCCTAGATTAAATCATCACTCTTCAGAGGAGATTGGGCGTGTTCAGGGTGGTATGGCCCTAGATTAAATCCTCACTCTTCAGGTGTGGGTTGTGCACAGTGACTTCCTTCCAAAGTGTATAGAATAGAGAAGGGGAACATCGAGTAACTTTCCAGTGAAGAAATCTGACAAACACAACCTCAGCCAGGTGATCAAGGTAAACCTGAACAATGATTTGTGATGGTGGTGGTATGTAGCTTTGATGTGATAGGATGAAAGTGACAACTTTATCTTTGAGATCTTTCTCCCAGTAACCCATATCCCAGTCTAATTACGAGAAAAGATCAAACAGATTCCGATGGAAAAACATATTACAAAATACTTGTCCAGAATGCCTCAAAACTCTCTAAGTTATCAAATACAAGAAAAGTCTGAGAAACTGTCACAGCCCAGAAAAGCGCTAAGGAGACATGACATGTAACGTGATCTTCTGGACGGGATCCTGGAAGAGAAAAAAACTTTAGATAAAAACTAAGGGAATCTTAATAAATTGTGAACTTTGGTTAATAACAATGTATCAATATTGGTTTGTTAATTATAACAAATGAACCATACTGATGTAGGATGTTAGTATAAACCCCAAAAATTTGAGACAGGTCTCAGTTAATATAGAAAGTTTATTTTGCCAAGGTTGAGAACATGCACCCAGGACACAGCCTCAGGAGGTCCTGATGGCATGCACCCAAGGTGGTCAGAGCACCCAGCTTGGTTTTATACATTTTAAGGAGACATGAGACATCAATCAACATATGTAAAATGAACATTGGTTCAGTCTGGAAAGGCAGAACAACTAGAAGCAAAAGTAGGACAACTGGAAGTGGGGAGGCGGCTTCCAGATCACAGATGGGTGAGAGACAAATAGTTGCATTCTTTTGAGTTTCTCATTAGCCTTTCCAAAGGAGGTAATCAGATATGCATTTATCTCAGTGAGCAGAGAGATGACTGAAAAGAATGGGAGGCAGGTTTTCCCTAAGCAGTTCCCAGCTTGACTTTTCCCTTTAGCTTAGTGATTTGGGGACCCAAGATATTTTCCTTTTTCCATTAGTAATGGGGATAACTGTGTGCAAAGTGTTTCGAAACTCTCTGTACTATCTTCTTACTTTTTCTGTCAATCTAAAAGTATTCACAAACTTTCCAATGAAGCTGGAAAGGAAGATAAACTCCACAGGAAGATACAGTAATTATATATGGTTCATTTTTCACATTCCAAAGCTTTCTTTTATTCACATTGTGAACACGTGGTGGGAAATAACCTATAACTTTTGAAATCATCCAAGGCAATTCTATATTTTTTTCTCCTGAATCTGATGGGCAGGAGTTCTCATTGAGTCAAACTAAGTATTTTTAAGAAAAATTGTTACTTTCAAAACAGGTCAATTCTTAAATTCATAAAAGCTATCAAAATTTTATCTATAAATTATCCTAACCTAGCGAGAAAATATGTAAGTTTTCTCCCTCTACGAATCTGAAACCTGCATTAATCAATTTATAAGCCTCTTGCCTCCATCTCCCCTCTTCCATTTCTTTATCTAAGTGAACAATCTGAAAGTTTAATGTTTGAAATATTGGCATCTAAGCTCAAAACCCCTCAGCACTACCACTAGTATACATATGCACTTGCTGACAAAATGCAAAATAGGACCACAATTGTGAATCTATTGTTAATCTCAGCATCTTCTGACAGTGGCTTTCCTCTCTTTAGGGATGGCAGTTTCCCAACAGTCAGATGCACCTGTTCTACTGAGATTTTTTTCATTTATTATTTCAAATTCAAGAGCTTATGAAAATAAGTTCATATACTGTCAGGCTCAAAAATTAAGTAAAAATTTCCCTTGTTCCCAATGTGCTTTGCTTCTAATATATTGGTCAAAAAGGATGTTTTCTTTTTATACATATGATCCCTGATTATTGCTTTTGTTTGGGCTATGTTTTATTCAGCAGATTATGAATATGGTTTGATATATTCTATTTTGCTACGTTAATATCAGGTTTTAAAAAGAGATGTATTAGTTCTGATTCTCTGTGTATACATAATGACCAGATAAAAGACAGTTCACTTAATGTGAAAAGTCAGGCTTTAGTTTTTTGCCATTTTGTAACTTCCTTTTGAATTGATGTCACTAGATAAAAAGTGAGCTCTACGCCCATCTCTGTAGGGACTAAAGTAAACTGTGGTTTTATATCAGATGTGTGTCACCATTTTTCTGAGAACTATATTTGGAAGACAGCCAAGTGGATGGAAGGAAGTCCTGAGATTTAGAGGCTGGACCGCCTGGCGTTGAGTCCCAGCTCAACCATTTGCTAATTGGATATGTGTGGATGTCTTAGATCTTAGCTTCTCCAGTTACAAAGATTAAAAGAGAATGAAACTTAGTGGGCTGATCTGAGCATAAATTGAAACTGTGCATATTCAGAGCATATTTCAGTGCCAGACACATAATAGTTTTATGCCCTTTTGACTTAAATTACGTCACAAAACAATGAACAAATGTCACCTCCTTGTAATCCTCTGACTAATCTTCGCCCTTTCTCTGTGCTTTGGAGAAAGCTGAAAAAGTTTCCTGTCCCAAAACTGTAACTGGGCACTATGTCCTTCAGTCAATTCCATCCACACGTGGGGCATGGCCACTCACCCCTTGCACTCACACTCCCACCAGCTTCTCCACCTCAATTTCCCCACTCCCAGCTCTTCCCACGTGCTCCGAATCATCTCATTTATAACTAGGTAGAGGTGAAAAGGTTAATTTTTTTATTAAAAAAACTTAATATTTTAACACATCGTTGCCTTTGATATTAGTGCAGGCAGTGTACTGAAATCACTGAATCCATAATGACCAGACTGGGGAGTGAATTTCGAATTTGATGTCCTGTCCTGTGTGCATTTCAGTCTACCGTGTACTGATACTCCCTGCGATATGATCTGAAGTAGCAAAAGTTCTGCTTGCTTACTCAGTCCTGGAATTCTAGAAAACTATGTATGTTCTCACACATCTTTAAATTTTTCAAATATAGCCTTACAAGTTATTTTTTTCTTAAGAGATAGTATATAATGATGGATTCATAATTGGAATATTTGTGACACAATGTGTTAACTAGGTCTTAGTGTTTATTGAATCATGCACACTCAATTTGAAAGAAATTACATTAAAATTTGTTTTTTGTTTTTCTCCAATATGAAGAGAAACTGGGGGGGGGGGGGGAACCCTGTAGCCCATGAGAGCATTTTAATTATATTTAGAAAAATCAGTGTCACTCTACTGCTTCAGTTGTTCAAAATTCAGAATATTTAACATGTGCTTAGCTTCACTCCCATTAGGAATATTTGCAAGATGGAGGAAGACAAAAAGACCTAGAGGATCCTGAAGCTTTTCCCCACCTAAACAGTGTCCACAGATATAACTTTTTGGGTGTTCAAAATTTTATAAGCCAGTTAAGTATGCTCTAATCACATTTGGAATGGATGAAAGGTATGGTTTCCTTTTGAAAACAAGAAAGGTGATTGTGAACTCAATTGAACACAGATTGTGAACATTTCCAGGCAGTTTTAGAAAAGGGTATGGGTCTATTAACTAATGAGGGCATTCTGCCACTTGTCAAGTCTGTCTCTCCTAATGGCATATGCAAAAGTGGGAAATGAAATCCAGATACATTTGTGTACCCACTGGATACACCAGGCAACAGAATCAGGCCAGAAACCTGTTTATTACCCAGCTCTGCTATGTCCCCACTGTGACTGCTGGATTTCAAGGCGACTTGACTCCCTCAGGATTTGTGTCGGCTCAGAATCAGGAGTCAGTCATCACAAATAGCCTACCTCCTTTTCTGAAAGGCACAGTTTCTCTACCTGATGACTTCAGCTCCCTTTGAGAAAGGATAGAAGGAGGATTAACAGTACACATTCATGACAGCATAGCAGGTTGTTTTCCCGAGAGAACCCACTATCCTTCCATCCTGCAGAGGGTGTCTCCAAGGTGGTGATGCTTCCCTCACCAAAATACTCCTTCATGCTTCTTTGGAAAGAATGTCCTGTGAGCTATCCTAGGACACACAATGAGGAGGTGGGTGAGTCACTCACACATTATAAATCTACTCCAACATTCCTGTTTCCCTAAGCCTTTAGATTTATCCTTCTACATTATAACAAGGAAATACGACATCTCAGCTTCCTTTGATGTAGACTAACACGGAGTCCAGGTTTCGTGAGCAAATCATGAGAGCACTTCCCAGTTGCTTAAGCTAACATATGGAATTCAGAATCTCTCATGAGGACAACCATATTGATACATTTGGCCCTTCCAAAATTATTTTCCTTCCACCATGGACAAATACACTTATATTCCATTTCTGCTCATGTATCTTGATTTCTGCTGACATAAGCTAACCACATTTTGCAATTATTTCAGAGTATAAACTGACCTCTCTCATGTCAGACTTAGTACTCATTTCCCTTGGTTAGGTTGGACCAGAGTGTACTATGGGTCTGGAGGCTGTGTGGATCTTTTGAATATAAGCATCCCTTGCAATGTAAGATTATTACAGTATCCTCAAGCTAGGAGAAGCTAGCTTCCTCAGAGAGGGGTTGAGGAGAAGTATTTGCTGGTGAGGAAGTCTTAAAGGAATTTATGGGGAGGTTCAGATACTCAGATTCATCTGAATCCACCCAAATTTCTTCACTCCAATTCTCAGGGAATCATTCCTTTTCTATTAATGATCTAACACTCACATAAGAAATTGATAAGGATGAGAAATCAAATTGATTCATAAAATAAAGATATTATTTTATGGTCATCATAGAATTCCCTTTCTTAGCTGCTCTTAACTGTACTGGAGGTGTTTATTTGTATTCTACCAATTCTCTAATGTAATCAAAATAGGTAGCATACTCCATAGTGCCAATAGCAATATTCCCACCATGAGTCTTTTGAAGAAGCCACTTGGTTTCCCAAAGTTTTCTATTTGACAGGCACAAAATTCCAGGGACCATTTGGGGCTTAAGACTTACCAAAAAAAGTCCTCATTGTGGATACTATTGTAGGTTTTAGTGGATAATGAAAGTATTTTAAGTAAATGCCAGTGTTCAATTCATCATCTCTACCCAGAAGTGACATATCTCAGTATGTTGAGTTTTGTAGGCAATTTATGTTTTGGCTTAGATACTCTGCTTACAATCAGAATTTTACCACCAGGAAGTGAGGCTTTGGCTTTGAAGAGGCACAATGTAAAGTGTTTGACTAAGTGTGAATATCAGAGAAAGCCCAAATTTCTTGTATACTGATTATAATGCATTAATTAAAATGTGCTGTCATTTAAAAAGCAAAGTCACAGTTGCTGAGCAGAAAATGGGAGGTTAAGCAAATACAATTTGTGTCTTTATTACCACCCTCAAGAATCATCAAAGACTTCCTTATGATGTTCTTGAAGGCTCTGAGCTTGCTGACCGTGTACCCTTTGTCTTACTCTACCAGGTTCATTCTTTTTCTGACCAATTTAAGGCTTCGAAAGATTATAAACAGTGCATTTCAGGAGAAAAAAGATATTACTTTGCATCCTTGGCATTTCTAGTTATCTCTGGAGTCATTCTGTGTTTCTATTTAGCAAGGGATGTATGTTCAGTTTCCTGCTTCTTGTACCCTTCTCTTGTATTCCATTTCTGCTTTCTTTCCATTCCCTGATGAGAAAAAAAAAAGTCATTGCATCCCTTGTTTCCAGCTGAAAAGTAGAAAAATATACAACTGTGCCTGTAGACTTGATTTCCTCTTGGTGATCTACTGCAATCAGGAGAGAATTCTTTTGGTAAACAAGTCTTCTAAGGAGGCCGCTCTTGATAACACATAATTCTCATCAATGTCCCTTTTACATAGATTACTGAAGAAAATATAACATGCAGTCTACTATCTCCAAATAGTTTTATGCTATCAACCAGGTTTCTCGCCAAAAGACAATACAATTTACTCCCTTGGATTTTTTAAAGCAATTAAAAATAAAAGAGCCTATAAACAAGTTTTAAAATTGCTTTATTACAAATGAAAAATATGCAAAGCATTGAGGTCAGATTATGTAAAGGAAAAGATAGAACAGATTTGCTGTATATAAGCATTATTACTAGAGTATCCTCTTGAATTATAAGGAACAGTTTCTAAGGTCTCATGATCTAAAGTATGATGGTTCAATCAAAACTTATGTAATCTAGTCTTAGAGATGAAATCATAAAACTTCCTGGGTATATTCATAAACACAGAGTCCTCAGAAACAAGATGTTGAAAATGAATCAAAAATAAATATCCCCATTAGTCAATTTTTCACTGCCACCTGCCAGACCTTCATTATCTCTTAGAATACCTTACAATGTGTGGTTTCAATGAGCTGAGAATTTCAATTTTTTCCTACATATTTTCTGGGTTTAATTAGCATTCAGTACAGTCCTTAACATGTTGAAGACTGGTAGGGTAACGGGAAATATGCTAACTCCTTCCAAATCCAGGGAAATAAAAGTGTCTTTAAACACATTTAAATAAAATTTAAATACTTTAAAAATTGCAACCCAAAGTGTGTGTTTTTAAGAGCTGTAAGTAATTTAAGAGGCTCACTGTGGCTTTGTCTTGAACAGATGCCTGAAAGAGAATACATCTAATGGTGAAACAGTGGATGATGAAATTATGTATGTACTTATAGTACTTATGTTTTTCACTAGCTGTTTATATAACTGCTTTTTCACTTTGGGATATTTTTCATGGTGTAGGTTGTGATTTTATCTGTTTGCTTTTCTCTTTTTGGGTACAATGGGTTATTTAGCATCATTTTCAAAAAATCAGTTGAGGGGTGCTCATTTAAACAGCCTTTTCTAGTTGCAGTATTTGTTCAACTTGTTCTCTATAATATCTCTTCCTGTAAAGCAAAGAAAGGAAATAATTTGGGGTTTGGGTATAGGAAAGGGAATCTTGTGATATGAATGGGTATGGAACAAACCAAGTGAAATTTAAATATATTAGATGGGTTTCCCCAGAGATTCTTGCTTGGCCTTTTTGTGGGGGGTGGGGGGTGGGGAAATGTATCAAAGAATTAATAATATTCAGTAATACTAATAGAAACCAAAATGTATTATAATCTTTTACTTTGAAAGTAAAAGTACTATCCCCAGTGCTTTTATACATTTATATACATAATTATATTTACTCCTCATGGATTAAACAGTTATAAAATAAGTGTTACTGTTCTCTTTTTACAGATGAAGAAACTGGGGTACAGAGAGGTTAAAGAGTTTTTTCATAATCACATGGTCAGAGTGTGGAAGATTCAAGAAAGTGGTTTATTTCTGTATGACTGAAAACCTTATGCAATTAATGATGCTCAGAGCAGTGAGCAGTAGAAATAAGATTTAGTGTAATATTTTGCAAGGGCTGAAGGTAGAGAAGGAAACAAAGGTGAAAATATTAACAGAAGCAATAACAATAAAAATAACCACTAGAATATTGCCATTTAGGACAGTTATGGGCCAAGAATCAAATAGGGACTTTACATAAAGTATATTTATCTTCCTAACCATCCTAAGGAATGGTATTATTATGCCATTCTAAGACCTCACAATTAAAGTCAGGACAATTAGGTATCTCTATCAAAGTCATACAACTAGTACGTTTCAAATACAGGAGTCCAGCTGTGCTCCAAAATCTATACTTAATCTTCCGCCCCATTGTCAGCTATACTTCTGTACTTGTGATTTTTATCTTAGAAAATTATCCTCATGGAATATTTTTTTTAAATCTTCATTTAACATGACATTTATATAACACAATCATTGGAGGTATCATTATACCTACAGACCTATTTATTTCATTCTTTGCAGTTAAAAAAAAAAAGGCTTTTTGAAAATAGTGAAGAAAGGCTGGCCACAGGTGTGGAAACCTTCCATATAAGCCAAAAATCTCTTAATAGAATACTCATTGGACAAGGACAGAAACTATTATATTACCTGACCAAAATTCTGGGACTTCTGGTAATGCTACCAGAAAATAGAACAAAAGAAATGTGAAGTTACCCTTAGGGGCCCCATCAGAAATCAGGATTCAATATGAAGAGTAGCATGCAGCCTAAACTATTTGATAGTCACCTAGAAATACTGGTGCTACAAAGGGTCAGAATCTGAATCAAGAAGAGACAGACTGTTTTTCTAAAGCTTTCTTAGAGGTCTGAAGAAGAGAATCCTTGAACTGTAATGTTAAATGTTTGGATGAAAATTTCTTAGGTTGCATCTGTGAAGCTTTTCATTTTGGTTCACAGAAAAAAAAGGTATGTATTTGTGTGTACACACACTGTATTAGCCTTCTCAGGATGCCATGACAAAATATTATAGACTATAGGGCTTAAACAACATAAATGTATTTCTCACATATCTGAAGGCCAGACATCCAAGGTCAGGGTGCAGAGTGGTTGGGTTCTGAAGAGGGCTTTCTTCCTGGCTTGTAGATGACCACCTTCTTCCTAGTGTGTGCTCACAGGCTCAGATAGAGAAGGTGAGGTCTATGGTGACTCTTCTTATAAGGACACAAATCCCTTCAGGCTGGGGTCCTGACCTGGTGACCTTGTCTAATCATAATCACTTCCCAAAGACCCCATCTCCAAATACCATCACATGGTGGGGTAGGAGTTTAACATATGTATTTTAGGTGGGCACAAACATTCAGTATACACACACACACATACATATACCCATGTGTTGTTAGATAAAGCTTGATAGAGGTGTATATGTATATATATACAACATATATATAATACATAATAATTATATATTTTCCTAGTTATATATGCAAAAATAGCTTTAGAGGCAGATATAAAAATAGAAGTGATGTCATCTCCTTTTACTCTTTACTTATATATAGCACACAACTGTTTTCGAAACAGCTGGCAGAAGTGTTACTTTTTCTTCTTTGTGTGAAATCAGTCAGTTGTTCCTAATCAGCATTACAGACAGGCTGACAGCAGAAACGCCCCAAACTGAGCCTCTTGTGTCGCTTCAGGGGAGACAGAGCACACCAGACAGATTTATCTTAAGCTTTGACATCTACTGGACACTGTTGCAGCAACCCTTTCTAAAATTCAGTCACAATATACTTATTCAAAAAGGTATTACATAGTAATTTTGCTCCCAGCAAGCTTCTATGGAAATATTATTGATATGTAAAAATGTGTATCTCCGAGTATGTTCACTCTATTGTTATTTACATTAGTAAAACATTTGAGGTGTCGCATTGCAGGGAATGTTTAAACCATGGGGTAGCCGTATTTCAAAAAAATGTTAGGGTGTCATAAAAGCAATAATTTTATTTAAACACACAAGAGAATAGAAATAGAAAAACATCAGAGATGAGATCAGAAAAAGAAGCTAAACTGAACACAGGCATCTTACTTCCCCTCCCACCAGAAATTCAGTTTAATGTCAGGTTAATCTTAGAAAAGAATCTCATAACTTCACTGGCAACCAAGGGAAGATATCAGTGGAAAAAAATTTCTGAGAACTTCCTAAGAAGTAGAAATGAAATGAGATCAGAATCACAGAGAAGAAAAAAGGAAGAAAACCAAAATCCAAAACTCATTTAGGAAGAACACTTGGTGGATTAAGAGCCATTTCAGGGAAGCTCAAAGCTCAGATCTAGAGCAGGGACAGGAGGGAGGCATGTGGAAATGAAAAGGAGAAATGCCGTTGGACAATAAGCTATTGATTTATCCAACCTCGACATATTTGGACTGATCATGGGGCAATGCCAGTGTGTCCACACACGACCAAGGACAAAAGGACAAGCTGTGCTCTGAGATCTCTCAGGAGTCCGATAAGGAAGAGAAGCCATTAAGTCTGTATTAGTCCGTTCTCACACTGTTATAAAGATACTACCCGAGACTGGGTAATTTATAAAGAAAACAGTTTTGTTTTTTTGTTTTATTTTGTTTTGTTTTGTTTTGTTTTGAGACGGAGTCTCACTCTGTTGCCAGACTGGAGTGCAGTGGCATGATCTTCACTCACTGCAACCTCCAACTCCCTGGTTCAAGCGATTTTCCTGCCTCAGCCTCCCAAGTACCTGGGATTACAGGTACGCACCACCACGCCCAGCTAATTTTTGTATTTTTAGTAGAGATAGGGTTTCACCATGTTGTCCAAGAGGTTCTCCATCTCCTGACCTCATGATCTGCCCGTCTCGGCCTCCCAAAATGCTGGGATTATAGTCATGAGCCACTGCACCCGGCCAGGAAAGAGTTTTGATTGACTCAGTTCCACATAGCTGGGGAGGTCTTAGGAAACTTACAATCATGGTGGAAAGCAAAAGAGAAGCAACGCATGTGTTACTTTGTGGCAGATGAGAGGGCATGAGTGAAAACTACCACTTTTAAAACCATCAGGTCTTGTGAGAACTTCCTCACTATCATAAGAATAGAATGGGGGAAACCGCCCCCATGATCCAATCACCTCCCACCAGGTCCCTCCCTTGACTCTAGGGGATTACAATTTGAGATGAGATTTGGGTGGGGACACAGAGCCAAACCATATCAAAGCCCAACACAGGCCTTTCACCCCCATCACCATATACAGGCTCTTGTAGTCAGAACCAACCTCTACTAAACCTGGTGAGGCAGATTCTCACACACACAACCTGGTATCCAAGAATCAAAAACTCAAACACATTAAAGAGAGGTAACAAATGGGCAACCAAGGAAGCTATGTTTTTACTGCAAACTAAATATTTCAAAATAAATTTAGCTAATATTCTTCTGAGATTTGTGTAAAATATGGGAATTTAAACATGTTTTCAAAACAAACAACTCAGTTGAGTTGAATTGCTGAAAAGGAACAGCAATAAAACCAATAAATTAATGAACTAGAATATCAAATAAAACATTTTCCCATCATGTAGCATATTTTCTATAAATTAAACATAAAGTATAAAAGAAAGCTAAAGAGATACATAGAATGTATCCAGAAATTCCAATGAACCCTTCAGAAACAGAATATTTTGAAAAACAACACTTATACAGTTAAAAACATAAGAGAGGCTGGAAATAAGACTTTGAAAAAAGTTAAATCTATAGAAGATTATGCAAATATTTTAAAAGGACCAAATTAAGCTTTCAGGAATTTTACAAAAGTAAAATATAAACCCTCAGTGGCTGGATTAAATAGCAGATAAATACATAGGCCAAAAGAGTTAGTAAACTGAAGGTTATAACCCAAAAGAGTAAGCCTATAAAAGTCAAAGAAAACAAAGAGATAGAAATACGTTCAAAAGAGATTAAAGAACAGAAAAGTCAGGATGAAAAAAAAGAATATCAGAGTTCCAGATGGAAATTTAAAAGAGAATGGGGACAAAACAATATTTAAAAAATAACAGCTAATAATTTACCTAGAATTGTTGATGTTTACCAATCTTCAAATCCTAAAATCTCAACAAAACCCCAGCAGGGTTTTTTTTTTGTTTTTTTTTTTTGGGGGGGGGGGTTGTTTGTTTTGAGATGGGGGGATCTTGCTATCTTATCCAGGCTAGTCTTGAACTCCTGGGCTCAAGTGATCCTCCTGCCTCAACCTCCCAAAATGCTGAGATTACAGGCACACCCATCCCCCAGGCAGGGTCTAAAGAAAAAAAAAAAAAGAAACAAAGAAGAAGAAGAAAAAAGAAAAGAAGGCAATCCAATACTTATACCTAACCACATCAGTGAAGCTGCAGGGCACTGATGAAGAAAGGTTAAACAGCCACAGAGATAGAACACATCACCTACAATGAAGCAACGTCAGACTAGCAAGTGACTACAAAGCAGCAACAGAGGATAGAAGACAGTGGAATAGTATCTTCCATGGAGGAAGAGAAAATAACTGTGAAACTTTATTTCTACATCCTCCAAAAGTATCTTTCAATTATGAAGGTGAAATAGGTAATTTCAAACAAAGACCGAAAGATATTTGCTACTAGCAAAACTTCAACTTCTGCAAAGGAATCATAAAAAAAAAATTTCAGGCACAAAGAAAATTATTTCAGATGGAAAGTCTAAGATGCAAAAAGAAAAATCAACAAAGATGTTAGAAAATTTGTGGAGATATCAAAATGCACATTGACTCTGTCAAACAATAAAAATTTAGAAAAAGAGAAACAGGAGAGAACTGAAATACCAGACCACGATAGCATATGAATTGAAGAGAATTGATTGGAGACAAAGCTTTCTAAGGCCTTTTTGTACTAGTTGGGAGTGAAGTAAGGATACTACTGATAAAACTTAGACTTTGTTAAAAATTGTACAAAATTATAGTCTCTAACTTCCAAATACATAAAAAGAAATGAAACAAGAATATTTGTACAATCAATATGAAAGTAAAAAAAGGTGAAACTATTACACAAACAGCGTGACTAGAATTAATAATAATGTATTTTATATTTCAAAAAAGCTTGAACAGAAGATTTTGAATGATCTCCCTACAAATTATGAGGTGATGAATTTCCTAGTTACATTGATTTCATCATCATACAATACATACTTGTATTGAACCATCACATTGTACCTCATAAGTGTGTGCAATCATTGTGTGTCAATTAAAAATACAATAAAACTTAAAAAACAAAAGGAACAAGAAAAGCCAGACTAATAATGAAAAACAGGCTAGGTGCAGTGGCTAATACCAGTAATCCCAGCACTTTGGGAAGCTGAGGCACGAGAATCACTCGAACACTGGAGGGAGGTTGCAGTGAGCCAGGATTGCACCACTGCACCCCAGCCTGAGCGTAACAGTGAGACTCCATCTCAAAAAAAAAAAAAAAAAAAAAGTAAAAGAGAATGAGAATGAAAAGATATTCAATCAGAAGAGAATTCAAGGAAGGAAGAACAAAAAAAAAAAAAAAGGAAAAATCAGGAAAATAAGAAACCATTTAATAAATTATAGAAGTCAAATAAAATGAAATGGATTAAAAGTCCTAGGTAAAAGACATTCTCTGATAAGATTTAAAAATAACTAATTGATATTTCCAAATATACACTGTTGGATTTGAATTACCAATAGTTTTTAATTTGGGGTTTTTTAATTGCATGCTCCTGAATGGTATCACTGAACTGTAATTTTCGTTTTTCAAACTCTAGCTACCTGATTTTGCTAACAAAATTATATTAGATTTGTAAAATGTAGTTCTTTTTTTTTCCACTCTAGAGAGTTTGCATATTATTGGAATAATACCTTCCTTAAATGCTTGATAGAAAATGCCTAAAAAGTCATATGGGCCTGAAATATTTATTGAGTTGTTTCCTTTGGGGGAGGGTAATATTTAACTATTAATTAAATCTCTTTAACCTTGATACATCTGTTCAGGTTTTTTACTTCTTTTGCAATATGCTTCGGTCAATTATATTTTCTTGGAAATTACCATTTTTTTTCTATTTTCAAACGTTGTCATATGGGTTTTATAAATTTTCTCTTGCAACATTTAAAACTTCCACCCCAGCTATAATTAATCCTCCTTTACATTTCTAATATTCTTTATCTGTGCTGTCTTTTGATCTCTGATTTGTCATGCGAGAGATTTATCTACTTTATTAGTCTTTGCGGGGATCAGCTTCCTCCTTGTCGATCCTTTCTATTATATCTTTATTTTCAGTGTAATTAATTTTAGCTTATATCGTTATAATTCTCTCTCCTCAACTTTTATTGGCTTTACCTTAATCTTTTACCAAGGCAGGGGATTCTTAGTAAGTGTAGGGAAACAGGCAGGTCGGAGCTCTGCCATTCTGCTACTTACTTGCTGCAGAGAAAGTTGCGTGCTTCTTCCAGACCTTGGTAATCTTGTGGTGTATGCAGAAGCAGTTGACATCCTTTTTTTCTCTGTCATCAAATTTAGAGAAAACAAAACCAAAAAATAATATAAATTTATCTGGGATGAAAAGTTGCCAGTTTAAAACACTAGTTCAGAAAGCCAATTAGAATGTGTGTAAATTTTAAAATCCCAGTATGAGCTCATTTACAGAAATGATCAACCTCTAAGCACCTGGACTAAACTTTAATATTGCTTGAAGATGAAAAATGTTCTTTTAGTACTCATTTCAAAATTATATGTTTTATAAAGTATGCATTCAAAGAATTTCTTTGACAACTTTTTTTACTAAGATGGTATAGGGTTATATTAATTCCACAAAAGAGGTCTATAGTTATATCAATATAAAGGGAATAGTCTGTTTCCATTCGTAAAAGAAAAATAAATGTTTGGTTGGTGTGATGTTTTTGCAAAGATTCCTTGAAAGACATTTTGTTAAAACACTATACAAATTAAATTCTTAAATTAACATTGATACCCCTTCCTTAAGGGAAGCATATTTAAAATTAAATTTGTGTGCAATTACCTCAAACATAGCCTTATTAACAGCCACCTAGATGTCTGTGGGTTTTCATGCATTAAATTTTTGTTCCAGATTATTCACGGTTTGTTAATTGGTGTGATAGTTGATGAATATTGATGGTGCATGTTGTGGAAATAATTTCCATATGAAAGGGGTAAGAGCATTTCCTGCCCAGGCAAAACTCCGAAAATAAAAATAAAAAAATGTTGAAAGCCTGAATTTAGACTATGAGCTAACTCTCTTATTTATCTCTTATTTATCTAATCTACCTTAAGGATTCTCTACAACCAGTCGTCCCAAATGTATGTAGTCCAGTTTATAGCGGAACACTTTAATGATGTCCAAAACAAATTAGGAATTTAATTTATGCATTAGGGCCCTGTTTAAAAGTCTAATGTGGAGGTTAAATGTTTGTTTTATTTAAATGAGATGTTCCGGCTTTAGAAAAATCTACTAGATTTAACTAAACTACCATGTTCTCAGATGTTTATTTTTCTTATTTTACAACAGATACGCAGACTCAGCCAACATGTTTGTAGAGGGAAAACCTTCATCAACTCACAGGATCTTTGTTAGCAGGATACGATTATTATTTATCTAGTTGATTAAGCCACAGATTACTTTTTTTATACTAAGTAGTTTTTAAAATGTGATGAAATTGGAATGTGTTTAATGTCTTTATTATCACAGAGTCACACACTAAATGTTCAATAAATACTTGTTTTGAATTGCTCTCTTTACTTTTCTTAAAAAAACACTTGGACACTGGTAGATGCTATTCAGATGTTATCTCATTCCATCTTCATCAACACCACTAGAAAATCATTATAAACCTAACATTCTGTGTGATGAAACTCAGACTTGAAAAATTAAGTTGTTCATTTTTTACTTCCAGGATTGTCTTATTTAGGGAGCCATGACCTTCTTGGAATTACAAGTGGAACACAGAAATTGAGATATTTTACAAGTATTTCAGCTATTTTATCTTTTGGACTTGCAAAAACAAGGAAGGAGATTATTGTGTGACACAGGCTCAACATCTTCTTTCCTTGAAATTGGATCAGACTTTCTGAGGTCTCCTCTTTATTAATAGTATACTGCTTATAATCGCTTGTTAATTGTATACCCTCAATTACTCCATCATACTCATGGAAGAGGGAATTAAGAGCCAATGGAAAAAGGAACTGGGGGGAAAGGAATGTGCATTACAGCCACTTCCCTAGATCTTGCATACATTTTGGCAGTAAGACCCCCTATTGCATAGCTGTGCTTGATTTATGGTCAATTTGCATTATCTTTGCTTTTTTTTTTTACTACAAAGATTCCCATCAGTTCACATACCTTTTCATTTTTTAATCATATTCTAGTTCCTTCCCATTTAATGCTCTATATACTTTTTCCTTTAACCACTAAAAATTAATCAACCCCCATAAATTAGACCCAACACAGCTACTAAGTAGTTGCTCCAGGACTCAATTTTCAAGTTTAATTCCCTTCTCAAGGCAGAAGTTCTCTGGAGATATTAGTCCTTTGGAGTCTAACCATATGCATCATTCTTGATGAAAATATAACTTAATCTTGTTTTAAAAAATAGACTATTAGTAAGAGGACTAGTGCATTTCCACATATTCTGAAACCATATGGGTTTGCAATAATTTAGGCACCCTAGACAATTTCTGAATTCCAGACGTATACTTTCTTGTCCCCACTGTGTGGCAGCAGGTCAGTACCTCCTAAAATCCAACCTTTTCCCAGCCTCGCCTGTCTGTGCCCAATGAGCTCATGAACAAAGTGGTGCTGGTGGCAGGGAAGCCCAGCAAACAGACTGTGACACATCAAAAGTGTTATGGGGCTGGGCGTGGTGGCTCATGCCTGTAATCTCAGCAATTTGGGAGGCCGAGGCAGGTGGATCACCTGAGGTCAGGAGTTTGAGACCAGCCTAGCCAACATGGTGAAACCTCATCTCTACTAAAAATACAAAAATTACCCCAGCATGATGGTGGGCACCTGTAATCCCAGCTACTCAGGAGGCTGAGGCAGGAGAATTGCTTGAACCCAGGAGGCAGAGGTTGCATTGAGCTGAGATCACACCATTGCATTCCAGCCTGGGCAACAAGAGCAAAATTCCATTTCAAAAAAAAAAAAAAAGTGAAATGGATACTTTTCCGAGTGTCTATAACTTGCCAACCACGAGGACTAAAAGTCAACCTCCAATATGGTGCCATGCCCTGAGGTCACCAGCCAGCCACCTCAGGCAGGATGATTATTCTGCACTGCTTCCATCATGAAAGCAAAATTCTTTACTCTCACTAGTGTAGTCATTTATTCTAGTTATGGATTTGCCTCACCTGCTAGACTTTTTTTTTTTTTCCAAAATCACCATCTGTGGATTTTGGATTTACAGAATGCCTTAATCATTGTCACAGAATTTTTGGCTTCTGACAAGGTAACTCTGTGACTACCTGACAAACCACTTCAGAACTTAGTGGCTTAACAAAACAGTCATTTTATTATCTTTCATGATTGTGTGGTTGACTGCTCCAGTGGGTAATACTTCTGTTCCATGTAATGTCAGTTAGTACTTTGGTCACTGGGCATCTCAACAAGGCTGGAATATCTAAGATGTGTACCACTTACAGGTGGTAGATATCTTGAAAGCTGTGGTCAGCTGTCAGGCTGGGCTTTTCTGGCCAAGTAGGATCAAATTATTCCTCATCATCTGGCCTTTCCATGCAGTCTCTTCAGAAAGGTGGCCAGATTGCTTAGATGACAGATCAAAACAAAAAGAAAAAGGTTACCAGGTTTTCTTAGGGTTTAGATACAGAACTACTTCAGTTTGTTTAAAATAATTACATGGCCAGCACAGTTGTAGGAAAAGGGAAAATAAACTCTGCCTCTAAAAGGGAGTAAAAAGAAAGAAACAAAAACAAAAAAGTGACATCTTTAATCTACCACAGGGAGAAAGGGATTCAAGGTAGAATAAACAACATTTAGGAAAAAAAGACAGACATAGCGTGTACGAGAAGAGATGCAGGGAGTGGACAGAAAAGAATCGTATGAGTTGAGGTTAGCCCAGAAAAATACATGGTTTTGCAAGCCTCACTTAGGTAGTGGGACTTTATTATAAATTATATGGAAGGAGGCCATCCAATGATTTTAGATTGGGAGATTAAATGAATAGATTTTTCACTTTTGACAGGTCATGCTGGTTAGAATAGAAAATGGTTTGGCAGGGAGCAGAAGTGAGGCGGAAAGATCATTGAGTATACTGCTGTAATACTGTGGGAGAGAGGCGGTGGTTACTTGGAATCAGGTGGGGACGTGGCAACAGAGGAAATCATTCTGCTTCCAAAGATATTTAAGAGATAGAATCAACAGAGCATTATGTTTGATTAAATGTGGGTATACCAACCTCTGGCTTAAATCACTAGGTGGACGATAATGTCAGTTATCAAGACAGAAAACCTGCAGAAGTAGGTTTAGAGGGGAGTAATTATTACTTCCATTTTGGGTGTATTGAATTTAGTTCCTCTGAGATATTTAGATGAAATTGTTAAGCAGACAGTAGGCTATTTGGGTGTGGAGCCCAAAAGAGATCTCTGGGGATACAGAGTTGGTAAAATCGAGCACTGATGATAATGACAGAAAAGGTTATGGATGAGGATACCTCCCACAGGGAGAATGCAGAGTAAAAAGGAAAAAAAAATCATTTACTATCTATCCCCTGGGAGCCTAATCATTTAGAGGTTTAGTGGGAAAGGAACTTCATAGATGTTTAAAGAGCAAAAGCCATGGAGATCAAGGAAAGCTCCAAGGGTATGTGATGCCCTAAATACGAAGGAAGAAAGTGGTATAAGAATATGAGTCTTAGAAAACCCAAGAAAACCCAAAGAAAGGTTTTTGGGGAAAGGGTTAGGTTATGAGAGAAGGAGTACAGACAATTACCAGCTAAGAGTTGGATAAATAACTGCTACTAGCAGTGCCAAGAACTTTAAACGTGACATTGTATCTTACATATGCACCAACAAGTTTACCTCCAACAGTTTCATGGATGCCAGCAGAAGATATGAAACTCTTAGGCAAAGTTGGACACCATGATTATCCCCACAGTTGCATCATTCCCCAAGCCCCAATTACCACAGGTCAATGAGATAAGGGCTGGGTGACACCACCACCATAGCGAATTTCGTTATAGCAAAGGAGTCCTGAGTTTGGATTACCCGAATTTCAGTGGACAGTAAGCATGTTTGTTCTTTGCTCTGAAGTGAGAGGCTATCTCTGTCTTCCAAGATTAGTCACTAAACAACCATCTTTGAAAAGACAGTCTGCAACAAAAAGCTCTGCTCACAAGACATTCAGAAACACGAAAGACGGTCGAGAATTGTCTCCCAATACAAGACATTCAGAAACACGAAAGACGGTCGAGAATTGTCTCCCAATACAAGACATTCAGAAACACGAAAGATGGTTGAGAATTGTCTCCCAATACAAGACATTCAGAAACACAAAAGATGGTTGAGAATTGTCTCCCAATAAAGGAAGCCCAAGAAATGGATCATTGGCAGAGTAAAACAGGCTTACAGATGATTTCATCTTGATAGCATGCTAAAGGTTTGTGGATATTTGGGATTAATAGAATTCAGATGTCCAGAATATCTAATAGAAGTTCCCCCAATTAGAATGTTGACTCAAGTAATTTAGTTTCTGTTTGTTCACAGGGATTGTCAGCTATAGTGAATATATCAATGACTGCTTTCTGGAAATGAATACATGTTGGGTTGTATAATGTGGTGCTAGAGGTTAAGAGCACACATTTTGGTGGAAGACAGCCTGTAATCAATGAATGGATTTTACTGCATCTAAATTAAGGGTTTATATTTAATAAAGGTTACCAAATAGGTGATCAACTGGTAGAAAATATTTCTAATATCTACAGTGAAGAGGGGGTTAATATAACTTCTCAGAGCAGCAGGAAAAGGTAGGCTAACCAGTAGACACACAGGAAAAGTTATGATAATACAAGTTACAGAGGGAGAAATCTAATGGCTTAGAAATATTAAAAGAGAAGTGCTACTGAAGTAATGATCAACAACATTCAACTGAAAACAATGAACTATCACTTTAAGCCCATTAGATTGATAAAAATTTGAAAATCAGAATATAAAAATGGTGCAGACGTGGAGAAACTAGAACCACAAGCAGTGTTGATGGGGTAAAAAGGATGCAGCCTTCTAGAAAGACTGGCGCTTAGGTAAATTAAATACGTTTGTGCATATGATACTGTTTAGCACTCCATCTCCTTGTATAGGGACCAGAACAAATCTCTCACAATTTCATAAAGAACTGTGTATGAACAAGACTATTCTTAGGGTATGTGTGACTCCAGCAAATATTTTTGGCAGAATTCTGATCTGTGTACACAATCCGATCAGAAAATATATTTAAAACCTCAGGTGTCTACATGAGGACAGTGGCTTATTATTGACGGTTTGGAATGATGAGTACAGAAGAGGTTCTCAAATATTCCCTTTTTGGCTAATTAGTGCATGTGAACATTCATCATACTGTCTAGGTACCATCTCTTCTAGTTCAGATCCAATAATTATCTCTTCGTGTTCATGATTGTCAAACATGCTATTTCAGTCTATTTCACATCTTCTGCTATGAGAAAAAGGAAATGGTTGATATTATTTATAATTCCATGACTTTTTGGGGTCTATTTTATTGAAATAATGTAGATCTTGCCTGTGCGGTTACGAAATTTCAATTATTTAATGCTGGTTATATCATGACTCAGAACACTATGTCATTAGTTTTGCATTCATTCCTCCAAGAATACTGGTATCCAATGGCTATATCAAAGGTTTTACTCTACTGGATTGATAATGTCCACAAATTCAAGCCTTACATTATGCAGGACAACATGAATGATAATTAGTTCTCTTTTCATGTTAAAGTTAAGTTGTTGAACAAAAGCATGGAATGACACATCATTCCTTCTCCTGGTCTTTTTGAGTCAAATCACTGTGTTCCTAGGATGTGATTTATTTCAATGTTGACTACACCTCTGTCTCCACACACTGTCCATGGTGGAAGGAGGCCGGGGGCCCATGGGCTGAGTGAGAAGTCCAGTACCATTTTCTCAAGGCATGTCTGTCCTTCATCAGTCACTGCTTAAGACCAGACACACAGAGCAGGATGTCAACCTATTGATTGTAGGCAAGAGGCAAGAGAAAAGGCGTGTTAGAATTCTGGATCAATACTTTATAAAGGTCTCAAATGCCCTTGGAGGAGATTGGCATTGCCAACCATGGAGCACTACCTGATATGCAGAGCGCACGGTGGTTGGAGAGACCGTTCTGGGTGCCAGCAGTGGGGAGAGGCATCTGGGTTCACATGCCCCAGGAAGAATGAGTACAGGAGCTCTTAAGGACAACTGGTCAACCTCACAGGCAAAATGGAGAGTCAGAAAGAGCCTCAAAAGGAAGAAAGGGGAACTGGGATCCACGTAGGTTATGATCCAGTCTCAGGTCACCAACTTTGATACACTGCTGACCTGGTTGGTCCCAGGCACCGTAGGAGGACTTAGGAAGTTCTGGAGTCTGGATGTCAGGACAGGAACACCTGGACCTGTATCTAAGGGCATTACTATGTGGGAGGGCACGCACCACAGTTATGGGTTCACAGGGCTACAAGCAGTCTAAGGAAACTTTGTAAGCAAAAATGTGGTACATGCAAACAACGAAATATAAAGTGGTCCAAATAGTAACAGATACACATTCAGTAGTAGCCTAGCATATCAGACACCCATTGACTATTACTCCCAATTTTTTTTTTTTGATCCATCCCAAGAAAAACTTTAGTCACTGCCATGGCAACCACTTTCACACACACATCAAAGAAATGTTCCCAGGTGCTACTGGACAGTTCCTAATCTTGGCCCATACAAACAAAACAAAACAAAAACTGTTTCCTCCCTGGGGCTTCTCTGAAGCTCTGGTAGGAAGTGTCTACAGAAAAACTCCCAGCATGACGCAGGTGCATCCCCAAAGTACTGAGAGATTAGTGCCTGAAGGACCCCACTTTGCCAAAGGAGAACAAAAGCCCATAGAAAAATAAACACTTCCATTTTGATCCCATGGGCAGAAGATTCTGAGATGCATTTCATACAGCTTCTAAGAAAGTCTGGAGGAATCAAGGGCCCGTCATATGTAGATGTGGAGATAACAGGCTCATGGACCAGCCTTGCCTCTTCCTCTGCTTATCTTTCTGTTCCTCCCACCAGCGCCCTGGGATCATTCCCAGATACACATCTGCATAGAAGCCTTTGTCTCAGGCTCTCTTTCAGGACAACCCGGGCTATGACACAAGACACATGGGCCTTTGTGTTGTTTGTTTATTTAAAAAATTTTTTTGACTGAAAATAATTATAAAAAAGGGAGAGCTCTGTAGTGCATTCCTACTTAAATGAATGCAAAGCACACCAAAAAAAAAAAAAAACTCACATATTTTGAAGGATTGTTTTTAAGCCACATATATATTTAAGCATTACAGTCAATACATTTGAAGGGTAGGAAAATAAAAGGAACTGGGAAATAAAGAGGAAGGAAATGAAATAATGCTGATAACAAGCTGAGATCTGAAAAATTATTTACTCAACTCAGTGTCCCTGATGTCCAATATTTTATGGAAGAAGAGAGAGAAGCAGAGAGGAAAAAGAAAGAAAAAAAGGATATGTCTCAAACAAAAGACAATATCTTATGCCATGAAATATTCTTTAGCTTTTTAATGATTTTGAGGAAAAATACACACTTAAGAAAAAAGAGGAGGGGTATATGACTTTCCGAAGGACAATTACAGCTATGCCTCTCCAGCATCCTTCCCTATTTATGGAAGTACCAGATTCTTGTTTGCTGAAGTATCTTGTTAGTCACGGGTTTACACTCTGGATGCAGCACGGAATATTTGGAAATTTAGAAGAGGGATATTGCTGCCCTCCGAAACCCAAACCATCGATGTCATTTCATTCTATTTATTTCACCTGCTTATGTATTGTTTGTGTCTGACTTGCTTGCTGGAAATATTGCTTATTGTGGTTGAGGGAATAGAACAAGGAAAAGAGACGTCCTGTTCCAAAATTAGCAATGCTGCCTGGCTTCTTCATATATAAGCATTCTACATTTTCACCCAGCCTCTCTGGGTATTTCCAGAGCTACTATAATTACTTTGCCAGCATTTTTCACATTTGCATCTTTCCTGCTTGTTTTTTCTTAATGTGTTAAATGTTATCAGAAAGGAATCAGGAAGAAAAAGGGCAAAAGACAAATAAATGTGGCCTGTGTTTCCCGATGCACTGGTGAGACGTCCAGCTTCAGTTTGATCTTTGGTTAAATTTCCTAACAGGGAAAGGCATGTATGATGGCTGATTTGGCCAAGACTCTGTTTCAGAGAAAACAAGGGAAACTTTGGGTTGACAGGGATAATAGAACTTCCTATTCCCATATAAGTGGCTTAAGAGACAACATAGAAAGAATGTGTATAATTTACAACAGCTGGATTGTCTCCCTGTAATTTATCCTTGCCCCAACAAATTAAAGCCTTTTCTATCATCCAAATGAAGGCAAGGAGCCACATGTGTGAGCAGCATGAATGCCTGCGCCGGGAGCGGAGAGCTGGAAACCCTGTGGGACTCCTCCCAAGACAGCTCGCCCCTGGCCGTGGGGCTGCCGTCAGGACCGCAGAGCCTCTTCTGCGTGATGCTTTGTTCCAATCACTCATGTCTCTTGTCCCTAAAATTCAAGTCTCATCGCTAAAAATGTATAAGTTTAGAAAGATTTTTTCAGCCCTTTTCAAATTTGGAATTTCCCTGCTGACAGGCAGGTGACATAAAATTTCAGTAAGCTCACTTTAAGTATCTTAGGGTTTCCTCATAACTCTCTCCCCCAGGGAAGCACCAGGCACCTGAGACAATTATGGGATGACAGAAAAAAAACAAGAGTTTGTAAGAAAACATACTGCCATAAATCCCACCTTTGCTGCTTATGAGTTGTACAGGAGACAAATTTTCAAAACCCTATGTGGGTCTCCACATCTACAAAAATGGAGGTCGTATGTCTCTGTCCCTTACACTTAGGAGAGTGCCGGGCACACAGTAGGGTTTTCCATTGTTATTTCTCTTTCTTATTTGCTACTGTTCTTCCTGCCTTAATACCTAGGAGTTGAAGCTTTCATTCCTATTGACAGAAGGCATATCTGAACTACTCATAATTCAATTCCTTATGTTCTCCTCCCTCTTAATCTTTTTAAATTAACTCTTTATTCATTACTTTTGGGGATGGGAGCATGGAATCTTTCACCACTACAAGAGAATGAGTACCCGACGTTAAAACATTTTAAAATAGTCTATGCCTTTTTAAAACTATGAAAGGGATGCTATAATAATTATAAAAATTATTCCATCATATACACAATGAAATAATTGTATTTTTCTTTCTTTTCTGCCAAATTTAATCTGCTGTAAAATTATTTCACCATATACACATTGAAATAATTGTATTTTTTTTCTTTTCTGCCAAATTTAATGTACGATAAGCCTCTACTTCCCTCGTTGAGAAAAAAATTCAGTCTCCATCACTATCAAGTCACCTCCATCTCTTCCATAGTGTAATGCAAGAATACTGGGCTTCTATGAGCAGGGCAGGGTTGGAGTCCTACATTCTCATTATTGCTGCATGAGGCATGGGCCCCCACTGTCTGGCAGGCATTGGTACTCTGAGTAAGAGTCGCAGAAGCTCCCCTTTCTTCTCTTAAGGTCTCAGTGTTTCCTCCATGCCTGAAGCCCTGCAGCACCCGGCCACTCATAATCCCTGCTACAATTAGTATTAACTACGTCTTGGCATGGCGAGATGCTTTCCAAATTCTCTCTTCCTAGGCTTGGCTTGCATTTACCTCTTACATGAGTTGATAACAACGATTTGAGGCCAAGACCTCATAACTCAAAAAACTAAACACAGCTACAGTTTGGGGGTTGGGAGAGGAAAAATAACTTCATCTCCTCCAAGTTCTTCTAAGCTCTTAAGCAAGGAGATGATACATAAATTAATCTCTCAACATGTTAGCTGATACTTTTCTCATCACTTCTTTTTCTTTGACTTTTTAAAAATTAATTATGCATACATAATAATTATATATGCTTATGGGGTACATGAGTACGTGTAATATTTTGATACAGGCATACAATATGTAATGATCTAATCAGGGAAATTGGAGTAACCATCATCTCAAGCATTTATCAGTTCTTTGTATTAGGAACATTTCAATTCCATTCTTTTAGTTATTTTAAAATATACTATAAATTATTGTTAACTGTAGTCACCCTATTGTGCTACTGAATATTAGATCTTATTCATTCTATCCAACTGTATTTTGTACCCATTAGCCGTCCTCCACTTTATCCCACACTCTCTATTACCCTTACCACCCTCTGACAACCATCATTCCACTCTCTCTGTGAGTTCAGTTTGTTTAATTTTTAGCTTCCACATATCCCGCACATAGAGAGTGGTAATCTACCTATATGTGAGTAGATTTTTTTTTTTTTTTTGAGACGGAGTCTTGCTTTGTCGCCCAGGCTGGAGTGCAGTGGCGCGATCTCGGCTCACTGCAAGCTCCACCTCCCGGGTTCACGCCATTCTCCTGCCTCAGCCTCCCGAGTAGCTGGGACTACAGGCGCCCACTACCACGCCCGGCTAATTTTTTGTATTTTTAGTAGAGACGGGGTTTCACCGTGTTAGCCAGGATGGTCTCGATCTCCTGACCTCGTGATCCGCCCGCCTCGGCCTCCCAAAGGTGAGTAGATTTTAATATGTTACCTCTTTGATATTTTTATCAAACTTCCTTGTAGTATTCTTTTTCTAAGGATATTAAAGTTGAGGAAATTAAAGTTTAGAAAGATTTAGTGATTTATTCAAGTTCACTAAGCTAGTAAATGATGGAGCAAGAATTTAAACTCAGGATTGTCTAATCCAAAAAATGGCATTCTTTCAATTACATCATGCTATACTCTAAACATAGAATTATGATGACCACTGTACTAGTCAGTGTTTTCCAGAGAAACTTAACCAATAGGATATATATACACTGAATAATATATTAGACATATATAATTACATATATAAAATACATATATTTTATATGTAGTTAATATATATCTAATATACATATATTAGATATATAATGAATATATGTGATGTAATGAATATGTAATGAAATTCATTACAAATAATTGGCTTAAGGATTATGGTAGGTGAAATGTCCCATGATCTACCATCAGTAAGCATTAAGAACCAGGAAAATCCATGCTGTAAATTCTAGTTTGAGTCCAATGAGACAAGAATAATACAGGATGGTTACAGGAGGATAGAACATTCCAGACAGCAGTTTCACATACTCGCAAAAAGGAAACTGTTGAAATAGCTGCATAAGTTAGGGGCCAATAAGATCCTCACAACCAGAGTGTGGGCCAAGCCAACTAAGACAAACTGGACTCAACATGACACTGGATTTGGCCTAGGTTTCACCTAGGACTTCATTCTATGCTCATTAACATACTAAAGCACACACCCATCAGTGACATGATAGTTCCAGGATAATATGGTTTGGCTGTGTCCCCACCCAAATCTCATCTTGAATTGTAGTTCCCATAATCCCCACGTGTCATGGGAGGGACCTGGTGGGAGGTAATTTAATCACAGGGGCAGTTACCTTCATGCTGTTCTCATGATAGTGAGTGAGCTCTCATGAGATCTGATGGTTTTATAAGGGGCTTTTCTCTCTTTTGCTCAGCACTTCTCCTTGCTGCCACCATGTAAAGAAGGATGTATTTGCTTCCCCCTCTGTCATGATTGTAAGTTTCCTGAGGCCTCCCTAGACATGCTGAACTGTGAGTCAACTAAACTTCTTTCCTTTATAAAGCACTCAGTCTCAGGTATGTTTTTATTAGCAGCGTGAGAATAGACTAACACTTATATTTTGTGTAAAAATAGGTGACACCACAGCTATGAGAAATTTTTATCTTTTTCCAGGAATCTTCATGAATATTCCACCCCCTGGTTAAAGAAACCCCTAGAGGTAGAAGCCCCAGACTTCACTGTGTGACTCATTCTCCTGAATATAAAAAAAAAAAGTGTTTAAAAAAGGTGTATACTTTTTGCTTTGCAATAAATCTCCATACTTTGCCCATTTTCTGACTCATTCTTGATTTCCTTATTTCCTTATTGTAATGGTGTCAAGAACCTGGGCAACAGCTGGGATTAAGATCCTACTGGCATTTGGGGGCCTCTCCTAGCCTATCAGTATCACAGAGGCCTGAGAACCAAGAGTGCCAATAGTATGATTCTGAGTCCAAGAGTGTTAGACTGATGTTTCAGCTCAAGCAGTCAGGTAGAGAGAGAATTCAATCTTCCTCTGCCTTTTTCATTTTTGTCCTATTCAGGCCCTCAGTGGGTTGGATGAGGCCCACATACATTTGGCAGGACCATCTGCTTTACTCAATCCACAAATTCCAACGCTAATCCCATCTAGAAACATTCTTGGGGCATACCCAGAAACCGTGTTGAACCAGGTGTCTGGGCATCCTGTGGCCCAGTCAAGTTGATGCAGGCAATTCGCCACCACACCTATCATCCTTTCAATGTGACATCTGATGCAGGTGTATCTGTGGAAGAAAGTCCCAGGTCACTTCAGGTGTCATTCTTTCAGATTCCTTTTGACTTAAATTCACAGTTAGAAGCTTGGAAATACATCCTCACAGGTTTATACAGGCTTTGTTTAAAGCAATCTGACCATAATCTATTAGATGGCAGTATAATCAAAAGGAAAAAAATAACTTTTCTTTGTTCTAAAATAAGTTTCTTGACATCTCTTAAGAAGTGGCAGACCAGGAGCAGTGGCTTGCTCTAACCCCAGCATTTTGGGAGGCCAAGACAGGCGGATCACAGGGTCAGGAGATCAAGACCATCCTGGCTAACATGGTGAAACCCCGTCTCTACTAAAAACACAAAAATTAGCTGGGCGTGGTGGCACGTGCCTGTAGTCCCAGCTACTCAGGAGGCTGAGGCAGGAGAATCACTTGAACCTGGGAGGCAGAGATTGCATTGAACCAAGATTGCACCACTGCACTCCAGCCTAGGGGATACAGCGAGATTCTGTCTCCGAAAAAAAAAAAAAAAAAAGTGGCAGTTATTCCTGAATAGAAAATCTTTAAGTCTACACCAAAAGTGTGTCCCATTGCCCTTTTGAAATGGCCCACGTATAATATATTCTTACATGGTTGCTGCTACTGTCACTCATGGCTTAGTGTAGTTTGCCATGGTGTCAAATTGGTATGTTGAGCTAGTGTCTGAAAAGTATGTTTTCCATGGTCCAGGTTATCCATGTAGAGTTCTGTGAGCACCCTAGATGGTAAGACTTAAGTACAGTAGGTAGTATGGTGTACTACTTAGAAGTTCATGCAATGGAGTCCATTTGCCTAGGTTGTAATTCCGGTTCAACTACTCACAAGTTGTGTGCCCTGGGTAAATTATGAACGATTTCTCAACCTTTATTTCCTAATCTCTAAAGTACTGGTAATAATAGCATCAACTCCATAGGTTTGCTTTAGCATCAAATGGGGTCATGAACATAATTTATATAGGACACTTTGATAATTATATGTTTGCTATGGAGAAAAAAATTATGAATTGCATATTACTACTGCTAGTCCATCTGAGCCCTACATTTCTGTAGCAATTCACCTGTTCAGAGATGTTCTCTCCTTTAGGTTTATGCCCTTGGTTTCAGATCAGCTTTCTACAAATAGAAATAGCTGTTCCTTAAAGCTCTATCTGGGAGTACCTTGTAGGCTTCTCAAAGGTCATGTGTAAAAGGAAAACCTGTTTTCACTACAAAGGTGGCATCTTGTCCCTCCTGGAGTGAACTTTTGTGCAATTTCTAATCTAGTGTCATTGGCTTGGTCTTTTCTGCCACTTTGTATTGTCCTCAAGCCCTGATTAGAAGACTATAAAGGGATCCCCTCCCCAACCAAAAAAAAAAAAACATCAATTTTTTGGCTCTCTTGAAGCTGTCAATTTTTTTCCTTAGTTCTTAGTTCATGCTAGAGAGGCACTGGGGCTCATTATGCAAATTAAAATGACTTATACATAACCCAAATCACCTTAGGTTATACTAACGAGCCCTAGATAAGAAAGAATGAACATAAAATTGCATCAAGGGTATTTAGGAATAACTGCCCAACTAAAAGAATAATGAGGTAAATTGCAAAGGGAAGCTATGGAGTGATTTTTAAGATAATATTTTACACCTTCAATCACTTTTAGAAATACATTCCCCTGCTAATGTGTAGAGCATCTGCACTGTATGTGTGAGGAAGAAGCCTTTCTGAATACTGAGCAATGATACTGAGCTTGCTGAGTTGTGGGCTTGATCAGAAGAGGATAATTGGCTTCTCCAACGCCAGTGTTGAGGGTCAAAGGGCACCATTCTACCCTAAAACTTGCAAATTTGGTGACTACAGATGTCAGCGAAAGGACATTTCACTGTGCCTCACAGGAAGGGAAAGTAGTGAAAGCACAGACTTTTCCAGCAACGCATAACTCTTCTCCAGTCCTGTGGGCCAACCTAACCCTATGGGGTGGATCTTCCCTGCCACTTTGCATCATCCTTCCACTCTAGCCCTATGGGGTGGCCCTCTTCTACAGGATTAGAGAAGAGTTATGTGTTGCTGGAAAAGTCAGTGTTTTCACTAGTTTCCCTCCCTGCGAGGCACAGTGAAATGTCCTTTCACTGATATCTTATCACCACATTTGCACGTGAAACTGTCCAGGACTCAACCAAGCAGAGGAGTGTTTGCTAAATCTACAAAGAACACGGAGAAGCCTGAGAACCCCGCCACTCCAGGAATTCTCAGTTTGGGGGTTGCCTGTAATATCCCTCTTGCGGTATGTGGGGAAGGGTTCCATTTCTGAGAAAAGAATCTATCTTAGATAGTTTAAGCAGTAAGACACTTATTATTGAATGCAGTTTGAGCATAAATGGTATAAAATGAATTAGAACCTAAAGTATGGGGGTCACTGATTGGTCAAGAAGTGAGGAGTGAAGTCACGGGCAGGGAGACGAAGAGATTGCATTCCTGTGCTGAGTTGACTTCTGGGTGGGGGGGTCTTTAGATCAGTTGGCGTCATTTGTTTTGCTAGAATTCAGGATCTGAAAAAACACCTTAAACAATTTTTAGGTAACAAGGTTCAGTGTCAGAGATTCTGTCTGTAAGAACAATGGGGAAGCAGGTGGTCAGAGTGCCATGTGACTCCCGGTTCGTTAGCTCCAGCAGGGAAGCAAGTCAAAGAGAGCTAGTGCCCCCGGTTCAATGCCTAACTAGAATTCTGCCTAAAGCCCAGCATGTAATTCTCATTAACCCTGCGGGGGCAGCTTCATTCCCATGAATGATTCCCAAAACCACATTGCAGATCTGAGTCTCCAAAAACTATCACATGCTTCTACCATGATCAAACAGCTGTAGAACCAGGGAAGTACCAGCCAAGCTGCTGGATCTGCACAACACTGTTCCTGCCACAGTCCCCTCTAAATGCATGTCCAGGTCCTGCCTCTCTCGTTTGACTCCTTCAGATGCAAGATTCCAACAAGGGAATCTTCTTGACAACAGCTACAGCACACCTAGGAACCCCAGCTGCAAGAGATTGTCCTATAGAGAGTGTTACAGCTCTTCAGGCTCTGTGTACTGGATACACTCTCCATATATATTAAATGAGCAAGTTTATAGAATTTGCCAAAGTGTCATTGAAAATCACAGCTGGCCCTGACATTAGGGAGTACGTTTCAAAGAAAGGAGTAAGTAAGGGTATAAAACTGATGTTTCTTGAGGAAAGAGTAGGCTGTGGAAGGCAAATAAAGCCATCCACATAGGAGGGGAAGGTATGTTTCCAAATGTGAATTGCTACAGGAGTGCAGGAGTTACCCTTTTTGTTTTTCGCTGTCTGCTTTATGGAGGTCTTACATGAAGCTTCTCTTGAAGTTTCTCCTATAAACAATTTCATAATGGTGTTTGAGTGTTTGTAATGGCTGAGAAGAATGAAATTGCCTGCCATTCTTACCAGTAATGTCATTCTGGATGTGGCAATATACAGAAAGTGGTCTTTACAAGGAGTTATTTTGGAGATATTTGCAGGAAAGCACATTTAGGCACAGGAGGAGGGGATATTGTGGGGGGACATTGAGCATGAGCATTATAACCATGTGATTAGCCATTTTAACGTTAAATAAAATCAATCTACTACTTCAAAGGTATTTAGGAATAACTGCCCAACTAAAAGAAAAACAGTACATCTAATAAGCGTGGAGATTATAATACGAATAGCTAACATCTGAAACAACAGCAGAGTAAGGAAAGATTGTGGGTTTTCAATCTAAAGTTAGCTCAAAACGTGAAAATTTTCTGCAGTCAAATTAATCTTGAGAATTCTCAAATTATTCCATAAATAGATTTTAGTGTGTGGCATATTTGATTGCATGTAGGCCAAGATTGCAGCTCTTATAAACCCTAACATTATAATCCACTGAGCTAGACCAAAAGAAGAAACAAAAGATTGTACTCAGATGTCTGGGCATTCAAACCAATGCCCTGTGGTAAACCACCACATTCTAAGAAGTCAATAGATGTTAGAAGGGAAATATTTAAATGTTCCTGCATCCCTGAAGGGATTATGCAAATTTTTATTTTTTATTAACATTAATTGGAGTGTATGTTACTGTTTCTTATTATGAAGACTGTTTAATTTTAATACAATAGAGTTAAATCTTAGAAGAGGTACAGAATCAGCTCTAAAATTATCATGTGCTTATGGAAAGACACAACTATGTAGAATGGAGGATGGAACTTTAAAGTATTGAACATTCTTCTTGATTCTATCACTAATAAACCCGTAGAATAAGACATTCTTTGTGTTTCTCTATATTTTAGTTTCCCATCTGAGAAATGGGGTTACAGCCATAGCTTCTATCACCTAATAGCTTATTAATGTGAAAGTTCCAACGCTCTTGCCTGCAAGACATCCCTGAAGCTGGCTGCCCTTATTCTTCATTACTTATCTCAATACTCACTTCTTCAGGTGACCGCCCATTTGACTGATATTTTAGGACAGACTTGATTACCTCTATTAAAGCTTGGGTTGTTTACTCAAACTATTTGCTTATTTATCTTCAGTCTAGAAAGTTCCTTGTGATACCTGGCTCTTCTCCCACTTCCTAGTGCAATGCCTGGTTAATTGTAAGTTTTTTGTGTGTTCAAGGAATAGAAAGCAGAGGAGTAAAGTCTTAGAAATAGAGGGAGGTGATTTTTAAATTTCTGATCCAGCATTCGAATCTCTTCATAATATTCTTGATACATAGATTACAGCCTTTTGTAGTCAATAAAATGGAAGTACCTGTTTTGGTACAACTTGTTATTTCTTTCTTAAATTAAATGAATGATGTTTCTCTCTAAATTCAAAAATTATTTATCCAAGAAGATTTTATTGAGCGCTTTTTAGCTCTATTCTAGTTAATGTAAGACCTTGTCCCTAACTTCAAGAAGCTCTCAAATTAGTAGAGAACAAAGGACATCAAGACAGGTCATTATAACACTTATGTTTACCAAGCATGATGCAAAAAAAAAAAAAAAAAAAGGTCTGTGCAGTAAAACCAAGGGTTTGCCTAAATACATTGCTTCCAGAGACACATTGACTGATGACCAGTATATTATGTAAAAACTCATGCCAGATGGCATTCCAGATGTATTTATTCAGAGACAAATAAAAATAATAACTGCTTATTATATGCTAGACAGTGCTCTAAGCACTTTATATTATTAAATCATTTTGTTACTAGCACAACACTTTGAGGTCAGTACTGGAACCAAAAGAGGTTAATAACACGTGCAAGTTTCTGCCGCCGATATGCAGCAAGTTCCGGATTTCCATGGTGGCAGTCTGACTCTTGAAGTTTGCACTCTTAGCCGCCTTGCCATGCTGCAAGAGAGAAGTCATTTCTACAGGAGCTTCATTTTCTTTCAATGTCCATGTAAATATAAATGCAGATATTCTGTTAGTACTGAGGCAAAAGCAAAGTAGAAAGAGCAATATCTAGCACTTTGGGAGGCTGAGGCAGGCAGAACACTTGAGGCCAGGAGTTCAAGACCAGCCTGGCCAACATAGTGAAACCTCATCTCTACTAAAAAGAAAAATTAGCCGGGCGTGGTAGTGGGCACCTGTAGTCACAACTACTCAGGAAGCTGAAGCAGAAGAATTGCTTCAATCCAGGAGGCAGAGGTTGCAGTGAGCCAAGATCATGCCACTGTACTCCAGCCTGAGTGACAGAGTGAGGCTCTGTCTCAAAAAAAAAAAAAAAAAACAGCAATATCTAGAACTAAATAAATGTAGATTCTATGTGTTGATATGTTGCAAGTTGAATAATTGTTGGAAGCCAAAGATTGTCTGGAATTTACAGCTGAGACTTGACTGAAGAGAGTAACCATATTAACACCATCCTCCATTTAGGGTCACACAGAAGATGAACTAAAGCAGAATCCACCAAGGAAGTAAGGAACTCTGGATGGCCCAAGGTCAGAGACAATTCTCATAGTCACATCCATCAAATGGTCATGTCAGTTGACTGCTGGAGACAAAGCTGGATGCATACTCATGTATATCCAACACACACGCAATATATATGGAGAGATTCCATCCATTATTTTGAAACACAGGTATTGAATATCTCATGTTAGTCAACTAATGGCCATGAGAAAGGTCAGAGTAAAAAAACAATGATAGTTATATAATAGCACCCAAGATTCTGGTACCCAGAGAACACAGGTCAAGTAAGCAGCACCTCATTAAATGACACTTGCACAAAATCTCTCTTTCTACCTGGTGTGCACACGTTATAACGCCATGTGTCATACTGTGTATACATGATGTTTTAGAAACAGAGATGAGGCAGGAGCTTTTAAAGCTACACAGAAAACTAAAAACTAATGTAATTTTCTCATAATTGTCCTTCAAATAGTATATCTCCATGCAGACTTTTAGAACCAGCTGAATTGTTCTCTTGTCATATAGATTTACCCTTGATGGACATTAATACCTCATGTTTCACTATCATATTCATTCTCTTCTTCATGTATTCTAATCGATAATGTCCCCCTTCACATAACCCAGGATTGAGCACAATACTGCACGCATTGGTCTATGTGATGCCCAGAAAGCTGACTTATTCATTGACTCCCTTACCCTGTTCTCTTATTGCAGCCCAAGTGAGTATTTGCTAACATTACCTGATGCAGGTCCTGTTAGACCATATTGACCTTACAGTCTTTTTCATACAAATTATTGTTAATCTAGGTCTCCCTTATGCTATAACTTATTTCATCTTGTTAGGTTCAGCCCATCTTTCTGATCCAGGGTGATGAAGAGGGTTGGTTGGTGCCTCTTTACAGTGACTTTATTAGCAAATCAAACGGGTAAACTTCTCAGCTTTCAGTCATTCATAAATTTGATAAGCAGATCTTCACTATAAGTAGTTGCTAAAAATGTCAAGCCTGTGATAATTATGGCTAATATGCCTTGAAACATTTGGAGGAGGAGCTCAGGATAGGTAAAAGGTATATTATGTCTACATTTAATGCAATTATGAATGTGATAATTATTATTTTCTCATTTTCCTCTCCATTATTTGTTTGTTAATTCTCCTTACCTGTCTTATTTTGGTTAATCAAAATATTTTGCTTTTCCATTGCATTTCCTCTACTTGTTTCTTCCCCAAATTGCTTTGTGTTTTTTTAAACATTTTTTCTTTAGGATTGTAGTACAGATATCCACATTAGCAAAATCTATCTTGGCATTAATATTATATCACTTACTGATTAATATAGGAATTTTACACCTCCTTCTTTCTTTCGTACTCTTGTTATCATGTTTTTCTACTTATATATTTAAATTCATTATTTCTATAGATTATTTATTAGATTCATCATACTTTTTTTTTTTTTAAATCCCAACTGCTAATTTCTACATCTGGTTCATCTGAAGGTCTATTTTTACAGACTGATTTTACTTTTTGTATATCTTCTCATTAAAAAAATTAAATTATGGATGATATATTGGTGAGACTGAATTCTATTATCTTTTTCAAAGGAATGAAGGGTTTCATTCTAGTAGGAGTTAAATTACCACAAATCAACTTGAACTGGTAGATACTTTGTTTCAAGCTTTGTTAAGGTAGATCTATTCTGTTTTTTCCCTTAATTCTTGTGTGACTCCTTTAGTTTTGTATGTGGTACTCCTAACTCTTTTGCGAGTTCAGTGAAAAGCTCAAAACATTTTCCAAGCCTCTGTAACCCAGTGGGACCTGATTTCTTATCATACTTCCGTCTCTTGTGTGGTGGGGAGCTACTAAAATCTCTTTCCATTGTCTCAACTTTAAGTGGCTCTTTTCTCCTGAGCCCCTTGGTGTCTCATCTCACAAATACACTGTTCAAGGTTTAAGGTATTTGAAAGGTATTTATAGGCCAATTTGGGGGTTCTTCCTTCTGTGGTTCTATTCTTTCCGGGATTCCTTCTGCCCCTCTCAATTTCCAGCTACCTTGCATCCCCTGACTTTATCCTCTACCTCATCAGGCTAATAAAATTGTGTTTCCATGGTAGATTGTATCCATCCCTGGAAGGGGAAGTGGGGATTGTCCTCAGGGGAAAACTGTGTTGCCCAGATTCCACCCATTGTGTTTTCCTTCATTCAAGAGTCAAATCCTTTCCAGCTTCTATCTGAATTGGGTCATTCTCCAATGCCTTCAAACAACTTTTTAAATATAATTGTTATTAGTAGAAAACTGCCCAGTGCAAGTGACTCTGAAATCACTGAAAATTGAAACCAATGATATATTCTAAAATACAAATGCATTTTATCTAAACAATTAATTATGTCTGTAAAAGAACACAAAGATCAGATGATACTGTGAATAGATCTGGCTCTGAATCCTAACTTACTTCTGTGATTGCAGGAAAGTTACTTCATCTGTAGATTTCATTTCTAAGGTAGCTATTTTCCCAGGAATATTGTAAGTCTCAAAAATATTAATTCCTTATCCCATCCCATTGTTAAGGGCAACTGAAGAAGATTGAGTTTAACATTTTGAAGCAATTTGAACACTGCAGAGGAGACAGAACCTCTCAGAGTTAATATAGCTCCCCAGGTTGCTAAAGCAACTGAGAGGCTTATGTACTGTAAGAATATGATTCGTTCAGTTCTATAAATAACACTGCATCCTTGCACTTGGCATAGCTTCTTTTTTGGGAACAGGGAGGGGAAGGAAAGAACGTCAAGACAAATTTACTTTTCCAAATAATTTTTAATGAATAAAGGTGATGGTACTAGTATGTCTTCTCTCATTTTCATTAAGTCCTCTTTGAGAAGCAAGTTAAAGGAATAGAAATTTGTGGGTTCTTTAGAAGCATAAGTCACACACACATAAAAATGACAGCAAGAGGTTTTTTTTAAAAAAACCATAATTATTTTTCTATTTCAGATATATCTTAGAGATGGGTCCTTAGGTTGATTGAAGCCAGTAAGCGTGTCATATGACCCCTCTTTTACTCAAAACATTTTGTTTTCCAAGCTATAGATAGTAGTACTTTCTAGCTCTCTCAATTTGTTTTTTTGTCTTGTCTGTGTAGTCAACCACTGAAAAACAGTTTTTAAAGTATTGCATATATGTGTATCTTATTTACTACTAGGAGAAAATTCTACTTGTGAAATGTTGGATATTGAAGCTTATAAACCAGATTTGGATTTGTGATAAAGTTTATATTCCCAAAGTTTTGATGTCTCCTAGTCCATGATTTTATATATATATATGTATATATAATATATATACACAGCCAAATATATGTATGTTTATGCACATACATATATACATATACATATTCATATATACATATATATGACTTTACACAATGTAGACATGAAACTAAAATTGAAAAGGAAAATAGGAATAAAGCATGCACGTTTTCTTACCTATACTTAGGATTTGTGCTTAAGTTTGGGCAGAAAGGGGTGAGTAAGCTAAGACAGTGGTTTTGGAGTGAGAACACTGCACTCTTCAGCAATGACACTTTTCAAAAGTCTTTGAGGATAGAAGACATACTAAACTTACTAAATTAGGCAGAAACGCAGGTATTTCAGGTAGGGATGATATGCATGTGAAAAAAGAGGAAGGAAGGAGACAGGAAGGGAGGGAAGGAGGAAGAATAAAGAACATGAGATTATAAAACTACTGTAATACTAAAAAGGTGAAGTAGTATTACATTATGAGACTAGGTCATGTCATAAAAAAGAATACTCTTAATGATCAGTCAGCTGGGTTTGAATCTTGATTTTGCCTAATTCTTGGTGAAATTATGAAAATTCTCTGAGTTTTAGTCCTCATCTGTAGAAATGGAAATAATATCCAACCCCCACATGTGTTTCAATGTTATGGTGAAGATTAAGTTAACTGGTGTGAGAATATGTGCCACAATATCATATGGCAAATGTCCATAGGTAAATTGCAGAGGAGTGATCAAATCAGTCAACAAGACTTCCACATTCACTCTTACTTAGACACAGGCTTTTGGCCTTTTTTTTTTTCTTTTCAGAGAAAAACAAAACAGGCAAACAAAAAATCTGACTCCGCAGTTTATACAGAAGAATTACTTTTCGTCCAATACGTAATTATCCTGCAATATACGGATATGTCACTAAGGTTGCTTTAGCATTTTATATTTTTTCAATAAACAAGTTAACATTTTTATTTCTAAATGTTAGAGAGGAGACTGAAAACAAGCTGCTGCGAAAGATACTTTTGAAATTATGTGTTCTGACAAGGATCAGAGCTAAAGAGATAGCTAACAGTTATTAGCGTTCAAATCCTCAATGATGTCCCAGGTGGTAAAACAATACATGACCCAGTTCATCCACCCATCCCTTTGATCAGTGCAATGGAAGGTTTAGCAGCAGTGTTCACTGGAGATGACCTCATATAGACGAGATGTGCTTGGTTCATCCCTTCTGTAGCTCCATTTTACTGAACATTTATTGACCTTAAGAATCTTATCTATATAACTTCATATAATGCTGTCAATAATCCCCTAAGGCTTGTTCCTTCTCACAGGGGAGGCAGCTGAGGCTCAATAAAGTTTCCCAAAGTCACACTACCAGCAAGAGGTGAAGCTAGGTTCAAAATCAGACAATTTGCCCATCAGAGCTCCAGAGTGGCGTATACCTTCCCCAAGTGGACTGTCATGGAAATTTCTGTGGTTTCTCTCCATTGGATGAAGGGATCAGAATAACACATGCTGGCCTTTTTTTCTACCTGTTTCACCTTGGCTCTTTTAAAGTGTTATAAGTTGGAGGTATGTGAAACTAAACACAAATGGAGTCTTTGAATGAGAAAGCCAGCTGCCAGGGGACAGCCTCAGGAATGTGTGAATGTACTGAGGCTTTGTGAATATGCATGCTTCTCCCTGCAAGTCCGGAGGGCTTCCAGATACAGTACTTTGCCCACATTCATTTGTCTCAAGATAATTGCATGTGTACACTGACCTCAGGTGTTTTTGTTTCTGTAGCAATAGTCAGATGGAGGTTACCTATTACCCTTTCCCTTGACTTCTTCTCCCTCGAATGCAACCTGAACTCATTGACTAAAAACTCTGAGTCTGTGCCAAGACCCCCAGTGGCAGCAGCATGTGAGTCCTTAAAAACATGGTCTGAGAACATCCGGACACAGATTCACCAGGGAAAGGCTTTGTCCACATTATAAAACAGATGGTTTCAAAGAAAGACTATTTCTCTACAGATGATTAGTGATCAGAATAGACACCGGATAAGTTTCTCAGAAGAAAGAGAGATTTTAGTCTGAAGGCTAAGAAAATATTGTCTGTGTAGATGCCTGTATGTTTGCAGGCTTCAGAACTTTAACCTTTCAGCATACTTTGCAACCCCCTATATTACTTGAAAATTTCATGTTCTCCAATGTAATTGTTTAGAACAAAAGTAGTACTGGACACCTCCATAAGGTTAATTGGCACAAACTAGGTTTTCATAAAAGGAAGGTTGAAACAATAAGTTACCAAAAACTTCTCAGGGTACCCATGAAGGAATAAGTTAAGGTATTTCTATTTAATGTTTTATTTTATGTGCAGATCCACTTTTATTCATTTGTGTTTCAATACATATTTGCTGGAGATAAAATAATGAATAAAACGGTACAGTTTTGCCCTCTTAAAATGAAGAGACAAGTAAATAGACAATTACATTGCAGTAGGATGTGAACTTTAATAATACAGCATGCCTTGATAGGCCTTAAGAGAGGCCCCTGAATCAAGGATAAGGAGGCTTTCTTCGTGGAAATGGTGATTAAAATGTGCTTAAAGAATAAATAGGGGCTGAGACAGGCAGATCACGGGGTCAACAGTTCGAGACCAGCCTGGCCAACATGGCAAAACCCTGTCTCTACTAAAGATACAAAAATTAGCTGGGTGTGGTGGTGGGCACCTGTAATCCCAGCTACCTGGGAGGCTGAGGCAGGAGAATTGCTTGAATCTGGGAGGCAGAGTTTGCCGTGAGCTGAGATCGTGCCACTGCACTCAAGCCTGGGTGACAGAGCAAGACTCTGTCTCAGAAAAAAAAAAAAAAGTAGGAGATTTACAGAGAAGGAATCAATGGGAAGGAACACTGTGAGGAGAAGTCAGTTCCGCTTTGCACATGCTGTCTTGAAGGTGTCTCAAATACATACTAATAATAGCTCACATTTCTGCTGAGTTCTGGGAATGTGTCAGACAAGTTTTAAATGTTGTCTCCAATGCTCTCAACAACCTAAGGAGGTAGATTTTTTTTATCGTGCTTTTTATGAGGTTGAAATAAATGTTTGTGAGTCATTCACATATTGACCGTAATGGAAACGATGGGAGGGTGTGAGAGTGCCCAAGGGAGGTACAAAGTGAGAGAAGAAGAGAATCATGGAAGGTCCTGAGGAAGTTCACCCAGGAGACAGAGGCTGAACAACTGAACAGATGGAAGACAAGCCAGGACAATGCCCTATCATGGAATCAAGAAAAGAGTTGGCATCAAGAAAGCAGGTGTCATCATCCAGCATGCTAGATGAGAAGACAATCACTCTGAGGGCGGAGTGTGGTTGCCGGGAGTCGGAACATCTTCCAGGGAACTGAAGGGAGGACAGAAAGTAAGGAAGGAGAGACAGGAAGGAGAGCAACTTTCCTTTTAAGAAATACCAGGCTGAAAGGAGAGAAGAAAGAGAGGGCAGTACGAAAGTGGAGCACGGGATTGAGAGGCTTTGCTGGTTTGTGTTTTTTAGGTTGGAAGAGACCAAAGCTTATTTACATACTGAGGATGAGAACGGCAGGAGTGAAGGAAAGGTTGAAGAAGGAACAGGGGAGAAAGTGGAGGTACCTATAGGAAGGCATCTCAGGGAGCCAAAGGAGGTGGGAACTGGATGCAAGCAGGGCCTTAGCTTAGGCTGGGAGGAGGAGGAACGATTCTTTAATACAGCCAAAAGGAAGGAGAGAAGGCTGCACCATGGACATGGGTAGATTGCTATATTCGGCTCTCTCTGCCATAACCCTCACTCCTCAAGTAGATTGTTTGACAAAATTCAATCCCATACAGCAGGTCCTCCAATGTGGTCATTTCATTGCACAGAGTTTCATTACAACATTGATGATAAAAAAATGATAATAATTCTTTGCTTGGGCCACTGTCTGTGGAGTTTGCACATTATCCCCACGTCTATGTGGGTTTTCTCTGGGGATTCCAGTTTGCTCCCACATCGCCAAGATATGCATGTGAGGTGAATTGATGTGTCTAAACTGTCCCTATCTGTGTGAGTATGGGTGTGTGTGTGAGTGAGCCCTGCGGTGGGATGGGGTCCTGTTCAGGTTGACTCTGAACTGTAATAATTGGGTAAATAATTCTCTGACTTGTTTTTATGAATCTTTAAAAAATACGAGTTAGCTCACATTTAGTTTAATGTTTAATGTTAGAAGGGTTTTGGTCTTTGTATGGACGTTTGGTGTTGTTTTCGTGGCCAGAAATATGCCACAGAAACGTAACTTGTTTATATCAATTAGTCTATGGAAAAATTAGTTTCACTCTACACAGTTTCATTTAGAGTTGCAGTTTTCAGAAACCTATAGACGACATTAAGTGAGGGCTTACTAGAATGGATTAGTTAACCAAAACTACCCCAATGTAATTGAGATTCACTGAGCTGTTTAGCTGTGTTTGCTTCTTGTTCAGCCAGCCACATACTAGTTAGTATTGGCTAACAAATAGCAAAGAACATTTTAAAAAATCAAGGGTGAGCATAAAATTAACATATCCCAACACCTCACTTATTCATATTTCTGGCTTGGTCAGCCTTCTTAAACATTAGGAAATATTGTCAGGATTTTCCACCTGCATTAATATGTCAAAATCAGGGGGAGTGAAGAAGTTTGGTGACTTAGATACAACTTTGAAACAAACAGGTCTACACCATCTTGGTTCTTGTATTGGAATCCTTTTTGTTCAGCGTTGCTGCTGAAGTTATTTTCGGAACATCATATGGATTTTTCGTTGAAACATCTGTGTTAACTTTTATTATCCCTGGTCTGTTTTGTAATTTTGGAAACAGATATAAAAAATCGCAACCCAAAGCACAGTAATATAGTGGGAAGCATCCTTCATAAGTCAATTGAGGAATTTAATAATCTCTTTAGAAATAAGCTCTGCAGCTATGAGAAAAATGTGTGGGTTAAAGGCCTTCCAATTAAGAAAGGTTTCTCTGTGGATTTATAGGCTGGTGGTTCACTCTTCCTGTTCGTGTTTCCATAGCAACTGTCAGGTAGATTTTCTGCTGCTTGCTAGGAAGTTGGAAATGTTGAGTCTGGTTGAGCCTTTTCAATTCAGTGAAGCTTAAATGAAATTCTTTGCAAGGAACTGGCATTTAGCCTGGGTCATTTATTCATATCTAGAAGAAAAAAAATCAATTATAGTAATCAAATGTGCAAATTTTTTATTGGGATTATTTTTGGTACATATTTTGTGCTGTAATCTATTTTTAATGTCAGGGTACTAAAGGTTTGAAGGGCTGCAGCTGGCCTCTTCGCTATCTGATGGCTTGTGGCTTTAATTACAGCCCAAGACATAGGAAGGCATGCCTTTTTCTAGTATACTTTTGCAAGCTATAATCACCCCTGGTGATATTCAGAAGCAAACCAGGATCCAGGAGCCTCATTAGGTTGAGACACCTATATTGCAGCAAATACAATGTACAACCTTTTATTCTTTCATTTTTCCTGTCCTGTTGGTTATTTGAACTAAAGCTTTGGAAAATAAATCATGTATATGCCACCATTTAAACTTCTTTGGAGTATATTGTCTTCATTTTCCCTTCAGATTAAACCCACTTGAGCGTCACTCACTATGGTTAATTTCAACCCACATTGACTGATGCCTGACAGCTCCACGTAGGATGGTCTCCTTTAATCCAAAAAAAAAAAAAAAAAAAATCAAGCATGTAGGTGGGCAAAGTGAACTCTTTACATAACATACAGCACATGCCACACAAAGGGAAGATATCTAAGGGACCATGCTTAGTGCGTTCTTTTGTTAGCATCTTTTCTCACTGGCAGAGAAACAGCAGCTTCTACAGAAAATAAGTCACAGTCCTTATTTCACACAGTGGTGCTATTTTTATCTCCCAGCTCCCCTGTGGATATTTATTATAAGATATATTATTTACAACAATGGCTTCAGATGCATATTTTAGTTCATTTTGTTACATTCCTCCTTTGTCATTTGTATACCATGCCTTTACCTATTACAACGACGCTTCTTACGATATATAGTAATCGACTGCTGGCAGGAATACAAATAAAACTGAGAAAGAGAGAGAGGGAGGGAGATTAAAAAAGTCAGAGCTGAAATGTCCTTTACTTACTTGCCTTGCCTTGTCTTATTTTCTTCCTCTTTGGTCTAGAAACTGTGCTTTCTTCTATTAAGCCAAATAAAAACTTTCTGAGAAGAGCAATTGAAGCTGAAAGAAGCTCACTCTTCAGTTGCTACACTAGGAAGTGGAAATGAAGTTGCTGGGTTCTGCTCTCAACTTTATTTACTCTAAAAGGTGGGCAATTTTCTCTTAAAATAAACCGTACTTGGAGTTACATGGCTCAGCCAGCACAAGATGCATCTATGCCCAGGAGCTGAGAGTCAGAGAAAGGGGATGTTCCATTGAGATCTGGAGAGCTGGACAGGAAACAGACTTGCGTGGTTACAGCATACACTAGAATATCCACATGCATGGACGGATGCATCGTTTGACCGAGCATATACTGGAATATCCACATGCACAGACAGATGCATCGTTTGACCACAGACATCACTGGGACTCGGCTCTACCACTTGTAAACAGAGCCATCCTTAGTAAAAGCATGTGGTGGAAGCCTCTTGCTTTGGGGAAACAGAAAGACAGATGTTGGCCGCCACCCATCAGAGGCAAACATCAGGCCTTCCTTGCTGCCAGCATCTATATGTTGGGTCAGAGCTCTCCCTTCCTCCACCTGCTCCTCACTCCAGGCAAATGCCTCTGCCACCTCCAGTAGCTTTGGTCCAGTATGTGATCAAGCTGTCCCTGAGCTGTCCCCATGGCCAGGGGATGGGGGACAAACCATTGAGGAGGCCACTGCCCTATGCTACTCCTTAGCTCAGTGCAGCTTTAATTCAGAAAAGGTGCCCTTTGGGGCCCTCTCTGTGTCCTTGACTTCCAGGCCTTATGCCCAGTCCGTGAGGCTGTGGCATCTGCTCCATGCACTCCCGGCCTCCAGGCTGCCCTGAGTTCTCTCCTTCTAGACTTTAGTTCCTGGGAAAATGGAGACCTCTTCTGAGTGGGCCTCAGAACCACTTCTTTGGCTTTGCAGTGAGATGACTTTCCATGGACTATGCCTCCCACCTACCCAGCTCCTGTCCTGCATCTGGCTCATGGCAGGCATCTTGCTTAGTGCCACTGAGCTGAGCTGCAAAGATGCTAGGGTCCCCTCTTCCCTCCACTTCCCCACCTTCACTCCCAGTATCCTGGCCTGATTTTTCTCTTTCTCTATGTAAGGCTGTTTCCTCCAGTCCCTCTGCTCTGGCTTAGCTCATTCTTCATTTTCCCAGTGACAACATGGCAGGGTCAGGAGTCCTCACAGTAGTCAAGCGTCTGCTCCCTGCAGTTCAGATCACCACCTCTTCCTGCCACTCCCCGGTACCCACACATCAAGACTTTGTGTAAATACCAATTCAAATGTTAGTTAAAATCTCTCTTTACCCCTGGCAGTTGTCCCTCAAAGGTCTCCTTTCAGAGCTGTAATGATTATTAGCAAGTTACTTACCTTCTCTAAGCCTCAGGTTCTGAATTCATGAAGTAGGTATAATTGTGTATAAATCATATTGCTGTGAAGATTGAATTCATTGATGCATATAAAATCTGTAAAGGAGTGGTTGGCACTTTCTAAAGTGCTTGATAAATATTAGCTTTTATTGTTGTTCTTTGTGGGGTTTTTGTTTGCAAAGAGCCAAAGCTTTCAAATCCTACAGATATGTGTTTGAATCTGTCCTCCGCCATTGACTGCCTGTATAATTTTGAGTAAGTTTTAAAATTTTGCTGAGCCTGTTTTTCTTCTAGTAAAATAAGGGAATTCAGACCTGCTTCCTAGGACTGCTAAGGGCATTAAATGAAAGGAGGCCTTTGTGTTTTCTAGAAAAGCAGTTCCCATCATCCCACAGTAATAACTGTTTTTTCTCCTTCAGCAGGTTGTTTTTTAAAAATTCTAACTTAGTATTCTTTTTTATCTTTAGCTCCCCATTGGGTGCCTAAAACACTTACTCATAATCCTCCTCCATCTTATTAGCTCTCTTCTTGGAAATGATTTCCCTTTCCTCTTTGATCCTTAGCAAAACCTCTGCTGCATCCATGCCACCCCTCTTAGAATACCAGAAGGCAAGTGATCCACCTTTCAGCGCCTTCCCCCTTGCAAAGCTGGGTGAGTTTTTTTGTTTGTTTTTGTTTTGTTTTATTTTGTTTTTTTGAGATGGAGTTTCGCTCTTGTTGCCCAGGCTGGAGTGGAATGGCGCGATCTCGGCTCATTGCAAGCTCTGCCTCCCAGGTTCAAGTGATTCTCCTGCCTCAGCCTCCCGAGTAGCTGGGATGACAGGCATGCACCACCATGCCTGGCTAATTTTGCATTTTTAGTAGAGACGGGGTTTCTCCATGTTGGCCAGGCTGGTCTCGAACTCCTGACCTCAGGTGATCCACCCGCCTCAGCCTCCCAAAGTGCTGGGATTATAGGCCTGAGCTACCGCACCCGGCCTGGGTGAGTATTTTTAAGAGGCTGCTTCTAAAAGCAACACAGTGGCTCCCCTCACTGGGGTGGGATGCCACATCGGAATGAGGGCATGTGTTAGCACAGTGCAGAGAGTAGTGACTAAAAGGGATGCCTTCCAAGCACCTCTCACCCCAAGGAGCCCACTCCCAACTCTAAGCATGAAGCTGCCCCACTGGCAGAGGTGGGAAGTGCCCGGGATATCTTATGTCCAGTTTCTCCTATCTCTAGCCTAGTTTCACATTTGAGATTTTTAGGGTTTTTATTTTCCTAGCTCCTCAATCCCAGCTGTGGTCCTCATTCCCTTGCTATGCCTGCAATCCCTGCAAGTGTAGAATGTGGAATTATTCTTGTCAAATCTGCCCCTTCCATATTGGCTAACTTGAAGATCAGAGCTTTCTGCAGAAGAAAAGACTTCCTGGCTCAATGTGTCAGCTCCGTTTCATGTAGCTAGATCTTTCAATTTGTAGCATAACCCCTGCAGCACTAGAGAGACAGGATTATATGTCTGAAATGCTGAACTGTGGTCACCCCTGTCTACCATTATGTTTCCACAGGCATTTCTATAAAAAGCTGCAAAACCAAGGGGTCTCAGATCTGACACCTGAAATGGCTGCAGTCACACAAAGGCACCCCTTTTCACGTCCCTTGTTGATTGACCCATCCCATCCTGCCTTTCAACACACAGCCCGTAACTCTATATTTAGGGCAATGGCCAGCCATATGCTGTATACGTGTTCCAGACACGTCTCACTCCTCTCTTGGATGGCTTCCCCTGTGAATTTGGTGTTAAACTCAGGACTGTGTTCCTAGCTCAGCTCAGCTGCTTATTGTGTGACATTATACAGTTTTCTGGAGCTTTCCTATGTTTCATCCTCTATAAAATAATAAACAATAGTGACGGCTCTTATACTGAGTGCTTTCTGTCTGCCCAGATCTTATTTTAAATGTGTCCTATGTGTGAGTTTCTGTGGATGCACCAATTCCTTTACACTTCACCTCAGTCTTATGAATGAGATATTATTGCAGGGAGGAAATGGAAGCAGAAGTGCTCCCAGGTAGTAAAAGGTAAAACTGGAATTTGCACTCAGAGCCTATATGCTTAATCCTAAGTTACTTTGATTTCTTTGAATTTGCAGGTTGTAACACATGCAACTACAATCAATTCTCATTATTCACAGTAGTTATATTCTATAAAGTCACTACAAACACTGAATTAGCAAATACTGAACGCTTGCTGCTAAGAGAAATACAGGGCTAGGTGCCCATGAGTGTCTGATTACAACGTTTTCGTCAACTAATCAATACATGACCTTGTTTTGCGTATGTTCTTGTTTAAAGCCGTTTAATATACATATCGATGCATTAACGTTGAACTCATGGCCCACAGCACCAAAACTCATGCCTGAAGAAAGCTTATATAACACACAGATTTTCTCCAAAAGGCACACCACAGCCTTCTTGCACTTAGGGACACTAGATAAGACTCCAACATTACTCTTGGGGGCCATTTTAAACAGTAAAATCACTAACAAAAGGCACAAAACCATGAAAAATAGACCACGAGAAGGAGACTTGTTTACAGTATGAGAACTGAGACACAGGTACAGCCTCGTGCCTTATTCAACCTCACCTGGGAAGGCAGGTGGGCAACTTTAGATTTTTTGGTTGTTCTGCATTTGTTTGCAAACTGCTGAAAAAGCAACAGTGAGTATTCGTTTGGAGGGTTACAAATAAATTTCAGTGAGTAGGTGAATTCGCAAATATGCAATCTGTGAATAATAAAAATCTGTACATATTAATGAGGGGAAGAACATCTCAGAAGATCTTAAAACAAGATCTTCTTCATTACAGAATACATTGGAATATCCACATGCATAGATGGATGCATCGTGTGGCCACAGAGTTCACCGTGACTCAGCTTTGCCACTTGTAAACAGAGCCATCATGAGTAAAAGCCTGTGTTGAACTAGGAGTTGGATTTGACGGGAGCATAGTAGAGGCAGGGGCTCTCCTACTTGCAAAGGCACAGGTCTATTCTACTGTTTTTCTGACTGAAAAAAAAAAAGGAAATATTTTGGTCACCTCTCTGCATGATGGATGAAGCTTTATCTCTCAGAAATACCTGCATATCTTGACTGCTCTTTTCAGATTTTAGAAATGTGTTTTCATTTGTGGATACACAGTCTCTGTGTCTATGAGTTATATTTCTCTTTCTCGGCAATGGATTGGAATGGCATCGAGTAGCAGATACTAAGTCGTATTTTCTCTGGGGAGAAGATAAATGACTGGTAAAATAAAACAATGGAGATTACTCCATTCCCATCCCGTAAGCTAGCTCTTGGGATTTGTAAGCCAAGAAGTAGAAGTGGCTGAACTGGGGTTAGAGGGAAGCTAGGTTCCTGGTGTGGTTCTTTATAATCTTGCTAATCAAAGATGGTCTGTGGACCAGCATCAATAGTGTTACCTAGGAGGCTGCAAAAAAAAAAAAAAAAAAAAAAAATGCAGATGCTTAGGCCTCCCTGCAGATCCGCTGAATTCAAATCTGGATTTTAACAAGATCCAAGTGCGCTTCCTAGGTACATGAAATTGAGAGAAGCAGAGCTTTGCAAAACCAAGCCCACATCCCAGCTTGCCATTGCTTCACAATACCATTCACCTGTGAATTCTCTTCTGGGCTCTCTAGTCAGCTCTCTGACCACAGCTTTTGCACAGTGCCAAGGTCACTGGGACCCCACTACAAAACTCTAGAACCCTCTGTGGCTTTTGCACCAGGACACCACTGAGCCTTCTTTCTCTCAGCGGCTAGTTGTGTTCATTATCCATGACCAATATCTACGATGAAATATTTAAGTTACAAAATAGCTCACTCGGCCCTCTTGATCAACCACATGGTGTTCTCCTTGTCATAGGTCCTAGAGGTCAAATTGTGACTTTCTTAGCTAACTAACTCGTAGCAGAATAGATGTATGAGAGTTTAACATTTTGAATTTTTTAAAATCAAATTTGGACCAAGTTTTTGTCTAACTCAGACATCCATGACTCTCAAAACTAGACTATCATCAAGGATCAGAAATTCAGTGCAGATTCTTAACTTTAACTTCTCTTATCTACAGTTTCCCAATCTGTACAATAAATGGAAGATAATGGACTCCTCTCTATTTCACAAACGCTTTATAAAGATCAAATTAGAACGTGAAGAAGTACACTCTTAAACATGACATGCTATGCAAATGCCCATTATAGTAATTGCTATTTCTGGTAAAGATAACACAGTATTAATACTCCTAAAAATTCAACAATTTACTAATACACAGGAGAATATAAATGTATATATTCATTTTCAGGCAGAAAAAAGTTATTAAAATTTTTGGTGTTACATTTCTGGAATTGCCTTTTGACATGTATGGAGTCAGATCACATCTTGTAGCCATTTAGATATTGCCTTTGACAGTGACTGCTGGTCGACTGGAACGGACAGAGAGACATCTTGGCTTCTTTCTGAAGTCTGAGGTTCTTAAAATGCAATGAAAGTATTTGGGCCATTTTTAATGGAAATGTCATTCTTGATATTTGTGAAACCATCAGAGACCAGCAAACCTAAAAATCTCCTTTTTGTGTTGCCCTTGCAAAGCACGAATGGTTGTCACATTAAATACCCAGTCATGCAGTCCTTCCCTGCACAGACAGCAATATATTTTCCAAGAAAGCTCATGGGTGGCTGTAACGGATAACCTTAACTCCTCCTCAGATTCAAAATCTGACTGGCCCTCTGTTTGCAAAGGTTAAGTAAGATGTGTGCCATTTGGAAAGTCATTGAATAGCTTCTGAACACACAACCCTTTAACTCATATTGGTTAATGAAGAGTGGTCACTACTGCATAACTCATTTCCTTCTGGTAAGTGAGGTGTTTGGTGGGGCACGCTTACTTGTCTGAGCCATTAGAAACTAATTTATGCCATCCTGCCTCTGGAATGCAGTGTAACCAGCACATCTGGCTATGTCTGCTCAAACACTCAGTGGTGCCCAGTGGAGTGAAGGAGTGTGGAACGCACCACCCAGAGCTGGGAGCGCAGGCTAGCAAGCAGTGGGTTCATCACTGGAGATCACAGAACCTAAAGGCTTGGGGTTTATTTTTCCCTCTTTCCTTAATACCCAGGAGTATTGTTTCCTCCTGGATACAATGTGGGCTATAGCTCTGTGTTCCTACGCAGCATGTTACCCCCATGTGCCCACAGGAACAATATCCAGAAACTGCTCAAATCTGTTCTGCAAAGAGCAGGCAATAGTGTCTTCTTTTTAAAACCTGACACTGCCTTCTTTTCAGTATTCTTCTTTTTAGCTTTTAAGTTTGATTCAAAATGAGATGTCTAATAAGAACTTTTAAATAAAAAATTTCTTAATTGAAAAATAGTTAGCAGACAACTACACCAGAAGTAATAGCATCATATCAATAACCTTAAATTATATTACCTAATATTTAATCCTGTTAAAAGGTTGGCCTTCTCTCCTCAGAGAAGTTTTAATTTGTTTGTTTTGTTTTGTTTTGTTTTGTTTTGTTTTGTTTTGAGACAGGGTCTCACTCTGATGCCCAGGCTGGAGTGCAAGTGGCATGATCTCAGCTCACTGCAACCTCTCCCTCCTGGGTTAAAGCAATTCTCAAGCCTCAGCCTCCTGAGTAGCTGGGATTACAGGTGCGCACCACTACACCCAGTTAATTTTTGACGTTTTTAATAGAGGGTGGGTTTTTCCATGTTGCCCAGGCTGGTCTTAAACTTCTGGCCTCAAATGATCTGCCTGCCTCCGCCTCCCAAAGTGCTGGGATTACAGGCATAAGCCACCGAACCCAGCCATCTCAGAGAAGCTTGATGCCAGGCACTGAAGATTCAAAGACGGGAAAGATCCGTTCCTGACTTTGTAACGGTTACAGTAGAGCAAAGACCCAAACATAGATTGAATAGGGTGATGGATGTTGTGGTAAAGATTAGTAACAGCTGCTATGGAAGCAGAGAGACAGGAAACTCACCTAGGGTATCCTGGAGGCCTCCCAGAAGAGAGGCTGCTTGTGGTTTAATAGGATGAGTAAAAAAAAAAAAATCAGAGGAAGGACTTAGGAAAGAAAATGACAGGAAAGAGTGACTGCACAGGCAAAGACACAAAAGTGAGAAGGGCCTTCATGTGCAACAACAACAAGCAGCGTGGAATTACTAGACACAGGCATCCCTTTGGAGCATGAAGGAAAGTGAGGGTGGAGAGGAGGGCAGAGGCCGGGTCAATGTCATGTGAAACAGTTTTGATTGTCTTTAGTCAGTGGGAGCGATGGAAGGGGATTGGGTGAGAAAATGAGAGTTTGTTGTTAACATTAGTGCTCTGCCATTACTCTGTGGAGGATACAGATGGGAGCCAAGACCAGAAGAAGAGAGAGAGAAAGAGACCACTGGGGAAACTACTGTAGTCACCCAGATAGGAGGGAAGGAGGGGTTCATTTTGTTTTGTTTTGTTTTGAGACAGAGTTTCCCTCCTGTTTCCCAGGCTGGAGTGCAGGGGTGTGATCTTAGCTCTCTGCAACCTCCACCTCCCTGGTTCAAGCGATTCTCCTGCCTCAGCCTCCCAAGTAGCTGGGATTACAGGTGCCTGCCACCACACCCGGCTAATTTTTGTATTTTCAGCAGAGACAGTGTTTTGCCATGTTGGCCAGGCTGGTCTCGAACTTCTGACCTCAGGCAATCTGCCCGCCTTGGCCTTCCAGAGTCCTGAGATTACAGGCGTGAGCCACTGCGCCTGGCCAGAGGGGTTCATTTTAGAAAGCTGAAGTCGGAAAGAAGACAGGGCAACGAATTCAGAAAATAATTAGTAGGCAAATAATTGTCAGGTTATTGAGTGGTTTTGAACGGGTGCAGAAGGAGTCTTTTATTTATTTATTTATTTATTTATTTATTTATTTATTTATTTATTTATTTATTTATTTTGAGACGGAGTCTCCCTCTGTTGCCCAGGCTGGAGTGCAGTGGTGCGATCTCGGCTCACTGCAAGCTCCGCCTCCCAGGTTCACGACATTCTCCTGCCTCAGCCTCCCGAGTAGCTGGGATTACAAGTGCCCGCCACCACGCCCGGCTAATTTTGTATTTTTAGTAGAGACAGGGTTTCACCATGTTGGCCAGGATGGTCTGGATCTCTTGACCTCGTGATCCACCCAGAGGAGGGAGTCTTTAAGGATACTGTAAGACACTCTATAAGAAGGTCCTGGTGTTTCTTAAGCCTGTGGACAGATGTGCTGCCATTTATGGAGATGGAAAAGCAGGAAGGGAGAATAGGTATGGGGTGGCTGGAGACCATAACTTCAGCTGGGGGCTGCAGAACCTGTGAAACATCCAAGCAGAGCCAAGCACTCAGGTGAAGCTTTAAGTCCAAAGCTACAAGGGAAAGCATAGGATATAATTGTAGGACTTTTAGAAAAACATAGTATTGCTTGGTGACTCTCCTAATCGAGTATCTGAATGTTTCAATTCAATATTTTTAAAACCGACTTAAATTCTCCATCCTAACCAGTATGATAATAGTATGCTTATCATTTCAACATCTGTAATTCTTCTATTTCCTTCAGAGTCTTAATTTCTTCAAGGGTTAATTTTTTTTTCAATGAGGTACATTTTGGTCATTAATGTATTGTTTATTTAAAAAACATAAAACATGCTCCTTTGTTATTGAAAGTTATATATAAAAAAGGAGAGCATTCAGCGTTTAAGGGGTGATTATTTATATTTCCAGTTTCTGGTATTGTTCTCTTAAAATAAATCTGACTCCATTTCATATCCAAATAGCAAAAACAAAATATTATTTGCCCTACCCTGGAAGGTTTTATGTTATTTGGAAATATATGTGACTTGATGGTTTTGTGTGTGTGTGTGATAGTTCAATGACTTTTTATTAAGAACGATTCTTCTATTCCCATTTTAACATATTCTTCCAGGTATCTTAGAGGATCACAAAAATATTCTCCTAGACATCAATGGCGAAGTTTATTATAAAATATTTCAGCTTCTGCATTTTTTTAATAATAGAAAGAGAATAAGTGAATCTATAACACTTGTTGCTATGGTAACTCACATATTTCTATATTGAGAAAGAACATGGAAATTTCTAAATGCATTTTTATCCTTATGACATATGTCTCTGTATAGACAAGACCATATACTTTGAGTGACTTTAAGTCCAGGAGACTAGGAGATGCCTTCTTTTAGATATTTCATATTAACTTTCCTGCAGAGACAGATGCCATCAGACCTGGGTCTTGTAATTAGTTGGCATATATATATTGTACACATGGTTCAAGAAGAAAATTGATTGCTGTTATTTTAAAGTAAGATTGGAAATTATCCCTAACAGAATATTTACACTTTAACTGTTTATTAAATCTGTTTAATTTTTGCTTTAACTGTTTATTAAAACTGTTTTTTCAAGGCATTTCAAATTTGAAATTTATTGGTAAATAAATCATCTGTCTGCCTGAACCTTAGCCTAGGTTGGCTCTAAATGAAACATGTTGCACATACATTCATTTATTAAGAAATGTTTATGACAACTACATTTAAAATCTCTGCTAGATTTATAATCTGGAGGAGGTGACAGTCACAAGCAGATCGTTATACAAAATATGCAAAATGATATGTGCCAGGAAGGAAGTATAAACAGGTATCATTGGAACACAGAGAAAGGTCATTAACTTAGCCTGAAGGCATCAGGAAAATTTTGGTAGGAAGAAGAGTAGGGAGACGAAAGAGGGGGAGGGAGAGATGATGCCTGAATTAAGTCTTAATGAATGAGGCTCACCCTATAGGATATTTTTGTCTAAATAAAAATGAATACTTCTATAGACAACAACTAATATTAAATACTAATATTTAACAACTACCAGAAAATATCCTTTATGTACCCACAAAAGCAGCTCTTTGTGCATGAAGGAAAAAAATCAAGGGTGATGCATGATTGGGTAACAAGAGTTCAGTTCAGTTTATTGAGTTTCTATTATTGCCAGACATGACCCAGAAACAAAGGTGGCTCCCAAGGCGTTCACCTTGTATGAAACTTAAACAAGCTTAGAAAGGAGTTATAACCTTACCCTACAATCGGACTCCTTAAATACAGCTCTATTTAAGTAGAATTTCACTAAAAACTAACGGTGAATAAATGTAAATATTCAGAATATTTATATGATTTAAATCTTTTCCTTAAAAACTGGGATGGGTGAGAAAAATCAGAAAACAGAGCAATTACACTGGTAATCAACCTGACAAAATAACTCTCTCTCTTTTTTTCCTTTATCTTTATTTCTTTGCTGTTGTTGTTGACAACAGAAACCACAGTGTCTACACAGGTAAATGAGAAATTCAAATGATCCGAAAAACAAATTAAAAGTAAGAACCAATGGACTAGACTGTAAAAGATATGAGAACTATTTCTACCTCTGCTATTTATTAATTTGCAATATGGCTTCGGCAATGCCCTTGCCTCATGCTATGATCTGAATATTTGTGTTTCTCCAAAACTCATGTTGAAAGCTCATCCCCATTGTTGACATAGTAAGACATGGTGACTTTAGGGGGTGATTTGGTCATGAGGGCTCCACCCTCATGAATGAGATTAATGCCTTTAAAAAAGTGACTTGAAGAAGGCTCCTGCCCCTTCCCCCGCAAGAGGAGGCAGCAAGAAGGCACCATTTAGAAACAGATGACAGCCCTCACCAGACACTGAATCTGCTGATGCCTTAAAATTGCACTTCCCAGGCTCCAGAACTATAAGCAATAAATTTATAGGGCTTATAAATCACCAGTCCAAGGTATTCTGTTATATCAGCCTGGACTGATTAAGACACCCCATAAAATCAGATACTAGATCTAAGCTAGGCACAGGGGAATCAAGAATGGGGGTGGGGCTTGACCTTGGGACACATATAGTCTAGGGTAGAGATAACAGGAAGAATCAATAGGGCAATGAGGCTGCTGTGGAACAGAGAGAAAGGAACCTAAAATCAGCCATTCTATGACTCCATTTCTTTACACCAGATAAAGCCATATGAGCAGTTGGGTCATTTCACCTGAAACTTACCAACTCATTACAGAATGAGGTACAAAGCCAGAACATTTTTTTAAGTAGAATTATATGAAATGTTACTCTTACATATTTACAATATTTTAAAGGCTGTGGAGGGAATATGCAGAAACATCAACAGAACAAATTGAAAGTATAAAATGTTCCCCAAATAGTACTTTTATTATAAGTTAAAGCCAGCACTTCAAATCAATAAGAAAATGAAATATTATTTAAGAAATATCGTTAACCAACTGCATGGCAACTTGTCTGAATTAAATATTTAAATATTAACATGAAAAACAATTCCATAAATGTGAAAATAATGTGAACGACGTTCTTTTTTGTTTGTTTGTTTTTGAAGCAGATTCTCACTCTGTCATCCAGGCTGGAGTGCAGTGGTGCAGTCTTGGCTCACTGCAACCTCTGCCTCCTGGGTTCAAGTGATTCTCCTGCCACAGCCTCCTGAGTAGCTGGGATTACAAACACCCACCACCAAGCCCAGATAATTTTTGCATTTTTAGTAGAGACAGGGTTTCACCATGTTGGCCAGGTTGGTCTCAAACTCCTGACCTTAGGTGATCCTCCTGCCTCAGCCTCCCAGATGCTAGAATTATAGACATGAGTCATCACGCCCAGCCGAAAGATGTTCTAAAATGATATCTATACCGGAAAACTAACATGGGAAGAAAAAACCAACAAATAGAATACTTGAGTCCATAAAATTTTTTAAAGCTTCTGTGACATAAGATTTAAATCATAAAATTTAGAGATTCCACAAACTGAGAAAATAGTTAGAAAGTATATGTTAGGAAAAAAATCTAATGTCCTTAATAATTCTTAATGCATAATATTTTTTACCTATTTATTTAGAAGTTTAATTTTTTAAAATTGCTAATACCCAGCATTGGCTTGCCTGAGAAGAAAGTATTTAATACACTACTCATAGAGGTAAAAATTGATGAAACTTTCTGTAGGATAATTTTGGAATGGTAATAAATAGTCCTTGCAATATGCAAAAATGTCAGTGCAGCATTCCCAGCTTGAGGAACATATTTTAAGGAAATAACTAAGCATCGATGTGTACAAGGAAGCAGTCACAATGATTTTCCACCAAGTGTTATTAGTAAAAGTGAAAAGAAACATCATCACCCAAAATAGCCAAAAATAGATGATTGAGTCAATAAATGATCATATACAGCTTTACATATGTTGTTATGGACTAATAATTTTATTGTATATATTGATTAAATATTGATAATATTGATTATCAAAAAATATTAGTGTCCAAGCCACTACATAGAACATAGGTATAATATGCCAGTACATAGAATAATAGTTATAAATGTGCCTACATTTTTGGATTTCTTAAATTATCTGCTATTCTGAGATAACCATCATTGACTGCTTATATTGCAGTTTAAAATGTATTTTGTATCTAAAACTGTATTGTACTATAGAGGCCAAAGACATGGAGAAAAAGTAGAATCACAAAAATGGAACAGGAGACACAATGGTGAAAAAGATTTATCAATATATCAAGAGTCCTCTGGAATAGGAGAATTCCACTTGGAAGAGATTGGTATAGAACAAGTAAAGAAAAGCAGAAGTTGGAAATAAGTTTCAGGTAAAGAATAAGAATAACTTTGCATAAGAAAACATGGCAGGAGTAAGCAAAGGACAGGAGAAGAAGACCAAGTTGAATAACATATTGATGATTAATCTAGGCTTCTGGCTTGGAAAGTCAGTCATACAGTAGAAAACCTAATCTGAAGAACAAAGATGGAGTCTGAGGAAGACAGGAACAAAACTTCCTGAGGGAGAAAATGTAGAATGTTTTAGGAGCCTTGGAACAAGTGTTGGCAAACGATGACAGTCCTGTTTCTGTATAAACTGTGAGTTAAGAATTTTTAAATGGCTTTAAAAAATTAAAAGAGTAATATTTCTTGAAATGAGAAAACTGTATGAGATTCAGATCCCACTGTCAATAAATAAAGTTTTATTGGAATACTGCCATGCTCATTTTATGTTGCCATGGCTGCTTTAGGTCCACAAAACAGAGTTGAGTGCTATTAGTAGCAACACATATCTCACAAAACTTAAAATATTTACTATCTGGCTCTCCACAGAGTTTTCTGACACCCCTCCCCCTGCCCCAGTCTAAAATCTAAAGGAGACATTAAGGAACACGCAAATCTTTAGGAAAGACATTAAATAAGGATTGCCCTCATGAAATCTAGAGTATAGGAGATTTCGAAAACTAAAATAACTATTATTCATGCTTGAGAAGATGTAGAAGATGTATTAGGCAGTTCTTGTATTGCTATAAAGAAATACCTGAGGCTAGGTAATTTATAAGAAAAGAAGTTTAATTGGCTTATGGTTCTGTGGGCTATACAGGAGGCATAGCATCGGATGTCTGCTCACCTTCTGATGAGGCCTCAGGAAGCTTACATTCACAGTGGAAGGCAAAGGGGGAGCAGACACATCACATGGTGAAAGCAGGGGCAAGAGAGAAAGTAAGAGAGAGAGAGAGACAGAGAGAGGTAGGGGGACGCGCCATACACTTTTAATGACTAGATCTCACAAGAGCTCAGAGCTAGAGCTCACTTATGACCAAGGTGATGGCCCAAATCATTTGTGATCCAAACACCTCCCACCAGGCCCCACCTCTAGTATTAGAAATTTGGGCAAGGACAAATATCCAAACTACAACAGAAAATGAGAATCTTGTTCCAAACTCAGCCCTATCACCCACTAGTTTTGTGACCTTGGGCACGTTGCTCAATTGCTTCAACTTCAGTGTCCTCGATTATAAAATGGAAAAGTGATTATATCTACTTCATAAGAAATTCGTAAGGATTAAATGAGGTAGAACGAGTAAAGCTCTTGGCACAATCACTAGCATAAAACAAGTTCTCAAAAATTATAGCTATTATTATTATCATTCTTTATTATAGGCATGTAGTTAATGTCATGGATTGTACTTTTATGGATATGAACTTGAAGGAAGTGTTTATCCAGGGGCAAATAGTAGTCACTGACATAGAACTGTTCCACTTTGCTTATAGCTGCAAAGTGTCCAATATCCAACATACCCACTCTGCTTACATATGGCTTTAACTTTGCATTCAGAGGGATGTGCTCTATAATGTCCTAGCAAACTACTATTGCTGGCTTCCCCACCAACTTAAGAGTCCCCCGCCAGCTCCATTCCACCCTGATGACACAATCAGTCCCACATTGTCTCGAGGGTCCATTGGTCCAAACCCTGGTATTAAATGTCAAGTATAATCAAGTTTCTTTGGCTTTCAAGGCTCAGAAATCCTCCCTAACTGGCCCAAATAAAAAGTTAAGTTTGTGATAAAATCATACAACGATCTTAAGAAACTGAAGTTCAGGCCGGGTGTGGTGGCTCACGCTTGTAATTTCAGCACTTTGGAAGGCCGAGGTGGGCGAATCATGAGGTCAGGAGTTTGAGACCAGCCTGGCCAACACGGTGAAACCCCGTCTCTACTAAAAATACAAAAAGAAAAAAAAAAAAATTAGCCGGGCATGGTGGCAGGCGCCTGTAATCCCAGTTACTCAGGAGGCTGAGGCAGGAAAATCACTTGAACCCGGGAGGTGAAGGTTGCAGTGAGCCGAGATCGTGCCACTGTACTCCACCTAGATGACAGTGCAAGACTCCATCTCAAAAAAAATAAAATAAAATAAAAATAAAAAAATAAAAATAAATAAGTGAAGTTCAAGTGGACCTTATAGGAACTAGAAAAGTGTCAGGTTCCAAGGAGCCTAGTTTCTCAGCTTCTCCATTCCCTTCCCTCGGGGTCCTAATCTTTCTCCTCTTCCTGCTGTCATTAAAGATGGGATTTTCCTGTTGATTGTTTAACTTACACATAGCAACAGGTAGAAGCCAACTCACTGTGTCTACCATATCGTCCTGCTTTCGAGTCCAACGCTAAGGACTGGACCACTCCTCATACTACTGGGAAGAGGATGACTTGCCTTATCCCAGGCAGTGGATTCATTGCTCTGATCCAGTCAACTGTGGAGGGCTGGGTGAGTTACAAAATTACTTCTCACTCCCTATGGCCTTAAACGGGATAAGTAATGTTAGGTAAGGGGAGAAGGTGGTAACGTGTATACTACATTTATGTAGACCTTTCGTTCAAGCCTCAGCTCCAGCTACCTCCTCCAAGAAGCCTTCACTCACCACACACACTGATTCACATGCCCTTTCTCGACAAGCCCAGAGCATACTGGTTATACCTCAAGGCCGAATAAGTTCACTAAGGATAAAGTTTCCCCTTTATCACTTGGGTCTAGTCCACATTTTCAACATATTATATGTTTAATAAACACTGAATTGAAAGAGTTAATTAGTATAAAATGAATAATAAGCCACTGTGGGGTGAAACACAGGCAAAGTTCAATAGGTATATGAAAAAATATTCCACATCGCTCATCACCAGGGAAATGCAAACCAAAAACCACAACGAGGTATCACCTCACCCAAGTTAGGACAGCTATTATCAAAAACACAAAAAATAATAAATGCTGGTGAGGGTGCAAAGAAAAGGAACTCTTATATATTGTTGGTGGGAATGTAAACTAGTTCATTCCTTATGGAGAACGATATGAAGGTTCCTCAAAAAACTAAATGTAGAACTACCACGTGATTGAGCAACACACTACTGGGTACATATCGAAAGAAAATGAAATCAGTATGTCGAAGAGACATCTGCAATAAACCCCATGTTTATTGCAGCACTATTCGCAATAGCTAAGATGTGGAATCAACCTCACTGTCCATCAACAGGTGAATGAATAAAGAAAATGTGGTATATACACACAGTGGAATACTATTCAGCCGTAAAAAGAGTGAAATCCTGTCATTCCCAGCAACTTAGATGAGCCTGGAGGACATTATGCTAAATGAAATAAGTCAAGAACCGAAAGATAAACATTACATGTTGTCACTCACGTGTGGAAGATATAAAGTTGATCTCACAGAAAAAAGGAGTAAAAGAGTAGTTACTAGAGTCTGGGAAGGATGGAGAGAGCAGAGGATAGAGAGCTATTGGTTGAAGGATATAAAATTACAGCTGGATAGGAGAAATAAGTTCAAATGCTGTATAGCACTGTAGAATGACAATAGTTAACAATAATATATTTTCAAATAGCTAGAAGAGAGGAGTTTGAATGTTTCTAATACAAAAAGTACTGTGTTTGAGGTCATGGATATGCTAATTATCCTGATTTAATCAACATACATTGTGTATATCAGAACATCATTATGTACCCCATAAATACGTATGATTATTATGTGTCAATTAAAAAATAACTTTAAAAAACTAAAATTGGTTAGGTAGATGAGAGATAGACTAGATATTTTTAAGGATGTTCAAATTAAATTAATTTTTAACTTAATTTAAGGAACTGAACTGCCTTTTATAAACCCTAAATATATGTGCATTATATATATAATATATGAGTGTGTGTGTGTGTGTGTGTATATATATATATATATATACATACATACATATATATTTCAACTTTAGGAAAGTAAATAAAGTTAGTGATGATAAGAACAAGTAATTTCTATGAATTAAAATTGTCCCATTGGGAATGCAAGACTGGTTCAACATTAAAAATTCAGTCAAAGTAATTTACTATAACGTGCTTAAGAAGAAAAAAGGTCACCTCAGTGGGGATTCCAGAAACATGGCAAACTGGGAATAGAAGTTTGCCTTATAAAGAGTTTACCCATCAGAAGTATACCTGATAAAAAGCACCCATTTATATCAATAGATTGCATATGCTTAATGAGGAAAAACTGAATAATTTAAGATCATCAGTAAGGCAAAAATGTTCTCCTACCACTCCTATTCAACATCATACTGGGAGCATTAGACAGTGTAATAAGCCATATTAAAAACTTCTCAAGCAAATCTATAAAATTACTCTGAGAACTATTAAGTGAATTTTAGAAAAGTCACAGAATACAAGGATAATACGCAAAAATAAATATTTGTATATGGCAGAGGTGAAGAATTGGAAATCTAAAATTTTTAGTTAAACTTTATGTATAATAACACCAAAACACAACAATACTTAGGTATAAGAAAATCTTAAAATGTGTAGAATTTCTGTGCTAAAAACTACAAAACACCATTTAAATAAATCAAAGAAGATCTAAATAAATGGAGATACAAACTGCGTTTGAGGAAGAGTCGGTACTGTTACGATGTCAATCTTCCCAAACTGAACAACTGGTTAAATGCAATCCCAGGCAAAATCCCGTCATATGTTCTTGTAAATATCACCAGCAATTATAAAATGTATATAGAAAGTCAAAGGAATTAGAATCGAGAAAATAATTTCCGACAAAGAACTTGTATCCAGAATACATAAATAACTCTCAAAACTCAACAAGAAAACATCAAACAAACAAAATAAATTTTGAGAATGGGCAAAATATTTGTACAGACACTTCACCAAAGAAGACATACAGATGGAAAATGAGCACATAAACAGATGCTCAAAATTATTAGCCATTAGGGAAATGCAAATTAAAACAACAATGAAATACACATTTCATTAAAAAAAATCAAAAAAACACTGACGATGCCAAATGCTGACAAAGATTTAGAGCAAATGAAATTCTCTTACACTACTGATGGGAATGCAAAATGGTAGAGCAACGGTAAAAAACAGTTTGGCGGTTTCTTACAAAGCTACGCTTACACTTACGATATGACCCACTTATTCCAGTCTTCAATATTTACCCTAGCCAAGTGAAAACTTACTTTCACACAAACACCTGGGCACAAGTGTTTATTGAAACTTTATTTATAACTACCGCTGATTGGAAACAATCCAAATGTCCTTAAATCAAGGAAAAGATTATGAATAGAAAATGAATGTTTTCCATGCATACAATGGAATACTATGCAGCAGTAAAAATGAATGAGCTGTTGATTCATGCAGCGACATGAATAAATCTTAAATGCACTTTGCTCAGTGAAAGAAGCATGACGCCAAAGGCTAAATAGCCTGTGATTTATTATGCATGACATTCTGGTAATGGCAAAACTACTGTGGTGGTTGCCAGGATTTGGTGAGGGGTGAGCCGGTGGATGGAAGGACTGGCCACATAGGGGCATCCCAAAGGCAACGTTCGGGTGAGAGATTGTTCTGTATGGAAATGTAGTAGTGATCGTTACATGACTACGTGTCTATCAAAACCCTTAGAATTGAACACCAGAAAGAGTGAATTTTACTCCAGGTAAATAATTTTTAAAAAATTTTCCTATTGGTCAAGAAATAAAAAGGTTATAAAAATTATATAGTAAATAACGTGCATTATGTAAATGTATAATTCAAATAGGGTCAGTGTGTGAGGTCAGTATTGCTGAGAGCATCATAATTGATCAGTGTTTAAATTTTATCAGAAAAAGTAAATACGGCAAATATACAAAGAGACAAATTGATAGGAATAATATGTGACTGCAATTTTCTTCAAAAATAAGCCTGTGAGAATGTATGCAGTGTAGCAAAAACCAAATTAGTCTGGATTGACCCAGTCATTTGGACACATATCACTGGTAGATAGATTTAAATGAAAAATTCCTAATCTTTCACATCAGCTAATTCATAAAATTGTGAGGATAGTCTACTGCACATTTCAGGAACATATTAACCAAGAATTTGGTCATTGTTATAGAAATGTGCACTGATTGAGACATTTTTGGCCCTACTGGTAACACAAGGCATCCTTATAAAGAATTTGTGAATGCTTTGAACTGTACCCAGCTGCTTTCTGCAGAACAGAGCGTGCTCCACCTGCTAGTAACCTCAGGAGGTTACTACAGTGTTTTGCTTTATAGATTATCAGTCTGTTGTACTACCATTAGGGTTGACAAGGGTAATATCCCACCGTGATTTCTTTTTCTGACCTCCAGAGATTATAAAATGACATTCAGCAGATTTTAGGTATTCGGAACATGCTGGTACTGTTAACCATTATTTTCTTTTTCAGTTGCAAAGCTAACTGGGTAAAAATTCCAAAGACTCTACCCAGGTTCCTATAAAGCAGTAATATAAAAATGTGCTTCTTTTTTTCCATCTAATGTTCTTCTCCTCTTTAATGGTGAAACTATCCTGTGCACTATTTCTCTATTTATAGCCCAGACAATTCAACTCCAGGCAGTTGGTTCTATTGAAAGATAAACAAACTCCTAAGAAACCCCCACTGGTTTGTAAATGGCCAATTGTGCTGACATGACAGGCTGCAGGTGACTGAGCCCATCTGGGGATGTTGGTCATTTGCTGCTGAGCTTGGACCACACAGCGTCTTTGGCCAAAGAGCAGCTGGTGATCTCAGCAATTTTATCTCTTAACAAAAAATCAAAACCAATGGCCATATACACAGGTTACAAATATTGGTTGGGTTTTTATCTGATATACCAAACTCCAAAATACCATCTTTACTTCCATTGCCTAATCGGCTCATTGATCTTTGAAGATCATTTAGAGGATTTTATTGAAAAGCCTTGCCTTTGAAAATGTGACTTGGTCCAGTTGGAACAGCTTCAGGCATCTCAGCCTCACATGCCTCCCTCTCTCATTGCTCCTTTCCCTAGTCTTGCCTGACCACTGGGGCAAGATCTTGTACCTTCCTACTTAAATAAAGAGGATAAAGAATGGCAGCTCCTCTCTCAGGAGTGGATTTCTGCATGCCCTTTTTCCATTTTCCATTCTAACCCGTGGTTTGCTTGGATCTTCATATCACCCAGTTAATAAACTCACATTGGATCTTCTTGACTGCCGATTAATTAAACACATTACTATACTATCTGGCTACTCCTTTGGTCACAAGTCCATTCTTCCCAATTGTATGTTGACTGCCTCTCATCCAAGGCTTTAAGTATCAAGAATGTCTACTGGCACACTAACATCTTTCCAAGGTATGGCTCAATCCAGTGCACAATTATTGTTCATAAAGGAAATGGAGAAACTGCCCTTGAAAAAGCAAACAAGGAAGAGACAGTTACGATATAGTTGGTGTGTCTGGATATGGTACTGAAACAATCCTTTGTAATAATGAGAACATTTTTAGACATAAAAGGGAGAAGTAATTTATGGTAGCAGATGAAGGTGACAAGGTATTTTAGGGTCAAAACACAGAGGAATTTACATGATGGTGGGAGTCCCTGAAAGTTTATGGCACAAAACCAGCGCCTTCAGATTTCTTTTTATATAAGAGTGTACTTTGGTAGCAGTACGAAGGCTGGGTTTGAGACAGAGATGACTCTGGACAATAAAAGCAGATACTGGGTTGCTATCATAATTCAGGAGAGAGGATATACCAAGAGCAGTGGGAGCAGAAAGAAGTATCTGCAAGATTTTAAGAAGTATTTAAAATAAAATCCTAGGTTCTCAGCACCAAAAAGAGTCTACATAAGAAATAGAAACATGGACTTGGAACAAATTTTAATAACGAAAATCCCAGAACAAAAATCTACTGTCTTTTCACTTTTGCTTAATAATTAAGATTACTTACTGGAGATGACAGAAGACAGTTTAATAACAGTGTACAAACACAGAATGAAAATAAAATGAATACTAATCAATTGTTAAGCTACTATAGCTCATAAGAGGAAGAATTTAGATAGAGTCTAAGATTGAAGATTGGATGACACTTTATGAACTTTTAATCATCAGCATTATTAAGCAGTCATGATAGGGGTCATAGCTTCTTATACATCAGGATGTATAAGAACACTTAGACTTTTCTGGATAGTGAAATGAAAAGGAAATGAATTACACATTTTTAAAGACAAATTTTATTATTTTTTCATTTTATTTAAATTTATATTTTTATATAGCATTTCAATTTTTATATGTAATTATATAATAATAATTTTATTGTTCATTTTCCAGAGTGTTAGTTTATTGATTTACAATCCTATGCTCCATATTAAGGCCATGTTGTCCTGATATCTGTCTCTGCTGGTTCAAGGGAGTAGGCAGACACAACTTCTAAAAAAAGACAAACACACAAAAGTAAAACCATAAACTTTTACAGCTGGAGGAGGTTTCGTGGGATAAACTATGGCATTAAGAGTCAACACGTGATATTCATCATCTTCCTCCACTACTACTTATTCCAATTCACTCCAACCTTCAGCTCTGCTCCTGTTGGTCTAAGTTACCTGTCTGGCAAGATGACCTAGACTTTTATTTCGGAGGAATCTGATCCCCTGGCCATCATGTGCTTCCTGGCTGTGGTTGTTTCAACTGACCACTCACAGATGTCACAAGGCATGAAAGCATCCGGAGGTGTTCCAGTAACTCTCATGGATTCTGGACTTTCTTCTCTCTGCCCCTATACTATAGGAGTGACCCTCTATCTTCCTGATAATCAGCATCAATTCCTCCTGTCAATATAGTAATTCTTTTTTTTGTCCCTCTACTACTGGCATGAGGACCCAAATGGCCCTGTGGTGATTGACTTAGGTTTAGTGGAATCCTTTTTGTGTCCCCTGAAGGAAGAATACCACTCCCATCAGGAACTAGGATCTCTAATCCAGAAACACCTAGAGTTGCGTGAATGGCAAGCACAGTCTCCAAGTGACTTGATTAGAATTAATAGAGAGAGGATCAACTTCTGTTTCCTTCCTTGGTTCCCAGATGCAGGTTTTTAACTGTCAGTGACACAGCACCATATAACAGCATCTTGTGTGATAGCACTCCATCTCACAGGGTATCCTCTCCATACTGTGGCTTAGCTTTGCCCTTAAGAAGATTCCTTTGTTGCTCTATTAGGGTGTCAGCTTCCGGTGAGCCATTTATGGGAAGACCAATGGAACCCACAGTCATATGTTCACTGCCCTACCTCCTTTGGTGTATAGTGGATGCCTTGAGCTGTCTGACAGTGTGGCTCAGTCACTGCAGTCAAGGGAGACAAAGCCATACTTAAGATATGGATCATTCTCAATAAGGATGAATCATAGAAAGGTAGATGGTGTCTAATGTTAGCAGCTTGTCACCAAGTGCCCAGATGGTCTCCTTGAGGGATTGTCGGGGCAGGACTTTCAGCAGCAATGGCAGCTAGAATACGTTTGGTGAGATGCAGTTGATGGCAATTAGGCTATCCATGCTTCCATCCCTGCCAGCATGACTCCTCTGTTTATGGACAAACAAATGGGCCATGAGAGCAGAGGCACCTAAATGAGACATCTTGTTCACCTGGTTTCCAGCCTCTTCTTGGGAATAGGCGTTCTTTGGTGGCCACTGACATGCAATACAGTGTTCTGCACACTTTGTGTTCATGTCATAGGTCCATCCACATACCTCTCCTCAGCTCTCCTCTCCAAGCCACTCACCACTCCCTGGAGTCCATGTGTATTCCTACCTCGGACAACTCCCTCCAAACAAAACGCATGATCATACGTACTACTCAAAGCACTGCTACTGAGAAGATTTCTCCTAATCACCATATTTCAAGGGCACCCCAATAGGTCATTAGTGCAATAGCAGCTATTTATACCCTTGCATTGACAAACAAGCTCACCTGCCTATCAGCCGGCAATGGTGTAAAGTGAGGTAAGGCATTAATGTGACATCAGACGTGGAATCTGAGCCACTTGTTTCTGTAACTTATGTGTACTCTCAGGACCTGCTTGGAACCAATTCTGGATGAGTCATTTCCACTGCATAGTGGATCACTATTGTGCCTACTTCACCTTATGACTTAGGGTTATGCCAATACCAGCTCATGATGAATAACTCAGGTGCCATCATCGATTCATGTTGCCTGGTTGAGTCTTCATTATCTCTTTGGGGCCTGTAGCATGTTAGTAGTTGCCTATTAAATTACATGGCTGGGGCAGGACTGGTGGCTCACACCTGTAATCCCAGCACTTTGGGAGGCCAAGGCAGGCAGATCACGAGGTCAGGAGTTCAAGACCAGCCTGGCCAACATAGTGAAACCCCCTCCCTACTAAAAATATAAAAATAAGCCAGGTGTGGTGGCGGGCACCTGTAGTCCCAGCTACTCGGGAGGCTGAAAAAGGCAAATCACTTGAACCCGGGAGGCAGTGGAGGTTGCAGTGAGTCGAGATCGTGCCATTGCACTCCAACCTTGGTGACAGAGCAAGACTCCATCTCAAAAAAAAAAGTATATGACCCAGCTTCAGAATCCTGTAGTTCTCTACCACTCCCCTACCTAGATTTTTATCTACTGTGTTGGTCAAAATTGTCGAGAACAAATAGTGTGGATGGACGGATGGAAGGATGGGTGGGTAGATGAACAGACAGATAAAAGATAGATAAGAGGAGAAATAGATTTTAAGGAACTGATACACACAGGCAACATCGGGCCTGGCAAGTCAAAATGTGTAGGTCAGCCCCAAAATTCAAGTAGAATTTCTATGTTGCAGTATTGAGGCAGAATTTCCTCTTCCTCAGGAAGCCCAGTTTTTGTTCTTAAGGTGTTCAGTTGATTGGATGAGGCCTTCTCAAATTATGGGAAGTAATATGTTTTATTTCAAGTCAACTAATTGTAAATGTGGACATTTAATACAGAAAATACATTCACAGCAACATTTAGACTAGTGTTTGACCAAACAACTGGGCACCATACCCTAGCCAAACTGACATAAAATTAATCATGAGATCCATTATTTATAGCTATAAAACCTTCGCATTTATCAGGCTACATAATCTATGCAGAAGAACTCTTACATCTTCTATCAAAGTTCTCCCTAGGATAGTCTGCTAAGTAGCCTTAGGGAAGGACTGGGGAAGTTAAGTTTTACTCTATATGCTTTCTGTCACATATCAGGGCTCTTCCTTTGGGGCCTCAGATTCTCTTTCAACAGAAGGGCTCTGGGTTTGAGAATTTGCTCAGGTCTAGAATCAGAGGAAGAGCTCATGATTGTCAAACTGTAACAGTTGATATCTGCCTTCTGCTTCCTTGTCCTTGATATCTTGTTTCTGTTATGAAATCAAGTCGTGCCTTTGCTGCTGGTCCACCAGTCTCACACCTTGGAACACTGTGGTCAGTTAGCCATCACCACAGAGCTTTGTGAGTCAAGACCCCAGGAGCCATTCTGGCTTTGCTGCATGTGACAGTGAATATGTCCATCTAGCTTCAGGTGGCGAAAGGCTGTCACTTGGCCTTGAATATTTTAGAATCTTCTCATCCAAATGACATCTATGGATGCCCAGTTTCAAAGGACATCTAGGGATCTCCCAGTATCAAACCTGACTTACAAAGGACAGTCACCCCCGAGCTCTCTCCATATATAAAATAAGATTGAAGACAAAAAGAAGTTTGTCACTGGTTAATATTTCTGTGACAAAGGTACGATTTAAACACCTGGCTGAGTGTGGAGAAAATGATTCATTGGCTATTATAAAGTGAGTTGGGAGTGCTTCTATTCTATGTCTGGAGAGGTTCCTAAGATATTCCTCTCCCCTGAAACCAAGAAGAAGTTACTGCTTACTGTTTCTCCTCATTTGCTAGCTGAAGGATCACATTTTCTTTCCCAAGTAGCATCTAACTGGTAGCATATACAGTGATAAAAATTGGTTAGGTAAGGAGTGTGAAGGCAATTTTAATACTGAATTTATTTAGTCTGGAACATTTCTTTTTGTACATGTAAGAGTAACTTAAACAAATCAATTCCGACTGATTAAACTCACTTTACATGGATAATGTACCATGGACACTCTTTCTACTCGGGTGCTTTCCCCAAAGATCACAGGAAGAGCATTTAGATGTTCCTTTTGCATGTCACCCTGAAACACACAAAATCCAACAGATTCAAAAGGAAACATTGCATTAAATTAATTCAGCTTCAAGTTCAAAGGCTCCTCATGTATGATAAACAAAACCAAAGGAAATGATAAGATGCAGTGTCACATTTCGTTTAATATCTAAATCCACTCACAACAAGGTAATATTTAATTCACCAGAGCCTTGCTATCTGCTCATATGGCATAGCCCCTTAGGGAAAGTAAAAAACTCAAAGAACCTGGAGCTGGCAAATATAATGTGAAGTTATGAATGATTTAGAGCAGCGGTTCTCAACCTTGGCTGAACTTTATAATCACCTGCGGAGCTAGTAAAATCCCCAGTTCTCTGGCCTCACCTGAGACTAATTAATTCAGAATTTCTGGGGTGAAGACCTAGGCATCAATATTTCTTTAAAGCTCCCCAGGTAATTCTCCTGCACGAGCAAGGCTGAGATCCTCTGATTTAGAGAGTAGTTCTCACAGGGTTGGTAGCCTTCAATGCAGCTGGAGGGCTTGTTTAAGCTCATATTATTGGATCCCATCCCTAGAATTGTGGCATGAGTAGGTCTGTAAATTGTATTTTAAACAAATTCTCACGCGATGTTCTTACTGCTGGTCCAGGGACCACACTTTGAGAACAATTATTTTAGAAGAATCCAGTAAACCTCAGAAAGGAAGTAAATCCTGAGGGACTGCCATTGATGTGGTCATATAAGAAAGATAAAACATGCTTCTCAGCAATTCTACGGGAAAACAAAACAAAGCTAATCATCTATATGTGAGTTATCTAGAAAGATAAGCTGCTCTAAATAAATAAATGTTCCAGTTACGGAAAACTGAAGTCCTGTAGAAGGAAAAATTCAACAAGCATGAGAATTTAAATATGAGTGTGTGCCTGAAAAGGAGAGAAGAACATGATTCTGATTTATAATATTTTAACCAAATAAGAAAAGGAGGAAAATCTAAGTCTTAATTAAGTAGGCACTCTCAGGAACAATTTTATAAGTGGCTTCTGTTATGAGCATTAGTGGAACAAAACAAACCAGCAAATATGCCTCTAATAATAATGATGATGATGATAAATTTAAATTGGTCTTGGAATATATTGCACAAGCTATATTTGACTTCTTGTGTTTTCATGTTCTGTAAATGTAAACTGTTCTGTAAATCTGAAATATTGCATAACATATAACTAAGCCTCAAACAGAAGAGGAACTGTTTTATGTATTGTTCTGCTCTATGTGAATTAGTCCGTTTTCACGCTGTGGATAAAGACATACCCGAGACTGGGTAATTTATAAAGAAAAACAGGTTTAATGGACTCTCAGTTCCACATGGCTGGGGATGCCTCACAATCATGGGGAAAGGTGAAAGGTATGTCTTACATGGTGGCAGACGAGAGAGAACGGAGAACCAAGTGAAAGGGGTTTCCCCTTATAAAACCATAAAATCTCGTGAAACTTGTTCACCACCACAAGAATAGTATGGGGGAAACTGCGCCCATGATTCAATGATCTCCCACTTGTCCCTTCCCACCACACATGGGGATTATGGGAGCTACAATTCAAGATGAGATTTGGGTGGAGACACAGCCAAACCATATCACTATGCTAATACCAAGAATGAATAGCATTATCAGTATGGCACCTGCCACAAAGTAAACCCAGGGAAGAGAGCCATTAAGCACATGCTGATGGATGGATAGACAGCTGTGTATGGGAATAGATGTTTTCATCTTGAACTTTGAGGTTGGTTGGTTGGTTGATTGGTTGGTTGGTTGGTTAGTTGGTTTTCTGGCACATATTATGTATGAATGTGATGTGATTTAGTCCAGGGAACTCTAAACTGGTTCTCAAAAGAAGACTTCCTGGACTTGCCTTCTCTGTCACCCAGTCCATAATGTCATTGATGTTCATCAGGAAAGCCAGAATCTCAGGGAGGACAACCTGACAGAGTCTACCTATAGGGAAGTGACAGTGAGACAAGACAGGCACAGAACTCTTTGCTGTGAGAGAATCCATGCTGTTGGGAGACAGTTCTCCATGGGTCTCTGTACTTCTGCACATCTTATAAACAGAGACACTGGCAACTTCTGCTTCAGACTATCTTTTCAGGGATGTTTGTGTAGTGAAGACAGATTGTTTCCAGGAGAAGGCAGATTTGTTTGCCCACTAATATGATAAAGATAATGGCTCCCTCTGGGGCAAAGATGGGAGAGGCTTGATGGTGGCCCTTTTAAAAGATTGGGGTTTCCTAGGTTTGGGGTTCCTCAATTCTGACACAAACCTAGTGTATGAGCAGAAGCTGCCTGGTCCTACAGTCAAAATGATGTCCAAAGGAAGAGGAACTGCTGTTAGCATGGAGCTCTGCTGGCTACGGTATTGTGAGTGATAAAATCCTTTCTCTTTGATGCAGGAGATTGGAGTCTTCTGCTGACATCAAGGAAGCTGTGTCAGGCTAACTTGTTGGCTTAAAGTGAGTTAAATTTCAGACCTTTCACTGTGTTAACAAATACCAAAGCAACATCTGTGCATGCGTGGTTAATGTGACTATGCTGTAACAGAAGAAAAGTAGGGAAAAAAAACAAACTATGAATAGGGGCCATGTTGTTAAAGAAATTATGGTACAGCCCAACAATGGAACACTATATTGCCTTAAAGAAGAATGTCATAGACATGTTGATACCAACATGGAAATAAATTCAAGATATTTTGTTATGTTAGCAAATATATTATATATTACATTGAAATTATTATAAAGAAATTAAACTGAAAGTATTTACCCTAAACTACTGCCAATGCTTCTTGGAATTTTAGGAAAAATTTAGTTTTGTTTTTTGTATTTTGCAATTATTGCATTGTTTACTACACAACTTCTTTTCCATTTCAAAAATAATAAAGACAACTTTTAAAAGTACATTTTAAAATGATTTAAATAAAGGTTAATGACAAACTGAGAACATAGTTTCCAGAAGCAAAGACTCCATTTCCCCTTCACAAAAAATCGCTATCATGTGACCATGTTCCTGTCAATGAAGTATTAGCAGATGTGTCCTGTGTGCCTTCCACTGAGTATATTTGAAGGGACAAAGCATGTCTTTTTTACCCCTTCCTTTTCCCAGGAATGCAGACTGGATGGCTGGAACATGGGCAACTAACGGGGCCATGAAGCAAAAGCCACATGTTGAGGATGGCAGAGGTAAAAAAAAAAAAATCGAGAGACTTTGGAATCCTAACAGCACACAGTGCCGTGCCTGCATAGCTTTTCCTGAATCCAGACTTCCAGAACAAGAGAGAAAAATGAACTTCAATTGCTTTTAGCTACTGTTATTTTAAACTGTGGGCTACTCTAAGCTGAGCCATACTGTAAAAGTTACAATGGCAAAGGATCAGGCCTCTATTTCAAACATTGGTTCCTAGGATGTTGGCAGAATAAACATAAATGCAGTAAGAATATCATAACTAGCATACGACTTTGGAAGGAGAAGAGAAATACTCCGTCATAATTTCTGAAGTCCTAGCAGGACTCTGAGGCTTCTATCACTGTTTACAGAAAACTAATATCCTGCTGATATCATGACAGAAGAAGTTGAAAAGGCCTCTTTTGAAGCTGTCTTCCAGAATGTAGGAAGTGAATCACACTTCTCCGTTCATTAAACAGGTTGCATTAACTTCCTAGAAGACCAGAAAATTAATACAGAATAGAGGAGCCTACCTCCCAGTGAAAGGACATTTAATTAGTAGATCTATGAGAGTTACTTTCCTAGCTAGAGTTTTTCAATTTGGAACTTTTCTGAACAGCTATTACACAATCTTAACAAGAATGTACAGAAAATCAATAAACTGAAAAGTTCAATGTAGTATAATATGACTAAACTTGGAAATATTGTGCAATGCGGCATTATACTGAGCTAATCCTAGCAGATTCTTTTCTTGTTACTACAATCCCTCCTAATGCATTATAGTCCTCAGGTAATGTACTTTTACTTTAAGGCAAAGTCATTTCTGTGCAGCAGGGAGTGATCCCTTGAGGAAATTTGATCTCAAGTCTTTTTTTTTTTATTTAAAGCAAAATGAATGTCAGGTAAAATGTCTAGATAACCCCTTGAAAACTCAGAACTCATGCACACTGAATAATTGCTATGTGAAGTAAAGAATGAGTAAATGCATGAAATAGCAAATACAGCAGGATTGTTTTCAGATCAGTAAACTGTGCATAGGTCATGCAATGCTAGGACTAAGACCATTCTGGAGCACAGGAGTATATGATTTTCCCATGGATTTGTGAAGGAGAGATCAGCTTTTAAGATTTCTTTTAGTGGGGAGGGGAGTTCTTTTTATTCTTTGAATTTGGGAGTTGGATCTCAAGATCATCCTGTAATAGTCAATGGGTCCTAAATCCAATGGCATGTGTCCTTTTAAAAGACTCACAAAGGAGGCCAACCAAAGAGAAAGAAGCAGTGTAACTATGGAGGCAGAGATTGGAGTGATGTAGCCACAAGCTGAGGAATGCCAGCCACCACCATTAGCTGGAGGAGGCAAGGAATGAAAGACAATTTCCCCTAGAACCTCTGGAGAGAGTGTGCCCCTGCTGACCCCTGCAGTTTGGACTTCTGGCCTCCAGAACTCTGAGAGAATACATTTCTCTTGCATTCAGCAACAGGTTTGTCATCATCTGTTCTGGAAGTCACAGAAATCTAATCCACCCATGACACCCATGAAGTAGATACCATCTTTATTCACATTTTACAGACAAGGAAACAAAAGGAGAGATCAGCTCTTAAGATTTTTTTTGAGGGGGATGGAGTTCATTTTATTCTTTGAATTTTGGAGTTGTTGAATCTAACCTGCCTCTAAAATTGGCATGCTTGTCAATTTCACCCATGTGTGACTTTATGAATAACTGGAAATTCAAATGCTCTCAGCTGTGGATGATTTCTTTCTTCTTTCTCATCTATCAATAACAACCCCCCAAAATGTTAAGAAAATCTTGAAGTATTTTATTCAAAATGTTCATCTGTTTGTAAATTAGCGTAGCCGTGCCATTGGATAGATCTCAAGATTGTCCAGGCCCACTCAGTGTGATGCCCCTTGATACAGAATGGACAAAGAAGCCAGGGTTTCCCAGGCCCACCTATTAGGACAAGTCAGGAACTAAATTAGCTTGTCCATCTTTTGGAACTGACAGCAGAGAGGTCAGAAGGGGAAAATACATCATGTGTGGGGTAGAATTGACTCAGATCATGACTACCACTGGTGTCTCCCTGATAAGGCAGACAAGCAGAAACATCTGGAGGTTTGGTTCTGGCCAAAGAAAAAGAACAGTCAGAATGTGGAATGCAAAGTATACAATTATTTCAAATCATAGCTGGAGGTATCCAGAAGTATGGTCCAAGTGACTATAGGTCGGGAGTAGTCGTCCAGAACCTGGAAAATAGACTGAAAAGGTGAGACAGCCAAGAAGACGGCATTCTCAGGCAGGCCATCAGAGAGAGGCTCTGGAACAGGGACAGGAGAGATGCTCCCTCAAACTCAACTGGTACAACTTGAAGAATCCTGCTCCAGAAAGCCCAACATCAAAACGGAAGTTACCTTTGGTTGGGAAACAATGAAAGACCCCAGTGGAAACTGAATCCTGAGACTTGGGACTCAATATGGCAACTTAAAGAAAATGAGAAGACTTCAAAAAATAAGTTGAAAAGAAAACCAAGGGAAAGAAGTAGAAGGGAGAAGGAAAAGAAAAGGAGGGAGAGTGGGAGAAGGAAAGGAGAAATATTTAATAATCCTTTATTACAGGCAAGAAATTATTCCAGCTATTCTACTTGTATTCACTCATTGAATCTTTACAACCCCATTTTAGGGAGTTGAATGGTGCCCCAAAGAGATATATAATGTTCTAATTCCCAGAACCCATTCATTTTAGACTATTTGAAAAAAAAAATCTTTGCATATATAATTAAGGATCTCGAGATCATCCTGAAATAGTCAATGGGCCCTAAAGCCAATGGTAAGTGTCCTTTTAAGGGACTCACACAGGAGGCCAACAGAAGAGAAAGAAGCAGTCTAACTATGGAGGCAGAGATTGGAGTGATGCAGCCACAAGCTGAGGAATGCCAGCCACCACCATTAGCTGGAGGAGGCAAGGAATGAAAGACGATTTCCCCTAGAGCCTCTGGAGGGAGTGTGCCCCTGCTGACTCCGGCAGTTTGGACTTCTGGCCTCCAGAACTCTGAGACAATACATTTGGCTTGCATTCAGCAACAGGTTTCTTATCATTTGTTCTGGCAGACAGAGAAATCTAATTCACCCATAAGGTAGATACCATCCTTATTCACATTTTACAGACAAGGAAACAAAACCTCAGGTGGAGAGAGACGCCCAAGGTTATCCAGCTAAAAAGTGGCAGGATGAGAACTGGAAGGAATTCACGCAGTCTGGGTCCAGAACTCACACCCTCAACCCCTATACTAACTATATCATTGATTCACAAAACAGGAGAATTATTCAGTGTATCATCTCATGCTGTAAGGAAGCTGGAGCTGCCTCCCTGCTTTCATCATGGCCAGAAAACAACACAGGCTGGAACTTGCAAGCTGTTAGTGACTTTAGCCAAGAAACTGGGAAAATAAAAGATGAAGAAATGATGCAGGCGGGAACACTACTGCTCCAACAATGAAACATCTTTTAGGAGCTCTCTTATTATCCTATCTGCCTAACATAATCAAAGAAGATTTAGATTAATAAGCATGATGATTGGGGTGTAATCCACAGCCAGATAATGATAAAACTATGAATCCAATATAACATTTTAAAAAATACCAAAAATAGTATGATTATATAGATGTATCATCTCCTTTGTCAGAAATACAGTTTATCTCAACATTACTGAATAGACTCAGGAAAGGATAAAAAATATGTACGTCACTTCTGTATCCAAAATAGAAGTAAAGATTAGAAATAAAATGTTATATCAGAACTGAAACAGATGGACTGGGAATTATGGGGCATGAACAGCACAGGTATGGAGCTCTGTGTGAAGATTCAGGAGACCTGCAAGGAAGTGCAGAGGGAAGTCGTGAACCTCATGTGTAACTCAGCTCTCCTTAGAAGCCATCTGCTCTGTTGAGACATTTTTTTTCTCTAATTCCTTCTTCATCATGTCCTGGACCACATAATATACCTCCTTATCTTTTGATATTCATGTGCATGAGTTGGGGAGTGGCCAACGGTTACTGGTAACTATTTAACAACCTAGCTCCCCAAAACCAGAAAGCCCAACATGTAGTGTTTGCCAATGCCTATGGTGTAAATACTCCCACTACGGTAAATTCACGCTACCCAAATGCCATAGCTGAACCATCACCCACCATTATATACTGTTGCCACCATACAGATACACTAGGCATGAATAACCTCAGAACATGTATAATGGTAAAACGTACTAAAATAATCAGAAAGTGATATTCTGAGGATGTGTTACTTCTGTTATTTAATACGACTTATTTTATTATGCTTATATAATTTTTAATTTTTGTGGGTACATAGTAGGTGCATATATTTATGGGGCACATGAGATGTTTTGGTACAGACGTGCAATGCGTAATAATCACATCATAGAGAATGGGGTCTCCATCCCCTCAAGCATTTATCCTCAGTGTTACAAACAACTAAGGGTTTTGGTTGTAACACTAAGGTGCTCGAGTATAATCAATTATACCCTTTAGCTGTTTTAAAACGTACAATTATTATTGACTATAGTCACCCTGTTTTGCTATGAAATGACAGGTCTCATTCATTATTTATAACTTTTTTTTGTACCCATTAACCATCCCTACTTCCCTGCCACCCCACTCCTACCCTTCCCAGACTCTGGTAACCATTTTTTTACTCTTTATATCCGTGAGTTCAATTGTTTTGGGAGTTTTTGTTTGTTTGTTTTTGAGACACAGTCTCACTCTGTCACCCAGGCTGGAGTGCAGTGGTGTGATCTCAGATCACTGCAACCTCCGCCTCCCAGGTTCAAACAGTTCTCTTGCCTCAGCCTCTCGAGTAGCTGGGATTACAGGCACACAGCATCACGCCCGGCAAATTTTTGTATTTTTAGTAGAGACAGGGTTTCACTACATCGGCTCTGCTGGTCTCGAACTCCTGACCTCAAGTGATCTGCCTGCCTTGGCCTCCCAAAGTGCTAGGATTACAGGCATGAGCCACCACATCTGGCCCTGATTTTATTTTTAGATCCCACAAATAAGCGACATGTAAAGTGATAGGTAATGTTCTCACTTATTTGTGGAATGTTTGTCTTTCTGTGTCTGGGTTATTTCACTTAACCTATGATCTCCAGTTTCCCTCATGTTGTCGTGAATGACAGGATCTCACTCTTTTTAGTGGCTGAACAGTACTCCATTATGTATATGTACCACATTTTCTTTATCCGTTCATCTATTGATGGACACTTACGTTGCTTCCAAATCTTGGCTATTGTGAACAGTGCTGCAACACTGCAGATATCTCAATATACTGACTGCCTTTCTTTAGGGTACACACCCAGCAGTGGGATTGCTGGGTCATATAGTAGCTCTGTTTTTAGTGTTTTAGGGGACCTCCAAACTGTTCTCCATAGTGGTTGCACTAATTTACATTCCTACCAAAACCGTACAAGGATTCCCCTTTCTCCACATCCTCACCAGCATTTGTTATTGTCTGTCTTTTGGATATAAACTACTTTAACTGGGGTGAGATGATGTCTTTTTTTTTTTTTTTTTTTTTTTTTTTTTGAGATGGAGTCTCAGTCTCCCAGGCTGGAGTGCAATGGCACAATCTCAGCTCACTGCAACCTCTGCATCCTGGGATCAAGCAATTATCCTGCCTAAGCCTCTCAAGTAACTGGGATTACGGGCACCCACCATCATGCCCAGCTAATTTTTGTATTTTTGTAGAGATGGGGCTTCACCATGTTGTCCAGGCTGGCTTTGAACTCCTGACCTCATGTGATCCACCCACCTCCTCAGACTCCTAAAGTGCTGGGATTACAGGTGTGAGCCACCGTGCCCAGCCTGAGACCATATCTCATTGCAGTTTTAATAATAGCTGTGTTTAACAACAGACTTACAAAATTCCTGAGAATATTCATGGGCAAGCAGGAGCTCCCTCCAGCACACAACTGGGAGTTGGATGCAGGCTCCTCCTCATCTCCATCTTTGAAGTCCTGTTTTTCTTCGATCACTTTGGATTTTGAAGTCTTTCATCATGCCATGCCAACCGTCCCTTGGTGGCTCCACTCAGTGCTTATTCTGAACACTAAATTCTTTATTCTCTGACATATAACTGGCACAATGCTATGTCATAGGCATTTACAGGTGGGAGGATGCAGTGTTTTATATTAAATACCTTCCAGAACTCAAAACTGAATATTGTTATGTGGCCACGCTGACCCTGGGAGTTCTCTCTGACCACCTATCTCCATGGAGCTTCTCTTTGACTCACTGACCACTCCCTCTTTTTTCTTCTTGTTTGTTCCTGACTAAAAAAATCCTATTTATTCATTATACAAGAAATAGCAGTCAGCACTTGCCCCCAATCTCCTTCCAAAACATGTCCACATACCTTGAACTTTCACATCTAAAGAAGTTCATTGAGGTCTTTGTTTTGTTTGTTTGAAAACAAATAATTTTCAGCCTAAGAGGAATCTGGAGCTATTTGGTACATTAATATTAATATTGCCAATGCTTACTATGGCAGCAAGTAAAGATAATGCCATACATTGGTTTCATAGAATCGCTGCCTCAGCATCCACTATATTTTTTTTTTTTTTGAGATGGAGTCTTGCTCTGTTGCCCAGGCTGGATTGCAGTGGTGTGATCTCGGCTCACTGCAACCTCCACCTCCCAGGTTCAAGTGATTCTCCTGCCTCAGCCTCCCAAGTAGCTGGGATTATAGGTGCCCGCCACCACACCCTGCTAATTTTTGTGTTTTTTAGTAGAGACAGGGTTTCACCATGTTGGCCAGGCTGGTCTTGACCTCCTGACCTCAGGTGATCCACCCTCCTCCACCTCCCAAAGTGTTGGGATTACAGGCGTGAGCCACCGCTCCTGGCCGGCATCAAATTTAGGCCTGATATAAGTTGTCTGAAACCCAGTGGTGTCCCATCACCTTTGGCCTGGTTAAGACTGTTCCGCCATGTGTCATGTTTGCTATACAGCCCACGTGTTCCTCATCTCACTGATGCAAACCCCAACACACCCCACAGCTGCTGGCCATGAGTGAACCTAATGATCAACACCAGAGTCCTGTCAATAACATCCCGCTTTGCACGTGTTTCCTCTAAGCCAATCAATGCACAACCTCCCCTGAGGGAGCCTGCCTGAGGGCCCTAGTAAAGCCCCAGTTCCAGAAGCTCTCCCTCTTTGGCTTCGACTCCCTGCCTGAGATACCTGCTGCCTCCAGACCTCCTGTCGACAGCACCCTGGCCTCCCTGGAATCTGTAAGTAAGATATTTTTTCTGTTTTATGCATTTTGGCTTCACCTCCTCGTTGTGTCTCGCCTGACACACCAAACCTACCCAGGCCTCTTCTAGAGAGTGCCTATCTTGGCTTACGGTCCTTCTTGACAGAAATCAAGACCCAAATTGGAAAGGAACTGTAACAGCAGAAATAAGGGCAGATAAGGAGCGTGTTATTATCAGAGACCACGACAACATAGTCCATTTTCTTAAAATTGAATAGTGGTTATAGAATCAAATTTATGTGAATTACGTATTTTCAAAAACATGGATAATTAAACCTGGCATTTTTGGATTCCTAAATATACTGCCCACCTTACATGTAAACAAACATGTTTTGTATCTTCAGTTATTTAATGTGAGTTTTTAACAAATCCAATTATTATGAGGTAGATCCAATAATTTTTCTTTCTAATTGTAAACCTAAAATTGGAGTTTGCAGATTCTCTTGAGACAGTCTTCAATTAAATATCATACTAATGCATTTTATGTAATTCATTCAATATACATATTATTAAAATAATGTATTCCAGTCAGTGAGCTCAGCATGGGTCTACACAGATGAAAGATGCGCTTTCTCCCTTAGATGAGCCTGTATTCCACTGGGGGAAGGAAAAACAAAAGAGGCAAAAGTCAGCAATCCCAGTTGAAAGAATCAGGGGAAATTTCTTCGGAAGAGATGGTGGAAGAACAATTGAGGGAGCTTGGGTATGGCCAGGCATGTAAGGAATAAAAAAGGACCTTGTATGTTCTGTTGTGAGATTATCACAATTTGACCTGTTTTTTTTTCTTATTCTTTTTGAGATTGAGTTTCACTCTTGTTGCCCAGGCTGGAGTGCAGTGGTGCCATCTTGGCTCACCGCAACCTCTGCCCCCTAGGTTCAAGTGATTCTCCTCTCTCAGCCTCTGGAGTAGCTGGGATTACAGGCGCCCGCCACCACGCCTGGCTAATTTTGTATTTTTAGAAGAGACTGGGTTTCTCCATGTTGGTCAGGCTGATCTCGAGCTCCCAATCCCAGGTGATCCACCCGCCTCAGCTTCCCAAAGTGCTGGGATTACAGGCATGAGTCACCGTGCCTAGCCTACAATTTGACCTATCTTAAGAGGAGCGTTATTTTTCTACATTTGTCCCTTAGAATGGAATGAATCTGAGGTAAGCAATAGAGCCAAGAGGACCAGTTAGGATAACATATAATAATCCAAGTGAAAATTCTGAGGCTTTGACTCAGTAACAGGAGGAATGGAAAGAAGAGGGGCATGTGGCAGCCGCAGAGGTACACTCAGGTTTGCCTTCAAGAAAGGACTTGTCCAATCCCAAGGAGTACAGTTCCCCAACCTCCTCTAGCGGCAATGTTCTGGGCATCTGCCATTGCACTGGAATTGAGTTCCCAGTCACCCCACGTAGCCCTAAGCCAATGGCTGCACATGGCCACAACACTAGGATTTAGCCGTTCTTGTCCAACTTTGTTCTCGTCTAATGGCCAGTCCTGAGGCTTAAGTTTCCTACTGAGTTGACCTAGACTTTTGTAGGTGCCTGGTTGTCTGAAACTTCGTGCCTGATCCTGTTTCCTCTTCCCTTTCTCCTCTCCGATGTCAGATCTACAACAGAGTCTGAACACTCTTCCTGCCCAGTTCTGATGGTTCTCTCTTCCATCTTTCACAAGCATTGCCCCTGAATAAACTGCTTGCACTCATGTCTCCATCTCAATCTCTACTTCCTGGGAAATGTACTTGCCACAGGATATTTGAGAATAATTACAAGACAAAATTCACAGGAATGTTTGACGGGGCATAAAATAAGTATGATTCAAAGACAACACTGGCTTTCTGCTTGAATGTTACTTCGGCTCACCAAAACAGGGTCACAGGAAAGAGAGTGAGTCTGGACCTGGGAGGTTTGGGATGTGGTGAAACTGATTCCTGTGGGGTGTGCAATAGACTAGCCCTGTAAGCAATTATAAACCTAGGCTGAGGGCTCAGAAGAGAGCTCCCAGGTCTGTCCATATGTGTTAAGGAGGAATATCTTGTAGTTACAAGCATTTAGCTCACTAGCCCTGATTAATAGTGGTACAACTGTAAACTGCAACTGTTACACAATTCTACTATTAACATGAATATTTGCGGTTACTACTTGTAATTATATTGTGTTATATACAATACATCCATGTCTTCTACAATTGAATAATAAGTAGTTAACACGTAGACCCCACACCCAAAACAGAACTCTTCTGTTCACTGGTTATATAAACTGGGGTAACATTGTTTTTAACATTGGTGCAAACCTGGGTTAGAACACTTTCGTGCCTCAGTTTATTTTTCAGTTGTAAAATGGGATCAAAATAGTACTGACCTCACAGAGTTGCTGTGAAGATGAAATGCAATAACAAGCCTTTAGAGGAGTGCCTGAAACGGAAATGTCTCTGCAAACCATTACATCCTTCTGTATCTCCTGTAGTGCCTAGAAGGGTGATTTTTGAGAGAGAGTGGGAGAAATAGAGAAGGAGAGAGAGAGGGGGGGACATGGAGAGACAGAGGGAAAGAGAGCCGGGCAAGGACATGGAGAGAGAGGGAGAGAAAGAGAGAAAGGCAAGAAAAAGACAGAAAGTCTAAATGTAATATGTTTCCAGACAATAAACCAGACACAAGTAAAAGGAAGAATAAGAGTTACTACCCTAAAGAACAATATTTGTAAAGGTCAGTACTACCTGGTTTAACTCCAAGCTGTTCTCTGCCACATCTCTCCCCCAGTTTCCTAGAATTCACAGCAAGGAAGGAGCAAGGGGGTAAATCCTCCGAATCTCTGCCTAAGAACATTATTGTCAGGATCACTTTGCTTGTTCCTGTACCCCTGGGAAATTTTAAGTCATCTACTCCAGCACCCTCCATTTGTGTGATACTGTGAAATACGTATTTGGTCCTTAGCCCTGTTTCCTGGCATACACCTCCAAAAATCGTTGGAATATCCACAGTGATGTCTTTTGCACACTAATGAGATGACTGGTGGTTTGGTTCCCTAGGTGGCTTCAGGATGGGTGCTGGCCACTGAGAAGACCAAGGCAGGGTTAGAGGTTTGGGAATTTCAGCCCCACTCCACAACCTCTGGGGAGGCAAGAAGGGCTGAAGGTGATGACAGTTATTACCAATGACCAATGGTTTAATCAGACATGCCTACAGAATGAAGTCTCCATGAAAACTCAAAAGGACAGGGTTCAGGGAGACTCTGGATAGCTGAACATGTGGAGGTTGCAGAAGGCGGCACACAAGGAGAGCATGGGAGCTCCACGCCCCTTCCAAAATCTCACCCTATGCATCTCTTCTGTATCTTTCATAATAGATCAGTATGTTTGTTTTCCTGAGTTCTGAGAGCCACTCTGGCAAATTCATCAAACCCTAGGAGGGGGTCGTGGGATCCCCAATTTAGCCATTAGGTGAGCCCAAGCAAGGTGGCATCCATGCCAAAGTTGGGGAGCTGTAGTGGCATAGAGCAGAGTGTTGGAACCTGACCAGGTTCAGAAGGTGTGGGATGGGGAAGACTACCAGTTTGGACTTTCAGAGCCCCAGAGTATGGGGTTTCATAGCCGTTTGGTCAGAAGCACGGGTAAAAACCTAGGGCTTGAGATAGGCATTGGAGGTGGAGGGCAGTCTTAGGACTGAGCTCTCAACCTACGGGATCTGATTCTACCTCCAGGTAGAGGGTGTCAGAATTGAATTGGATTGGTGGATACCCAGCTGGTGCCCACTGCAGAGCTGATTGCTTGCTTACTGGTAGGGACAAAGTTCCACACATTGTGTCACAGAAGATATCTGTGTAGATTGCTGTTGAGTGAGAGAATTAACACATCAATTTGAATATGTGTTTCCTCCCCACACATGCACACGTATGTTTATTGTGGCACTATTCACAATAGCAAAGACTTGGAACCAACCCAAATGTCCAACAATGATAGACTGGATTAAGAAAATGTGGCACATATACACCATGGAATAGTATGCAGCCATAAAAATGATGAGTTCATGTCCTTTGTAGGGACATGGATGAAGCTGGAAACCATCATTCTCAGCAAACTATCCCAAGGACAAAAAACCAAACACCGCATGTTCTCACTCATAGGTGGGAATTGAACAATGAGAGCACATGGACACAGAAAGGGGAACATCACAAACCAGGGCCTGTTGTGGGGTGGGGGGAGGGGGGGAGGGATAGCATTAGGAGTTATACCTAATGTTAAATGACGAGTTAATGGGTGCAGCACACCAACATGGCACATGTATACATATGTAACAAACCTGCACATTGTGCACATGTACCCTAAAACTTAAAGTATAACAACAAAAAAAAAAGAATCTGTGATCTGAGGCTCAATGGAAGGGTAAGGTTTTACTTTGTCCCTTAATAGACTAATGGTGACTTTTTTTTTTTTTTTTTGAGACAGGGTCTTGCTCTGTCACCCTGGCTGAAGTGCAGTGGCATGATCTTGGCTCACTGCAACCTCCACTTCCTGGGTTCAAGTGATTCTCCTGCCTCAGCCTCCTGAGTAGCTGGGATTATTCTTATAGGAAAAATGATTGAGTCACTGACAACTCAACAAAACCATTTTATCTGTTTTTATTTGTGTCACAACAAACTGAACTATATATGGTTATTTTTGCTAATCGGGACCAACGGTAAAGCCTTAACTTTCACTCTAGGTCCTATCTTAAGGAGCCTAATTTGAATGCCAAGACAATTTACACACTGGCCTCTTTCTTCCTCTCTTGAAAATACAATGCAACCACTGATATCAAGATCATATTTTCCAACCCCTCTGTTAGAACTTATGACCTGATAACGATATTTTGTTCCATATAAGGCCGCCTGGAGATAGTCTAACAAAGTCAATGTATATACCAACATGTTGGAGGTTTGTGATATCTCAATCTTCAATGGAATAATAAGATTGGATACTTGAATTAAAGCCTATCTGAAATTCTAGAGTAAATTGTCATTCTATGTGTGCAATCTAATCACTAACAACAATCCTACAATATTAAGTCATTCTATGTGAATGAACTCAGAGCCCATATAGTAACTTACAGATAAAAATGCATATTACCGGAACCCAGTGACCAGTATATCTAAAAACACTAGTAGCAGAAAATAAGTGCTTTGATGTTGTTCATACTACATATTCCTTGCAAGTAGTTCTATATTTCTTCAAATACTAAGTCTGTGTTCATTATTTTTAGTGTGTATATTATTTAGACTATAACTTAGCATTTATGACCTCTGCTTTATTTCAGATAGGAGGAGCATTACAAGTTCAAATGTAAAATTGTTATATATTGCGAATGAAATATTGTGCCTGGTTAGAAATTAAATTTACACAATATTAACTTTAGCTATGTTCTGTGTTAGTTGGTTTCACTCTAGTATTCAGAGGCACCAAGTTCATTCTGCATGTAATTTCAGGTCAACGCAGACTGTTTAATTAACAACTAGTTGAACTAGTAGAATTGCAGAGCAATTCCACTCTGACAGTTGTAACAACTATAATATCTCATACAGAGTTGCCTCACAGAAATGGTAACTGATAGTGTCTGGCTCAGCCTCGTGCCCAATGCAAAAAGGGCAACTAGCCTTCCAGCTTGCACTTACCTTCAATGACGGGGCCTCACCACCTGATAAGGTTGTGCATTTTATGATTTGACAGCTCTAGATTTTAGACATCCTGTAGAGTTTAAATATTTAAAGTTTAGCGTATTTCTTTGCAATTTACTCTTATGGCAGAAATAAAATAATCTATTAAAACAATAAAAACTATTTAAGCTAGGCACCATGGCTCATGCCTGCCATGCCAGTGCTTAGGAGGCCAAGATGAGAGGATGCTTGAGCCCAGGAGTTCAACGATGCAGTGAGCTATGATTGCACCACTGCATTCCAGCCTGGGTGACAGAGCAAGACCTCATCTCTAAAAAAAATATATATTAACTTATTGTACATGTAGAGTAAATGGATATGGGAGAACGTAGGCTATATCAACAGAGGTTAACCTCTGTGTCTGGTCCAGAAAGACAAGGTAGTGATAACCACTCTCAATATTAAAACCAGTAGGCGCTTCTCTTTCTACTCTATTTCAAGGGTTCATGCTTAAATCCCAACACTTTCAACCTTAAGTATCATGTATTTGACCCTAAATACTCAATTGCTTTTTTCCACTACTTTATAGATAACTGAATTGCCTCACCCCGCATCTTTGTCCTCAGTTTGGTGACATAACCTCATTTTTGGATTTGCTTTTACTTCAAGATTAAAATTTGCAATTCTTGACACTCCAATGTGTCTTGGTTTTCATTGGCCCAACTCCTGATTCTGCATGAGCAACTCAAAACCTTTTATTGCCTATTTATACATGTAATCTATTAGTGCCTGTGGATACAGAGTACAGCTTGAAGGAAATATTCAGCCCATTTGGGGGGCAACAAGAGGGATACACGGGTAAAATCAGCTGCATGAGTCATGGCCAAAGATGAATTATGGTGGACAGCCTTCTCTCGCTGCTTTCAATTAAATTTTCTCCTTAAGTGAGCACACTTTCAATTGGAATTATGTAGAAGAAAATAGTGGTGTATATGGAAGGTGATGTGTGCTTCTCATGCTAATTAGATGCCCTCAATATTTCTTAGCTGGAACTTCAGTTTCAGAAATAAAGATCAAGCACACACCATCTGCCAACAAGTCCCACTGAGGAATGTGTGGGCCTGAAGCAGGTAGGAGTCTCAGGAGATCATTATCTGGCTGGATGTGCTTTAAGAAGAATGTCTGTGGCAGAGATCTAAGGAGTTCACAAAATTCAAAGGAAAGCATTTGGATCTCTAGTCAAAAAATTTTGACAAATCCTGCAAGGTGCAGAGGCAAGAATTACAAAGGTCCCATTTCTCAGCTTCACCTGCCCAGCCCCCTGCAGAACTCCCATTGGTTTCAAAGACATTCCAGGCTTGGATCAGCTCTGTGGGGCATGGACCAGCTCTGTGGGGGCATGGACCAGCTCTGTGGGGTATGGACCAGCTCTGTGGGGCATGGACCAGCTCTGTGGGGTATGGACCAGCTCTGTGGGGCATGGATCAGCCAGGCGAGGAATGGACCAGATACAGGAAGAGAGAAGGGCTGAACAAGGAAACAAAGTTCTATGGAAGAATTTTAGGACAAAAGATCACTCCTTTTATTAAGATAATAGTTTTAATAACAATACAATACCAAAATTGGAAATAACCTGAGATTTTAAGTGAATTATCAAACAATCATAAATAGACAGCCGATAGAATTCTGCAGGTAAGATCATTAAATCCTTCAAGTAATTTCAAAATTGTATTCCTCTTTGATGAAAAAAAACTTATTTTTAATTTTATTTTACTTGAAGTTCCAGGATGCACGTGCAAGGTGTACAGGTGTGTTACATAGGTAAATGGAGCACTTCTTTCTTCATGCCAACAGGAGTGCTAATGCAGCTGATGGAGGCATCGAACGTATTTATGAAACACGTTCGTCAGACATACTATGTCATAAAAGATGGATGTATATGATTATGTAGCACAGACAAGCAAGATGGGCATTTTTCACTGAGGAAAAATATTTACACTGAGGAAAACATATAGAAGCAGTGTATTAGTGAATGCCACCATAAATCCATTTAAAAATGGATTTTTCTTATCAATTCGCCACTGATGACTATTTTTCATCACAGAGACCATAGTGAGAGATACCTCATTATCCAAATCCATTTAGAGCATAAAAGAACATAGAGAAAAAGACTGACTTTCCTGGGGGTGGGGGTAATATGTATTTACAAGAAGACTTTGGAGAATAGACATATCTTTCCTCTGTAAGTCCCAGTTATTAACTCTTCCCATTTAGATATTGGATTATGTGGCATTCTTGTGGACACTTTGGCATGGGAATCTAATTTTCTTTATGTGGACGCTCATTTATCCCAAATGCTTATTAAATGACTTTTCTCTAATAATACACAATATTCACTCTCACATTAAGCCCCTGCCTATGCTTGGGTTCTCTACTGAGTGTCATTTTTTTTGTTTGTTATTTTGTTTTGTTTTGTTTTCTGTTTACCTAGGCCTATGATAATACCAAGCTATCTTAGTTGCTACAGATAAAAAAAAAATTGCTACATAGTAGTAACCCTCATGCACACCTTTCTGTTTTTCAAAATTGGCTGGTATTTGCTTTGTCAAGCAAATTTGGGATCAGGTGGTTAAATCCTACTGAAACTGTTAATTTTGACTTAAAATATATTTAAATTATAGAACAACTTGGAGTGAATTTATGTCTTTAGTTGTCTCATCCATTAATACAGTATCAGAGGAAAATTTCCAAAGACTCTAAACAGCAAATTTTCTCAGCTACCAGTGTCTGCACCAGAACGCCTAGGTGTTGATGACTATTCCTGCTCCCATCGGAAGCCAGTCTTGTGCTTCCTGCACCCAGTTGCCATCTCTTTTTACCTTGACAGGAACATCTCTCTATTCAACCTAAGAAACCTGATTTTTAAAAGAAAAAAAGAACATCTAACAATTTCTGTACTGTTCTTTTGCATCAGTTTTTCATTTCTATCAGACTATTCCCATTAGCACAGAAATATGGTGCTATTTCTGCCATCTTAAAATATACTTATCTTGACTTTATTTATTTTTCCAGCTACCATTCCAGTTCTGTATTTCCCTAGGCCCACAAAATTATCCAAAGCATTGTTTTTACTCCACTTCCTCTCCTTCTAATCGTCTCTAAATGCCTTTGGATCAGCTTTTCTCACCACTTCACTAATACTGCTCTTGTCAATATGACCAATGACCTCCACATTGAAAAATCAAATTGCAGGTTTATTTCTCTGGGAAATGATCCAATCCACCTCATTTTCAAAGGTATTGGTATATAATTAAGTATTATGTAATCTTACAGCCTTCTCAGTGTTTCTAACATACAGAGGAAATGATTATGCCTTTGGTTTCCACCTTGTACTTTTTGGAGTTCTTTTTTTAGAGGGTAGAGAAGGATTCTTCTCATTGTGTTTTGTCTTCCTTTCTTTTCAAAGAACCAACTTTTAAGTTTCTATTCAATTCTCAATTTTCATATGTGTCAGATTATTCCCATCAGTATACAGATATAGTTCTATTTCTACCATTTTTGATCTATTTAATTTTATGAGGCCAGTGGGACTCTCCTAGATGGTATAGCATACTGCCTTCCTGACTAGTCATTGACTGCCTCCTTGACTTGAGTGTTGGCAGCTAACAGTTTTCAGCTGGGTCCCTCCATGGGCATTTCTAGTGGCCTAAGAGAGCTACAATCTCTCCAAGGTCATACCAACCCAGGGCAACCTTGTACAAAGGCTGGGCTGTTCAGGATATAAATGCCCATCCCTCTGGCCTCACAGACAATGCTGAGGGGTCGTCCAGGCTCAAGGACTCCTTCAGATCATCCGTGGCCTCTGGTGAGCTATAACACAATGAAACTTTCTTCACTCCCCTAGAGAAGCTGTTTGCCTGCAAGCAAATCTGTCTCAGTCTTTTTCTCGGGAAACCTAATCTAAAGCAATCTTGATACCAAAGCCTGAAAATGGCATTACAAAAAGTATCTCAAGTCATTATCTTTCATGGTCATGGGTACAAAAATCCTAACAAGACAGAAAATATCTTCTGGCAATATGTAATGGGGATAACCCATCTTGACCAACGTAGGCTTATTTCAAGCAGTTATTTAATGTTTGAAAATCAATCCTTGTAATTTACCACATTCAAACACAAAAATATCATTTCAATGTATAAGAAAAGGCATTGATTAAAATTTAACATTTAGTTAGGCCAAAACCTCTTGGCAAACCAGCAAAAACCTGAAGTCTTTAATCTGATGGAGAGAATCTATAAAGTTCTGTAGCAAACATAGTATTAGTAATGGAATATTGAAGAAATTTCCCCGTTTGTGAATGAGAAAAAGATGACGTTTATCCTAGTTTTATTCATTTTTATCCTCTAGGTCCCAGCAAGTGCAAGAAGATAAGAGAAATAGAAGAGTGGTAAAAGGGGGGAATATAATACATTTTGCAGCCAGACATGGTGACTCACACACCTGTAATTCCAGCACTTCGGGAGGCTGAGGTAGGAGGATCTCTTGAGCCCAGGAATTCCAGACTAGCCTGGACAACACAGGGAGACCCTGTCTCTAACTATACATATAAATATATTAAATGACTTTTCCCTGATCATATACAATATTCACTCTCACATGAAATCCCTGTATATGCTTGAGTTCTCTACTGAGGGTCATTTTTTTCTATTTTTGCATGTGCTAATATATATGCACACATACATATGTATTTTGTAAATTATAAGTTTTACATGTAAAAACTACAAATGGAATATTGGGATTAATGAGTAAAATTGGCAAGGTTATTAGATATAAGGCCAATATATAAGAACTAACTATAGTTTTATATACCAACAACACAAAACTTTTTAAAGATACTGTGTATAATAGCTCCAGAAAAATCAAACAAGCACAAAATAGTGGCAAGAATTTTCCACTAAAATTACAAAACATTACTAAGAACAGTTAAGATCTAAATAATCTCCAGTAAATGTTTGTGGATTGGAAGTCTCAATATCTCAAATTCTTTACAAATTGATTTATAGATTCTATGCAATTCTAATCAGTCCTACATTATTCTAATCTCTCCTTATGCAGAAATTGATAAGCTTACTCTAAAATTTATGTAGATGTACACAGGGCTAAGAATAGCTAAGATAATCTCAAAAGATAAATCCGAAAGTTTCTTACTAACACCAGTAGTTACTTTTAAACTTCAGTCAATAAGGCAGTCTACAACTGGTGCAAGTTCAGATACATAACAAATGGAACAAAACAGAATTCGTAAGATGACATATATATATATATATATACACACACATACATATATATATATATACACACACACACACATATATACATGCATAGTCAACTGACCTATGGCAGAGTTTGCACCACAATGTAGTAGGAAAAGGATAATCTTTGCAATAAATGGTTATGGGTTAGCCAAATATCAAGGAAAAATCATGAGCCCTACATCCTATTATACAAAAATATCAATTAGATGGACATGCATCTAAGTGAGACATTTAAATTCCAGAAGAAAATCAGGGAGAACCTCTTCATGATCCTGATACAGGCAAATTTTCGCAGTCAAGTCACACACAGCATTAGCTGTGGAGGAAAACATTGGGGAAATTGAACTTTATTAAAATTAAGAGCTTCTGTCCGTCAAAAGACAACAGAGTGTGTAAGACGGCAAACTGGAGTGAGGCAGTCGATCCTCCTCATTGCATATTCTGAACTTGTGAATTCACCTACTTGCTAAAATTTATTTGTAATCCCAAAATCAGTACAGCACTTTCAATCATTCACAGACTCATGCAGAGCAGCAAAATATTTGAGTCGCCCAACACACACATTTCCATGTGAGGTTGAACAGGACGTCGTATGATGCTCTACCTTCTGTCGGCTCTTGTTCTGTAAGCAAGTGCCCTTTGTGTGATATATTTAGAGCTACATCTTTTGTATTCTGGGGCTTTTTGTTGGATATTTTGCTGTTGTAAATGACCAAGTGTAGTACTGTCTATGGTTCCTAAGCTCTAGAGGGTTGTGATGTGACTTACAGAGAAAGTACACGTTTTGGATAAGCTTCCTTTAGGCATCAGTTGTGCCATTAGCAGTGATTTCTATATTAATGAACCAACAATGCATATCAAGTTAGGTGTCTTGAAACAGAAAACGAGGTTATGCGTTGATCAGTTGACAAAAAAGGTGACCAGAGGCTTATAGTAACCTAACCCTTTATTTCCATGCAGAAAAATGGTTCTGTATTTGCTAGTGTTCATGGTAACTTGATGGACCATAACTACCGCACATCATGAGAATCAACCGTACTTGAAATATGTACACTTTATAGAGGACTCATATCCAAATATTTTAAAGAACTCTTACAAAACAATCAGAAAATGAGACAATCCTACATAAACATGGGCCAAAGATTAAACAGCTGCTTCACGGAAAGGAAAATCCAAATAGCCAGTGAACTGATGGGATGGTAGACTTTGATATTTGTCTCATCTCTGTTCTGTCCCTCAATGTCACTCACAAAAATCGTAATCTACAATTTGGATAAGATATCTTTAACTTTCAATCTGGCAAGCTCCCAATGCAAATATATTCTTGTTGTAGTAGTTTTCCCCTACAAACAAGGGAGAGGCTATGCCTGATAAAGTGTCAACTGTTATGATAGAATAAACATACAGCTACAATTATCTAAAGTTAATCAAATATCACAAGGCCATATTTTAGTTATCAAGCTATAAAAAGTTTGAGACTAATGTTTGCGATACACATAATAACGATGTATAGGGTTTTAATAGAGGGCGTTGGTGTTTTCTGGGAAAATAATAAGAATGATAACATTAAAATCTTGTGGAAAAAAATAAACTGAAAGATTTTAAGATTTTTAAGACTGAGTGATTCCACTCAGACAACTTTTGTTAGGATCTCTTTGGATCTGCTATTTGTCTCCATCGCTGTGGCTTTGCTCGTGCGTTTGCCTGCGTGCTGCCACCCACTGCAATACTGACCGTTATTTCTGCTAAGCTAAAAGTATTGCCACTCCTTTGAAGTTTGTTCTGGTTTCTCCTCTAGGGGTAATCCCTTTTGCTTCTGAGCTCCCACTGTACTGTCCAGACTTTTAGCCCTTTCTGCTCTGCTATGTATTCATTTGTGTATATTCTATCTTCCACACTAGGTTACAAATTCTGCCCAGGGTACAAACAATGCACACTACCTATTTAAATCCTCTTAGTATCTACCTCTCACAGTGACTTCAAATTTGAGCTGTGTTTAATAAATGATTAATTTAAAGAAAATCTGATATGGTTCGGCGGTGTCCCCACCCAATCTTATCTTATTGTAGCTCCCATAGTCCCCACATGTCATGGGAGGGACCTGGTAGGAGGTAATTGAATCACGGGGGCGGGTCTTTCCAATGCTGTTCTCGTGACATGAGTAAGTCTCATGAGATCAGAAGGTTTTATAAAAGGCAGTTCCCCTGCACAGGCTCTCTTGCCTGCTGCCGTGTAAGATGTGGTTTTGCTCCTCCTTCACCTCTTACCGTGATTGGGAGGCCTCTCCAGCCATGTGGAACTGTGAGTCCGTTGAACCTCTTTTTCTTTATAAATTACGCAGTCTCAGGTATTTCTTCATAGCAGTAGGAAAATTGACTAATACAACAAATACTTGCTCTATAAAATCAGTTTTAATCATCATTCTCTAGAGAATGAAAAATAACCAGAAGAAGGTAGAGAATAAGTAGGATAAAAATAAAACTCCAGCAGAAGAAAATACGTAAAGCAAAACTGACAAAAGCACTTAAAGACAATGTGTGATCAGGTAAAGAAAAGTCCCTTTACTTCCACATTCAGTTCTTCCCATCTCACCTATGTTTCTGGTTTTCTTTGTTTGGTTTTCGCCTTTCACTCTACCTGTCTACCAAAATCAGCTTTCCCTACTTCTTGCCACCCAGCTGGTTTGGGCTGATGCCAGGCTAGAGCTCATCCTTATCGCAGCAGTAGCTGGACCTCTGGCTACCCCAGCTTTTATCACTTGCCCCCTGCCATAAAGCTTAGTGCAACACTAACTCCAAAGTACCCCACCAGCGTGCTCAGAGACAACAGAAATGTTCTGGCTGCCTTCAAGGAGGCAGTCTTTCTTTTTAATTTTGACAGCCAATTGAAAAATGATTCTAGGTACCACATTACTACCTGACAAAAATATGTCTAACTTGGAAAAGTCAGTTGATCATTTACTTCTAAGATCAATCTCTGAAAAAATAATTGGGCATTCAGAGCAATCAGAGTCAAATTTCTTCTGCTTGTCCCCATAGATCAACACTTTAATTTTAGGCATCTATCAAAAAATACATTTTCGGAGGCTTTAGATTTTGAACTGGATAGATCATTGGTCTGCTAGAATACAGAAAATGTTTAAAAACTATAGCACCTGATGGAGTCCCTAAGGCAAAAGGGTGATTGTGGGTGATGCTTTAAGCAATATTTTTCCCCCTCAATCTTGGGAGAATCCTTTGTCCCATGCTCTAGAGACACCTGTTTCATCGTGGCAACAGCTAGAAATACGGTACCCTGTGTCTGCACCACATCACTTCGTGGACCCTGTGGGTCCCAGGAGAGACTAGTTAGAGCCTCTTGCTGCAAACAAAGGAAACATCAAAGGAAATGACAGAACAGAGAGCATGAATGAATTCATGGAGACATCCAAATTACTTCAGGCCCAAGGCCTTGGAAAAAACATTCAGCCTTACCTAAACAATGCCATAAGTGGATAAAGTATCCAACTGATTAAAGATTCATCATTATCACCATAATTCCTACATCATCAAAAGCCCGGAGTGGATAGCTGCAGAGCCAGGGCCCAGTGGCTGGCTCAGAGGAGAAGCAGGAAGAGACACACACCGAGCATTCCTCCCAGCAGCCCAGATTTGCACCTCTGATTGCCTCCTGGGAGGTAGTCTCAGATTGTCCCTGGAATGCAAAGATGTAAACTTTTAACTGAGAAGGTCCAAAATGAACTTACTTTCACCTACAAAGAGGTTCTTGACCTCTTATTTCATTCCTTTCCTTGTTAGTGGCACCAACGTACATCAAGGTAGGACTTGAGAATGGCTCTAGACACTTCCCTGTCCCCACCCTCAGGTCTGTAAATACTCACCAGATTCTTCAGGCTGTGTTAGCTAAATATGTCTTTAACTCCCAGCTGCCTCCGTCTTAGTCATCCTCTAATTCATTTTCCATGTTTTAACTCATAATAATGTCTGTTGCTAACTTACCCAAACCATCGCACAACTTCCCATCAGCCCTAGGATAAAATCCAGATCCTCTAATAAAATAAGCTAAAGTCTATCATCTGAGTCTAAGCATTACTTCCTGCTGATCTTCACTATTTTATCTTTTATGCTTTATTGGTGCTAAACTACTTTCATTTCCCTACCTGGATCACATAGTGCATATTCCAGTCCTTTCTTTTTACTTGCTTTCCTTCCACTTGAAATATAATTTCCCTTCCTTTCTTTTCCACTGCCCCTGCCTAAGGAACTTCAACTCAGCCCTGAGCCTAGCACAGGTGACACCCCGCTAAGGGATGCCCTGAACCCTGTATCTTCTTGCCTTGCTACCTGTTACCTTGGTCATTCTTTCTTGTTACACATAGTCTGCTGTGCTTGGATTGTGTGCCAGTCTCTTCACCTGTATATGAAATTATTTACTAGAAGCCAGGGACCAAGTTGTCTTCTATTTATCACCAGTGCCTCACAGTCCCTGACCTGTGGTAGGCACAAAATAAATATTTTAAGCTGAGTGGAGTCGAAGTGAATGACAATCCGGTTGCTGAGGCAGTGCATGAAATAAAAAGATTCAAATGCAAAGTGCCAAATGAGAGCTTAGTGACTCAAAACAGAGAACAATTACTCTGGGCTAGGGAGGGTTGGATGAGGCAGAATATTCGATAGAATCAGCGTTGTGTTGCACGGGCTTTTATGTTCCTTTCAGTCTTCACAGAGCTACAGTAAATGGAGGAGGTGGTTGATTCGAAAGTTTCAGGGTGGGAACAGCAGGCCTCTCTTCGGGTGCGTAATGTGTCCCTTAAAGCACGTGCAAGATCAAGCATGGAACAGGCTTTTATATGAATAAACAAAATAATTAATATCCCTGGCCAAGGTATTTTTATTTAGTTTATCAGTATCCAGAGTTAATACAAAGAAAGTAAGTAGGTTCTCTTTTTGCATTGCTAAACCATAAGGGTCTACCAAAATAACTTTTGCTGGGCTCCAGCGTCAGCCTGTAAGACAGGTGGCCACTTCTATCCATAGAGCATTAAGAGACACCTTTCTGGCAGTTTTGGAAAAGCACTATGTCCCTGTTCCCAGACTTCAAGGTTTAAGTAATATTCAGTTCCAATTTCAGAGCATCCTGCTAAAAAATAATTTTTTTAATTAAAAAAGGTACACATTTATGGTATATAACTGCTTTCAAATATTTAATCATTGGAAATGGCTAAATTGAGCCATTAACATATGCATTACCTCACATGCTTATTTTTTGTGGTGAGAATATTAAAATCTTAGTGATTTTCAAGAATATAATACAGTGTTATTAACTATAGTCACCATGTTGTGCAATAGATCTCTTAAATCTTATTTCTCCTAACTGAAATTTTTTATTATTTCACTGACACCTCCCCTCCTCTCCCTCCAGCCTACTGCTAGTCCCTGGTAACCATTATTCTGCTCTCTGATGAGTTCAACTGTTACAGATTCTACATATAAGTGAGCTCATGAGGCATTTGTCTTTTTGTGCTTGGTTTATTCTACTCAGCACAGTATCTCCCAGCTTCATCCTTGTTGTCAAGAATGACAGAATTGACCACATGCAGTGGCTCACATCAATAATTCTAACACTTTAAGAGGCTGAGGCAGGAGGATCACTTGAGCTCAGGAGTTCCAGACCAACCTTGGCAACATAGGGAGATCTTGCTTCTGTAAAAAATAAAAAACAAAACCATTAGCTGGGCATGGTGGTGTGTGCCTGTAGTCCCAGCTACTCAGGAGGCTGAGGCAGGAGGATCACTTGTGCCTGGAAGGTCAAGGTCGCAGTGAGCTGCACTCTAGTCTGGGTGACAAGAGTAAGACCCTGATCACACCACTGCACTCTAGTCCGGGTGACAGAGTAAGACCCTGTCTCAAAAAAAAAATTCCTTCTATTTCTTTTTGGGGGGGGGGCAGGGGGACGGAGTCTTGCTCCGTCACCCAGGCTGGAGTGCAATGGCGCGATCTCGGCTCACTGCAAGCTCCGCCTCCCGGGTTCACGCCATTCTCCTGCCTCAGCCTCCCGAGTAGCTGGGACTACAGGCACCCGCCGCCATGCCTGGCTAATTTTTTGTATTTTTAGTAGAGACAGGGTTTCACCGTGTTAGCCAGGATGGTCTCGATCTCCTGACCTCGTGATCCACCCGCCTCGGCCTCCTCTTTTTTATTTTTTTATTTTTATTTTTTAAGGAAGTAGTGTAAGTAGTATACCATCGTGTGTATATAGCACACTTTCTCCATCTGTCAATGGACACAGGTTGATTCCCTATCTTGGCTATTGTAAATAGTGCTACCATTACATGTGAGTGCAGACACCCCTTTGACCTATGGATTTTGGTTCCTTTGGATGGTGGGATTGCAGATAGTTTCATTCTTAATATCTTGGGAAACCCCCATACTGTTTTCCATAATGGCTGCATTAATGGACATTTACACCGACAGTGTGGAAGATTTCTGTTCTCTGCATTCTTGCCAACACTCAATATCTCTTGTCTTCTTGATAATAGTCTTTCTAACTGGGGTGAGGTAATATCTTATTGTGACTTTAATTTGCGTTTCCCCAAAGATTAGTGGTGTTAAACATTTTTCATATGCCTGTTGGCCATTTGTACATATTCTTTTGAGAAATACCTACTCAGATCCTTTGCCCATTTTAATTGGGCTGTTTTCTTACTGTTGAGTTCTTTATTTTAGATGTTAACCCATTATCAAATGTATGGTTTCCAAATATTTTCTCCCATTCTTCAGGTTGTCTCTTCACTCTGTTGACTGTTTCTTTTGCTATGTAGAAACTTTTAGTTTGATGTAACCCCATTTGTCTATTTTTGCTTTTATTGACTATGCTTTTGGGGTCACTTTTTAAAAAAATAATTGCCCAGACCAATGTCATGGAGCTTGGCCCCAGTGTTTTCTTCTAGGAGTTGCTGTACCACTTCGTGCACATTTTGATGCCTATCAAACCATAATGATGATTCCTTCGGGGACTCTCTCTCTCTAAACCCAGGTAACCATTCAGCCACGTGAAAACATCATAGATGTCAGCCTGTCCAGCAGGCTGCTCCCAGTTATTTCAGGAAACTAGAGGTTCTGAACATCTTGAACTGCTCCAATGCCCTTCCCACATCTCACAACTTCTAAGCTTTACACATGTCACAGGAAACCCACTAATTCCTGAAAGAGGATGGGGAAAGATGTCTGTCATTCTCAGTCACTCCACAGTTGACTTGAGTCATAATTGCCAGACCCTGTCAATCCTTTTGAACAAACTTTGGGCTGCCTGGATGAAGTTACCCAACTGTTTTTATGGCTCCACTGCAGATCTGTGCTTGACTTCAGCAGGGAGAGGAAGTGGGAGGATGTGAACATTTCACAAGGAGGAGAGATTGCTTCTGATCATGAGAAAAACCATAGAAACAAATCTCACGTCTGATTCAGCACGCTCCAGCCCCTAATCCCTATGGGTTTGAATTAGGGGTCATTACACATCAGGAAAGCAGAATGAAGGCTTCGTGGCCCACACACATTGTCCCCCAGCATCCCAGTTCTGGCCTTCCAGAACTGCCAGCAGCCATAACACCTACACTGGCAAAAACCCCATTGTCATCTTGACTGAATTCAGATTTTCCTTCCAGAAATCACTTCTCTCATGCACAGCCTCATTAGAAAGTCTGAATATTCATTCCTTTCATGAACCTCATAACTAAATTCTGCTTAAGAAAGGTTGCTTAGTGGCGCTGATACCTATTGTAGGAAGTCGTGAGTTGTGTAAAAGAAGTAATGGGCTCTTTGTAGACAGTTTTACTAAGGATAGATCCTCCTGTCTGAAAAGCCTCCTTACATCATTCCTCAAAGCTTCCAGTGTAACATAGACTTGAGAAGCCCTCTTTTATGCCGGGTAACTTGGTCTCACAGTCCTCAACTGGGGGAATGAAGGCTTGTTGACCACTGCCAGCCTCTGCAGTGTCTCCACTTGTAATTTTTTATTCTCTAGGAATAGGGGCAGTGGATTTTCCTTTCTGTGAGAACCATGCAAGATGACCAAGAAAGGAAATGCCACCCTCCTTTACCCAAAAACATCCCGCTGCTCCAGTCTTGCTCACCAAACACAAAACATTCAATAGAAGGACATAGTTTTCTATGCAACAGTCAAGTAGCCCAGGAGTTTGAGAGCGATCTGGGCAAGACAGCAAGTCCCCAGCTCTACAAAAAGTTAAAAAAATAAAATAGTTTGGTAGGGTAGTGCGTGACTGGAGACCCAGTGACTCAGGAGACTAAGGCAGGAGGATCACTTGAGCCCAGGAGTTCATGATTGCAGTGAGCTAGGATTACACCACTGCACTCCAGCCTGGGCAACAGAGTGAGACCTTGTCTCAACAAATAAACTAGATATACTTGACTGTATTTTTAAAGTATAATACAGGGTAAGAAATATATAATTTATATAATCTTAATGGGTATAGAGAGTTATATTTCTTAGTTAACTAAACTTGTGTTTAGCTTATTTATTCCCAACATCAGAAGGGGACCATGTAGAGTTAGGCATTCTGTGAAAAGTGTTCCCTTTCTGGATCCAAAGAAGAGTGTTTATAAATGTTCCTCCTCTCCCTGAAGTCTGCCTCCCTCCACCCCTCAGGCCTGTGTTTCAGAATTCAGGACTCACCTTTTGCTTTCCATATCCAGCTCAGTCTCCACTGCAGCAAGTCCTGTACTGGTTAAGTCCTTAGCTGAGCTGAGTCGTCGGTGCATCTCGGCAAGGCCAGCGATGATTTTCCCAAGATAGCACAGCCTGGTCTCACTTGGGGAAAGACTATCACTCTTGTTAGGATGACTCCAGCTTCTGGAAAACAAAAACCACAACAGTATTGTTTTAAGGAATACTGATTCTTTTCTGGGCCCGTCTTACCTTGAAAGAACCACCATATAACTATCCATGTCTTCTTCCTCATCCTTCAATGAGGATTGTAAGCATGAGCTCGGATGAGGTTATTTTTATGCCACATATGGCTTACCTCCTGTGTCAGTCCATTCTCATATTGCTGTAAAGAAATACTGGAGAATAGGTAATTAATTTTTTTTTAAAAAAGGCTTAATTTGGTCACCGTTCTGTAGGCTGTAAAGAAAGCATAGTGGTATCTGCTGGGGAGGCCTTGGGGCAGCTTCCAATAATGGCAGAAGGCAACGGGAAGTGAGCTTCTTACATGGCAGGAATAGGAGCAAGAGAGCAAGACAGGAGGTGCTACATTTTTTTTTTTTTTTTTGAAACGGAGTCTCGCTCTGTTGCCCAGGTTGGAGGGCAGTGGGGCAATCCCAGCTCACTGCAACCTCCGCCTCCCGGGTTCAAGCGATTCTCCTGCCACAGCCTCCTGAGTAGCTGGGACTACAGGTAGATGCCACCATGCCCAGCTCATTTTTGTATTTGTAGTAGAGATGGGATTTCACCACATTGGCCAGGCTGGTCTTGAACTCCTGACCTTGGGTGATCTGCCCACCTTGGCCTCCCAGCTACTGTGCCCAGCCAGTGTTACACATTTTTAAACAACCAGATCTTGTGAGAACTCGCTATCATGAAAAACAGCACCAAGGGGATGGTGCTAAACCATTCATGAAAGACCACTAGCATGAACTCACCACCTCTACCAGGCCCCACCTCCAACACTGGGGATTATGATTTAACAGGTTTGGGTGGGGAACACAGATCCAAAGCATATCACTTCTATTCCCACCCATTCCCAATTAAAGAGGAAAAAAAAAGTTTAGGTTATTCTACCATATTAATTTAGTACAAAATAGATTTTTCAGAAATTTCTAATAGATATGTCTAAAGAATCTATTGAAGGAGTGAATGGATCTGAGATCACTACATAAACCATGGAACAAGTGCAATTTTCTCATAAAAGCCATGTAGGATTGGGGATTTTGGCCAAGATTCCTCCTTAGTAGGGGATATTCGATGTATATAGTCACAAACGTGAACAAGCTAATATAGAAGAGCTCAGGATAGAGTCTCTGTAAGCTGGGATGTATCCAATTGCCCAGGAAAATGTTGATCTCAAGACCAGCAGGAAATCAGAGTAATTATTGTAATTTAATTTAAAAACATAAATCATTGACTAATGGGGATAAGAGTGTAACATAATAGTAGGGAATGGGTTGCAGCTATTTTCCTTGGAAGAAATGCATAGCATGAAAGGGTTAAAAACAAACTTTACATTTACTTACGTATTTAAATTTAATTATATATTCATTTGTATTTAGAGAAATGACACAATGCCACTATTATTACCACCAACTTGTTAAAATATCCTAATAATAAAGAACTGGAAATAAAAAGTGAAGATGGCCTGTCTGGAAGTGGATCAACTATAGAATTTCATGGAACATTTCTGAGAAAGGCTAGATTTTTGTCCAGATTCTATGGCAAAAAGGGTTATTTACTTAGTCCTCAATACAAACCAAGAACACCACTTTGGAAAGCAAATGATGCTTTTGCAAAATGCTGTATGAACTCTTTCCGATCTTTAAGGTACCACTTTGAAGAACAGAGGACACAAGGATACAAGTTGTTTTATTTTCCCCGAGGTTACAAAGAAAGTTTTCCAAAGTTAAACATTTTAAATTGTGAATGTAATGTACAACATGTAACACACAGACTGGTTGTGAAAGTTGACCTTATATCATAGGCAGTAACGCTATTTTGCCATAGAATCTGGACAAAAATCTAGCCTTTCTCAGAAACGTTCCATGAAATTCTATAGCTGAACCACTTCCAGATATCCCATCTTCACTTTTTATTTCCAGTTCTTTATTATAAGGATATTTTAACAAGTTGGAGGTAATAACAGTGGCATTGTGTCATTTTTCTAAATACAAATGAATATGTAATTAAATTTAAATACATAAGTAAACGTAAAGTTAGTTTTTAAAAGTGTTCCTCTGGTCCTTCATTTATTGATTTAATAGATGCTCATGGAATATCTTTAACGTTCAAGGGTGACATCAGGGTGATGGGGTGGTGTAAAGAGTATAGGGTAAGCAAAGAGAGACACTGGCCCTGCTTGCAAGCCTCTTGCAACACAGATGGAATTAGAGGGAAACACATGAAGAATGACATATTAGTCAGAATGCAATAGGTATTGAGATAGGCACACAAAATAATGCTATAGGGTTTAGAGGATGAGTCATTCATATCTAATAAATGAAACTAAATAGGACTCAGGATATTGCATTTGAATTAGGTTTCAACAGTTACCTGGGGTATACTGGGAAAATGTAGATACACAGAATGGGGTGAAAAGAGGCCTAATTCAGGAAAGTGTTGAGTAATTCCACAGGTCCTCACAGTCCACCCAACTACCCCCACGAAATTCTGCATGGAATTTTTCTGGGAAAGTCCCCAGCTTTCACCAAACATTCAAAAATACTCTAAATCCCCAAAATGTTGAGAAACCCTCTGCTGTAGATCATATTTTGGGAGTAACAAGAAATGCAAGTTGTTTAATATGTAATACACATTTTACCCTAAAAACAATTAAAGTACAAAATCATCAAATAGTAAACAAAAAAAGGAAATAATTTTAACCTCTGCATTTTGAAAGTGAGAAAAAGAGACTCTGGGAAGTGAGGGGTCTTGATTATAACCACTGAGCTTATTACTAGATAAAGCTAAGGCTAAGTTTTAGAAAGCCTTTCTTTAAAATATGTGAAGAATGGAGTTTATTTACTAGGCAGTAGGGAGTCATTAAATCATTTTGTACAAGGAGCATATATAAAAGATCTGCCTGGAAGAACTAACTGTTCATTAGATTGGAGAGGGAAGAGTCTAGACTAAAAGCCAATTGGAATTCATTACAACAACTCAAAGCAGAATCAATGATGGTCTAAATCTGAAATGGTGGTAGAGGAAATGAAATTGAGGTATAGGTTGAGAATTTCTTATCCAAAATGCTTAAGACCAGAAGTTTTAGGATTCTTGGAATATTAGCATTATACTTTCTCACCCATTGAACATCCCAAACCCAGAATCTGATATCCACAATACAAAATGTTCCAATGAACATTTTGAGTGTCATGTCAGTACTCAGAAAGAGTTCAGATTTCGGAGAATTTCACATGACAGTTTTGAACTGGGATTAATCAACCTGTAATGTATTCAAAAACCTGAATAAAGGTGAAAGTCACAGGACTCAGAATGGAATAGGTAGGAACACTAAAGAGAGGCAGGTGTCAAAGACAACTCACAGATTTAAAGTCTTGGAAACTGGGAGGATGTTGCTGAAATAGGTACCAGTTTCAGGAGGAAGGTAATATTTTGGTTTGGGATATGGATAGTTTGATTAACAAAGAAAATTGCTAACTTCCTTACAAAATTGGTGGCTCTACAGTTAGTTTTCAAATGGAACTGAACATCAGCCCAATGACAATTATACAATCTGAGCTGATACCCATTTACTGGCCTGGTACTGACTTTATACTGGTGCACGCACACTACATGCAAGCAATAAAAACACAGTCGAATCTGTCTGGCCTTTATAGATGAAAGGAGAAAGAAAAAATTAGAATAACTTTTATTTTACCCATAGGTTTATGAACATTTATTTCTATAGCCATATCAATTAATGCTACTGACTCAATACATATGCATTTCATCAGCTTCTATGATATATTAGTAATGTTTACAGGTAAATTTGTGGGGGGATGTGTGCAAAAGTCAATAGTTTTGAACTTGAAGTAACTGACAGGTTAGTAGAGTTGTCACACATAAATACGATCACTTCTTTCTCAACACCACATTGCTTAATCCTAACATGCTAGAAGCCTCGTAAAATATGCACGTCCCATTTGTTCTTCCCTTAAAAATAGTTTTACTCTGTTAGAATTTGGAGGCTGGTAAGAATTAACTAAAAATTAAAAAACAAACCTTGTCTCTATAGGATATGGAAACCGCACATGAAAATGTGTTCCTTCCGCTTTTGTAGTTATTAGACATGAAGGTGATACTAGCCTTTGACTGCCAGAGTGGTAAGCCAAGTTTTGGCCTTAGGATATCAACAGTAATTCAGTATTATCTCTTCTAGCATCTAATTGTTCTTAGCTCTGTGTTTGTACAAACACATGAGACCTGACAAGTTCACTTGCCCTTAAACTCTCTAATTTCTGTCCCATATGAGAGGCTGACGTGTTTAATATTCTTGAATTTCTACCTTACTTTGTATCATTCTTTGTTAATGGAAACTTTTGCACCTTTCTAACCTGTTGGCTGTGAAAGTTCAACTTTTGTTAGTTTTAAGGAGAGTGAAACTAAATGATGTAAAATGAAAAGATAAAACCAGAGTTTATGTATATGGTTACTGAGAACTCTCCTCCCACCATGCCTTTTGTCCTCCTGCAAGCTTCTGGCCTCTGTGAAGAGGTTCCAGCCTTTATTTGAACCCCCAGAGCTCTGGACCAGCAGCTGGGATATGTCATGATTACTTTAGAGTGAGATTAATTTGAGGGCATCATGCAATAATGAGGTTTGCCTGAAAAATTAACACATCTTAAAAGATTGAGAGCAAGTTTGCCCCTCCTTATTCTTTTTTTTTTTTTTTTTTTTTTTTTTTGAGATGGGAGTCTTACTCTGTTGCCAGGCTGGAGTACAGTGGCACGATCTTGGCTCACTGCAACCTCTGCCACCCAGGTTCAAGCGATTCTCCTGCCTCAGCCTCCCGAGTAGCTGGGATTTCAGCACATGCCACCACACCCAGCTAATTTTTGTATTTTTTATAGAGACGGGGTTTCACCATGTTGGCCAGGATGGTGTCGATCTCCTGACTTTGTGATCCACCTGCCTTGACCTCCCAAAGTGCTGGGATTATAGGCATGAGCCACTGCACCCAGCCCAAGAGTTTGTGATATCTTTTTTTGTATCTTCTCCATCACCATCCTCTCAAGAAGAATCGATTTGTAGATATCTTTTCCCTTGCCAATAGGTATAATCCCATTCTGTTACATTCCTCCTTTATTAAATTGAAATCAGCTAAGGAAATGCAATTAGACTTTAAGAAATGTAATTAGAAAGAGAAATATTCTACAAAGACAATATATTAGAGCACATTGAATGTTTTACTGTAAGGGCATAATTTGCTATTTTAATCTTATAGTATAAAAATCCAATTTTAATGATTCCTACTGTTAAAGAAAGTGGCTCAAATTAATTTCTCAATTTTCTAAAAGTTGATCATTATCCTGAAAGCTGGATCATGGAAATAAGTTTGTGAATACATTTACAGTTATAAATTTTACCTTAAGTCTAGTAGGATAAATCAATGTACATAAACACTGTAATGTAAAGTAGAAAATTGGTTATAAAAGATGTTCAGATAAGGTGCTACGGAAGCTCTGAGGAGAAAAAATAAATTACTCTAATACAGAATTAGAGTCAGCTTCTTTGAGAGAGATGAGCTGAGTCTTGCAAGATCTGAATATGCAACTGTAGTTCAACAAATATTTGTTGAATACACTGTAGAAATACAGTATATACAGTCAATATATTTATCTGTACTTTGCTGTTAAACTGCTACCCGTTTTTTAAAAATTTTTTATTTCCTTAGGTTATTGGGGAACAGGTGGTGTTTGGTTACATGAGTAAGTTCTTTGGTGGTTATTTGTGAGGTTTTGGTGCACCCATCACCCGAGCAGTGTACACTGCACCCATTTTGTATTCTTTTATCTCTCACCCCACTTCCCACTCTTTTCCTTGAGTCCCCAAAGTCCACTGTGTCATTCTTATGCCTTTGCATCCTGATAGCTTAGCTCCTATTTATGACTGAGAGCATGTGATATTTGGTTTTCCATTACTGAGTTATTTCACTTAGAATAATAGTCTCTAATCTCATCCAGGTTGCTGTGAATGCCATTAATTCATTCCTTTTTATGGCTGAGTAGTACTCTATCATATTCCCACCAGCAGTGTAGAAGTGTTCCCTGTTCATTGCATCTATGCCAGCTTCTATTATTTTTTGATTTTTTGATTATGGCCATTCTTGGAAGGAGGAAGGTGGTATTACCTTGCAGTTTTAATTTGCGTTTGCCTGATCATTAGTGATGTTGGGCATTTTTTTTTTGTATGTTTCTTGGCCATTTGTATATCTTCTTTTGAGAACTGTTTATGTCCTTAGCCCACTTTTCAATGAGATTGTTTGTTTTTTTCTTGCTAATTTTGTTAAACTCTTATCTTATCATGCAACTGTTATTTTACTTTCATTTCTACCTCATATATTCCTAGAGCAGCTCATGATGGCTTGAATTTTTGATTGCTGCCTCTGATCTCTAATAAACATTGGTAAGCATTCTCTCTAAAGAGCCAGGTAGTAAATATTTCTGGCTGTGAGGGCCACAGGATTTCTGTGGCACCTACTCCACTCTGCTGTGATAACATGAAAGTAGCCACAGCCAGCATATCAATGATGTACGTGGCTCTGTTCAAATAAAACTTTCTTTACAAAAACAAAGTTTTTGTAGGGAGCAGGACAGATTCAGCCTACAGATGGCAATTTCGTAATCTCTGGTCCATACCATAGGCTTACTGTATCAGTCCAAAGAAAATATTTCTGATCTGTAATTTCCATAAAAAATGGTACTGTAACAACTAGGAAATCATCATTCCTACTGGACCACACACCTATCTGTCAAGAACAGTCAAGAATACGAGATTTTACCCTACTTGCAAGTGCATGAGTTAGCCTGACAGTTTCATCGATGCTCCAGCTAATGACACAGACTCCTGGGTCAGAGAAAAAGGACAGCTTACTGCTCATGGTAAGAGCAGAGTCAGAGCATCAGCATTTCTTGTGCCGGGTTCTCAAGCTCTGGTTCCCACCGGGCAACAGAGAGCCAGGGAATAACCACATACAGTTCATTGGATTTTAGGAAAAGAACCCTGAGTTTAGAAAACAGAAATCTTCTATAATTGGCAATAAATATGCATGACCTTAGCCCCATAGAGAGATGCTAACTTCATTACACTGAACAGCAAGCATGTCTGCCCTTTGCTGTAGAGGTAGACAGCAACCATCTCTATTTGCCAAGACTGTTTGCCAAACACACATCCTTGACTAGAGAATCTAGACTAAAGGCTGGTAGTGCCTCTGCCTGCAAGATGCACAGAAATACAAGAAACTCACAGCGAGTTGTTTACCAACCCCAGCCTCTCAAACTATAGTCATATCCCTGTAGGTTTTGAAAGCTTTGATAGAAATACAGGGTTAAGACAATCATACTTAAATGCCCACTGAATTTACCAAAACATTAACAAAAATAATCAGGAAATAGCAGAGGCACTCTGTACATATTTAATTCAAGACCCTAACTACTCAACAACTAAGATGAACATTGACTCAACTCCAACCTGTGGTTCTTACCTTCGGATACGTATTCCTTGAAACACAATCACATTAAAATAAAACTATCCCAATGCTGCTTATTTATACTATAATTTTCAAAAGTCTCTGATATCTGTGTGTACCTGTTTGTACATGTATGGTAAAGGGTAGCTTGTATACGTATCAGAAGTTACAGGGTTAAAAAAAAAAAGGAAAACATTGGTACAGAACTGAAAAGAAGTTGAGATGCTTTACATTTTAAATATGCTTGCCAGAATTTCAGAATCATTTAATGAGATTAACCCTTTCAGAATTTAATTTAAATGAGTTTCCAAAAATTCACATTAGCTTTACTCACATGTATATGGTAAGAGATGACCCATCTTCTCCCCATATAACAGTGGGAAGTGGTGCTAAATGAACATAGAGTAATTTGATCAAGGCCAGTAGGCAGAGTTAGAACAAAGTCCTAATTAAAACTTTTTTTCCCAAGCCACAGAGCTCACATATTTATTACTGAACAAACCTACTAGATAAGTATAAATACAAATAAAAATGTCATTATTTTATCAATAAAACCTGTCCAATTATCTAGATTGTGCTGATTTTTTCAGTTTGACATGGTAAGATGCTAAGGACCCTGCGGATGGCTGCCATGAATATGTGAGCCATTTCACACGCAAGACCTCACAGGCCCAACTTGGCTCTTCTCCCACGTCTGCTTGTGGAACTGCACCTGACTTTATGACCAGTTCTCATCCTAATCTCCTGGAGAATGGGTTCTGCTTGATTCTTGGCCAGGAATTACTGGATCCTGAAAGTCTTCTGAAGAAGACACATTGAGGAGGAAAGCCAACCTCATACACCATATCATGGTGGAGAAGATTTTTTTTTAACCAATAACTGTAAAGTTTTATCAGGGACCTATCACCGTGACGCACACCTGGAATCCCAGTGCTTTGGGAGGCTTAGGTGGGAGGATCATTTGTGCCCAGGAGTTCAAGACCAGCAAGGGCAACATAGTGAGACTTCGGCTGTATTAAAAAAAAAAAAAAAAAAAAAAAAAGCCAGGCATGGTGGCCCACACCTTTAGCCCAAGCTACTCAAGAGGATTACCTGAGCCCAGGAGTTTGAGGCTGCAGTGAGCTATGGTCAAACACAGTGCTCCAGCCTGGGTGACAGAGCAAGACCCTATCTCAGAAAAAGATAAAGCTCAATGATTGATATATTTTATTGCAGTGAAAAATGCGTTATTTATATTGATACATAACACTGGCACATATTTACAGAGAACACATTTTCTTGCATAGAACAGGTATTGATGAAGTCAGCATATTTAGGATATTTATCAACTCAGGCTACAGTTAACAATGTATTGTATGTTTCAAAAATGCGCTGATTGTGCTCTTGTAGTCACTTCTTAGGCTTTCATGTGATGCTATGATAGTACACTAAGTTCTATGGAGAAGGCAGAATGACAGTCCTTGTAACAAAGCTGTCTCAACATCAGGACACACATCCTCTACTACACCCATGGATAAGTAGAATCCATAAACATGAGAGCAGCCTGATCTGTAGCAAGCAGAACCCTAACGCCTTCTGGGAGCACATTTGTGCCTATTTTGAACAATCCACTGAATGCACGGAGATGATGCATGTGTACGAATGGCAGATGAGTGTGTGTTTTCATTTCAAAAGAATTCTTCCTCCTTACTACCACGTTAACCCTTTTGGAATTCTATACCTTTAACTATGTCACTCCAGTCCTTTTTAAATGGAACGTTTAGAGCTAAAGATTGCTGACTGATGTGACAGAGAAAATCGTGTTCCTGCCTGTGTACAGACATTTTTCAAGCATGTCCCTGTTCGTACATATGGACATGAAGACTCCTAGAAAATGCTGTGGGTACATTTCTCTCCTGCCTCATGAAAGTGCTAGAGATGATTTGCGGTGAAAAAATAGGCACCAAGTTTTAAGTTTTATTTTCACCATGCTTGTACTTTGTTCTGCTTTTAGCAGCAGCGTGATGTCAGTCACATTTAAATCAGATGAAAACCTGAATTTTTCATATTAATTAAAGTTCAATGGATTCCTTATAAAGAATACATGAAAAGATCAGCACTGATGCGGGGGGAGGGGTGTGGGGGAAGTCACGTGGGTTGGGTTTTCTGAAGATTAACTGTGGCTGAGTTGAGATCCCTCCTGGGTTTTCTGGACTGATTCCAAATTTAGAAAGAGATTGACAAGCAATGGTACCTTATCCTGCACTAATTTTTTTTTCCTCTGAAGAGGAGCAGAAATGAAGAGAAAATAAAGGTTTCCAATGAGTAGTGATGTAGACAAGTTCCTGTGTGTGCTCTCACATGTGTGTGTTTACTGGGAACTTCCACAAAATAACAAATTTGTGCAAAAAAAATTGGATTAACAAAGGTTCTGTGTGCAGATGTCTCTGCCAGCATAAGACAGGAAACATTAAGGTCTGTGACTGAAGAGTCCTTTTTCCAGTGATAACAGGTGTCTATGACTAGCAGCCTGAAGATGCGATCACAGCAATTCCTGCCAAGTTCTTAGATCATCCCCACGTGACCAGCAGAATTCATCTGAGTTCAGTTATTTATGTTTAAATTCATAAATGGAGATCTTTACAGCATTATTTGGCAAACATAGACAGGAAAAAATAATACAATGGAGGCATGTATTATCTTACTAAAAAGTGAATTTGGACTCAAAGGAAATTCATGGAAATGAATCTCTTTGAACTACCTGTTATACATTCTGACGGTGGACAGAATCTGTCACTCTGAGTGAAGGAGATGGTTTTTGTCCTTGATCTAGTCTGGTAGGGTCCTATCTTCCCTGATCCCATCAGCTGTTTTCTTTCCAGAGGGTTTCCAGAAAGGTACTGCAGGACATAGCCAGAACCTCTGTGCCAGCTTCCCAATGCCTAGGGCTTCCTGCTGTAACAGTTGATGTTAGTCACTGCTATTTTATTGCTACCAATGTGCCTACTTTATCTATCTCTGTCTTTTTGTACTTGAACTGCTGATGAGAAGACAATGATATCTAGTTAGGAAATCCTAAATTATTCTTTTAATCTTTCACACTATGCTTTTGGTGCAGTGCATCGGATTGTAATGAATCCCACTTCCGCACGTAGAACGCGCATTTCTTGTGATTCAGTTTCAATCTCCTTTCTCGTATTTGCTTGCTGTTTGATCAGTTGGCCTTAGCAAAGTGGTATTTAGGGCATAGTACTTATGACCCAATATGCCGCTTGATAGTGATGCTCTAATTGTGGAGCATGACCTGGTAATAGTACACTTAGGTAAACTAGATATGACAGAGTTTACATTGCCATTATTGAGCGTTGACAAAAAACACATATTATTGTGGCTAATCATAAAGACAAAAAGTAAAAATTTGCTTCTACCATGGTGGTATTAAGATTCTTTGATATGGTGATGGCCTGATACCAGACCTGAAAAAGTCAAGAACCAAGGCTCCAGTCAAGAGCAATGTGCTTTTCCTAGAACTCATCAGCCTTCCTTGCCATGACCATTATTGCATTCTTACAGCTCAGCTGTATCTCTACTATCATTTAGTAGAAAGAATCACTTACCCTGTCCTTGTGCTTTTGATAGGAATAAATCACTTTCAGTGCCTCTCCCCTGGAAACCACCCAAACTTGTCTCTGCTGCTTTTTGACAATTTTCAAATGCTGCAACCTCTATGCAGTGGGGCAAAGGATAAAATGGCCATGAGAATATGAATTTGCAAAGCTTTCATAACAAAAATTGTCTTTGATGCTGAATATTACTAATCATTAGGGAAAGACAAATCAAAACCACAGTGAGATACCATCTTGCACCAGTCAGAATGGCTGTCATTAAAAAGTCAAAAAAATGAAAGGTACCGGACAGATTGCAGAGAAAAGAGAACAATTACACACTGCTGGTGGGAAGGTAAGTTAATTCAGCCAGTGTGGAAAGCAGTCTGGAGATTTCTCAAAGAACTTAAAGTAGAAGTACCACTTGACTCAGCAGTCCCATTACTGGGTATATACTCAAAAGACTACAAGTCGTTCTACCATAAAGACACATGCCATGTGTATGTTCTTTGCGGTGCTATTCACAATTGCAAAGACATGGAATTAATCTACCTGCACATCAGTGGACTGGATAAAGAAAATGTGGTACATGTACACCATGGAATACTACACAGCAGTGAAAAAGGATAGAATCACATTTTTTGCAGCAATATGGATGCAGCTGGAAGCCATTATCCTAAGCAAATTAACGCAGCAACAGAAAACCAAATTCTGCATGGTCTCACCTACAAGTGGGACATAAACATTGAATACACGTGGACAAAAAGAACAACAATAGATACCAGGCCTTATTGAGGGTGGAGGGTGGGAGAAAAGTAAAGATTCAAAAACTACCCATCACTACCTGGCAGACAAAGTTGTTGTACACCAAACCCCTACAACATGCAATTTAGCGATGTAACAAACCCGTACATGTACCCCTTGAACCTAAAATAAAAGTTGGAAAGAAAAAAATGTTTTGCCTTTTTATGCCTCCACATTGTCTTAATAACACACTGTTGAATTACTCATAGCAGATAAGTTAATTCCTGGTAAAATTTCATTCAACCTGCTGATATCCACAAGCTCTTTAAATTGTGGAGGGAGAGTAGGTTAAAAAAAAAAATCTAAAAGAAACATGACTTAAAGTTGTATACGTAAAACCAGAAAGAAAAAAAAAAGTGTAATGAATTGGGGAAATAGCTAATAGGGTATGTAAGGACGAAATGAGTGTTGTTGTTGTTTTGTTTCTTTTCTTTTTTTTTTTTTTTTGAGACAGAATCTCTGTCACCCAGGCTGGAGTGCAGTGGCGAGATCTCGGCTCACTACAAGCTCCGCCTCCCAGGTTCACGCCATTCTCCTGCCTCAGCCTCCCAAGTACCTGGGACTACAGGTGCCCGCCACCCCGCCCAGCTAACTTTTTGTATTTTTAGTAGAGACAGGGTTTCCCCGTGTTAGCCAGGATGGTCTCAATCTCCTGACCTCATGATCTGCCCGCCTCGGCCTCCCAAAGTGCTGGGATTACAGGCGTAAGCCACCGTACCCGGCTGAAATGAGTGGTTTTATGAATTCTACCATCATGCAACTTGGTTGAGTTGAATTTTATAAATTAAATAAATAATGCACCTGATATAAAAGCTGCAACAGTAAACGATTAGAAAAAAGTAAAGTTTCACGGCTTTTTGTCACTGATGTATGTTACTTGAGAAATGACACGCAAACCCATTCATACTTTTTCCCTCCTTCGGTTGCATCTAACTTTTGTGCATCCTTCTGGTTAGAACTTACTGAAACAGGCAAGTAAGTAATTATAACTGAGCCATTGGATATGCTATGTAAAGAGAAGACACACATTTTCAAATATGAAGGTCAAAATACAAATTTCTAATATAAAAATAAATTTTAAAGAAGAGTTGAGTGCTTGCTGTGTCCCTACCAGTAACTCACCTACACTAGGATATTCTTAGTAAGCAAAATAAAGGTTGACACACCAAGGGATAGTAAAACTAAAACACCCAGAATGAACACTTAGAATGAATATTTAAGCCCTTAAACATCATGGAGGTTTGTTTGCACTGATTTATATGATAACAAATAGAAAATTTATTTAGAGAATTGTTTTTGAATGCTCAATGACAAATTTGAATAAACCCAGCCATCGTGAATCTGCTAAACTTACTATGAATCACTGCAAATGGGACACCAATGCTTTCCTTGACTTTAATACTAAAAGACATGACTCAAATGGTTTATTTGATAATAATTGAAAACCTTGATAATGAGAAAATTTATTTTCTACTGTGAGATATTTTTTATGGAACAAGTACATTTTCTAAATCCATCATTCAAAGGCTGTTTTCATTCATCACTTTGAAATGTACTTTTTTTTTAACATTGCTCTTCTTTCTGTAAGAAAAAAATAGAAAAATCTTTAAATTTCCATATGTATTTGTCTACTTTCTGATTGTTTGACCAAATGAAAATATGATGGTTTTATGCCTTTTATTCTATGGGGTGAGGGAAGGTAACTACTTCTATATTATTTCCTTCTTTATTAATATCTGTGTGGTAAAAGAACGTCAAATACACATAATAAATTGGGGAATTCAACCCAGCTGGCAAAGAATGTTATTAAAAGAAAATCATCCAAATACATGGTTTTCAGCCAGGAGAACAAAAGATGTGAGGCTTCTTTGGTTGAACCTTCTTCAGCATCACAGCAGTAAGCAGAGTCCTCGTTTTTCTGCCCTCTTGCATTTGCAGAGGGAGTAATGCTATGAGTTGTCAAGAATAGAATAAGCCAGTTCATTCATGAAAACTTTAATGGGAGCCAAATAGAATTTCTATTTTGGCTGAGGACATTGGTGTGAACAACAATGGCAACTATTTATTTCTTGCCTGCTATATGTCTACCATGTCTTTAATTCTGCAATCACCTCTTAAGTCAAACTTTATTATCTTACTAGAGATGAGCAAAACAGGATTCAGAGAGGTTAAAGGACATGCCCTACGAAAAACAGCAACTTCCGAAGCCAGGATTCTAACAAAGAGCTCCATCTAAAAAGATGAGGACTCTTCATTTCCTCCTCAGTGAATGGGATCCTGGGTTTGGAAAAGATAATGTTTCCTAAAACGACTCCCCAATTTAAAGCAAAGCAAATTCAGTCAAAAGCCAGAAGAAAAATATAGTATTAACAGGTTTCCTTAAGCATACATAAAACCAATGTTTTAAAAATCACTCTCAAGAGTTAATTAAAAATGGGTAAGACACATTTGCATCTAGTTTGAAGTTCCTTTTTCTAGACACTGACACAAAGTCACTGAATATTTCATTTAACTTTTTAAAGAGATATTTATAAAGTTTTTTAAAATGTTATCACTGATATAATGTGAATTTTTGATAAAAATCAGGAATGATGCCTGCCTCTTTGACTGTTATTCTTCACCACAGTGTGAACAAATTGAATACAGCCATTCAAAATCACCAAGCTTTATTTTAAGCTTACTTCTCAATACATGCTTTGTACTTCCATATTTTGTGTTTGGCTTTTCTGATATACAAATGAGAACTATGATGGTCTTATAAAGCATCCCTTAAAGTTTAATATTAAAGCAGAAAAAACTATAGCATCATAATATTTTATCTAATTAAATGTTAAGTCTGGTTTAAGGGTATAAATATTTCATAAGATTAACCCTTCAGAATCTGGACACACAGAAAGCATGGACACTGTTTGTGACAGATAAGCCATAAAGACTGCCATCTTTTGGAGTAAATGATTCTAAAAATGAGATCAGACCTCCAAATGGTTCAAACTTTATTTTTAGTGTAGATTCTTTAATCAATTAATGAAATTAACTAATATAAGCCAAGCCTTGTGTTAATTGGAAAGATACTAAATCTTACTTTGTTCCCTTGTATGTATAAGTTAAAATTTAGTTTGCAGATAGCATAACTTGCCTAAGCAAAAACAATTTATTTTTTAAATGCTTTACCTCTTAGAATTTAAGAAACAAAATATGACTGGGCTGTGGGAAAAACAGACACAAGTGCACAAATAATGTCAGAAGTCTGTCTTCATCTGAACGTTTCTACTCTTTTTTTCTTCCTCATATCCTCCCTCTCACCCTGCCTCTTCTCTCTCTCATTGAAGACATGCAATCTTTCTTTTTCTGGTCCACGTGGGAAGACTCATGTCCTATAACACCCAAGCTGTTGCTCGTATAGCTACAGTGACTTGAGAAATACCATATTGGAAATCTGAGTCCTAAATGTAGCTTCCTTCAGACTTAGATGTTGCTTCTGAACCAATCAACTGGGTATAGACATACACAGGGTCATGTGTATAAAAAGGATCACAGTGATATTTATGTGAATAGAGATTGTAATCCCAAAATTGGGGAGTAGACTTCAGGGAAGAAAAATCCCAAAATTGTCACTATCCTATGAATCCAAATCACTGCCCCCAGTTTACAGTGTAGAAGTTATCACATTAACTTATTCTGCCTTCCCCTTCCCCTCCATACCTTAAGGTATATAGGCCAGTGTTGCTTGACTCACTGCACATCAGTCGTTTAAGATGAACACTGCTTAGTTCAGTTGTTTTCAGAGTTGGGATTCATGGTGCATTCCAACTGTACTTGGCATGAGTTACTGAGTACACTTAGAGAAGCTGCCAAAATGTGCAGAGTGTCTTTGGCAGAAGAAAAAAAACAGATGGTCCCATCAAATGGATCACGTTTCATGGGTACTAAATTAGATTCAAAGAGAAGAGAGTGGTATCTACCTGGGGAATATGTTTTCAAAGGTTAGATATCTCAGTTATCATAAGCTAAGGCTTAATGCTTCAAAAAGTTGATTAGGAATTTGAGCATATAGGCCACATTCCAGCTATTGAAGTGTTGGAGGGAAAGGGTGCTTCCAGAAGACACTCAAGCATGATCAGAAATTACAGCAGAGTTGCTGAGGTCTAGGAAGCAGTGACAAGTTGACAGATCACACTGGCAAAAGTGTTCAGACATGAGCATAGTCAATGTGGCTAACACATCAATATGCATGACCACAAGACGAGAAAACAGAACTTCAAAGGGGCTAAGGTACACAAGCAACATACTAGGTTTCCAATTGACTCTGTAGAGACTTTTGAGCATGAAGAGCTTTTGGAGACTGGTCAGTCTAAATGCATTTTGCAGGTGAGAAAACTGAGGTCAAAAGAGGTAAGCATTTAGTATCAGGTCTCCTGATGCTGGAAACAGTGCTGTTCTATACCTCATTAAACAAGAACTTTGAGTTAATAATCCAAAGAAAAATGATCTACTGGGGAAGACTACCTTCAAATAAATGCAACCAGGACTGCTTTGTTTAATAACAGCTTGTTTCAGGCATCCTTTCTGTTTTAGTAATGAATGTAATGAGAGTCATTCAAGAGTCATCAATAGGGGAGCGTGAGTTGTCAATCCTGGGATAGGACTCGGCCAAAAATTCAATTTATGGTTTAATGAACTTGATAAAAACCCATGTGTGGGTAGCCACTTAATAAGAAACAGTGAACTTTGTATTAAAGGACAGACCTAACACATATCTCGTAATGCTAAACTGACACATGGGATGGGGCAGGGATAACTGTGGGAATCGTGCTTTCTTCTTGCATAGCATAGAGTTGCCCTAGAAAGCAACTGCCCAGCCAGAGCCTATGTTCCCCAGTAGTCCTTGCGTTAGGTCCAGAATGACAATAGAAGTGATAAATATGGTGCGTGCAACCCATGGTGCTTAAGAAACAGTCATTCTGAGCAAACTATCGCAAGGACAGAAAACCAAACACCGCATGTTCTCACTCATAGGTGGGAATCGAACAATGAGAACACTTGGACACAGGGTGGGGAACATCACATACCGGGGCCTGTCCTGGGGCGGGGGAGAGGGGAGGGATAGCAATAGGAGATATACCTAATGTAAATGACGAGTTAAAGGGTGCAGCACACCAACATGGCACATGTATACATATGTAACAAACTTGCATGTTGTGCACATGGACCCTAGAACTTAAAGTATAATAAAAAAAAAAAAGAAAAGAAAAAGAAACTGTGTGCATTTTCCATGCTGTTTCCCCACTGCCTATTGGCTGGAAGCAGAGAATTCTCAGACCTTGTTCATGAATGACAGAGCCACAAATGGGAAGGAACACAGGTCCCTACGCCACAGCTTGGAGGAAAGATTTCCAAAGTTCAGGAACATCCAGATTACATGGTTACTTGAGGAAGAAATAGGTTGAAGTCCTGAAAGTTTGGGAGTTAATTCGTTAAAGCTGCTAATGAACCTAATTAATATAATAGACTATTTCCTTGTATCCATGTAGACTCCATGTTGGGGGCATCTGAAAATCCATGATAATAGACTATGCTCCCAAAGGGGTATGTTTAAGTGAAGAAGATCTGATAGAAATTCATAATACATAGAAATTACCAGTCTGAGCATCTTTCTATCATAGTTCCTCCAGCATTGCTTCAGCATTCAGTCTCTTTGCTCTGTCTCTTTGCATATCAGAAGACAAAGTTGTACACTAAAATTTGACTTCTAATTTGATTCCATGACTCGACTCAAAGGACAGTATGAGAGAGATTTCCAAAGAACTGCTGGCAATTGCATAAGCTGCTATTTCTGACATAATTCTCTAACCATTGCCTTTAGGGCCAATGCATCCTAATTTGTTAATGCCAACAAGAAAATCTCAAAGATGACCAAGATACTGAAATAGCCCAACAAGTGAGAGACAGCCTCAAGGGGTATTCATATAGTAAAAGATACACAGAATATCAGATCAGGAGAGGGCCCTAATAAGCATTCAATAATCGTGCTCCACTCCTTCATTTTACATAAGATTGGCTTTATTTTTTAATGTCACTCAGAACAAATGACTTACATTCTGAGATTCCTGACTTAGAGTTTTTTCACTAAGAAACACTATATTCGATTTGGACTCATCACAAATCCATACTTCTCTTTAGTGATCTCTTTTCTTTTTGTCTTAAATTATATCATCAACTGACTTAGGTACACAGGGAACATGTTCTAACGATATGAGATTCATATAGCAATGTTAACATCTTACAATCATCAAAACTATTATAGGGAAGTATAGCAATACTTGCCACCAAATATCCCTGTGAATAGCACAACAACATGATTTTATTAACCATATTTTAACCATGAAAAAAATCAAAGGTAACACAAATGTTGGAGGAACTTCTGCCAGTTCCTTCTAATATGCACTGACATATGAAGTGATTTGCATAAGATAATTCTACAAGCGTAGAATTGGTATTTACAACAGAATTCTTGCCCTTGACATACTTTCTTAGAATTAAGAGATTCTAGGTACTTGCAATGTAATATCATTCAGTAGATTGTTTTTCAAATAAGAGTATGTTTGAGAATTGATAATGTCATCTTTTCCATTAAAGGCTCATAATTGTAGGAAAAAAACAGCCAATAGTTATTTTATTTCGGGTCAATTCAAGTTCTTAAAAAACTTGAAGTAAAATATATCAAGTTACTAACATGACACAAGGAGAACTAAGAGTTGTGTCGTCATCCAAATGGCTTTTTCAATCATTTTTAATAAAGATTAAACAAAAATGACCATGATGCTAATACATTAACACCTGGAGAATTTTTATTTTTGAAGTAAAATCAGTGAATCATATGCTAGATATTTTTATTTTGATTTTGTGCATATAGATATTTTATATCTAGATGTTTTATATCTGTAGATATTTTATATTTACAGATATAAAGATATTTTGATTGTGTCATTACATGACACCTCTTAGGACATAACCACATATGTGGCAGAAATTCCTCCACTGGAAAAATACTGGAAAAGCATGAAGAATTGCAATCTGCTATTGATTATTAAAATGACAGGAGTATCTTTCTCTGCCAGGAGAAACCGTGAAAATAGGAGACCAATGGGCAGAATGGAGAGGAAACTCTCAGAAATGGAAATGACAAAAGACACAAGTCTTCCTTCTCCTCTATACAAATAAAGGAAGAAAGAAGATATTTAGACAAAAGGCATGATTAATTCACACTGCCTGCTGTGGCAGCCAAATGACCCATAAGAAAAGCCCCTCAGCCATAGAGTTCAAGGTAGATGAAACCACTGTACACCAAAAATTTGTAAAGCTCTGTGTGTATATGAGTGATTATGTGCTGTGATTCTTAATACAGGCTAAGAAGTGGCTGGATAACCCTACGCTCCATCCTAAAAATCACCCTTTAGGATTGCACATAGAAAAATGCAATGAAATAGCATTCAACCTTAAAAGAGGAGATCCTACCTTTTACCACAATGCAGATGAACTTGGAGGACGTTATGCTAAGTGAAGTAAGCCATACATAGGGGGAAAAAGTACTGGGTGATCTCATTTGTATGCGGAATCTAAAACAAGTTGAATAAATAGAAACAGTAGAATTGTGGATACTGGGAATGAGGGGAAGGAAATGAGATGTAGGCCAAAGGGTACAAATTTGCAGTTGTGAGAATGAATAAATCTAGAGATCCAACCCAAAACATGAAGAGTATAGTTGATAACATTGTATACTGAAAATTTGCTATGATTTTAGGTTCTCTTATCACAAAAGGTAACTACAGAAGGTGATAGATTGGTTTATTTGACTTTCATAATTTCACTGTCAATATATCAAAATATATTGTATACCTTAAATATATACAATAAATAAATTTTAGAATAATGCTCTTTAAATAGCAAGATGAAAAAACAATAAAGAATTTTAGCTGGGCACTGAGGTATATGCCTGTTATCCAAACAACCTTGGAAGGCTGAGGCAGGAGGATTGTTTCAGCCCAGCATTTTGAGCCTGGGACACATAAAAATTAAAATATATATGTAATGATGCAAATCAAATTTTCATAAATCATCCAAAGAACTCTAGATTTACAAGTTCTCATCCTAAAAATTTCTAAATTTTTGTCCAAAAATATGAAACATTATTTTACCTATAACAAAAAGATACAGTAAGATATAAAATGTAAATATCTGTGAATAAATCACTTAATCTTCAATGAAATCTCTCATCCATTTCTGGATCCAATCATATTTTCAGAAATCTATGTTAAATAGTGAAACAAAATTAAGGATGTTATCACATTGTTATTTAAGTAATAGTAGCAATCAGAAACAGATATAATGGAAGAGTTACTAGTATAGTATATACATTATAAATCTAATTTTGGTATTTAAAATTTCAGTTATATACACGTGGTTAAAAAAATCAGTTTTTATAAAAGGAGGTCCTCAGTTAAAAGTTTATTTAATTTCTACTCTGACTTTTCAGTTATTCTCTCTAGAGGCAACTACATTTATCATTCTAGAGATATTTTTTATATGCCAGAATGTATGTATCCATATCCACCTTTTGAATTTCACACAAATGGTGGCATACTATTCATACTGGCTATTCTATGATTGCCTATTGCTCTTAACAATATGCCTCATAAATCATTCAATATAAAGACACATAGGTATTGCTCTTTCCTCTATCTTCTTGACACAAAGAAAACATGGAAAACTTCTTGGCATAATGAAAACTAAAATCAGAAGTTCATCAAGTTATTTAAACCTGATGAACTTTCAGAAACTGAATATTCCTGTGTTATCTACCACATAGATCAAGAACCAGAACATCACAGCAACTCAGCCACCCTCTTGGGGCTTCCTCCAGTCACCACTCACAAAGGGTGACTGCCATCGTGACTTCAAATACCTTTCCTGAATTTTGTCTGTGTTAAAACTTTATAGAATTGGCCCGGCACGGTGGCTCACGCTTGTAATCTCAGCACTTTGGGAGGCAGATTACGAGGTCAGGAGATCAAGACCATCCTGGCTAACACAGTGAAACCCCGTCTCTACTAAAAATACAAAAAATTAGCCAGGCGTGGTGGCGGGCACCTGTAGTCCCAGCTACTCAGGAGGCTGAGGCAGGAGAATGGCGTGAACCCGGGAGGCAGAGCTTGCAGTGAGCCGAGATTATGCCACTGCGCTCCAGCCTGGGCGACAGAGCGAAACTCCGTCTCCAAAAAAAAAAAAAAAAAAATACAACTTTATAGAATTAAATCACATAGTGTATCCATTAGGTACTGCCACAATAATGCTGCATAATAAGTCATGCCAAAATTGAGTGGCTTAGGAAAACAATTTTTCCTACTTATGCTCAGTGTGGGGCTGCATTTCAGATTTAAGGTATTTTTCTTCATTTTTTATCATGATAGCATCAGTTATACCAGGGTTCAACAACATGGTATGATAGAAACAGGCAGTAGGCCATATTTTCCCAGCCTCTGGGTGTATTAACGTTGTACATGACCCCAAAATCTCAGTGGCTTAACACAACTAAAGTTTTACTTCTTGCTCACAGGGGCATGACCAACACAGGTTATTTAGGGCAGGAATAGACATACATCAACACTTTGATAATGACCATGGCAATGGGGGCAAATGTAGATGCTAACACACTGGCTAACAGTTACCACCGAGAAGTGATGCATGTGACTTTGCCCTTTTACTGGCCAAAGCCCTTCAAATAGACTTAGCCTCATTTTGAAAAGGGCAGGGAAATGCAATCCATTTCTGTGCCTAGATGGAGAGGAGATCTAGAATATTGGTGAATGTACTCATAACTATAGTTGTTGCTGTATCTGGACAATATGTGGTCAGGTACCCTGAGGAGCCTCCACACTGCGTGTCTGCTAATATAATAGATCATCACAGATTTGGGGTATGCAAGTATTGATATGGTGACTATAATTGATACAGTAAATTATTTTCAAAATTCAGGGGTAAAGGGAACCAAAGCCATATGTTTTTACATGGGAACAGTAGAAGTGCACATGTACTGCCTTTCCTCTAGGCTGTGTCAGTTCTCCTGTTCTTTGTCACAACGTATTCTGTAAAGACTTGGATCATCTTGTCATTCTGAAAACTACTGTGTTTAGCCACCATATTAATCATATATTAAAATGCTCTAGTGAGCAGAAAGTGGCAAGTATTCTTGATACCCTGAAAAAGTACATAACATGCCAGAGGGCACTATGTACTCTACAAAATTAAAATTCAGACACCTGCCACTTTTGTAATGTTCACAAGATTTCATTAATCTGGAGCATGCTGTGGTACTCTATTCTATCTAAGGGAAAGGGTTATTGAACCATACATTCCTTATCACTAAGAGAAACATGGCCACAGGCTTAGTAGTTTTATCTGTATTTTGGAGGTAGCATAAACCATTTTTGCGCAAAGTGCCCTGATCATTTATGAAGTGACTCAGAGGCTGCCGGTTTTAAGGGCAAAGAATGAGAGAGAACTTTGTCACAGGTCCAGACTGTATGACCTGGCAGATCCAATGGGACTAGAGGGATCTATGGTAGATAATGTACTAATATAAAGCCTCTGGTCATCCCCAGTAAATGAGGCACTGCATAGAACACAAGAGTTCTGAAGCAAGGTACTGTCTGGGGTTTGAAAAGCAACTTCTGGCATGCTACCCAGCCCTAGCAGAGAGCAAGTGCCTAACCACTGGAACTACATAATGAGTTGAGTATAGTCAGATTCACCAAGTTACAAAGTTGGACAGGTGCAGTCACAATCCATCATACAATGTGAGTTATACATTACGAATTTGTCCTGAGCATTTCCAGATGGCCCTCAAAATTACAAGAACAGATGCCTCAGATCTCCATATTGCCAACATTTTTTGTGTTGATGGGTGTCCCACACACAAGTAGAGCCTCCTTGGCCATTCTCTAAAACCACCTAACAATGAACCAGAAAGAAAATAAAAGTCTTCCTCTGGAAGTAGGTTAGCTCAACATGTTGGCAAAGACAGAATTGGTCTGATGCTGTACTACAGCCCTACTCAGGAATGACCTCAAAGAACAATGAGGAGAAGAAAATCAGTTCGTAGAGCCACAAGCAGTAGACAGACTCAGTCATGTTTTTTGTATGGAGAGAAAAATAACCTGAGGTAAGAAGATGCATGCATTTCTGGGCAGTAGCAATGATTTGCTTTTTTGATTAATAAGGGCCTGGTAATACCCACACTGAAATATTGGAAATGAAGAGGAGGAAAATAGAGGGAAGACCCAAGAGTGTAGGCATAATCAATACGTATCAGTAAAGGAGGCCTTCAACAGCTAGGTAGACAGGATGCATTTAGGGGCAAATGGCAGGCAGACTCTATCCTGTCTTCCACAGTGGCCCCATAAACGGAGGA